>NC_136070.1:438817482-439429982 GCF_964261635.1 Lissotriton helveticus | reverse complement strand
TGAGGCATCGTTCTGTTGTTTCTGGCAAGTGAGCAATCGCTCTTCGGACTTGCCAGTGCGGTGTAGTTCTGCTGTCTGTGACAAGTGAGAGTGCTATGCTGTGTGCACTGTGCGAGGCTGAACCCAACCAAGTAAGGGATTGCTCTGCTGTCAGTAGCACTATATACGGGTGTATGTTTATGCTCTGACTTGGTGTGTTCTTGGCACTCCATCCTAGGGGACTGAAGAGACAGGGGCACATTTCTGTTCCCTTTCACTAACTGATATATTTATCAGCAGACACAAACAGAGCTTCCTTCTCCTCCTCACTAATCAACACAACTATCTGAAGACCCTAGAGTTGAACAAAGAGTTAACAGGAGATCGCTAGGATAGTACCAATTGCTAATTTCCCTAAAGAGATCGACCACAAGTGCAAAACAACTTGTATCCATTAGAAGAAAAACGAAGGCAGTTAATATTGCCGGAATAAAGATAAAACAGAAAACAGAAAGCATGAGAATATTTCTGGTTGAATATAAGAACATTTACTATATTGTTCCCGAATATGCTAGATGTAAGAAGGGGTTAAAGGAATGAAAAATAACACTGAATGAAAATAAAAGTACATAGCCCTAAGCTTTCGCCCACACGTTCCCATGCAGTTACATATTCAGCGGATTGAAATAATACATTTTCTGCAGTTCAAAAACACACTTCAAAACCCTGCTCCATATTCATAGATGGTAACCACTGTGGGTGGAAAGCAGTTTTTTTACAAACAAATATCTGCATACACTGATTTGCATTACAGTCAGTTGTCTGAGGCCAACACTTTAAGTGCAAATACATATACACTGCACCGGAGCATTAAAACGGCCCAATATGAGGACAAGCACAACCTGCTCTTACTGCGTCATACAGACCACGTGATCTACTTGCACAATTACCTTTGATTTTCAAGGCATCCTTTGCATGACCAATAGCTTCCCATGGAGAAGGAATGTCAAGGAACACTGCGTCTGCGACATCTGTGACACCAAACCCGTTCTGGCACACGTCCTGGTTCTTGACCGTCACCAGGTGGTCAACTTTGTGTTCCTTGAACTCTTCATTTGCCTTTTCTGCCCTCTGCTCGTGGAACTCGACGGTGTACAGATGCCCGGTGGGCGCAATGGTCCGTATAATAGCATGAGAGAGAGATCCACTTCCTGTGCCTAAGAACAGAAACACACAGGTTAGAAGATGAACACAGACATTGAGAAAATAAACACTTTATCCACAAGAGATTCATTGGCAATGTCAAACTAATAAGAAATCAACATTGGGACACATTACACAATCATAAGGTACATTCTTAACTGGCCAACAAAAAGGTACGAGATGTAGCGCGTATGACTACTTATGCAAAGAAACACTTGCTGGAAGCTTCCTCCAGTTATGTTAATAAATACAGATTTTTTAAATGTTTTAGAAACTTTGAAGAACCTAGTTTTTCAATGAACCCGAAGCACAATGTAACATTTTTTCAGCATTTGCTGCAGTCCATTTTTTACTCACATTCCAGCTAATAAATTGACAGTTTTCAAGCAGTCCTCAACTGTGTCTACATATTTTACTGGTGCTCACCATTGTTTCCTGGCTCTTTATCATAACATTAATACAATGTCATCACACCAAGGCACATGAGATAGGAATGGCTGAGACAGGATTTACAGTATGAGTGGGTTGGTTGGAAACATTAGGTGCAGGGCATGGAGTGAAAACAGAAGTACATGCTGGAGCCAAGAGAGCACTCAAATAAAGCAGTGAATAAATTAAACCACTAACGTGAGCCCTCCCAAACAGTCCACCGCTCCTTCAGATTTTAACTCCCCCTTAAATCTCTTAGTAACAGCATTTACATAGGTCCTTCCTGGTGGAGTGTGCAGATGTATGACTCAAGTTTCACAATGGGGTCAATGTGGGGAATGGTTAGATAAAAGCAGCCTTGAAACTGGAAAGAATGTACGGGGATATTTTCTCCAAGACTATGCCATATGTAAGCAAGAGTTTCACCCATCTGTGGCAATGCTATTAGTCCAAATTGGGCAATAACTCTGAATTTGAAAATGTATATATACATATATTGCTCTAAACTCCAAAAAGGAACCTAAGCACCTAAAGTGTCAGAGAGTAAGCGGGCCCAAAAAAAAAAAAAAGTTCTTTTGGTCCATATATGAAACCCCACATATTCACCCTTCTTCCTAACAGACTCAGCCAAATTATTCCAAAACTTGATTGAGTGGAAGAAAGAGCTTTTATAACTTGCTCAAACACACTCCAATCTTCGGCACACCAAAAGGGTCTTATCTTCCGAACGAAGCTTTCAAAGCAGCTGACAGAATTTGATGTCCTTGTTTAAACAGTCTGGAGAGTTATCATACACCACCTTGTGTGTAACAGAAATCTCTAAAACAGATCATACAATTTCAAACGAAGCCAGTGTAACCGACCAAAGAACTAGTGACATAAGAAATCTCCGTTAGGTCTCGGAGACAATATGTGTTGCTTGATTTTGAATAGCCTGAAGTCTAAGTAGGAACTCAACGGGAATTATGAGAGAAAATCATTGAAACAGTCACGTCTGGTTTTTACTATTCCCTGAGACACTGTAGCCAGGTGATCCCTGATTTCTAATTTTTTTTTAGTAATTTCAAGCACTGACAAACAAGTCTATTTGAGAAGGTATGGATTTGGACGAGCCCAGGCATACCCTCAGGGACTGCACTTTTGGGATAGCGAGATTTCCAATATGTAACAAGCATTTACAATGCAATGGTCTCGGCATTATATAAAGGTAGAGCTATTGGCACTGCTAAAGCCTTTTTTTTTTAATCGTTAAATAAATGGCATCGTCATTTACATTGCCAATAGCTTAATCGTTAAATAAATGGCATTGTCATTTACAATGCCAATAGGTTAATCGCTCGCAAATGCATGACCTATTGCATTTACACCCACACAGAGCCACCCACACACGCACACAGAGCCCCACACACACAGAGCCCCACACACACAGAGCCCCACACACACAGAGCCCCACACACACACACACAGAGCCCCACACACACACACTCAGAGCCCCACACACACACACCCAGAGCCACACACACACACACACACACAGAGCCCCACACACACCGAGCCCCACACACACACACACACACCCAGAGCCACACACACACACACACACATCCAGGGCCACACACACACAGATCCACACACACCCAGAGCCACACACACACACCCAGAGACACACACACACACACCCAGACCCACACACACACACTCACAGCCCCACACACAGAGCCCCCCACACACACACAGAGCCCCCCCACACACACAACCCCCCCCACACACACAGCCCCACACACAGAGTTCCACACACACACAGAGCCCCACACACACACCCAGAGCCACACACACACACACACCCAGAGCCACACATACACACCCAGAGCCACACACACACACACACACACACACACACACACACACACACACACACACCCAGAGCCACACACACACCCAGGGCCACACACACACACACCCAGAGCCACACACACACACACACACCCAGAGCCACACACACACCCCAGAGCCACACACACACACATACCCAGACCCACACACACATACACACCCAGAGCCACACACACATACACATCCAGAGCAACATACACACCCAGAGCCACATACACACACAGGAAAGCAAGCACAGCCAGGGGGCAGGAAAGCAAGCACAGCCAGGGGGCAGGAAAGCAAGCACAGCCAGGGGGCAGGAAAGCAAGCACAGCCAGGGGGCAGGAAAGCAAGCACAGCCAGGGGGCAGGGGAGCAAGCACATCCAGGGGGCAGGGGAGCAAGCACAGCCAGGGGGCAGGGGAGCAAGCACAGCCAGGGGGCAGGGGAGCAAGCACAGCCAGGGGGCAGGGGAGCAAGCACAGCCAGGGGGCAGGGGAGCAGGCACAGCCAGGGGGCAGGGGAGCAGGCACAGCCAGGGGGCAGGGGAGCAGGCACAGCCAGGGGGCAGGGGAGCAGGCACAGCCAGGGGAGCAAGCACAGCCAGGGGAGCAAGCACAGCCAGGGGAGCAAGCACAGCCAGGGGGCAGGGGAGCAAGCACAGCCAGGGGGCAGGGGAGCAAGCACAGCCAGGGGGCAGGGGAGCAAGCACGGTCAGGGGAGCAAGCACAGCCAGGGGGCAGGGGAGCAAGCACAGCCAGGGGGCAGGGGGGCAAGCACAGCGAGAACCCATCTAAACATTTTGGATATTCCATATATTTGGTATCAACGGTCAAAAAACATATATCCATAAATAAACAGTCACACCTGCCAGAAGAACCCATTAACCAGAACAACGGAGCTGGAAATACAGTTGACTGATACCCCTAAATCATGGGATAATTTCAACTTATGTCAAAAATATTAAAGTGATTACTAATACCATTTTTTTTTGTTTAAATATCCTTTATTAGGGGTATAGGAGAAGTAAAGCATGAATAGTACAATACATATAGTATTACATCTCAAAGATGTCTGTCATGTATACGGGGCCTAGCACCCAATGCACTGGTTTTCTTGCTTCATACATCATGGCTACATTTTCCATCACAAACTTCTCAAACCACATTTGTGTAACAAGGATATAAATTCCGAAATAAACATCAAGGGAAGGAGGGGAGGATAGGGAACAGGGGACATAAAGGGGAAATCAGGAAGGGGTGGATATGGTCAGCTGATGCTGGAGTAAGATGTGTGCGTCTTTGTGTGGGTGCGGCGTCATGTGGAGCGTGGGTGATACTCAGAAGTGTCTAACGAAGTGGGCATGGCCTGGGGGGTGGGAGCTCGCCCATCATTACGGATATCAGGCGTGAGGGGGAGGACGTGATGGTGGGGGCGTCATCAGATGTGTCCTCATGGAATATGTACAGGGGGTGCATCGTCGGTGTTGTCCGGGTGGACGACTCCTGTCGTGGTTTGCGTGAGAAGGTATTCCTTGTGAAAAGAGGTGAGCATTGTGTCCCAGAATTGCGCAATCGGGAACTGACGGAGGCCTGCCGTTTCCTCGTTATGGAGGGCGGTGCTTTCCGCTTTCGCCCAGGTGTCTAGGGATGTGTGCCAGTGTTCTGGTAGCGGTGGGGTAGCTCTCTTCCAGTGTTTCGTGAGCAATCTTTTTGCTGTGAGGAGGGCAAGGTCCCAGAATCGAGAGGGGGCTTTGTTTAATGAAGTCCGCTTATACAGGCCAAGTAAGCATGCCTCCCATGTGTGCGGGATCGTCATGCCTGTGCATTTGTCTAGTGTCGTCAGTATCGCCCCCCAATATGTCTGAATCCGTGGGCACTGCCAAAGCATGTGTAGCAAATCTGCCTCTTCCAGCGCACATCTCGGGCATGTGGCCGCCGCTCCTGGGAAATAGCGATTAATCTTACAGGGTGAGAGGTACGCTCTATGTAGTATGTAGAACTGTATCAGTTTAAAACGCGTGTTCCGTGGCACGTGCCTGGGGCCTAATAGGATCATTTTCCACTCCTTATCCGTCCATACCCTCCCTCTGTCTGTGGCCCAGTGGTCACGCAATGGTTGCAGCGATTGCTGTGTGTGCGACAGTAGTGCTTGGTGCAGCCAGTGCACTACGTGTGTGCCATCTCCCATGACGTGTAGGCTCTGTATCAATTGGTGCGTCGGAAGTTCCTCAGTGATGTTGCCCCACCGCTGTGTGTACGCTAAAAGTATGGAGGCGTGCTGTAAAAATTGACCCGTCGGGAGACCTGTGTCCGCCGCCAGCGTTGCAAACGGTATCAAGGCACCATCAGCATATAGGTCTGCCATAATGTCTACTCCAGTGCGCGTCCAAGGTTCCAGCGCTGTTTCTGTAACTATAGAGGAGGACTTGGGGGTGCCCAGGAGTGGTAAGGCCGGGGCATATGGCTTGGTCGACCTCGTGAGCCGTAGGCTTCTGACATAACAACGTATCGCTACTGCGACGTGTATCTGATTGGATTTCCTCGGGTGTGTCAGGGGGTGGAATAGTGTGTGTAGTTGCGTGGAAGAAAACATGACCGTATTAGTGGCAGTGTCACCCAGGTGGTTTCCTGCTAGCCAGGCGGTGACCCATTGTAGCTGGGCCGCCAGATAGTAAAGTTCTAGGTTCGGTACCGCAAGGCCTCCCTCATCGACCGGGGCATATAGTTTTCGGAGGGCTACTCTAGGCCGTCCCGCGTTCCATATCAGGTCTCTAACCATGGAGGCCAGTTCTCTAAATGTGCGCGCCTGTACGTACACTGGCAGGTTGGCGAAGTAATATAAGAGTCTGGGGAGTACAATCATTTTCGTCAGTGTCACTCTACTCGGGACATTGAGTGGTAGGGATTTCCAAAAGGCAATCTGGGATTTTATAGACGTGATGGCGCGTGTCAGGTTACCATCCAGCACAGCCTGTGGTGTCCTGTAGATATATACTCCTAGGTATTTGAACGTTGTGTGGTGCCATGGCAGCCTTTCCCCGTTTATCGTGACTCCAGGGTCAGGGATGTCAGGGTCGAACGAGTATGCACCTGACTTGGCCCAATTAACCTTGAGGCCTGACATGGTCTCGAAGGATTGCAAGATCTCCGAGAGGCCTCGAGGTATGTGGGTGAGGTCCCTGACGTATAAAAGGAGATCGTCCGCATATAGCGAGACTGTGTGTACGCCATCTGCTAGTGGGATTCCCCAGTGCATGCCCTCTGCGCGCAGTAGCGCAGCAAGGGGTTCTATGGCTAATGAGAAAAGTAGCGGGGATAGCGGGCAGCCCTGTCTGGTGCCGCGTTGTACTCTAATGGCGTCAGAGAGTAGCCCTCCCGTGCGGACTCGTACCACTGGGCGTCTATACAGTAATCCCACCAGTTCAATAAAGTCATCCCCGAGGTCGAATCGGCGCAGCACTGCCAGCAAATAGGGCCATTCGAGCGAATCGAACGCCTTCTCCAGGTCCAGGACTAGACATCCCGATCTGGGCCAGCCTTGTATTGCATACTGTTGTACCCTGAATAGTCTACGGATGTTTTGGGAAGTGCATCTGGAGGGTACAAAGCCGTTCTGGTCGTCATGTATCAGGCCGGGCACCAGTCCTGCCAGTCGCCGGGCGAGAGTCGAGGCTAGTATCTTGTAATCAGTGTTTAGCAGTGCTAGGGGCCTGTATGAGCCGAGTAGTGTTTCATCTCTGCCCGGCTTTAGGAGGGACACTAAAGTTGCCTCGTTCATAGACAGGGGTAGGTCCAAGTCTTCCAGCGCCGCAGCAAACACCCTCAAGAGCTCTGGAGTTAGGATGTCAGAGCATGCTTTATAGTACTCCGCTGGCAGCCCATCAGGGCCAGGTGCCTTGCCGTTCGAGAGGGCAAAGATGGCATCGCGAAGTTCTTCGGCAATCAACGGTGACCCTAGGTCTTCTCGTTGTTCATCTGTTAGGGTAGGCAGCATTATGTCTTCCAAGTACGTGGTTATTACTGATGGTGCAGTCAGCAGACGGGATTTATACAGCTCGCTGTAATGAGCCACAAAGGCCTCGTGTATCCGCGCCTGTGTGTATACCACCGGGCCTGGCAGCGATTGCACCGCTGCTACCGGCGTGTCACGTTTTTCGCGTTGAATCAGCCACACTAACAACTTGCCTGGTTTGTCGCCAGAATGATGAGTGCGGGCGGCGTGGGCCTTGTAGTTGATATTTTTCAATCTGTCAATCAGGGTATCATGCTCTGCCCGTGCTTGTATTAAGTCCGCGGTGGGGCCAGCGGTTGCAGACTGCTCCAATTGTAGCAGGTCAGATTCAATGCGTCTGAGATCTGCTTCTAAGTGTCGCCGGGAGTGTGCTTGGGTGCCTAGACATTGTCCCCTGAGGACCACTTTGAACGCATCCCATTCAATCTGAGGTGTCGATGCCGAGCCTGTGTTGTCTTCAAAATATTGTGCCGTTTGTGCGCTGATGGAGCCCCTAAACGTGGCGTCTAGTAAGAGATCGGGTTGTAACCGCCATGTGGGTATTGGTGGTCGAGGGTGATCCCACATCAGGTCTAGGAGGTGCGGGTTGTGGTCGGAATGTGTGCGTCCCATGTAGCAGGTGTCCGTGATAACGGGTAAGAGCTCACTAGAGTCCATGAAGCGATCGAGGCGGACATGCAGGGCGTGTGCCCCCGAGTAATATGAGTAGACCCTGGAGTGTGGATTGCGAGAGCGCCACGCATCCTGCAAGCCCCATTGCATGGACCACGCCTGTAGCGCCTTCGTGGTGGTCTGAGCTTGTGAGTTGGGTAATGTAGGATGGGAACGGTCAAGTGTCAAGTCTAGCGAACTATTGTAGTCCCTGCCGATGACCCATGGGACCCCATGCCAGGGGGCTAGTGTGCGTGACAAGCCGGTGAGATAATCTGCTAACCCCGTGTTAGGCGCATAAAGTGAGGTGATTACCATTGTGCGACCATCTAATTTGCCGTGGATAGCCACGTATCTGCCCTCGGGGTCTATATGTACATCTTGTGTGGTCCAAGGAACGCCCGGTCTGACCCATACCAGCGTACCTCGGGCGTATGACGAGAACCCTGTAGCATAAAGTTGTCCGCGCCACCTGCGTCGCAGTGTAGCAATTTCTGTGTTGTTAAGGTGAGTTTCTTGTAGGAGGGCAATTTGGATGTGGTGGCGTTTGAGGTATGAATAAATCTGGTAGCGTCGGGATGGTGTGTGTGTATACCTCTCACATTCCACGTGCATATCCTAATGGGGAGCATTGTATCAATCCAACCAAACCTCCCATCCGTCTCTGCCACCACCCCTCAACACATACCCGTTCAGCTGCATGAAATCGGTCCCCGCCACCCCATAAGCATTCGATGTGACGCTCCAGTGCACTGTGACCATGGGAGGGGGAAAAAACATGGCTATCGAAACAGTAAACCATTGAACAATATGAACTTGCAAAATACCAAAAGGTCGGATGCAAAACGTGCTCCCGTCCATACTCTCTAGGAGAGCAACAATGTTCAAGTCTAAGGGGGTGGTTGTGCTACATGCACAGGATCAAATGGAGTAAGTCAATATGTTTGTGGAGCGAAGGCATATTGCCTTCCCGGGGGGGGCGTATCAGTCAATGCCGCCCTCGTAGTGAATGAACCCATCACACACATGCGTAAGATGCCATACATTACGTGTTCCAGTCGGGCCATCTCCAGGCAAGGCAGAGTGTCTCCGCAGCCGTGCTCCGCCAAGCGTGGGCTCTTAACACCAGCGCCTGGAGTCATGTCCATTGATGTGTCCCTTGGTGTATGCGCCCCAAGCGTGTAGTATGGAGGACGTGGGGGTGAGTCCGCCATTTCGCACAGGGTTCATTGCAGTCGTGGTGTCGTAGGCTCGCCGTGTTGATCACTCGTATTCGTTTCCGTGGGGAGTTGCATCCGTCGCCTGATCAGCTGATGTAGTCCGCCGTTTGGGGGGTGACATCAGGTCGGATATCCGAGGTCGGGGAGTCTGGCACTCCATAGATGGCTTCATCGTCACTCTGAAGGCCTTGTGTGCCGCCGCTTGCCACCTCGCTCTCCACAGGGGAACCGCTGAGTTCCATTACGAGGCGGAGGGCGTCCTGCTTCTCCTGCCGTCTGGCATCTGCAGGAGGGGAAGGCCGGGTCGCCGCGTGTGCATTCGGCTGAGAATTCCGGCGGGGTCGTCGCCGCCGTCTATGATTGCCGGATTGTCGTCGTGACGCAGGACCTGTCGCCGTTTTGGGTTCTGTGTCGACTCCGCCGTCTAGCCAGGTTTCCACTTCCATGGGGTCCGTGAAGAAATGAGTCCGTTCTCCCGCCACAACTCTCAGCTTTGCAGGAAAGAGCAGGGAGTACTGGAGGCCCATTTGTCTCAGTCGCTTTTTCACTGCGAGAAAGTCATGTCTCTGCCGTTGGACCTGTACAGTGTAGTCCGGAAAGAACATCACCGACGCGTTCTCTATTCGGACCTCCTGGAGCTTGCGGGTTTCTCGTAGTATGGTGTCCCTGTCTCGATAGTTCATTATGCGGATCAGCATGGGTCTTGGGTTGGAGCCTGTCGTCAGAGGTTTAGTGGGGACCCTGTGAGCCCGTTCAATCACGAAGTGTGGGGAGAGCGATCCTTCCGGTAGGAGGCCTCGTAGCCACTGCTCCATGTGAATTTCAGGGGACCTCCCCTCCCATTTCTCCGGAACTCCGACCAAGCGTACGTTGTTCCTGCGGGTCCTACCTTCCGCGTCTTCAGCCCTGTCTTCCAAGAACTCCACCCTGTTCAGCAAGTCCTGGATGTGTTTATGCGACTGGTCCGCACGGGGTTGAAGTGTCTGTAGCGTGTCTTCCAAGGTGGTGGTGCGTTCCGCCAGCTTTTTGTGATCTGCTCTCAGGTGCGTGAGATCGATGACCACGCTGTCGATTTTGGTGGCCAGGGAGGTGCGGGTTAGGCTTAGCGACTCCTCAAGTCTTTCCATTGCTGCCAGCATAGTGTCCAGTTTGGCCGCCATCTGGTCCGGGTCGGTGTGCTTCCCGGTTTTGTCCATCTTGGCCTTCTGGTTAGCGTTGCTGGAGCCAGTTCTTGTTTTGGGCCCGTTAGACATCTGCGTCGCTCCCTCGGGCCTAGCCGAGCAGTCCACGTCGCCCTCAGAAGGCTGGTTCGTGTAATCAGCAGTCCAACCGCCGGACAGGCTTGTGCAGTATAGTGTGTGCGGTCCCCGTGGTGGCACTTCCCCCGGTTGTAGTCTGTGGCGGCTTGTGCTTGGCGGGTCGGTATTATCTGGCCAGTGCGTGGTAGAGGGCAAGCGTGCGTCGCGTTGTGGAGGGTCAAACACCACTGCGGGTCATGGGGGATCTTAGCGGCACTCCCAAGGCGTATGTGGTCACGCAGTCGCTCCAGGGGTCGGGCCGGGGGTAATTTCACGGTCTTACCGGCACTCGCCGCCACGTGGGCGCGCCCCACAGAGCTCGTCGCTGGGTCGCCGTGGTTGTCCTGCCTCGTTGCCGGTGCCCACCCCACAGGGGAGCAAGGTGGCTGGGTTGCAGTGTGCCCCTGTGGCCGGTGAGTCGGGCCGCACCAGCCGCCGCTTGGTCGCGCGGGGCAAGGCGGTGTCGCTCTTCTCCGCGAGGCCGCACCGCCGGCGCGGTACCTTGGTGACTAACGGTCTGCTGGTATAGCCACTATGCAGATCAGGTCCGGTGTTGTAGGGCGATTTCACATCCCACCCAGCGTCTCATGGCCTTCGCGCCTGCCGGGCCGACCTCTGGGCCTGCGTCCTCGACTGGAGCCCCGGTCTGTCCTGCGCGCCTCCCGAGTTCGGGAGCGAGGAAAGCGGCAGCAGTCCAACGAAACCTCCGGTGTGCCTCTGGTGTGTCGATTTAGGCCGGCGATGACGTCCGGTGGTGGCGCTGACGATTTTCGCCGTCCGCAGGCGGCGATTACACGGATAAATGCCCCGGGAAGGCAAGCCTGGCGCGGAGCTTCACTCCAAGGCGGCCATTCCCGCTGCGTGCGTAGCCACGCCCCCAAGTGATTACTAATACCATAACATAATTATATGAGTTGGAAAATATATTTGCACTTTAAGATGACTGGAGATGATTTGCTAGTAAACAAAATAAAGCATTTTGGGAGTTGTAGCCATGGTTCAGTTCGATTCCACTAATTGGACCAGTACACAAAAAACACGCAATTTGTAAACAGAAAGCTCATGACTGGCAAACAGCTGTAGGCAGTTAGATATGACAGCATTTGAACTAGGCCTGAATGGGTCCTACTTACTGTGACATGATACTTTATTGGTTCATGTGATGACTCCCTTACACAGTTGCAGGCAGCCCCTGAGCGAATGTGCTCTTCAGATTTGAGTAGAAACAAACAATGAGATATTTGAGATCACCATTATTGGACTAGCCACACAAGTATTCACATTACATGGAGTACAAAATAGAGGGATAACTTGATGGTAAAGGATATGCAGCTGAATCCTTGCTGTGGCCAATAAGCATGCCATGCTTATAATCTTTCATAGAGGTGGGTGGGTGGGTGTTAAGAGTACCATGCCATAGGGCATGCCCATGCCCACACCCCAGAACATGATCCTTTCTTATTTGCTTCATGTATACCGCTTTAGGAGTCTGTACACTGCTAGCACAAAAGCAGTTGGCACTTAACACCAAGGATGTCAATGATAGGTGCTCTTGCATAACCCGGATTTCTCCCTTATGCAGTCCTCTAGCTGCTTGCTGGAGTTTGAGAATGGGTCTGGGTGCAAAGCAGAATTTAATGTGAATTGTGTTGCCAAACACCGTGAGGCAGCTAAAATGGCACAAAAGAGTTTGGTAGAAATAACGGGAAAGTAAACAAGCACAGCGAGGGGGCAGGGGAGCAAGCACAGTCGCAGGACCGGATATCTACAAGCAGACATAGCTCAAGAATAGTCTAGAGTGCATACAAGGCACATAGACATCACAGGTAAAATGCAAACCAAAGCGATACATAGCCAATTGACTTTGGATGGTTTGGTGGCCAGAGGCACTGAGAGCCATAGCTTTGACCGAGAGAATGGTGTGAGGGCAGACGTTTCGACTAGCTACCACTCTTAAGATAAGCAAACCGTGAGAGTTTGTTATTTCCTGACCCAGAGCTGATTTGGTAAACACTGCCCAGGGTTGCACATTGCTCAGGCAATGGATGGGTTTTCAGAGTGAACTATTAGAGGATTTAAGTAATAGGGAGATCTAGACGAACCCAATCCACGCCACCTTCTTGACTGAAAGAAGTGTATCTGACCCCACTCACCCTCCTGGTTTTCCTATAACAAAGAAATGAGCATGTGGCAGACTTACACAGAGGCTTGTCGACCTAATAATTTATTTATTTGATACTGAATTGGTACATCTCAGTATAGCAGCAGGTCTGCATCCCCTTTGCTCAAACCTACAGTCTTTTAGAAATCCCTTTCTTCCCAGTCCCAGCCCTGATTGCCAACGTTCTCAGAAAAAACATAACGGCCATTTATTAACATTTGGTACATCTCAGTATAGCAGCAGGTCTGCATCCCTTTTGCTCAAGCCTACAGTCCTTTAGAAATCCCTTTCTTCCCAGTCCCAGCCCTGATTGCCAACGTTCTCAGAAAAAACATAACGGCCATTTATTTACATTTTGCTATTCTAGAAGTGCCATGGGTTGGTAGGTGAGAAATAGTGTGTCTAAAATTGTCTGCATGTTCTGGTACTATCGCAATTTTCCATAGTTTGCTTTAATAATCATCTCGAAATAATTCAGACACTTTAAAATATGTTTTCAGTGATCGCACGATGTATATACATTTATATTTCAAAAGGGAAAATAATGATTTTACTGCTCTTCCCAATTTTATTTTGCTAGTATGAACACAAAAATACAGGCCTGGCCAGTAAATTACCACCCATGTGGCAAACGTACCCGGGCCTCAAACCAAAATCACTCATATTATGGAAACCAAACCATATTATTTTATTTCGAGCTGTGTGAAATTTTTGCAAATGTCAGAAAAATTGCTTCTTTGAGCGTAAACAAATCTCTTTTTTTTTTAAAAGAGATGACACTATTCCCACCCATCCTGATCCAAACTGCACGCACAGCCATTAACTACTGCAACTACACCATGGTTTTGACTGAACACGACTCACACACTCCATCCCCTCCACAAACCGCAGGAAACAAGGCCTCCACAGTGGCTGCTTTCCTTCCGGGGTGGGGGGGGGGGGGGGGGGAGGGAGAGGGGGGGTGCATTCGCACAGCCTGAGGAATCCCAGTAGAAGTTTCTGGGGGGGTATCACTTCATGGGGATGCTGAGACCACCGAGCTGCCCCGGAGCCATGCCATGACCGGGTGCACCCGCTGTATCACCTGACTGCCAGCAGCCGATGGCAGGACCCCGGGTTGACGCTGTCTTCGTGACGAAGGGCACTGTAGCTCTAGACCCGCTGTTTGAGCCACGCCAGCTCCTTGGTGGCGAGGGCAGTTGGATGGGGGCTCAAGGCGCTGCAGATGCTGTTCTCTGGTTGTGTCCCAGACTCAGCGAGTCGCACATCCCGCGATGTGCAAGGGTTGTAGCTCCGGGAGCGCCACGGGACAGGAAGCGATTGAAATGGCCGAGCAGCGTAAAAACGAGTGTGCTTTCCTTGGGGGGGGGGGGGGGTGCATTCGCACAGCCTGAGGAATCCCAGTAGAAGTTTCTGAGGGGGTATCACTTCATGGGGATGCTGGGACCACCGAGCTGCCCCGGATACAGGGCGCAGGGCCCTCACGGCTCCCCACGGCCCGACTCGCTTCCCAGCAGCCCGGGCTCTCAGCCCTGGCGACCTCATCAGCGGGAGGGGGTGGGAAAAAGACACAGACAGCGGGAGGGGGGGCGGGAAACATACACGGACAGCGGGGCAGAAGGCGAGTGCAATCAGGGGGAAGAAGGCAAGAGGACAGCGAGGAACGGCTCACCTTCACTGCGGGTGAAAACAAAATGGCGGCCAAAGGCTTCCGAATTTTTCGGAATCGTGGGCGTGGTTTTGTGGTTCTGAGTGACAGACGACGTCACTGTCTAAAGAACAGCAAAACTTACGCCCCCGAATCCGAAAGAGACGGGGCTAAATTAGAGTGACGCATCTCTCCTCCAATGGCTGGCCTCCGTTTAGGAAGCCAGCCAATGGAGGAGAGACGGGGCAGGGAGGCGGGTTAAACTGCCCTACCTAAAGACATTAAATCTCCGACCCCAGACTGCGCAAGCGCAGCCTTTAGGTCCTCGACCTAAAAAGGAATAGACTGTACTCATGCCACTTTGTTAAACGGTGCATATAAATTAAATTATGACTTAATATCGTTCAGGCTATGATAATTAATCCCAACACAAGGGAAGGAGAAGATAGTTAAACAATGGTTCATCCTCTGTAACATCACCTATTTATACACAAAAGGGGTCAGAGAATCACATATAAACTCTGTATGAATTGACTGTCATTTGCTTGTTGTACCCCCAGAATTTGGCCTTGACTATGTTTGCTGGCCGTAGAACTCTGTGCACGTTATCACTGCTAACCAGTGGTAAAGTGCCTGTTCTCCTCCCTTCAACATAATGAAATCCATCTTCATCAGTTTGGCATATTTAACAAATCTGTTCTTACTATAAGGTACAAAGTGTGCCCAGGGCCTGTAAGTTAGATGTCTCTAATGGACTGCAGCAGTTATTGTGTAAACCACTACGGTGATAGCAGTGGTATAACAAAACTTGAGGGGGCCACCCTGCAAGGTCCAGACTCAACCAGGAGCCCTCAGGCCAGGGTACTGCGCTGAGGGAACCTCCTGGGGCTTGGGCCCCCCGCACAGCGTGGGCCTGTGTTACGCCACTGGGTGACAGTGCAAACACGAATGCAAGCCTATCATTTCTTGCCTGGCTGTATCAGTGTAAAAAAATTACAATTCAACCTATCAAACTAAACTCTTTTGACAGGTCAAACCCTTAATTTTAAATATTTATACATCACCCAAATGTAGGCCTTGTTACCCATAAGGCAGGGTGCATGGTATCTAAAATCCTCAAAAGCTATTTTCAGTGTAGCAAGCCTGGCTGTTACATAGGAAAGCACTATATTATTGCATTTAATAACGCTAATTTCTGTTAGGGAACACCTAGAAAAATAATTACACACATTTTAATTGATATTAAAATTAGAATTCTGTGGCAAATTCAGATTTTGACTAAATATGAAGGAAAGTAACTTCTAGAAAGTTACCTTTTCCCTACATAAAGGGCCCGATGTAGGTCGGTCGGTAACGGCCGAAAATCGGTATTTTCGGCCGTTACCGATCGGTAAATAGGTGATTGGCATGTAGGGGGCTTTATTTTAGCTAATCGGTAAAATTACCGATTCGGTAATTTTACCGATTCGGTAAAATAAAATAAAAAATAAAAAAATCGGTAAATTTACCGAATCTGAGCCCCCCATATGTAGGTGGGACTCTTCAGAGTCCCAGGAGCCTTACCAAATCGGTATTTTACCATCAAATAAATTTGATGGTAAAATACCGATCCCGGTGTGCATGCACATGTGTGCATGCACACCTATGCCATGTGACAGGCAGACCTGCCCTTAGGGCATGTATGCCTGCCACATGGCACCCGAGCCTGTTTTGGGGGTGCCAGAGGGTGTAAAAGTGACACCCCCTGCACCCTTGTGGAAATCGATATTTACCGATTCGGTAAATACCGAATCGGTAATGCCCATTCATTCCTATGGGCTTCATAGCCCATAGGAATGAATGGGCATTACCGATTCGGTATTTACCGAATCGGTAAATACCGAAATCATCCGAATCGGTATTCCAGCACATCTGGAATACCTACATGTCGACCCCATAGATTTACCGATTTTTAATTACCGAATCGGTAAAATTCGGTAATTTAAAATCGGTAAATCTATTTCACCTACATCTGGCACAAAGTTTCTGAAGGCTAATCTGCATTTATTCTCCCATTTCTCCCAACAAAGAATTAGCAGTTGAAGAGGTGTGAAAACTGTTTCTAGAACAGAGAACAAAGGCCTAGGTGCAGGCACAGATTCATCAAGAGCCGGTATCCTTCGGTGATACCTACTGGGCCTCTTGTCTGCCAAACCACAAGTAATAATAGACCCATATGCTAAACACCTAAGCAGAATGGTCAACAATTCACAGGCATTACAGTAAAGTTGGAAACCAGTAGATTGTACGTATGTTGCAAAACTACAATGTGGTCTATTGGTTCTTAACCTTTTAACTGCTGTGGACCCCTCAATGACTAATTACTGGAATCCAGAGACCCCGATTGAGTCATTATTGGTAGCTGTGGACCCCAGCTTAAACAATTTCAATGATGTAAACCTCAAGACAATACATAAAAATACAAAAAACTTGTATACACCAAAGAAATGCCCAAATATTTAGTTTAATTCACAATTTATTTTTGAAACTTTTTCAAATTTTCAACTTTGCTTCTTTCTTTGTATATACTTTATTAATTTTGATGTATTCATTTTTATATTAGAATAGTGCTGCAAGTACCTCAAGACAAGAAACTCTGACCACAGGTTCGATATGTGGATTTAAACAGTTCAGGAATATAAAGTTCACATACTCATGCCTTGACTCCACACATCCCCTTCCCTAATCCCGTATCTCAATGCTCAGTACATAAGGTAACACAGACAGCCAGGGCCCAAGAAACTGCTGGGAATGAGACTTTACCTTGCCCTGTCTTTGTGACTGCAGCAGGACGAAGGCAAAACTCTTAAGAAATGTTTTAAAAACTCTGATGCCTGTCTCCAGCGGGGCAAACAATTAAACATATCCCATGCCAAATCAGCTACCTTAATGTAATAGGCCTACAGAAGGGTGTTTTAGTATTCAAAACCAAAATATAATTGATCCCAATAGGCAATCATCATTTCAACTGAGTCCTTCATGATCACCTGCTTGTCAAATTTGTTAACTAGTTATGGACAATATGAATGCACATTGTGCACTGGCAGCAGGGATCTAAAAATACATTTTCCAAACATGTATATCAATTCATTCGCAGTGGTAAAATGCAAAGAAGAAAGGCACTCAACTTTCTACTTTCTTTAAGAATTCAGCTGTGCAAAATACAGAACTTAAATCAAGATTCTAAGGGCAACAAAATCACCAACTATCATGTATGTGGAATATTGTCAAAAAGCACTGAAATGTAGTTGGAATATGCACTGTACTTGTTTTTCTAAAAGGAATCAAAAATCAGTTATGCTTACAAATGTTGTCTGTGACCGCTGGTTGAGTCAGCTCTGGTAGTAGATCTCAGTATGCCTCTGGACATCAGACTACTTTACATTTAGGCAAAATACACTTTTGCATGGCTGCATAAAACCGTCATATACATCAGCAAAAATGTATGGCTGAAAGCACATCACATTGCAGGTTTCAAAAATAGGGCATGGTTGTAATTTGCCATGGGGTAAGAAAAGAAGGTTCTGCAATAAAACCCACTCAGGTTTCAGATACCCTGCAGCACTAATAGAGCCACACTTCAAGTAGTGAACAACCCCATCCTCCAACAGGAACAACCTCTGCTTCCTGGTCCTGCTTGACCCTGCTGCAGCCTTCACGCACAGCTGACCATTCAGCTCTGATCAACAACCTGAAAACATGCATGGGATTTTCAGGCCCCGTCTTGAAATGGTTCACATAATACTTCACCGTCGGGCACCAGCTATTACAAATAGGTTCTGCAAAATCACAGACACTCCCCAGCTCCAGTGGAGTACCTTGTGGTCCATCCTTTCTCCTACCATCTTTAACCCCTACATGGAATCTCTCAGATCCATTGTTCCAGTTAGCAGCATCAAGATCTATCATAGGAGGATGATATCCAATTCAACATAAAAATGTCCTCACATAATGGCGTACAGAATCTCAAATTCTGCTTCAAACTCTTCCAATCTTGGATGTCGACTAACTTTCTGAAGCTAAACTCGACAAAGACTAAATTCTTCCTGTTCACAAATAGTAAACCACAACCCAAGAATCAAGCCAGGATCTTCATTTCAAAACCACTAGGCTTCACATCCCTGCAGATAGACAATGAAAAATCTCTAGGGTTCACACTTGGCGAAGACCTCTTATTCAAGCAACACACTGCATCGAAGACCAAGACAGCTTAGTTTCAAATCTCCCTCTGGACAAAAGTGAAGCAGTTTCTCCATTAATATAACATCTGAACAACCATACAAGTTTTAGTCCTATCCCATTTGGACGGGCTGCTAAGCGGAGCCCTCAATACCATCCTAGCACTGCAGAAAGATGCCCTACAGGTATCAGCAAGGCTCATTAAGGCCACAAAGAAATTCAACCTCATCACCCCCACATTAAAAAAACCTTCTCTGGATCCGCCTTCCAACCCAGGTCATCTTTTAAACTAGCTGCATCACTTAAACGTGCTGGGGGAAAACGCCAGATAAGAAGCCTGGGTAATGCCAGACTGGAGACAAAATTTTGTAAGAAGTTAAAAAACAAAAGGCAAGTCTTCTATGATCATGCTTCTAGAATCTAGAACAGCCTTACACCCACAAAATAAGTACCAGCTCTTACCCATAAAAAAGCTGAAAACAGAATTCTTCAAGGGGCACTATCCTGACCATATAGTCTATCCTTGACCTTTCGTCTATGATTGTATTTTCTGCGGGCCATGTTTCCTGTTCAGTGCTCTCTTGCTCGAGCTAGGTTCATTCTACACAAATTCGGCAGGTATATACATATACAACCATTACAACATGGAAACTTATAGTGCAACATATGCACACAGAGAACTTCCAATGGCACAGAAAACAGACCTCAGGAAGCATATATTTCAAACCTAGGACATGCCACATTGCTGTCAACTGAATACTGGAATTTCTCTGGTTGATACACCTTTTGAGTCTCTTATCACCTAATAATTAATGTACGAGTTACTTACCTTCGGTATTGATGTATCTGGTAGAGACGATTCTAGCCGCAGATTCCTTAACGTAGAATTATCCACAGGCGTGTGACTGGATCCGGAAAACTTTTGCATCCCTGTGCGCCGGGGGGACGGCACTGGGTGACTACTCCCTGACCTCGCCCGGGACGTCAGCGAGGATACATAAGTCCCACCCCGGCGCGCCTACATCAGTTTTATTCGGAGAACTTTTCCGCGCCACAACGCCGAGCCATCAGAAACAAAATCTGTGAGAATACTGAAAAAGTGTGCGAAGAACCCTGCTAAACAGAAGGGAAGAAACAATGGTGAGGAACAGCATCATCCAAAATAGAGCCAGGTACTGAGGCACCAAGATCAGGAATGAAAGAACAGGGTACCGCTACTGGAAAACAATCCTGCAAACAAATACAACAGCCTCCCCGGGGCAGAAGCATATAAAAAATACACAGCAGACCAAGAAGTCTGCAGCCACCTCCCAGAACGGAAGAGACACCAAGGTCAGAATGGAGAGCAATGACCATTCAACCTCAGACAATACTGGCAGGGAGAAAGTCTCCCAAAAGCCAAGGTCGAGACAAGCCAAGGCACGGCAACCCCAAGGACTGCCAAAGACAGAAGTACAAGTAACAAAGGGAAGAAGAAGTACGAGCAAACCTCTCACTGGAGATCAGGATACCGGGACACAGAGGTGCCTATATAAGGAAAGAAAGGAGCAATAACAAGAAGATAAAACATCCATCGAAGGCGGTAGTAAGAAAAGGCACTCGCAAAAGGCAACCACCCGGAGGCAGGCGAGTGCAGAAGACCAAGAGGGCCCTTGCAGAACGGGGAGGAAGGGCGGGTCATGAAGGAATCTGCGGCTGGAGTCGACTCTACCAGATACATCGTTCCCGAAGGTAAGTGGCTCGTACATCTGATAGAGACTACTAGCCGCAGATTCCTTAACGTAGAATAGATACCCTAGCCATACCCAAGGGGAAGGAGGGTCTGCGAGAGGACTCCCTAGCTCAGACGAACCCTAGCTCAGACGAACCCAGGACCCCGACAGGGGACAAGTCGCCGGGACAGGGACAAGTCGCCGGGACAGGGAACAATCCAGTCCTCTCCAACAGGGGGTGAACTGCAGGAACAGGGAAAAGAGCCCAGTCCAGTTCCCAAGCAGACCAAAACCCCAATGTCGGGAGAACACCGCCCCACAGGGGATGTGTCACAGCGGCAATCCGCAGCCCCACCTTCACGAAGCAGGAGAAAGAAGGGCAATACGAAAGGAGGCCATCAGCCAATGTACCAGGGACCTCCACCGGAAGCCCCTGATACAGGCAATACAAAAGGCGACCAGCAGCCAATGTACCAGGGACCTCCATCGGAGGCCCCAGGTACAGGCAATACAAGTGGCGACCAGCAGCAAATGTACCAGGGACCTCCATCGGAAGCCCCAGGTACAGGCAATAGGAAGGAGGTCAGCAGTCAATATACCAGGGACCTCCACCGAAAGACCCCGGTACAAGCAACGCAGGTGAGTACCAAGGAAGAAGAGTAACCCAGAGACTCCAAGGAGAAGGAACACACCCAGTGAAGAGGGTGGCCGAACGCATCACAGCTGGACGTCAACAGACCAGACCAGACAGAACAGTGCCTCAGAGAGAAGGCAGGTGGAGGAGAAAAACATAGGCTCATGAAAAACCAGAAGCAGGGACGCCAGGCCTCACTCGAAGGCCCCCAGCCGTGGACCAGACAAGCGTCATTAAACCAAACTTCCAGACCACAACATCCAGGTGGTCACTGCTGGGTGCCAACAAGCAACCAGCCGGAAAACAAGAGGAGAAACAAGTAGGAGGAACCAAGTCGACAACACAGGAAGATACCCCTTCTGGGCCCCGGACAGAGGACCAGGCCAAACGGCAGACGAAAGGCAAAAAAGAAAGACACCACAGCACAACACCGCAGCTGCCCAAGAAAACAAGCATAACATCAGGAAGGGCAAGGAACCCGCACGGGAAGTCCACACCCTCCCCATGTAAGACAGGGCTATCCAATAGCTACAACACCCCACGTAGGGTAGGACACGGCCCAAGACGTATGGGAACCACTCTTAGGGAAGAAAATCCTGCATCAGAGAACAAATTAGAAAACCTGCGGCAGAAACAACAGAAGGCTTAGTAAGCAGCCAAAAGGAACACTCCATGCCAAAAAAGGAGGGCTGAACCAGCAGTCAACCTAGGACCCAGAGGGCACAGTATCTCTCAAAGAAAGTGTAACGTTCACCCCAACACCAGATTACAAGACCAGTGGGACAACACCTTCCACTAAGATCCGGAGGATCAACAAAATCACCTACCGAGGAGGAGGACGGAGCCCCGCAAGAAGACGCTGAATGGCGGAGTCCGCATGAGTGTTAAACAGAAGGACCCCGTCAAAGGGTAGATCAACCAAATGTTCCCTGATATTTTCAGGAAAAGCAGCATCCCGTAGCCAGGCATGGCGATGGAGAGCCACAGCAGTGGCCATAGCACGGCCGAGAGCATCGGCAACATCCAAGGCTGCACGAAGAATAGATGCGGCAAACTCCCTGACATCCAACACATGGCTCCGCAGATCAGCATGGGCACCCTCATGAGAGACATGAGAAAGAAGGGACTCCACAGAGTCCCACAGACTGGAAGCAGCCCTGGTCAACACACACAAAGTGTTCAGCGCCCGCAAAGCAGGGCTGGACGAGGCGAAGACATTACGCCCCCATGAATCCAACCACCACGCCTCATGAGACAGAGGAAAGAACACCAAAGGCAAACACGGAAAGGCATTCCGCAGAAGAGAGCCTTCAGTAGAAGGGTGGAAAGAAAGACAGACAGGGTCTTGCGGAGCAGGGCAGTGACGATGCATAAGCGCCTAAGGCACCGGATCACCCGTGACAGGGCACCCCCAAGCCCCCATAAGAGAATTGTGGATTGACGCTTCAAAGGGAAGGAACAACTCCCATCCACCAGAGCCCTGGTGGAAAACTTCCAAAAGGTTGTCTGTAGGAAACGGAGTGACAGGTTCACCCATCCGCAGAATACCAGCGGCTGTGGAAATAGCCCGAACAAAGGCAACACTAGCCTCCGAAGGGCGCCACAGAGGAGAAAGTAATTCATCCGTGGGCGACGGCTGAAAACTGAACCGACCTCCGGTGAAGAAGGGACCTCAGGGAACGAATCCAGGACCCGGCACGGCTCCGTGGAGTCCGCCACCGGCGCCTGATCGACTTCTATCGGCGCTAGAGTAGGCACTTGTGGCGCCGGGCCGACTCCTGCCACCACGTGCTCTGGGGGGACGGCAGAACGGTGAGGGAGCGGCGCCGAAAAGGCGCCAGCTCTGACTCAGACGGGGCAACTGCCCGTGCCGAGAACCGAGGGGGGCTTGGGAAAGCACCCCAGGTCCCTGCCTCCGCCCGTGACTCCACCGGAGCCGGGGAGGAAGGTTCCTGGCGCCAAAGCGGCGCCGGCTCGACCTCTGGTGAGGCAGCTGTCTGCTCAAAGGACCGAGCAGGACTTGGGGACAAGACCGGAGTCACGATGGTCTCCTGCGATGCCACATGGAGCCCCGTAGGGATTTGCGGCGAGGCAGCGACGCCAGGCGCCGAAGAGGGGAGCCCCGAAGGACCTCACCTCGACTGCACCACCTTCCTACGACCTGGAGCCTTAAAGTCCGGTGTCGGAGCCGCCGGTGACTCCAGAGCCGTAAAGTCCGGCGCCGGAGCCGCCGGCTACGCCGCAGAAGGCCCCGTGCGAGGCAAGCGTGCCGCAGACGTCTCAGGAGGTGGAGGAAGGGGCCAAAGAAACCCTGCAGCGCCGCAGCGTAGGCTGTCATTTGGGCCCTAGTCGCCTCCGCGCCGGTAAACGGCGGGTAGGGAGGCCACACGCGGAGGTGTCTGTCCCGGCGGGAGCCGGCACTCACCACGGAAAGAGGACAGGGCCTCAGAGACAAACTGAAGGACCTACCAGCCGGTGAGCCACGCTCAAAGAGCTGCGGCGAAAGACGATGTCGCAGACGGAACCGGCGGTTCCTTACTTTCAAGGTAGGGGACGGACGCTAGGATGACACCGACCTGGACAAGCGCCGATAGCTCTCTTCATCCGGCGCTCCCGCCGTAACTTAGGCTTAAGGTTCTTACAGGCGTCACAGCTCTCTGAGTCATGATGCTCACCCAGGCACCACATGTAAATTGGGTGAGGGTCCGTCGCCGACATGGAAGCGCACAGGAGGTACATGTTTGGAAGCCTGAGGGCATTTGCACACTGTTCCACTTAACGGCAAAGTGTGTAAAAGAATAGAAGGCCCGAAAACAGGCCAGGACACAATCCGGATCCGAGTTGCATGCAGAAAAGAGAAATAACTGACGTAGGCACGCCACGGTGGGACTTATGTATCCTCGCAGACGTCACGGACGCGGCTGACGTCAGGGCGGAGTCACGTGGTGCCGTCCCCCCGGCACGCAGGGATGCTGGGGCAAAAAGTTTTCCGGATCCAGTCTCACGCCTGGGGATAATTCTACATTAAGGAATCTGCGGCCAGTAGTCTCTATCAGATGCTATAATTAAAAAACTTGAAAGTACCAATTTAATCAACCCGAGCATGATAAAAGGCTGAACTGGGACGACTGAGATTCAAACCTGCAACTAGTAGGTTCCACAAACCTCTCTACAGGAAGTTGCTATGTTACACTAAGTGTATACCACAACTAGAATAGTTGTACTACAAACACTTCAGTAACCAAGGAGTGAAAACGAAAAATCTTACAATAGCAATAAAAATAATGCAACCTGAGCTGTAAAAGAGCAAGGACCCGAAGGCATTTAGTTCTTATGTACGACCGGAACAATGTGGCTGGTTAGCAAGGCAAGGTGATACCAGCATCTACATTTGAATGTTCTCATAACCTATTTTATTTCTTATCATTTGTCTGTACACGTCTTGTCTTCATTACTGACAAACAGGTATGTGTTGCCTACATAACCAGGCATGATGAAAACAGAAATAAATCAGCAAAACAGTCAACTTTAACATCAAAGACACAACTTTGAGTCTTGACAGGTGGAATTTCATAAAAAGGACTGAGAGCAATTTTGAAGTGCGGATAAAACATGGGCAGCATATTCTGAGCAACCATTAATAGCCGCCACCTCCACTAGCTTCTGCTAAGAGGCATCATTATCGT
The DNA here is from genome assembly GCF_964261635.1 of Lissotriton helveticus. Lineage (NCBI taxonomy): Eukaryota > Metazoa > Chordata > Amphibia > Caudata > Salamandridae > Lissotriton > Lissotriton helveticus. The sequence continues at coordinate 439,405,258 of NC_136070.1, read as the reverse complement.
GCAAGCTTCTCTGAGGAGGGCACGCAGAGGCTAATCTCGAATTAATCCTTCTGCCCTGATGGAATGAAGTCTGACCGTGGCACACAACAAAACGCACCGAACAATTATGCAAATCCCTGTACCTGGAAATGTATTAAGCAAACGTAGTTAATCAGAAAACATTAATATTAAATCTATCTTGTGTTTTATTGCAGGCGGAAGCCCAGGAGTTCTGAGTATGCGGAAGAATGGCTGTACTTTTATTTTTTATCAGGCAATTAAGATAACAAAGTTCGGCACTGGGTAACATGGGTGCAATGGTTTATGAATACACCCTTGCCCAGTGGATAGGGCAGGACTGGCTGTTGGGTGCCGCCACAACTGGGTATCAGACTGTTTCAGCCAAAACGAACACAAACAGCAAGACAGATTTGTAATTAACGTGCTATTACATTTGAGCCGGACACGCGGACGGAATTCAGCAGGATGGGGCAATGAGGCTGGGATGGCTTTTGCCATGGGCGAGCTGGGCACAGGCCCAGGGTGCCAACTGTCAGAAAGGGGGGGAGGTGCAGGAATGTTTCAGAGGCCGTTGACTGCAGTAATATCCGGTTGGAGCCGAAATGTGCTTACAAAAGGGGCTTTCTGCTGCTTCATTTTATTCATCAACAGCAGCAAGGAGGCAACTTTCTTTGTGCCTAGGGAGCTATCCGAGCACAGGCGGCAATGCTTGTCAGACTAGTGCTCTTTGCCAGGATTTGCGGTTTACTATTGCATCAAAAATCCCAGGCATTCAACAACAAAAAGATAATTAGGTAAAATAGGAAACATTTTAATCTAATGTCCTAGGACCCATCTATTTGTGTGTGTATTGCACTTTTTTGCAGCAAGTGCACAATAATGATCTATGTTATTCCTTGAAAAGCCTGTTCAAGAAGATATGGATTTGCAAGAGGACACATTTTTGTAGGCCGCAGATGAGTGATACAACTGTATTCACAGTGAGTTAACAGTGGACGCGCCTACTATGAACAATACAAAGCCAATGGACACATCAGGAAGGGCACCAAGTGTATTTCTGCCAGGGCCCAATCCAAGCGAAGGCCAGCTCTGCAAATAGGGCTAGTGTTGTAATGTAATAGCATTAGGCAAGAAAAAATTGAAATTGAACATTCTCGAGCAGTCAAATACAATGCATGGAAAAGTGCCTGGGTAACTAACCAAACACAAATCAAATGGATAGGTAGAAGTTTCACCAACCTGTGCGCCAGGTAACAGGTTCAGTAACACTTCTAGACTAAAATGGGCATCAGCTCTGAACCCAGTACTGGGATATTAATGTTCACAGAAAGTATGGACAGTACTTCAAGCTTCAGTTATGCACAGCTCCATAAGAGGAGAGTCTCAAAAAGGAAGCCATAAAAATTATATGTTTATCAATTAATCAACGTGGTGTGAACACCGTTATAACAATATATAAAATTATAGATAAGTTACAGCGAATAATGGGGATGTCTTTCACTGAAGGGTTGAGTGACAAAGTAGACAACAAGAGCTAAGTTTGAGTTGTCTACCATGTCACTCAGAACCCTCTAAATATAGACAGAGCACCTGGGGAAGAGTTGAAGGGGAAAAATGATCACTAGAAACTGACTCGAAACCTTAGCTGGTGATGAACTGATGCTTGCAAATATGTATCCAGCTTAAAGCCTCATATTTACTCATACATAAGAGCATCCAAAATCCAAGATAAAATCACGATCATGAACGATCGTTCTTTTAAACAGGTACAATTCGGTGTCACATAGACCAGAATACTTGGCCTTGGTCTCATTTCATACAAAAATGTCTGCCATGCCCTCTTCCATCTTCAGGTGCAGAGAGTAGGGAGGTGTTATGTGAAACCCTCCCTGGCCAACCACACCACAGCCCAAAGTAAAAAAATAAAATAAAAAAAACCTCAGAAGCTTTAAATGCAGCGGGTTTATGTACACTTGGTCTAGTGTCAGCCATTCGATGGATAGAAAAGAGAAAGGCCTGAGGAAAAACCACCTCATCTACCACTCAGAATTTGGATGATTGGTTCTACAACAACTTTTTTTCTAAATAAATGTAGATCAAGATCCCATTGGGCAAATACGATGCTATATTATCAAAAGGAACAACATTAAAAGTAAGAAATTTGATATGGCAGTGGAAGATAGAAAGAAATCTGAAAGAGAAAGAAAAATCATTGCCTAGTTTAACTTGATAATCATCCGATGATCAAGAAACCATGAAAAATGCCATCACATTATGACCCAGTACGACCTTTAATTGGTACAAAGTTAATGAAATTCCAGTTTGAGACAAGGAATAGACGTCCTAATTTTTGGCAGGAACCCTATCCATGTTATTATTTTAATCTTACGTCAGGTCCAGGTACAATCCCGATCAGACAAAGTGACTGTACAATCCAAACTGAAGTTAAATATTAGTCTGCCTGAGGATTAAAACTCCAGAGAAATCAATTTATTGCCGTTTGTGCACTAAATAGGCAAAAGAGGTTCAGCCACCACTATCCGCAGAAGTAGAACCAGTAGAGCCAGCCATACTCTGTGAGATGGTCCTGCCAGGGACACCGTGACAACATTGTGCCTTTTATCTCTAGGAGCTACAAGTGCTACATTCGAAAGTGCCACATAAACTACTAGAGTGTGCAAACATTTTAAACAGTGGGCCAGGGGCCTTCTTTGATAAGTAATTTGAAGAGATGCCTGGTAAATTATGCTTAAGGCTTCCTGTTATCTGTGTATACTGATTTTTACAGATAAATACAGAAAATCCTTTATTTTTCGGTCTGTTTTTAATTTTAAATGCGGATAAAAAACGGAATTTGGGTTCTTTGAGTGATTCTAAATGCCGTCAGTCATGACTGGCAGGCCAATAACTGTGCAGATTGACAGGTAAGAGGGTTAACAAAATTAAGGAATTTTAGTAAAGAGCCTTAAACAGCAGTAAATATGCACAACCTTGATACTAAAATTCGAATGCTTTTTTATAAGTGCATATTTTATCAACTGAGTGTGTTTATATCACTGAAACCGGTCAGTGGTTCAAGCATAAGTGCACATTTTTTTTGGGTTAAATAAAAGTAGAAATATACTTGTTCCAGTATAAAAAATTTCGGGCCTGGCCGGCAGATGTGTTGCGATCCTGAAGATGCTGAGGAAGTTCTTGCCGCTCCTATCCTTGGAGCATAGAAAGACCACAGTGCAGGCCCTGATCGGCTCGCGCCTGGACCACGCCAATGTTCTGTACCTAGGACTGCCGGAATATCTTCTATCGCGTCTCCAGGTGGTGCAGAACTCTGCGGCCCGTGCCATCTTTGGCCTCACTAGGAGAGCCAGGGCCAGTGAGCTCCTCAGAACCCTTCACTGACTGCCCATAAAGAAGCAGATCACTTTCAAGGCCTTGACCATCGCCTTCAAGGCCCTTCATGGCATAGGTGCCCGCTATCTCCAGAAATGGATCAGTTTCTATCTTCCCTCTAGATCCCTGCGCTCTTCAACCCAGGCCAGGGCAGTCACGTCTTTGGTGCGTCGGGCACGCTGTGGGGGGCGTTCTTTCAAACATCTTGCCCCCCGGCTGTGGAACGACCTCCCTCTCTCTCTCAGATCTAGCCCTAATCTGCTGGCCTTCAGGAAAGATCTAAAGACCCTGCTTTTCAAGCAATAAGACCGCCCCCTCTTAGCCACGCTCTGTTCTCTCGCCCTTTTTCTTTTTCTCCACTCTGGACTTGTGAGGCTCCGACAGCGCCGGGACACTCCTCGGAGTAGCCGTGCGCTATAGAAGCACCCCTTATAACATAACATAACATACAGATAAAATTAGCAAAAAATAAATACAGATAAATGCAGTCGAAAATTTCAAAAACATATATACCATAAAGCCAAGAGCCCTAATTATGTTCTAGGAAAGGAGACAGAGGTATTCAAAGTACAGGGACTGGACACCTACAGAAGAGTAGCAGGAGCACTATGAAGCCCTAAGAGATCCTTTATTCCATTACTACTTCGAGTACAGAGGCGTCATGATGCCTACACCTGGAGAGATAAAAATAAGAGGATGGGGGGCGTGGCCAAGATGGCGGCCTGACCAGGCGTGCTTTTCGCGGCTCCCCGGCCCTGAACCCCGTTTTGCCACTTTCATTAGCCTGCAAACCCCCTTACACCACAGGCTTTTTGATCCCCGGAAAGGCGCTACCCAGCGCTGCCCCCTTGGCTCACTTGTGACCACCGAACCGCCTGCTGGAGCCCCACTTGTTGAGCCGCGAGAGTCTGCTGAACGAAGGGTGTAATGGCGGCCGCGGGCTGAGGGCGACTACAGTGGTGTTCCGAGGACCAGAGCCCCACGCGACCCCTGCGCTGCACCGCGGACCGACGATCGCTGAGGCTGGGACCCCGAGTTGCTTGGCGGGGCCCGGCGGACTCTGAGCGGCGCTGGGGCTCCCGGGTGACGGCGCACTGGTGAGGCCGGCGGGCCGTCATGAAAGTCGAGGTCCCGGCTCCGGGCCTGGCCTACGAGGTGCGGTGGGTCCGTGCGCAGCAGTTTTGGCCGACGGAGGCTGCCACAGCGGGTCCCATAGCGGACGCCTCCTGGGGAGAGCAGGCACTGGCCTCCACATCCACCCAGCAGTGGGGAGCTTGTCGGCAGAGGGCTGAAGTACAGTGGGCCAGCGTGAAAATCGAGGCCCAGGCTTCGGGCCTGGGAGGGCAGGTTCGGCCTACCCACAGTGGAGCTGAGGACTGCTACCAGGCGCAGGTGATACTACCTACTCATCGGCCCCTGTCCACCGGAAGCTACACTCCCGCATAGTAGTTGAGAGGGGGCGCGCCAGCGGGGGAAGCGCCCGGTCACTTGCCCCACAACGAGACGACCAAACGCGACGGCCTACTCAATGAGTCCCGGGACACTGCCCTGCACCGGGGAGCTCCCTTGAGGCGGCACATACCCTACTGTATTTGCTTGGTCCCCGCCGGCCTGCCTATTCCCCCGGGAAGCACCCGGCCACCCCACCCCACCCCACCCGGAGGAAGCACTACCCTACCCTGCCCAGTGGGGCCGAGTGACAGTGGCGCCATGGCAAACGTAGGGCGCAAGGGGACCCGTACTATCACTGATATGCTGGCTAAGGGTGCCGCAAAGGGGGAGAAGACCCAAACACCTCCCTCGCCTACAACGCCAGCCATCGCTCCTACGCAAGAAGACCGGGGGGCCCCTATCACGAAGGCCTTCTTGGAGTCGCTATTTAACACCCTGCGTGACGACTTCCAGGCTCTGAAGCAGGACCTGGCAGGGGAACCATGCGAACTACGCAGAGACGTTGACGGCTTGGGAGAGAGGGTGGCTGCGGTGGAAGAAGCGGAACATGCTCGCAGCGAGGAAGTAGAGCTTTTGCGACAAGAGATACTACGCATCCGGGAGCAACAGGTAGACCTCCAGGCACACACGGAGGACCTCAAAAACCGCTCCCGGGGGAATAACATACAAGTCCGGGGAGTGCCATTGAAAGCCGAAGGTAACAGCGTCACTTGCTACCTGCAGGAACTATTCAGGGAGATTCTTGGCGAAACCGCTGACTTTGACAGGCGCACAGAGTGGGCCTGGCGCGCCGCGCACCTGCCCCACCACCGGATATCTTGGCCTATCTCCCTGACTTTCCCCTAAAGGAAAGCATACTGAAAGAGGCCCGCCAGAAACAACCTCTCCACTTTCAGGGTCACCCGGTGGCCTTGTTTCAAGACCTCTCGGCCATCACTCTTCAGAAACGGAGGGATTTCCGGGTGGTTATAGCATTTCTGCAAGATAAAGAGGTACCGTACTCTTGGGGGCACCCATTTAGACTGATCTTTAAATGGCAGGGGGCCCTACACCAGATGCGCTCGCTCCGGGACACCTGCACCTTGCTGGGCATTGAATTCACAGAAGTTGACATACCGGGAGAGACGTCGCCGCGGGGCTCGCTGGGGGAGCCCTCACGGGACGGGTGGCAACGAGTGCGAAGACGACGCCCTCCCAAAGCGGGCCTTAAACCTAACCCAGCGACCATGGCCCAGGAACAAGCGGCGGCCATCCAGGAGGTGGTTAAGGACACGTCAAACCCTCACTGAACCATTGAATTTAGTGGTTTTGCCTTTTCCACACTGAATCTGCAGGGCAGGGGGGAGGGGCGGGGGGGCCGTCGGGGCCGCCACTGCTACACAATCCGTCACGTTGAGATACCACAGGTCTGAACTACGTTCCAATAGACCTGGGACTATGGTTTGTTCTTGGATTTGCTTAGTTGGGGTATGGAAGGGGGGCGGGGGGGGTCGAGAGGAGGGGTGGCAGGTTACAGGGGTTGGGGTTTGGTTTGGGGAGGGGGGCGGGGGGTTGGGACGGGTGGGGCGGGCTCCGGTGTGGCGCACTGCAGGCAACGCAGGAGAGGTGACACAGCTCATGATGGCTAGGCGAGATGGGACACCCATTTGCACCCCCCAGGCGACAGATCCCACTATGCAGGTTCTTTCCCTCAATGTTAAGGGGCTTAACAATCCCATTAAGCGCAGGGCCATCCTATCCTTTTCAGAACACTCCGGGGCGGAGATCTGCCTCCTACAAGAAACACACTTATTGCCTAAGGATTGGCATTGCATGCGGTCTAGGGCATTTCCGACGCAATACTACTCTTCCACCACTGAGAAAAAAGAGAAATATTAAAGGGAGGCTCCTTGCATACAAAGTACAGATAGGAGGGTGGTCAACCGTGATAGGTTCAATTTATGCACCCAACACCAAACAAGAAACCTTTCTCACAGGGGCCTTGGCGGATACGCTCGCTCACAACATCAAGTCCACGCTCGCCGGGGGCGACCTCAATTTAGTAATGGACACACACAAAGAAAGGTCGGGACAGAGATTTGGTTTCACAGGTGCAATCTCCAAAGAGGGGGGACGATGGCTGGAGAGCAGGGGGTTTGTAGATATGTGAAGAGCTAGACACCCGAACGCCCCGGGATACACATTCTATTCCCATGTACATCACACATATGCCCAATTAGATCACTTTCTGGGATCCACGGAGGTGGCGGCCCTGATCACTGACACTGAGATCGTCCCTGCAGCACTATCTGACCACGACGCGCTAACTGTACACATCTGGATCCCCAAACCAAAGACACAGAAGGGCAAATGGTGCCTTAAGGAAGCTCTCTTACACCGCAAAGGGGTGACACAACTTATCACCACGCGCATTACCGAGTATCTAGCTACGATAGACATGACAGAAGTATCCCTGGCAGCGCTGTGGGGGGCGTTGACGGCGGTGATACGCGGGGCGCTAATAGCGATTGCAGCGGCGGAAACCCGGAAGCGTCGGGTAAAGAGGCAGGCGCTATCAGATCAGGTGCTCGAACTCAAACGGGTCCACAGTAGGACCTGGGCCCCAAGAATATGGCGCAAACTTAAAGCGGCCAGGGCCCAACTGGCGAGCCTCGACCTGGACCGGGCTGAATAAGCGGCATTGCGTTTGCGACACACCTATTACGTGGTCAGTGACAGGACAGGACGCCTACTAGCTAGCAAACTCAAGGCCAAGGTCCTGCGGTCGAGGATCACATCCATCCGGGATAACACAGGGCAGGAACAAAGACGACGAGCAGATAGCTGCAACGTTCCGGACATTTTACGCGTCATTATATGCCGCTGAACCCACCCGAGAGGAAGGGAACGCAGACTCTTATCTCACCACGGCCGCCATCACGGCCCTCAATGAAGCGAATGCGCGCTCCCTTGAGACACTGATAAGGACAGGCGAGGTAATCTCCGCGATAGAGTGCCTCAAGCCGCTCAAATCTCCGGGACCGGATGGCTTCTCGGCGGGTTTCTATAAAACATTTTGCCCTCTGATAGCCCCGATCCTGACCAGATTGTTTAACTCTTTTGAGGGCCCTGGCGCCATCCCACGCGACCATGCTTGAGGCCGATATCATTGTTCTGCCGAAACCGGGAAAGGACCCCGCCAACTGCGCGGCCTATAGGCCCATATCGTTGCTCAACCTAGACCTAAAGCTCTTTACTGGCATCCTGGCCGCGAGACTGGGCCTTGCCTCCCCGGCATCATCAAACCGGACCAGGCGGGTTTTATCCCTAACCGGCAATGCTCAGACAACACGAAACGCCTGCTGCATGTCATAGACAAGGCCCACTTCAACGATTCGGACGCGGCCCTAATTTCGGTCGACGCAGAGAAGGCGTTCGACGGGGTCGATTGGGGGTACTTGGACGCCACCCTGGCGGGGTTTGGAATAGGGGAACGCTTTCGCGCCTGGGTCGCTGGTTGTTACTCTGCCCCGCAGGCGGTCATTAGGGTCAACGGGGTGTGTTCCAAGCCATTTACCATCCAGAGGGAGACGAGACAGGGGTGCCCCCTTTCTCCATTGCTTTTTGCTCTTTACGTAGAACCGTTCGCACAAAAGGTCAGGGACAACCCTGCGATCACCGGCGTCAAGTTCGAGGGAGAGGCGCAGACCATAAGCCTCTACGCTGATGACATCCTCGCAGCCCTAGAGGACCCGATAAACTCGGTCCCGGCCTTCTTGTCGGAGATGGAGACGTTCGGGAAGGTGTTGGGGTTCAAAATGAATGTCGGGAAGTCGCTGCTCCTCCAGCTTGGATGTAATGCCCGGGCGTCTAGCAGACTTCCCCGTAACTTGGGTGGGGCTTGCCTCCAGCATGTCCGTGCCTTACTTGGGCATATCTCTAACGCCGTCCACTGCGCAAACCGTGGAGCAGAACTATATGGCCCTCCTTAGCCAATTACTGGGCGACCTCACGAAGTGGCGTCAACACTCACTCTCCTGGCTAGGGCGGCGATCAAAATGTCTCTACTGCCGAGGGTCCTATATTTATTCCAGACGCTGCCAGTTACTCCCCCAATCGGCCTACTCACAAAACTCCAAGATGCTATCCGACAATTTGTCTGGGCAGGCAGACGACCGCGCTTGCGCAGAGACCTCACTAGCCACACCACAGCGGTGGGGGGCCTGGGAGTTCCGGACCTATTGCGATACTTCCAGGCAACATAACTCAGGTACCTCCTGGAATGGAACCGCCCCGAAACTGAAAAGAGATGGCTATTTCAGGATTGCGCAATGGCCCAGATGCCACTGTGGAGGATTCCCTTCCTCAGAGGGCAGGACCGGCCCGCATATATGAAAAAATCACCTATTACTCGCACTACTTTGCAGGTGTGGGACAAAGTGGCGGTGACTCGGGTACTCACCACTTACCCTTCACCTTTGACGCCCCTGTTCGATAATCCGGCCTTTGCACCAGGCATGGTTGGTGGATCCTTTCACCAGTGGCGGCTATCAGACTGCAGATCAGCTGGCCACCTCTTCGATCTCGAAGGCTTTATGACGATGCAAACTCTACAGGACACCTATGCGCTGCCCAGCTTCCGCGCTTTGAGTACTTCCAAATTCGTCACTGGCTCATGAGCAGAGACATGTTACCACAGGTCAGCAGGCACCTCACCCCCTTTGAAAAATGGCTCCATACTAAGAAATCGGATAAGCAGGCAATAACGGAACTGTATGCAATGCTATGCCCCCCCCACTGCCCCCCTCCGTGCGATCAGCGGGTCAGAAGAGATGGGAACGGGAGTTGGGACGACCCCTCACTAACAGAGAGTGGCAGGACATATACTACAGGGCTCATCACACTGCCAATAATGTCGCTAGCAAAGAATCGGCAGTCAAGATCACTTATTATTGGCACCTGACGCCAGCACGACTGCATCAGGGAAACATATGTTGCGACCCCCTCTGTTGGAGAGGATGCGGTCAGCCAGGCACCCTGACCCACATACTATGGGAATGTGCAGAGGTGCAAGACTTTTGGGAACAAGTGCTCAGGGACATTGATAAGTATTTTGACACTGAAATCCCTCGTTTCCCGGCATATACACTGCTAGGCCTACCCAACAAAATCACCTTCCCACTTAAATCGCCCAGGGGCAAACAAATGGGCTTAGCGATGGGGGCAGCAACACAACACATATTGTCACTATGGGGCACCACGCGAAAACCCACACACACTGGGTGGCTTCACAAGCTATGGTACACGATGGGGATGGAAAGTATACAGGCCTCCCTGACTCAGACGCAAGATACATTCCTCGAAACCTGGTAATCCCTAGTAGATTTACTAGCCGACTAATTCAATGAGCTTACCTGTCCGAAATTCCTCAGAGTCCTTCGACTGGCTGATGAGTTCCTGGAAACTTTCGGGGACCCCACCTCGGGACCCTCAGCCTGACATGCTGACACATAGTTCTATTGCAGATGTCCACACCGCAGGGGGAGGGCTAGGGGGGCTAAGGGCAGGGGGCGGGGGGGGAAGGTCGGTTCAAGGGAGGGAGGGGGGGGGTTCAGCGGTTAGTTAGGGTTGTTTGGGTCATGACCGGTCCACATCCAGTCCACACCCGCCCACATGTACACAATGCCTTACCCGGCCACCATGGCTCCTTGTGGGGGTGGGGGGATAAGAGTCTGAATGGAGGCGTGGCCCCGACATGCATATTGTCCTACCGGAGTTATGCCCTTTCTGTTTGAAATACAATAAAAAAGATTTGAACAAAAAAATAAGAGGATGCATCATTAAACACTCGTCTGACTGTCGCTCCTTCTTTAGAAATGAAATACAGAGAGAATTAAAGAAATTGTACATGATGCGCTGAATAATGTCTTGATAACTCTCAAAAGAGTATGTTCTAAAAAATAAAGCATACACCAATCCTGGGTATTTAAAGGAGGGAGGTAACGCATTTCAAAAAGGCAAATTCCTAAAGTACAACTAGAGTACAACTGCTAGTTGCAAGGCAAGGGCAAACAAAGTAATTAACAACCAAGGATGCTAAAAAAAGAACTCTAGGGTACAGAATGCTTTACAAGTCTGGGTATTCTGTGACTTAAAAAAATCGAAGGGACAGAGCGCCCCACCTTGGGAGTATTGGAACTACGTGAAATAGAATAATGCTGCAATGAAGAAATATAACCATGCAATAATACAAAAAGACGACTTTCATAACTTTTTTAAATTGTACATTAGGTTGACAACGATCAACCCATTATAACAGATGTCAGTCAAGAAAATATAGCATTAACCCTAACCCTTACATTTACAATTTTCTTCTTTGTTACCTTCATAGATACTCAGAGTTTTTTATTTTTTTCATTTAGGTTCCATCATCATGATATTTATTTTTGATGGTTTCTGAATTTTCAGATACTGCCAGAATGTTCATAGTGTCTGCGAGTCTGTATGTTGAGTGTACCAGTTTATATTCTTGTTTTACATGATGTTGTTCTTTGGGGATTCATTTTACATGCTCTATTTCTACTGATCTTACTATATTGCACTCTCCATTTACTTTTCACATGACTTTAGGATTCTCGTCAATGCATACCCTGGTGAGAAGAGTACAATTTACAATCCCCTCTATATAATGCAACTGTCCTCTGTGTTCTATTACAACAAAGGAATATGGTGCAGTAAAATAAACAGAATGTAAAAAAAAATCATTAGAACCGTAAAATCGACTTGTTCAGCTACAATGCCACAAGGAGACTGACGCCATCAATTACAGAATAACACAGAAAGTTCACATGCCTCACACCCAGAAGATACTCCATGCTTCCCTACCGCTACAGTCTCTCTCATTACCTCCTCCCCACAACCCTCAAACACAATTAAGGTCCTGGTCAACAGGAAAAAGTTGGCTACGAACTCCCCAAAACTCACATTTCTCCCTCTAATGCTAACATTACAACTCACAGCAACATCATTAATACGATGCTGACTCTTCTCTATCCAAAATTACCTATTTACATCTGGCGGTAAACACAATGAATAACCACATGTATTTATCTGAAACGGACTGTGAAGGGGTCAAGAGGAATCGGTAATAGTCGGGTTTTAGTTATAGTGGGTTTTATTGTATTATACAACAAGTCTGTGCATTTCTTTCTCAAGTTTGTGTTTCGACGGGGAGATCTACTTCTGCTCGGTCTTCTGTGATGTCGTTCCGTTGAGTCGAGACGTCGAACCACCTCCTTCGTCCGTCGGGGCTGTACGTCTGGATCCGTTTTGGCTCTGTGTTAGCCACACACCTCCCCTGGGTGTGTGGCCCGGCGACTCGTGAAGTCGTTGGCCTCCTGGCTTCTCCTCTGCTCTTGGCGTCGTGGTGTCTCCGCTGTTCGCGTCTTCTTTTTTCTCCGTCTCCTCGTCTACTCCACTCTCGGCGTCTTCTTCCCTCTCGGTGAACAAGCACACCTGGTATTCTCGCTCGTCCGTATATGACGCTTCAGCGCCATCATACAGCCCCGCCCATTCCTCTGCTGAGTCTTCATTAAAGGGCCAGTGGCTCTTCTCATTCTCCGGTATGCAGTTTGTTTTCTCTGTGTTCTGTGAAGGGTAGAAGAGGGGAGTTGAAGGGGAAACAATGTCCTGCAATGTCTCTTTAAAGCAATCGGCCTCTTCCTGTACGGACACCCCGTTACACGGACCCACAGAAATAATCTGCGATGCACCCATATGCAACTCCACTGAAGACATCACAAGGAGCGACACCCTGCAGTCGTAAACAGCGCTCCAGGGCCCGATACCTTTCTGTCCTATACATACCTCATGTAGAATGATTCCCGAACACCATCAAATCACTCTGCCCTGACACCACTAATACCACTTATTCATATCAACAAGATATTTTCTCTCTCAAACTTGAATGAATCACTTTTTTTTCTTTTGTAAATCTTCTCAGCCTATTGCAAGAAGATATTTAGAGCCAATGACAAGGAGGCTCAAATATACCAGCTGTAGACCAGCTTTGATTTATTTGCAATTAATAGATTGTCCTGAAGTATATCTGTGTGTAGACTTTTTTTTTTTAATCTGCCGTCCAAATTTTAGTTCATACATTTTTTGACGTGTTCTGCATTTTGGCTCTGGATGTATGGGTTAAACTAAATGCATTCTCTCACTTTAATGTTTTATTTTTTGGCTTTATTGACTTTAATGCTCAATTATTGTAACTTTGTGTGTATTCGTTTTTATGTATTTAGGAGAAAACGAATTATATATGCTTGTTAGTTTAAGTGTATTTGTCAACCTTTTATGAACAACTTTTAAGTGATGAAATAAAAATAATATTGACTGATTAATTGACTCACACACCAGTATAACTCTCTGTGAAGGGCAGCTATAGATTCAGGCATTACAAAGTTCCAGAAGACACAATTAAGCCTGGTATCAATCTTCCAAGCAACCTCAGGGTCAACAACCACACTAAAGATCTGCCTAAACTCCCATAACTACACAGTTAAATTGGACCCTAATTAAATGTAGAGCTGCAGTCACAATAACGGCCACACTTTAAGCTTTACTCAAGAAAGAGGGTTCTCCAATGTCAGTCCTGGAGGGCCGGATCCATGCCAGATATGTATCATATCCACATTTAGATAAATGTAGTTATCTTAAAAATCTGAAATGGATCCGACCCTCCAGGACCGAAATTGGAGAACCCTGCTCAAGAGAATCATTGACCTTCTAGCTTTCCCTGAGACCTGGTTCGTTTCAGTGCCCCAAACCATAATGGACAATCTACATCCGGACAGACCGGACACTCTGTGAAATGGAAGAATTAATCTACAATGTCATCAAACTTTCACCACATTTGTGGGCCTCATCATAGCAATTTACACTAACAAATTTACAGATTATTATCAACATCATCTACCACTATCCAGGTTATAACACCACCATCACTGATGATATTATCAAATTCACGTCCAACCCACTCCTCTTCTGACAGTTTACTCATCAGTGAGTTAGTTTGTTTACAGCAGTACGTAAGGTAGCTAAGGAGATTTCCTCCCTCAGGTCCTCCTCCAAGGGCGCCTTGCAGCACTAACTAGAGGTAAAAGTTGCTCTGTGAACATGTCGCATATTTTAGCTATCCAGCCAAAAGTGACAGTGGCATGATACATTTAGATAAGCCGCAGGAAGTCCTTCGGCTTTGGAGGAAACGAGTCCCAGCAGGACATTGCAGCCTGATTCAACCGAAGGTAAGTAAATACATCCAATGCATTGGTCAAGCCACAGGCACAAAACTGTTCAATCATCAGGAATCTCTTGTCAGTTGTTCCAACTGTCCATGTATGTGAAGCTTAGTTTAGCAAGTAGTCTTAACATACAAATCAGTGGGTCAGGCAGGCAGAGCAGGAGTGTCGGCAATATCCAGGTCTGGGGAAAATAGCATTGTCCTCTCAGCTCTATTAGCTCCAGACCAAATGTCCCAGGGCATACATTAAAAGGTTCTCTATAAGGTCTAGGTACCTTCAATGCCATAACAGTACGTAGCAAACCATTCTACACCTGCTCCGTCTTAATGGGCAAATGCGGCGCAGTGTTGTCAGGCCCCTCAGGCATAGTAAAGCCACCAGCTTCATAAAGCTGAGTGAGTTTATTCCATCTAAGTCTCAGGCTTTTATCCCATCAGGCAAGTGTTGCCGATGCTGTTCAAATCCTAGTGAACATGTATTTCCCCAGCAGTATGGGAATATTAGTAAACCAATACAGAAGTTTAGGTGGTATAATCATTTAAGCCAGAGCTAGTGCACCCACAAGGGAAGGAGGGAGACATCCACCAACGGCTTGAGTGGCAAACGGCCTATCATTATTTTTGTGAACGGTTCACAGTCCCTATTAATCAGTACACCCTAATGTCTCACTGAGTGCTCCCACCAAGCCAGAAGGAAGTCCAGCTTGGGTCTGGCAGTTCCATCAGTAAGGGGCTACATTTAAGATTTGTTACAATTAATCAGTATGCTGGAATAGTTCCACAAGTGAATTACATCCTGCATAATAGGAGTAAGATTCATGCCTGGGTTTTTTAAAAAGAGTAGAATATAGTCAGTGTACAGTGATATTAAAAACGTTTTGAGGGGAAGGCTAAACCTTTTTATAAGTGCCTTTCTTGCTGAAACATGGAAGAGGATCAATAGCTAGAGGGAATTAAAGGGGTGAGGGGGGTAGCCTGTCTAGTGCCCCAAAATATTTAAGAGGTGATATATATATATTCATTAATATGAACCCTGGCACTAGGGGTGGAATATAACAATGCTACAAGCCCATTCTGCAGATCACGGCTGACAGAAAAGGCCACTCAAGGAAGTCAAAGGCATTCAGAAAAAAAGATATTCCTTGCATTTCAGGACAGGCAGAATGCATAGGTTTTCTGAAGTTGCCCCTGCCTGGTATAAATCGCACCTGGTCAAGCAGGACGCGTTTTCGCATCAGCAGGTTCAGCCTTTTCGCGATCACATGCACTAAGATTTAGTTGTCCATGTTCAATAAAGAGAGTGGCCTGTAATAAGAACACTTGCAACGTTCCTTCTCAGGTTTCCTTATGGCTTTAATGGGTGCCTCCCTAATAGTAGGGTGAGGAGGACACCTTGGTCTAAGGATTCTTATTAGAGCTCAATTAGGAACGGTGCCAAAAGTTCCTTGAACGTTTTGAAATGGTACTGATGGACTCTCAGTTAACTAAGGGCAATATAACCCACAAACCTGTTGATGTCGCAACGAACCACCAGCGATAGGTTCAAACATGTATTCACACATTCTTTCGTCAGCCCATGGCAGGTAAATGTCTGCTACATATTCCTCTATTCGCTCCTCTATATGAGATAATTCCAACTTGTATTAGTCCCCAAGGTACCCAGCAAAAGTATTTAACATGGCATCAGTACCAGACACCAGCACAACAGATCACAGATGTAGCAAGTGTACTACAATTCCGAGGTTTTTTTTTTTTAAGAGGCCGGCTAGAGTCCGACTAGGTCTCTCGCCCTTGCTATAAACTTGGGCTCTTGAGCTTTTCCCCAAAAATGCAATCTCCCGGTTTGCCAGCTTGTTAAATTGGGATGTAGGTTAGCAATATCTTTAGGTGTGGAGAAGTCATATTAGGAATTGTAAGCTATTTCTGCATCTCATAGAGAGGCTTCCACTTTCATCTATTGTGTGCATATCATTTTCAATATCCCAGCTTGCTTTCCTACAGCTATATCACACCTCTCAGGTCTCATCTCTCAGGTCTCTCAGATCATTGAGAAGGTAGAGATGGGTTCCACATTACCTTAAAAAATTAAATTATGGCTGCCGAGACATCAGTTCGAATGACAGAGTCCTAAAGAACCAAACTAGGAAGCTAAATACTAAAACGGACCACGGAATGATCTGATAGGGTTTAGAGGTGGATATTCTGTCCTGTGAATCCAGGGTAGGACCTCTCTAGAAACTAGCAAAAACCTAATGTGCAGTAGAAGCAAATTTTGCATCTTGTTTCAATGCCCGCCAGGCATAGACCATCCCATCTGAGTCCAGGATACACCGTAGTACCTTAACAGTCCCGTTCTCCAAGGATTTGCGATTTCAATGCTGTAGTCGAGAGTCAGATTGAAATCTCTGCACTAGATAATATTTTCATCACGGCCTTGTGTGCAAGGGGGCACAATGTTGTCAAATAACTCAGGGGAATCAATATTAGGGGTGTATGAGTTTATGAATGGGAGCTCTTTCAGATTCCCTGATAAGTAGATTACCCCTCCTGTTGGATCCATGTTTTTATTGGCAGGATTAAAAAAGAGCGTTTTACAAATTAAGAATGCTACTCCTCGTGCATAGGAGGTGTAAAATGCAAAGAAGTTTGAGTTTATCTACCTATTTGCAAAATTAGAGTACCTGTTGGTTTGGCATGTGGTTCTTGCAGGAGGGGGCAATTTCCATATTATGACGTTCTGGATATGCATGTACTAAGCGCATTTTCTTGGCATTGCTTAAGCCATTCATATTCAAGGTTAATACGTAAATAATGAGGCTAGTGGTCGTCCCATTGTTGGAATGTAGCCGAATGGGAACAGACGCAGTGATGTGGGGAAGTGACCAGGAAATGTGTAATGAAATACTGTGATATGTGTTTGAATAAGAGCATTTCCCTGGGGAACTGTGTACCCTTCTTGTGCTACTGAATAAGAGCATTACCCAAGGTAAATAGGCCTCCTCACCTGAACCCCACCCCCTATACACACTGAGAACCCCAGTGGATAAACCCTGCGAACTTCCCATACAGTAAACTCTTTATCTTACACAATGAGGGATAGACAGACACCTGCCACAGACCTGAAACATAACATACACTGTACGAAACAACCACTATTTATCCAAATCTAAGAAGACCAGCAATTCCTGCAGCAGCATGACTAAAATAGAAAACAAGCACTATTGGTAAATGGTGCAGGACAGTAGACCATAAAGTGTTCACATATAGGGTGGATCACCACCTCAAAGAGCAGCGATAGGTCATATACTGCCCTCATTTATTTATTTTAAATATATTTTTATTGCAGAGTTATATTTTGTACAACCAGTTCGTAGATCAATCCAGCTGCCCTCCTTTGCATAAAATAGGCCCCCAAAGAAAGCCTTACACGGCCATTTAGCTCACACCCCGGAGGTCGAGCGGCATTAGACAGGAGAGCACTAGAAGCTGACAAGTGCATTAAGGCTCAAATACAACTGTTCCTCAGGTAGTACTCAGGTCTGCTTTTCTTTCCCCCCCGGTCCTCCCGTCCCGGCCTATTAAGCCCCTAACAAAACCAATCATCCCCCCCCCCCCAACTCCCCAACCCAAACCCCTATATCCCTTATCCCCCTACCCCTACCCCCCTACTCCACCCCCCCCCCCCCCCAGGCGTGTCAGAGTTCTACAAGAGCAAGCTCCATCGTGGGTAGTGCAGGTCCGAGACAGACTATCAGGAGTAACCAAAAGGAGACTGCAGTCAGGGGCGGCTGGTAAGATTTGTGAGTGGTAGGGCTGGGCTTGGTGTGAGTAGGAATGGCACGGCATTTTTTGAGGAGGTTAGTGGCCGTTTTCTGTGCAAATCGTATATAACAAAAGTGGGATAAAAAGTTGCATTTTTTCAGCTCAATTTTTAAAAATAAAAAGAGCACAAAGATATAGCTTTCCTAGAAATGTTTACTCCTTTATCAAATGACTTTAGAGTACATAATCTACTTCTCATCCTGCTGCTGAAATAGTAGCATTTGTAATATGGATCTCAACACAAAGCCATGAGAGAGGAACTATGCACGCTTAATTTTATAGTGAATAACAAAAAATAATTAGCACATGCTAATGTGCACAGCAGAAGTAGCCTTTTTAAGTTTGAGCACAAGACCAGCAAGGGTTGATTGACAGACTATACATGCCCCCAGCAGTTGTCACCTAATTAACTGAGTATGTCAGAAAAAACGATGCTTTACTACCCCCTACATTCCTGCCTGGACCTAAAGTTAAAAAAAAAATTATCGAGGCGGCTGGCATACATGCAAGTTTCAACCCAATCTACTTCTTTGTCTTCCCGGAATCTCCAAGAACAAAACTAAAAATCCCAGAATGCAACTTTGCTATTTACTAAGAAAGTAAAAATAGCTGAAGGTGTATCAGAATAATTTCTGAAATTTTTCACATTACATATGCATAACTAGTTTCCTCAACTTGTGGTAAAGTGTCACTCTTACACATTTTAATATAACACGTAAATGCAATCAAAACAAGGACATGCCGCACATAAGCAGTCTTGGGGCTTGGCAGCTATGATGACTTTTGAGATTTGAAATGAACAAAGTTGAGGGTAGTGAGTGAAAAGTAGGTGCATGCATGTTGAAAGGCGGATGCAATTTTCATAATAATTGTACGGCATATTTTGCTAAATACTCTGGTCCACAGAGTTTCTCCTTAGGCGCCTACAAAAACACATTTACATTCCATCAAAAGAAACTTGTAAAACGTTTTTTTGAGCAAACATTATCAGGTAATGTTGCGCTCTTATAATCCCAATTTTCTCATTAACAGCATGTGTGCCAGCTTATATTAGTACCACTGGAAATTGTAATTCATTTAAACAGGACAAGATATGTTTTAAAATAGGGTCGGATTTCAACAGAGATAGCGCTGTGCTTCTGACAAAACGACTTTTCAATAATGTACCCTTGCTTATGGGGGCCCCATAATTTAGTGCCACACCACCTCCCAAAGCCTGCTGTAGTACACCCCCGCGTAAAATGGATGGCCCAATTACAACCAACAAGAGGAGCCTGGGCCCGGCAGCTGTCAATTTCTTTTTGCAGTTCTTACTTGGTGACCTCCTGTGTACCTGTCCGACTTCTTCACATGCGTCACGAAGACAGGAACTGTCTGTCCTGCAGTGCTTTCGGGCCCGATTCCTTCATAGGCATCACGAATGCAGGAACCTGCAGTGTTTTCACTCTCTCTAGCAGGTCTCTAGCTGCAGGCACTGCACAAATAAAAATTTTTGTCTGTCTGAACAGACACACACACCGCATGCTCATTTGATTACATGGCACGGCACCCAGGACCGAACCCTCATTAATGGAAGCACTCACTGCCTCAGAAGCTCCTCGGAGTCTGCGCAGTCTCGATCTATTGCCTTCCCGCCTGCCAGGCTGCCAGATCCTTTCCCAACCTGTAACGAGTTGGGAAAAGGCGGGGTGACACCACTCTCTCCACTCCCTGATTGACGTGGAGGCTTAGAGATACCGGGCTTCAATTCAAAACGCCCGGGTCTGACTTAACCTCCACGCCATCAGGGGGTGGAGACTGGGCGTGAATGCAAGGTCTTTGCCGAGCTGGCGACCTCACAGGCCTCAGGGCTGAGAGATTGTCAGCCCGGCAAATACTTAGGACTTTCGGCATTCCCAGTGTTCC
Organism: Lissotriton helveticus; assembly: GCF_964261635.1. Classification (NCBI taxonomy): domain Eukaryota; kingdom Metazoa; phylum Chordata; class Amphibia; order Caudata; family Salamandridae; genus Lissotriton; species Lissotriton helveticus. The sequence continues at coordinate 439,385,409 of NC_136070.1, read as the reverse complement.
TCTCGTCACCAGTCACTTGCCTGCATTTCTAACGCTGAGCACAGCAACAATGCTGGTGTAGGCGAGTGGAGCCGGCAGTGCCCCTCCCTTGTTCTATAAACTTATAAGGGTGATTTTTTACATTTAAAAAACGGATCTAACATTATAATGATAATGTTTGCTTTGCTGTGGAAATAAAGGGGGCGGAGCCCCGACGCCCGTGCACAGAAACCGCCACTGACTGCAGTCATCACGTGGGATGTGGAGCAATCCAAGGGAAAGAACCTGGACGATCACAAACCTAGGCTAAGGTACCTAAGGAGCAGGACTACGTGCGGGGGAGCCTTCGCTGTCAGAGTCCGAAAGTGTGAGTTCCAGAACCAATCATTCCCAGGCCCGGGCCCGCTCCAGAGCAGCATCAGTACCTGCCCTAAGTGCCAGCTGCAGACCTACCTCCCCCTCACAGCGGGCCCACTTATTGAGCTCCGCCCGCCATCTCTCCACCGTGGGGCCCTTACTCGCCTTCCATTGGGATGTTATGGCTCGTTTCGCTAAAAGCAGACCCAGGTCCAGGAACTTACTAGTAATTTTGTTCTCTGATGTGTGTGGGAACCAGTGTAGGACGCAGTGTGCCATTGTGGGCTGTAAATCCCTCTCAGTGACCTCCCGCAGACTCTCCACTATCCCCTGCCAAAAGTAGCCCAGTGCTGGGCAGGAACAGAATATGTGTTGGAAATCGGCCATCTTTGCCGGGAGCGCGGGCAGGTCCGTCGAGTGTGTCGGGAAGTACTTATGTAGTTTGCAGGGGTCAGGTATGCTCTATGCAGGATGTAAAAATGCACCAGCTGAAACCTCGCGTTGCGCGTCCCTTTCCAGGCCCGCTCTACTATACCAGACCACGCTGCCTCAGGGATCTCTGTTGCTAAATCTGCCTCCCATTTCACCTTCAGAGCTAGCAGTGGGGTCAAAGCTTCCATAGTCATGCGCTTATAGAGGTACGTAATAGCCTTAACCGTCCCCGCGGCCATTACCACGTATTGACAGCCCATGGATAGTGGCGGTTCCATCATACCCATCCCCAATGTTTACGGATCGCCGCAGTCAGCGCCGCATGAAGGAGGAAGTCTCCCCCGGAAGATCAAAGCGATCTCTCAAGAGATCGAAAGGCAGTAGCACTCCGTCATCATACAGATCCCCAACGGTCGCTAGACCCTGAAGCTCCCAGTTTTCCAAACGGTGCCATGTGCCCCCATGCGCGAGCGCCCTGCATAATTTGAGCGGGATCTCAGGTGCGTATGGAACCGCAATTTGTCCCCTCCGCAGATACTTATTCCAACACTTCCGGACCGTCGAGAATTCTTGGGAGAGATGGAGGTCCCCCATCGGGAGGCCCAAAACGATCCGGGATACCACCCGAACCTGCCCCACCGGCTCACCGGATCCGTCCTCTTCTCTCGGGGCTCTCGCTACTCACTGTGTCAACCACTGTAGCTGGGCCGCCAGGTAGTACAGCTCGTAATCCGGCACCGCGAGACCCCCCTCAGCCCGAGGCCGTAGAAGCGTGTTGTGTGCCACTCTGCGTCTACCCGAACCCCACAGAAAACCAGTCACCATGGCCCGTAGCCGCCGGAAGTAACTTGCCGGGATCCAGACCGGGAGAGTTCGGAAAAAATAGAGCAATCTCGGCAGAGTCACCATCTTAAGGAGCGCCACCCTCCCCACCAGTGACAATGGAAGAGTACTCCAGAAGTCGAAATTCGTTTTAGTAAGTCTGATCGCCGACCCGATATTGCCCTCTAGAATGTCTACTCTATTATGATAGTTCGAAGTACCCAGGTAGCGAAGACTCCTCGCCTCCCAGGTCACTCCTTCCGTAGAGTGCGGGCATGTTCTACGCGCACGAGTCGGGAACAGGTAAGATTTCGCCCAGTTCACTCTGAGGCCAGACACCGTGCTCAGCGACTTAAGGAGGGATTTAGCCCCCCGCAGGGAGGCAGCAGAGTCCGCTAAAGACAGTAGGAGGTCATCAGCGTATAATGCAATATGGTGCACCTGCCCGTAGACGTCCAACCCCTGATACGCCCGCCCCTACCGGGCTCGCGCCGCCAAAGGTTCGATCGCTATGGCAAATAATAGGGGGGAGAGGGGGCAACCCTGACGAGGGCCCCTGCCTACGGCGCAAGCCTCAGATATTACACCTCCTGTTCTGACCCTCGCCGTAGCGGTTCGGTATAATAGTGCCGTCCAATCCACAAAGTCCTTGCCCAGTCCCATTGCGCGCATAACATGGAAAAGGTAGGGCCACTCCAGGCTGTCAAAGGCCTTCTCCATGTCGATTGCAAACACCGCTGCCTCGTCCACATCGTAGGTGTCAGCCTCCAGAACGTGGAGGAGCCGTCGTATATTAAGCACGGTGTTGCGGGTCGAGATAAAGCCAGATTGGTCCACGTGGATCAGTATGGACATGTGGGGGAGTAGACGCGTCGCCAAGATTTTGCTCAAAATTTTGTAGTCCAGGTTAAGCATGGACAGCGGGTGATACGCCGATCTGTCCCAAGGCTGCTTGCCAGGTTTCAATAGTGGGACAATTAGCGCCTCTCCAGTGGTCTTCGGCAAGGTGCCCAGTCGTTTAGCCTCATTGTAGAGCCACGCTAGCCGGGGCGCCAGGAGGTCGACGTAGGTGTGATAGAATTCCGTCGGGAGACCATCGGAGCCTGGCGTTTTATTCCGTGCCATACTCTTGATGGCGACTCTCACTTTCCTCACCTCAATTTTATCCCCCCAGTGGTTTTGCGTCCTCTTCGTCCAGCTCCGGCCAACCCAAACCCTCCAGGAATCTCTGGAACTCGTCTTCCGACGGAAGGACCCGACTACGGTATAGTTCCGTGTAATAATCATAGAATAGTTAATTAATTCCCTGTTGGTCGAACCGCGCCATTCCTGTGTGATCTCTGAGTTCAAGGATGACCGAACCTCGGCGAGCCGGATTGGCTAGCCAGGCCAAGAGAGCCCCCGTTTTATCCCGTTCCGAATGTGCACGCGTGAGGTAGGATTTGTAGTCTAAGCACCTGAGACGCTCCACCGTAGCCGCCGCTGATTCCCTCGCCTCGAGTAGGGCCTCATGAATGTCCGGTCGCTCAGGTCGTTCTCTCTTCAGCGAGCGCAGCTTCTCGTCCTCCCGGTGAATGTCACTTAGTAACGTTTTCCGAACCCCCGACACTGTCGCAATGCATCGCCCCCGCACCACTGTTTTGAAGGCGTCCCACTCAATCGTGGACGACCCCGCGGTCCCCGCATTGATCTAAAAATACGTCTCTATACTCGAGGCTATCGCGGTCCGGAAGACCGGATTGTCAAGCGTCTCCGGGTGTAGTTTCCAGGTGGGAATTCGTGGGCGACGCTGCGACCATCGTAGCTACACCAGCAGCGGGTTATGGTCGGAGATCGTGCACTTAAGGTATTCACTGTGGCATACCTCTCCCTACACTTCCGGAGAACACACAAAGGCGTCTATACGGACGTGAAGTTCGTGAATGGAGAAAAAGGAGGAATAATCCCTGTCTAATGGGTGGTTAGCTCTCCATGAGTCAATCAGCCCCCATTGACGTTGCCAGGCAGAACGCGCAAGCGCCAGTTTGCGCGCCGGTGCATTTGGTAAGGGGGGATGTGAGCGGTCCAATGCAGTGTCAGTTACACAATTAAAGTCCCCTCCAAGGAGCAATGGTACCACTCAAAACGGGGCCAGTTTGCGGGACAACGAGGAGAAGAAGGCAGGCTGTTCTACATTCGGGGCATATAGACAACCCAACGTTAGGTCCCTCCCATCTAGTTTTCCCCTCACCACAGCATACCTCCCCTCCGGGTCAATAAGCTGCTGCATGCATTAAAATGGTACCCCCGCCCTTATCCAGACGACCACCCCCCTAGCGTAGGCCGAGTAATCAGTGTGGTAGACTTGCCCCCTCCATCTCCGTTGCAATGCTTTCCCCTCCTTTGCTAAAAGATGCGTTTCCTGGAGGAAGGTAATATGAATGCCCCACCGAATTAAATATGAGTGAATCTTGTGGCGTCTATGCATGGTATGCATCCCCCTCACATTCCACGTGAGACATTTGTAGCCTAAGTCGGGTCCCATGGCAGCCCACATCGCAGTTCACATGTTCCCTCCTAGGTCCCTCTGACACGCCCAGGTCCCACCCACCACCCCCCACAAACATAACCAAACAATCCTACCCAACTCCCACTCCCCAGGACAGACAACCAACGTGGTAACCCCATCCAAACCCTGCAAATCAAGCGTAAATCAAGCAGAGCAGGCTAGGCTGTTTGGAACGTCAATCTTATTCAGAACCGGAGCTCCCCCCCCCCCCCTCTCCCAAGTATTCAGAAGCAACCCACAGCTCACCCCCCAATAACACAGTAATGATCATCAGTAGTCAGCTGCCTCCCGCCCCCCATCACCAGCAGGCAGGGCCCGTCCCGTGTCCCAGTACCGTACATCAGCGTGTCCAATGTCCTCACAGCCACATCAGCCAAAGATGCCATCCGCCGTTTGTGGAGTTACCACCGGTAGGTCCGCCTCTGAGAGACCATGAGCGCTGCTGGAGCCAGGACTTAGATCAGCATTCTTCAAGCGCTCTGAGGCGTTACTGGAGGGGCTGACATCCCCCTGGCTGATGGCCGCCACTGCCAGCACCGCCTTATTCCTTTCCTGTTGCCACCCAGCCGGGGAGCCAGGTCGTCGCGTCGGTGTCAGATCAGTGGAGCTTCGTCTAGGCGTGGGTCGCAGGGGGGGTGCCTCCACCAGCCTCCCCCCTGGCTTCTATCCAGTCCCACGCCGCTTGCGGTGAAAGGAAGAAGTGTGTGTCCCCTCCAGCAATGACCTTCAGTCGGGCCGGAAACAGCATGGCATAGGGCAGCTGCATTGTTCTCAATTTTCGCTTGACCACCAGAAAGGATGCCCGTAGTCGTTGGACGTCCCTGGTGAAGTCCGGGAAAATCTTGACTTTGCTGTTACCAATGCGCAGGTTCGGTAAACCTCTGGCCGCCTGAAGAATGTGATCACGATCCCGGTAGTGCAGAAGGCGCACTACCATCGGGCGCGGCGGTCCGGCAGGTCTAGGCGGGCGCGTCGGGACTCTGTGGGGGCGCTCCAGGGCAATAAATGGGGAGAGCCCCTCCAGCGCCACCTCCGCCCACAACCAGGTTTCCAAAAAGGACACCGCATCCTGGCCCTCCTCTCTCTCCGGGACACCTACTATACGGAGGTTGTTACGTCTGGAGCGCCCTTCACTGTCCTCGGCCCTGAGTTCCAGCACCCGAACTTTCTGCGCCACTTCCGCCAACGAGGCCTTCAGGTTAGCCACTTCGCCAGGAATGTCCTTCATGTTCGCTTCCGAAGTCGTTACTCGCTCCTTCAGCTTCTTGTGGTCATCCTTCAAGAGGGACAGGTCAGACCCAATGGTGTCTATCCGCTTCTCCAGGGCCTCGCACGATGCCACAATGGCCTGCATAATGTCACTCAGGGAGGGGTCTCGGGGCGGGGCTGAGCACCCAGGGCCAGACGCCGTCTCGTCTCCCTCCATGGAATGACCCGGGTCATCGAGTCTCAGCACATCAAAGCCCTTCTTTCTGGCCCCCTGAACATCTTGCGTCAGCTCTCGAAGTCCGCTCCAAGCGATAGTGCTGGCCGGGTAGAGTGCTCACGCGGACACAGGGCACGTGCGACCTGCGGCCCGCAAGGAAGGAGGCCCCCTTGAGTCCACACCCCCGTGCTTACTTCTGACACTGCGGGCGTTGTCCACCTGGGTCCAGGGTTCTAGGCCTACCAGCTCGTCGCCGCAGCACCAGGGGAGGCTCCAAAACTGGCCCCACACTCCCCTCTTTGCCGTTTCGGGAAGGTCCGCTCTATCACCGGTGGGCGCAGGAGTAAGGTCAGCACAGGGTAAGCGCCCCAACAAGAATCCTCAGGCAGCAATCCCGGGCAAGTGCGAATCGGTCGATTGCAGGGGCCACCAAGGGGTGTGGACGTCCCCCAGGTAGCAGGGGCCACGTTCCGCCGCAGGGAGCAACACTATCCGCTCGTAGGCCCCTTCACTTCAGGTGCGCAATGTCCCCCGCCAGTGTCGCGGCCCTTGGTGCAGGCCAAGGATGTGGCAAGAGTTCTGGGCCCTCGCACCACTTGGGGGGTCCAGGAAAAGCCCGCAACGCCGTCAGATCATGCACCACCAGCTCCGGCGCGGCACCGCTGCCCTCCGGGGGACCAGGGACCGCAAGCAGCAGGCTCTCCAGCACCACCCCGGGATCACGCGGGCGCTGCCATCTTAGGGCCAGGCAGGGACATTCACCTGTAGCATTCAGCCTCGTAGCACTGCACCATCAGCCTGTATGAACGGTGCGGGGACCGCGTCAGGGCCCCCTCACCTCCCGCTCCGCGGTCCCAGTGTCCAGGGTCCCAGCAGCCATCGGAGGAGGGGCCCGGTCAGGCAGTAGGTCGCGGGACCGCCGCCGCCATTTTGAGAGCCTCTGGGCTCGTCATCTCGGAGGCAGCAAAGTCATTCGTTTCTGCGCGTTTGAGGACCAAACACATTCGTCCTCCAGCACAGTAGGGGTACAGGGTGCTGCGGCTCAAGTTCTGTGCCCGGGGAGCCGTGAATATTTCTAGGATGTCGTCGGGAGAAGGGCGGCCGCGGAGGAGCTCCGGGAACCGCTGCCGCCTACATCGGCGTCCAAGCCACGCCCCTCATATACTGCCCTCATCAGCCTCCCCGCAGCAAATCTCACCCCGCAGCAGAATTAATCTAAGTGTCCAATAATTCTATGTTGATTGTCTGCTCCGCAGTCTCTTCTCTAAGATTACTCTCATTCCTTGTCAAATTGCACCAGCGCTTCCCCAGTTTGGTTTTGACAAATGTTATGGCCTCTTGGGTGAAATTGAAGTGCACAGCTCGGCCATCAGCTTGAATCTTGAGATTGGTGAAGTAAATCATTGCATAGCTGACCTCTGCGGTCCTCAGCAGATTTTTTTTACCTCAAAGAGTGTGCGCCTTACCTCCTGCACTGCTAAAGTATATGATAGAATGAGGACTTGGTATTTCAACCACCTTTTTTCTCTAGCTAGATTTAACACTGCTTCACCATCTCTGGAATTTAAGAGATGTGCAACCGTTGGATATAGCTGTGGTGTCTCAACAACAATGATAGCAGGAAGTACAGCCTGCAAAACGTGTCTCAGCAAACGTCTCTATTCGCCCTGTGTTAGTTGTTTCAGTTACGCCACTTAGGCGCATGTTATTACGTTGTGAGCATGACTATGTCTTCGTTTTTGGCAGCAATTTTGACAACATCAGTCAGGGAATGATTTTTTTTAAGGCCGGCCATATCATTCTCCCGGCTGACACTCTCTGCTCCACCTCATCGAGCCTGTCAGGATCTTTGAACTCCATTTGGACAAGGCATGCCGCCCGATGGTCAATTTTCCCATTAATTGCGCACAGACTGGAGCATATATTTGGAAGTATTTCATAGAGATCTTCTTCACCTTCACCCACGTGGACAAAAAAGCCCCCACCCATCTTCCAGCACCATCACCAGCCCAGCAGGCGCCTTCGCTGAATGCCTGGCACCAAATGAAGCTTGGACTGTTTAAGGTCATGCTAGCCCATCCTGCTAGTGTGTGCGTTTGAAGCAGAAACACTGACAATCTTTTAGATGCTTTGCATATCGCAGTCCAGCTGATGTACAGAGCGGGAGATCCGTCAGCAGTAGTCAGGGGCCAGTCAGCCCCACAATTAAGTAGGTGGCACACTTTCCTGTCAGTCTCAGCTATGTCCCTGACAGTTCCCACCGCTCCATAATGCCAGCAAATATATATTGGCCACAGCCCAGCAGTCAGGTCAGTGCCTCAGTAAGCAGGCAGGAGGGCACCCAAAGGAGACACTTGGGCTGTACTGCGCACCCTGCCCACACCGCAGTAGTTTGTAGACATGGTGCTCAGTTCAAATGAGGGATGTGTGCTTGGGAGGGCTGCTGGGAGTGCTTCCATAATGATGTAAGGTTCTGTCGCAAGGGAGGGAACCGGGTGTCTTCCTTAGGCACCAGGCACGGCATATCTTGACCCCGTGCGCGCCATTAGCGAAAGGTCTACTTCATGCAGCTCCAGGAGCTTACTTCATGAGACAGCTCCAGGCCATGTAGTGATGCAGTGGTAGGTAGAAAGTTGTTTCAGAAGCCATATGTTTTTGATTGCATGCCCTGCGAAAGTGAAGGGGTCTAGCTTTCGAGATGTGATTTTATTCTGTCATATGATAGGAATAATAACAAAACAGCAGTCTCACATGTCTGCACTTACACAGCATTATCAGAAATTAAATGTGCTAATGTGCGAAAACGCTGGTATTCCAACACATCTGAAACAACCTGTTGGGGTTTCCGAGCTCACAGACCATGCTCCAAAATTGTTGCTTTTCATGCACAATGCGAAAACGAGCCTACGGTGGAGAGAACTGTGGATACCTACCTAACTCCTGATTGTAGAAGGCCAACAAATACAACCATTGTATCTCCTGCTCTAACATTGCGGTGAACATGCTAAAAAAATGTGCCAATGTTTCAGGACAAGTTAGGCATTTCTGACAAAACTAAGCTACAAAGAATAACTTGACCCAAACAGTAAATGTTTAAAACGTTGCCCCCCTTATTATAAGCAAACATAATTGCAGCAGTTTCATGATATCGGACAAATGTTTGAAAATATTTTTGTGCATAACACTCAGGGGGCTACTTAACCAAGCTATCACCCAGTAATCCGCAACAAGGAAAGGGAATGATTATGTGTTCCTTATTTGCGGTCATTGGAGTACAGTAACACCAACAAGGGTATTGTGTCAAGTGCATTGTGGTGAGTTCAGAACATTTAGCAGATTTGGGGTGCTGCATCTTGCAATTTGGATGGTCGTAGTGCTGCGTTGCGTTAATGATAAAGTGATGTATGTGGTCTATGCAATTTCTGTTGGAGTTGTTGTAAGTAAGGTCTTTGGCACTGTTCTGGTTTAGTGAGAGCAGTGTTGGTTTGTCAAGTATGTAGTGTTGAACGTATTATTGATGTGAAGAGCGATATATCTTCCTCTGGATGATCTTGATCAATAAAGACAATGTTAGCTGCACAACAGAGGTGATGGTTAGTCATGCATGTCCAGTTAAACTTAAAATTGATGTGACGAGTGAAGCACTGACATCTACTGCATGTTAGTGCTGTTTGTTACATGAGAGTGATGATGATGAATCTGGTATAGTCTGCTTAATTTATTATGCATACCTACACATCATCACGTGTTGCTTTGTTAGATGTATAAGAGTATTGTGTTGGTGGGTTTAGTGCACACGGATTAATTTGTAGCAAGGAGTGAAAAAAGAAGGAGGATAATCCTGAAGAAATGTAGGTGCTTTGGGTGGCTGAAAAGCAAGACCCCGTCATCCCTCTGACCCTTGGTGTTCTGTTGGCCGCATCATTTTTTAAAATTTTTATCACAAGCTTTATTGGGTTTCAAAAGAAAGCATTTAAAATTATTTACTTTGCATTAATCTTGTCGTACTTAGTATTAACCAGTTCTAACAACACCTAACCAGTGAGTAGTGTGGCTCACTGGTTAGAGGCGGCAGGCCCGAGAGCAGAAGTCGGCCCGGGACCAGGGTTCAATTCCCGACGCGGCAGGGTCGTGGACCTTGGTCAGCGGACTTGATAATTCTCGCTTCGGTGCTTACTCTAATCAGGGATTCCACTCGGCAACTCTGGGCATTAGCTTGCCTAATCTCTACAACGGCCCCACCAATTCCGGGGATGCCTGGCTCCACCTTGGGGACTCCCAGCAAGGGACCATCCCACAGGGAAAGCCAGGACGGGTTCCCCAGAGTTATACAGCGCCAGGAGACCTATGGACGGGTAGCAGTGCGCTTTACAAGCTCAAAAACATTTACATTTACATTTCTCAGTTATGCATACATTATAGGCGTGAGCTAAGGCACTTTTTGAACACTGTGATCCCCAAAAGTATGTGGAGATAAACAATTTTCAAATATAAAAGTCCCTCTACACCCTCTTCTGTAACTTGATATTCACCTATTAAAGCATCTCTTCTTGCAGCGCATTAGGTAGAAAGTAGGTCGATTAGCAAACATACCCTTTGGTTCAGCAGTTAACAGAACAGTCTCGGGCAATAGGGCTTCACAGTCGGTCCCTACATTTGTGCAGCCGTGGGTGACGTGCAGCCGTGGTTGCCCATCGGGGACAAGTGATGGGCCAAAAATGTCTCACATCTAGGGTATCACATGCCTACCAGTAGAAAATAACAGTATTCAGGTAGTGGGCAATTCTAAGGCTTGAAAAGATTCCAGCAGCATGTCCCATTCCATCGCTACCGGTTGCTTCCGCAACCCAGGATATTCTTCCCGGTGAAGAGCATCGCTCCCTTCTAAATCCCACTTCTCCATCTCCTCCCTCCACAGCAATAACTTTGGATGAGTTGCCGATTTCCACCACCTTGTTATAGTATGCATTTTGCCAGGAGGAGTGCTAGGTCCGCAAACCGCGCCTCCACCCTATTGCCTTTGGGGTGAGGGTAGAGACCCAGAAGACAGCTCTCAGCCGAAAGCCAGTTTGTTCCCCCGTTACCTCCTCCAGTGGGGCGCCAATCTGTGCCCAATATAAAGACATTGTGAGACAAGCCCAAAGCATATGTATCAGGTCAGCATTCTATTCAGGGCATCTGGGGCATGCTGAGGAAACATTGGGGAATATGGTATGGATTCTATGTGGTGTAAGGTATGCACAGTGAAAAATAGAGCACTGTATTAGTTCAAGTTCAATAAAACTTTATGTTCAAACCATAAAAGTTACACAACATAAACATGATTTAAGTGACAGTACGTGTGCTGTGAAGACGACCATAACAGCAGTAAAACGTAATAAATAAATAAAAAACCTGAGGAAAACATTCATTATTGATCCATATAGGTCCTACAATTAACAGAAGCTTTTAAAAATCCCAATATTAAAAATAAGCAATCATCTTTCAGTAATTGCAGGTACACCAATACGGGACGAGCCTTTCTAAAATTCATTCTTTTTCAAATTGGGACCAGATATCGTTTACGAGGGTAATCATAAAAGTTACACAGGAACATAAAATGCAGCATATCCTGCGGAGACTGTTCGTCGCAGCCGCAGGGTGCTGCCACCTTGCCTCTAGTAAAAACCTTTGGGTCTAGCAAGCAAAAGGTGAAAGAGGTTCAGCCGAAACCTAGTTAACAAGAATGTGTCATGTGTGGAAAGGGAGCCCATAAGGTATCGCTCTGCCCTAGAGGTTGTTTTAAGCAGAATATAAGCACGCACAATAGATTTCTCAACCTCCTTGGCTTACCTTTCCATGTTCCTTTCTAACAAAAAGGCTACCATAATTGCCTCCACATCCTTCTTCACAATGCAATCGGGGTTAGTAAATAAGACCCCCCGACCTAGTCTTTCAAAGCTACTCTTCACATAGCTCAGCCACGGAATGCGAGCAGAGTTACCAAGTGCCATGCAGTCTCTTATAATCAGGTGGGTGAGAGGGAGATCTATATTCGGCCAACTTTTTAACCAACAGGTCAGGGGCCGCAAAGAGAGCACATCATTTAAATAAGAGACTCCCAGCTCCTCGTGAACCACTAAGTTAGATGTACACCGTGGAACACATAATAAACGTTTCAGAAAGTCGTTTTCCGATACTTGGAGGGTGTGAAGTGCATTGTATCCCCATATTTCACTGCCATACGAAGCTATGGCCAGGCTTTTCGCCTGGTACACTTGTAGCATGACTCCAGTAGGCTTCTTCCCTAATTTGGATGCAAAGTTTAAGATTGCTCAATTCGCCCTAACCAGGTCCTCTTTTGTTTTCTGTAGTAAAGGGTCCCAATTGAGCTTGTCATCAAAGAGGACCCTTAGATAAGAAAACACGTTGGTACGGGGGATCTTTGAATCTCCCACTCTAAATTGGTAGTTTTTCTTACCCAACTGCCCCACTTGCATGACATATGACTTAGAGTTGTTAATTTACAGATCCCTGCCTGACATGAAACCAGCAAAAGCAGATAATAGCGTTTGTAGCCCCTTTTCAGTCCTGGATATGAGAACGGCATCGTCCGCATTTAGCAGGACCGGAATCCCACACCGTCCTACGCTGGGGTAATCAACACCTGTTGCCCTTAATACATTATTCAGTTCATTAATATAAAAGTTAAATAAGAAAGGCGCCAATATGCAGCCTTGCCGGACTCTCTTTTTAATGTTAAAATCCCTCGTTACACGCAAATCCTGTGAAAACTTAACATTGGCTTTAGTGGACTTGTGCATGTCCTCCAAAAAATTAACGATGCTGTTCTCCACTCCCATTGCCCTCATGGACTGCTAGAGCTTATTCCTATTGACACAGTCAAAGTTAAAGTCAAAGATAGCTTTATTCGATTTCAAAATTAAAATCATAAAAGCACATATCAATACATACATACATAAAATAATTAATCTTGATAAAAAACCCTATTTCATTCATGATCTGGAGAAACTCTAAAAATACACTAGAGTGCAACAATGCCATGCTATAAATACAATCATTTCAAATTAAGTCAGTTCAATTAAGATATAGGACTAGAGCTTAGTCGATCTACATCTAATAATGGACTTTAAGAACAGAGATACCACGCTTATCGACATTTCATCTTGTAGTTGTTGGATTTTGAACAAGGCTGGTCTACACTGTCTCAAGCCCCAAATTTTTAACAATGGTAACAAATACCTCTTCCTGTTCCACGTATAAAATTTACAAAATAAAATACAATGTATTAAAGATTGTGGAGAGGAGTCATCGCATGGACAGTTAATTAGGGTTTTTGACCAGTCGTTTGTGATTGGAAAAGTAATCAGCCTAAAAAAGCTGCCGGTTCTCAGTCGTGCTAATAACATCCTAGTATAACAGGACTGATTGGGGGACAAATAAATATGTATGCCAGGGCCCTGAATTAAAAAATGATGTTGAAAAACAGAAGCCATCTTCCCCTCCACATTCCAACGTTGTTCATTCAGAAAAGCTAAGCAATGTTCCTTCAGGGTTTTTCTGGAGATTGAAGACAACGTAGAAGGTGTACTAAAAAATTCTGGGTGGCCTAAGTTAGTTAGAAAATCATTAACATAACTAAGCCACTGGATGTTTTTTGACCCCACGTGTTTTATACAGTCCTGAAGGATGGCCCTATTGAGCTCTGTAGCCAATGAAGTCCATATCTTATGCCAGAGCAGCACTGGGCTTATCCTGACTAGGTCTGAAATGTATACCAATGCAAGTTCCTTATGACAGACATAGTTGGGGTGGATTTGGGGACAGCTAGCAAATAACGCAGAAAGCCATTTTCACTTGTTTGTATGACCTGGCAATCTGAGACCCCCCAAATACCGGCCTCGTATACCGCAGTTGATACACATTTAGCTTTATAAAGGTCTAGCAGAATACGGACTGGCCTTCCCCCTAGCTTATTAGCAAACTGTTTAACTGCGCCGATGGCGCGGGAAAAAGCTAGGTTCCTAGACGTAATTGCTGCAGTCCAAGTGCCTCTTTTATTAAAAACAATCCCCAGGTATGAAAATGTGCTAGTTAAACCGATCTTCGACCGTTCTAAAAAAGTGTTGCATGAAACCTTGGTTTTGGATGAGCAGCACATGGTAAAAGTTTTCCCAATATTAATCTTAAGGCCCCTAGATCCCATATAATCTGAGAAGCTAGTTAATGCTTTCTGTAGGCCGACTTGGGTTCTCGCCATTATCACCGCATCATATGCGTACAATAAAATTGGTACAGCAGCACTATCAATTTGGGGGTAGTCCACCTCTAATTTTACTAGGTGATCGGCCACATTATTAATATACAAATTAAAAAGAAAGGGTGCCAAAATACAGCCCTGGCGAACACCTTTCTTTATTGGAAATTTAGTGGTGCATTCGCCTCTCTTGCCAAATTGCACCTTAGCCCCTGCCCCTCTATATAATTCTTTAAGAAAATTTTAAATGTTGTGATCAATACCAAAATCAACTAAAATGCCCCACAAAACTTCATGACTTATACAGTCAAAGGCTGAACTAAGATCTACGAACGTGATCAGGAATATGCTACTTACCAGTATGCATCTGTTCTTGGCATGTAGGGCTGCTGATATTCACATCTTATGCATAGATCGCCGCCTAGTGTTGGGTCCGGATGATTGCACATTGTTGTCCTGGAAGAGTCTTCGAAGTATCACGAGATAGGTGGCTCCTCCCCTGGTCTACAGTGCGCATGGGCATCCTCTCCATCCTCAGATTGTTTTTCGCCATTGTGGCAGAGATGGAGTATGATACAGTAAGTGATGTCCATGCTAGAGATTAATTCTGAGTGCTACAGCTGCGACAGGCACCGGGGAGGAGGGAGGGCGATGTGAATATCAGCATCCCTACATGCCAAGCACAGATGCATACTGGTACGTAGCATATTCCGTTCGAGGCATGTGGGCTGCTGAATTCACATCTTATGCATAGAATGTATAGCAGTTTCCTCCTAGCGGCGGTTGCCCGTGCCAGCTGCAGCAGTCTGAAAAAGAGTTTTGAGTACAGCCTGCCCTACAGCTGCCTGCTGTTTGGAGTGTACATCTACGCAGTAGTGTTTGGTAAATGTATGTATGGTAGTCCATGTGGCTGCCTTACATATGTCTTGTAGAGGAATGTTTCCTAGGAAAGCCATGGATGCCCCTAACTTGCGTGTTGAATGCGCTCTTGGGGGAACAGTTAATGTGCGTTTAGCTTTTTGATAACATATTTGTATGCACTTAACAATCCATTTGGCTATACCTGATTTGGAAATGGGGTTGCCTTTGTGCTGTGGTGAAAAGGCAACAAACAGTTGCTTAGTTTTTCTGAAAAGTTTTGTTCTGTCTATATAGTACAGGACAGCTCTTTTAACGTCTAGGGTATGTAGAGCTCTTTCTGCCACGGAATCTGGATTAGGGCAGAATACTGGCAGTTCTATAGCTTGATTGATGTGAAACTGGGACACCACCTTTGGCATAAATTTAGGGTTAGTTCGCAGCACTACCCTATTAGCATGAATTTGTATGAATGGCTCCTGAATAGTTAGGGCTTGCAGCTCGCTAACTCTTCTGAGTGATGTAATAGCCACTAGAAAAGCCGCTTTCCACGTTAGGAACTGTATCTCACAGGAATGTAGAGGTTCAAAAGGTGGTCCCATTAGTCTGGTTAGAACCACATTGAGGTTCCAGACAGGTGAAGGTGGGTGTCTTGGAGGAAAGATTCGTTTGAGTCCCTCTAGGAAAGCTTTAATAGCAGGCACTCTGAAGAGTGAAAGGTGCTGCCTGTTCTGAAGATAAGCTGCCACCGCAGCTAAATGTATCCGTATGGAACTGTAAGCCAGATTGCATCTGTGTAAATGTAAGAGGTAACATATGATGTTTTGAGTAGATGCATCTAGCGGATTTATGTCATTATTGTTACAATAGATGACAAATCGTTTCCACTTTGCCGCGTAGCATGCCCTGGTTGTAGGCCTCCTTGAGTCCTTGATAATATTGATACAGTCGGGAGGCAAGTTCAGGTAACCAAACTCTATGACCCCAGGAGCCAGATCGCAAGGTTCAGCTGTTGCGGATCTGGGTGCTGAATGTCTCCATGGCTCTGCATTAAAAGACTGGGTGTTAATCGCAGCCTTTGATGAGGAACCACAGAAAGTTCTAGGAACGTGGTGTACCATGGTTGTCGCGCCCATGTTGGGGCAACTAGGATCAGTGTCATTGAGTGTTGTCGCAGTTTGCATGCCACTAGTGGTATGAGCGGGGCTGGGGGAAAAGCGTACGCAAACTTGCCTGACCAGTTCATCGATATCGCATTGCCCTGAGACTGCGGATGTGGAAACCTGGCGGCGAAGCTTTGGCATTTTGCGTTTTCCCTTGTGGCGAACAGGTCTATTTCTGGGTGACCCCATCGCTGGAAGTATGGTTGCAGCACTGAGGGATGTATCTCCCACTCGTGCATCTGGTGGCTGTGTCTGCTGAGCAGGTCCGCCATCTGGTTGTCCTTGCCTGGGAGGTGTTCCGCCATGAGGAAGATGTTTCTCTGAATGGCCCATTTCCACATGCTTTGTGCTAGATGGGACAACTGTGGAGAGTGTGTCCCCCCTGCTTTTGTATGTAGTACATGGCAGTCATGTTGTCCGTCCGGATTAACACGACTGTGTTGCACAAATGTACCTTGAAGGCCTCCATTGCCATAAAGATTGCCATCAGTTCCAGCAGGTTGATGTGCATCCTTTTTTGCTGTGTCGTCCATAGTCCTTGGACTGTGTAATGGAGGACATGCGCTCCCCATCCTAGGAGAGATGCGTCCGTCGTCAGCACTATTTGTGGTACAGGCTCTTGGAACGGTCGTCCCCTGCAAAGCTTTTGTGGGTTCCACCAATGCAGAGAGCTGTATGCGCGACCGGTCACCAACACTAGGTCTTTCAATTGTCCCCGAGCCTGGTTCCACTGCCATGATAAGCACTCCTGAAGCGGACGCATGTGTAGTCTTGCGTGGGGGACTATAAAGATGCAGGAGGCCATCATGCCTATCAACTGCATAAACACTCTTGCTGGGAGCAAGTGTTGGTGTCTGAATTTTTGAATGAGTAACAGAATGCTGTTGATTCTTGCTGAGTTTGGCTGCGCCTTTGCCGCCAGAGTGTCTATTGTTGCTCCCAGGTACTGTTGTACATGGGCGGGCTGAAGGTGAGACTTCGGGTAGTTTAATGAGAATCCTAGGCGGTGTAGGAGGTGAATAGTGCTGGACACGTGGCTGGCACATTGCTGTGCTGACTTTGCTTGGATAAGCCAGTCGTCCAGATAGGGGTAGACGTGAACATGGTTTCTCCGTAGGTGCGCAGCCACTGTTGCTAGGCACTTGGTAAACACTCTGGGGGCTGTTGTCACCCCGAAAGGCAGTACCTTGAACTGGTAGTGGTGATTTTGGATGGTAAACCGGAGATACTTCCTGTGTGCTGGATGTATTGGTATGTGGAAATACGCATCTTTTAGGTCTAGTGTTGCGAGGAAGTCTCCCTGACTGAGTAATGGTAGGACTTGCTGTAAAGTGAGCATGTGAAAGTGTTCTGACAAGATGTATTGGTTTAGGGGCCTGAGGTCTAGTATTGGCCTGAGAGTTCCGTCCTTTTTGGGGATTAAGAAGTACAGAGAGTATACCCCTGTTCCCTGTTCCTGTATAGGGACGAGTTCTATGGCCCCTTTTTGCAGCATGCTGATAACTTCTTGCTGCAATAAGTCTATGTGCTCTGCGGACATAGGACGGTGTTTTGGGGGTATGTTGGGTGGAGTGGATGTTAGCTCTAGACAATAGCCGTACTGAATAAGTTGTCTCACCCACCTGTCTGTGGTAATGCTTTCCCAGACTGGCAGGAACTGTTGTAATCTGCCCCCCCCCCCCGACTGGTGTTACATGGTTCGGGGGCAGCGACAAGGCGTCACTGTTTAGTATTGGCAGAGGATCTGGTGTTGTTATTCCCTCGTCCTCTGCCTTTACTGCTGTTACCACGGTATCCACCTCTGCTTGTTTTATTATAGGTGGTTTGCGTGTTCCCTTTATTGTATTGAGTCTGTTGGGATGCCTGGCCTCTTGTAGCTCCTCTGTTATTGGAGCAACGAAAGGAACCTCTTCTGAATTGTGACTGCAAGGCCCCCATAGATTTGGCTGTCTGTGTCTTTCTTAATCTTTTCTAAGATTGTATCCACATCAGAACCAAATAAAAAATCAGGGTTTACAGGCTGATTCAATAATGTGGTTTGAATCTCTTGTTTGAACCCTGAGATGCGCAACCAAGCATGCCTTCTGAGCATGACACTTGTGTTGATGGCCCTGGCTGCAGTGTCTGCTACATCTAGCGCACATTTAATGGATGCGTTGGATATCAGTTTCCCTTCTTGTATTAGTGTTTCTGCTCCTTCCTTGTAGACATCAGGCAAATGTTGTAGCAGTTGCTCTAATGTGTCATAATGCGCCCTATCATATCTGGCTAATAGGGCCTGTGTGTTGGAAATCCTCCAGATGTTAGCTGCTTGAGCAGCCACCCTCTTTCCAGAAGCTTCTAATACTTTAGACTCTTTGTCTGGAGGGGGAGCATCACCAGTTGTTTGG
The DNA here is from genome assembly GCF_964261635.1 of Lissotriton helveticus. NCBI lineage: Eukaryota > Metazoa > Chordata > Amphibia > Caudata > Salamandridae > Lissotriton > Lissotriton helveticus. The sequence goes on along the minus strand of NC_136070.1, from coordinate 439,367,177 downwards.
GAGTTGGCACGTTTAAGAGCATTGGATACCACCAAAGAGTCCAACGGCAGCTGTCCCCGAATGTATGTAGGGTCCACAGGCGCCGGTCTGCAATTCTTTTCAATTCTGGGGTTAACCACCCTTGCTCGTGTGGTTTCCTTGAAAATTTCTCCTGCATGTTTTAGGACACCCTTTAACATTGGCAATGTTTTAACTGAAATCCTCCTAAATTGGGTCTGCATGCATGTCCACATCATGATTATGTGCTGCCCTCTCTATTAATGCGTTAAACGCCGCTGTATCCTCTCTAGGCGAAGTTTTAGAGGATAAGAAGGAGTATCAGGGATAGTTTGTGACTCCCCCCGGTCAATAGGGTCTGTCCATGCTTGAGTCTGGTCATCTTGATCATAGTCTGCAGGGTAACTATATTGTTCATCATAGTCATACCCCATATCCTCATTAGAGCGTGTGGGTGAGCCTGCAGAAGTGTCCTGGCCATGGTACGTTACAGCTTCAAAATGGACAGGTGATGTTGAAGAATCCCTTTTTTTCTTTAGTGGAATTTTGTATGATTCCAGAGGATTTTCCGGCCTTATCTTTCTGTGATAAACAGTAAGTTTGCCTGTGTTGGCGTCGATATGGAGCTTTGACTGATCATCATAGGAGCGCTCCTGGTACATAACGTCCTCTTCTAGAGGATGACCCCTTTTCTCAAGTGACACAGTTTTGGGTGGTTCGATCCTTGTTTTCGGATCGATCGCTTTAGGCTGTGCTGTCGGGGGCAGTCCAAATTTTATCGGCGGCTTTGGGGCCGGCGTCGATATCGGACCGACGGATTTTGCCCTGTCGTCGTGCTTTTGGCCTTGCGTTGACTTCGGTGCTTCTTGCGTTGGAGGCGCTCTCTTTTTCTGCGATTCGACTTGCTCCTTCGAGGCGCCTTTGGGTTGTGGCTCGAGGGTTTTGACGAGCTGTTGTTTTTCGACTCGGTGCCTCGGTTCGAGGGCCTTCCGAGACTTGAGTCCTTTGTTTGTGTCGCTGTCCGTCGACGCCGACCTTGTTGGTTCGACGTTTTTGGCTTTAGCGATGGACTTTAGCGCACCAATCTTCGGCTCGACACCCTTTGTGGTCGACCCCGCAGGGTCGTCGACACTTTTCTTCGACGTCGAAACGGATGTGGTCGCACTCTTCAATCCGAGGACTGATTTCAGCAGTTTCGGTGTCGCTTTCGCCTCAATAGCTTTCGGTTTCGCTTTCTGTAGGGCGACCGATGGCTCGTGTGATGTATTCTTAGCCGGGCTGATACGCGGGGCTATAGAATGTTTGATAAGATCTTGGCTAAGGCCTTTTGGCGATGCCTCGACCTGAGCCTTTGAGACGTTTTGAGTGTCTTTTTGGGGCCCAGTACCCACTGTTGGGCCTGGTTCATCACTCGAGTCGTCATCGACGGCTCCGATGTGGGACACGTCGTCCCTTACCTCTTCGACGTTTTCTTCTTCATCGACGCGTTCTTAGTCGTCTTCATAGTAGTTGGAGTCGTGCTCCGATCCTGGATCCGACGTCTGTTCTGGATCCTCAGTCTCGACGACCTCATCGTCGTCTTCATTGAAGATATTCACCAGGTCGGGCGCTGGCTTCGTCATTTGTCTTGCTGCACGTCGGAGCCTAAGCGTCTTCTTCGACCGGAATCGAGCACAAGCTAGACAGTTGTCCTCGTTGTGGTCTGGTGACAGGCACTTGTTGCACACCGGGTGTACATCGATGTGCGGGTATTTAGAGTTACAAAGGGGGCATCGTTTGAACGGGCTCCGTTCCATCGACGATCGGGCCTTTGGTGTCGAAAAGGCCACGCGGCTCTCTTCGACGTCCTGCTTCGAAAAGAACTGGAACAAGAACTCGGCACCGATCGAATTAACAATACCGACGACCCCGAAGGCCTTTTGGCCTTGTAGAAAAGTTTCCGAACTTGAGTAAAGAAAAGTACATCCGAACCCAATGGCGGAAAAAAACAATCTGAGGATGGAGAGGATGCCCATGCGCACTGTAGTCCAGGGGAGGAGCCACCTATCTCGTGATACTTCGAAGACTCTTCCAGGACAACAATGTGCAGACCCAACAGTAGGCGGCGATCTATGCATAAGATGTGAATTCAGCAGCCCACATGCCTCAAACATAAATTCCCCTTCTTTACCACCGTATATTTACTTATTAACATGGCCAAATTTAAGCCTTGCTCAACCGTACCTATACCCGACTTAAACCCATACTGAAATTTGGAAAGAACGCCCTCATCGTCCGCCCATGTTGGTAATCTGTTTAGAATAATTCGACCCGCGACTTTCATCAAGGAGTCGAGGAGAGAAATGGGCCTGTAGCATTTGGGCTCATTTCGATCACCCTTTTTAGGGCTCGCTGCGAAAAGCGCGCGAAAGCGCGCTCTTGCAGAGAGCACTATAGCTGTCGGCTCAGCCGACAACGAGTGGAATGTGGATACAAGACCTGGCCGCGCGCAGCGTTGTCCCATAGGATAACGTTGGGCGCGTGCGCTTTTGCATTGCAGACAAAGCCGGATCGCGAAGCGCGCCTCGTGGAATGCAGGGGGAGTCTGCAGAGGGGCGCGCAGTGCTGTTCACGAGGCATGCGGCGCTGATAAACAGGCTGGCTGCAGTTAGCATAGTGTGCCGCCTGACTTGTTACAAGTCTGATCCTTTGCGGGCTGCTCCAAGCTTCCACATTTCTTAGATGCTTTGTCCCGTGCACGCCTCTGCAGCGCGGGTGTGTAACACGGATTTTATTTATCACCCCCCAAGTCACCGCTGCCGGCCCAGTTGAGCGCACTTTTAGAAGTTAAGAACAGTGCCCAGGTGCGTTTGAACAGCATTCGATTTGCCCTAAAAAAACTTTGAAAGTAAGTGTGCCTGCCGCAGCCATGATCCCGGCAGAGCAGCAGTGATTGTCCTGCTGCAGTTGCGGGTCTGAGGTCGCACTCACTTGTACCTGGATAGTTGTATTACCTCTAACAAAGAGAGCTCTGCCAGTGCTCGCCCTCCCCACCCCCTCTGTCAGTTCGGCAAAGAAGCGCTGGAGGGTTCATGTCAGCATCATCAAAGCTTTCTCTGTCGAGCCCTGTGAGATCTACCGGGGCAACGTGTGGTACAACAGCCCCTGTCAGACAGGTGCAGAGCGGAGGGACACATCTCTTTTTGTAAAATCATTTGTTCTGTTTACCATTTGGTTCTGTTGATGGGAGGGAGGGAGAGAGTGGTTGCACCTAATGTGTACCCCCGGCGCAAGTTCTGGAAGGCGCGTGCTTCCTCATACCAGTGTGCTTGGCATGGCATGGCGGGGGACGGAACAAGCAGACCCATTTCAAAGACCACTGCCCTCCGCTCTCTGGCAGAGGGTTCTGTGCCTCGCCTCACAGCCAATCACGCTGCGCCCCAGTGTGTCTGAAAGTATATAGCTAATTATCCTGCAGGTTACTTGAAACCACGGGTCTGTCGGCCATACATTGCTTGCTGTTAGTCAAGCTCCATGAGTGCGTGCTCCGCCTGCACTGAGGGGGTTGGAATGTAGTGGAAAAATGTTTGACTGCTGTGCTGAAGCCCTCGTTGCCTTCAGCTGACTGGATGCACTGGGGATGGAGAGAGGTACAAGAACTGGGAAAGCACGTTTGCTTGTCGAGGAACAAAACACATGGGAAACTCGTGCTGTGCGTTTTGTGTATGTGCACGGTTGTGTGTTTGTTTGCGTCTGTGTGTTGGTGGCCTCATCATGTTAGCAGACTGTCTTTGCGGTGCACGATGAGGTTCGTCTCCACACTGTTGTTGAAGCATTCCTGTGATTAAAAAGCTTGCTTTCTTCAAAGCTTTCAGGCAGGAGCACTTTTTAGGTTTTGCCTCGCCAAAAAGATGCGCTCTGCGCATCTTTTTCGCGCAGGCGAAAACCTGATGAGAACTGTAGTGTGCTTTGGGTCGGCCCTCGTCATTCATTGGCTGGCTCCGTAAATGGAGCCTAGCCATTGGATGAGGGGCCTGTCCGTCAATGCCGGACCAGACACGGGGGCGTTCCTGACATTCTTTGGCTTTTGCCGACGTCACGCGACGCCGGGAACGCCCCCGAGTCTGGTCCGGCATTGCCGGCACTTCTGCGTCTCTCCTCCCCCGTTTCCCGCCCCGTGACTGGCCGGCCGGCCAATCCTAGCGCGGCCGGCCGGAAGTGCCCGCCCCCCGCAGCCCGGGGGAAGAAGGAAGACGGCAAGAAGTATGGCGGCGCCCGCGGGGCTCCCGTGGCCTGGAGGGAACCCCGGGAGATGCGGAGGACGTTGCCGGTCTCCCATGCCGAAGAGGGAGACCGGAGAAGTGCCGCCGTCGCAAGGTGCAGGTGAGTCGATTTTTTTTTTTTTTTTCCCTCCTCTCTTCCCCTGCCTTCCTGCCCCAACCTCTCTCCCCCTGTCTCCTACCTTCACTCGTCGCTCGTCATGTCCTCCCGCAGACCTGACCCCGGCGGCCGTACTTCGGTTTAAGCAGGCTGACTTTAGAGAGCGTTGATTGTCATTGAGCAAGGAGGGGCAGAGGTAAAAGTGAAACTCTATGCTTGCGAGTTGGAGCTTCTGCTTTAAAGTTTTGCAAAGCATGTGCTGGAGTTAATGGAAGCACCCTTTGCATGTTTAGAATGGACATTCCGTCTGTGAAGATTCCTCGTGCTCTTGCTCTCAACAAATCCTTAAGAATTTCTATTCCGGTAGAACCCGCATCAAAAGAACATTATCAATGACATACTTTGTATTTTATTTTCTTTTGGTCGCCCAATTACTTTCATTCATTTCCACGACAACACTTTACAAGTGTTTTGCGGGTTACACTCATCCTCTGGTCTTATGTCTCTGTGTGTCCGTTCTATGAATGGTGAGTTGTATGGAAAACGTTGTCAGGACCTGATCACATTATGCAGAGGCAGGCCTTGAAAATTTTCCTTGTCATTGGCAACCAGAATGAAGTCAATGTTAAAACGCTTGCCGTCGTCTTTACTTCACTCAGTTGTCAGTAACTGTGTCCCTTTGAACCTATAGAAACGCTGCATCCTTGAGAGCACTATTGTTAAAGACCTTCTCCAGACCGTTTGTAGGTGAGTTCATTTAAAGTGCTTGTAAGGAAGTAAATCAGATGTGGACAAACTTCAAGGAAATAAACTGCCAATAAAAGCTTTGGTGTTTTAATTTAGTAATCCGTATTGTTATTTAGTCCACATTTTCCAGTATGATATTGCCATTATCAAACTTTGTATTTATTACATTTAAGACTACCGATGTATAACTTGCCTCTGACATATGTTGGGTAGGGGAGCAGTTAGTTACAACTCTGCTAAGTGGTCCCAAGTCAAGTATGTTACACTCAGAACTGGTTTATAAACCAACATCATTTAACATGTCTTGACTTCAAAGCCTATATTTCTGTCAACAGGCATTGACAAAGCCCGTAGGTCTTGCTTGTGAAATCTGTTGGACTTTGCCAATGGTTTTTTCTCTCTCCCAGATGGATCCGCGATGGCGAGCGCATCCTTGATGGTTATCTTTGAATTAATTTTCTTATGCTTTAAGAAACTCAAAAATGTCCACCACAGATTGGCTGATCCAAAGCGACCATCTGTGCCATTTTAATATGTCTGCTACTGATGGTGCAGGAGGTAGCACTCAAGCTCCACCGATGCACCCACCACACAGCTCCACCGACACAGTTCCACCGATGCACCCACCACACAGCTCCACCGATGCACCCACCACACAGCTCCACCGATGCACCCACCACACAGCTCCACCGACACAGCTCCACCGATGCACCCACCACTCAGCTCCACCGATGCACCCACTGCTTGTGCCTCCGTGTGCCCCTGTTGCCTGCTTGTGCTGTGTGGGTGTGTGTGGAGGGCTCTGTGTAGCTGTGTGTGTGGGAAGCTTTGTGTGGCTGTGTGTGTGGGAAGCTTTGTGTGGCTGTGTGTGTGGGGGGCTGTGTGGGTGTGTGTGGGGGGGCTCTGTATGGGTGTGTGTGTGGGGGGGCTCTGTGTGTGTTTGTGTGTGTCATTTGCGAGAGATAAAGCTAGTGGCATTGTAAATGGCAATGCCATTTATTTATGTTAAAAAAACATAAATAAATATAATGTCAAGAGCAATGCCAATAGCTCTAACTTTAACAAAGGCAAAACCATTGCATTGTAAATGCTTGTTAGGTTTTGCCTCGCCAAAAAGATGCGCTCTGCGCATCTTTTTCGCGCAGGCGAAAACCTGATGAGAACTGTAGTGTGCTTTGGGTCGGCCCTCGTCATTCATTGGCTGGCTCCGTAAATGGAGCCTAGCCATTGGATGAGGGGCCTGTCCGTCAATGCCGGACCAGACACGGGGGCGTTCCTGACATTCTTTGGCTTTTGCCGACGTCACGCGACGCCGGGAACGCCCCCGAGTCTGGTCCGGCATTGCCGGCACTTCTGCGTCTCTCCTCCCCCGTTTCCCGCCCCGTGACTGGCCGGCCGGCCAATCCTAGCGCGGCCGGCCGGAAGTGCCCGCCCCCCGCAGCCCGGGGGAAGAAGGAAGACGGCAAGAAGTATGGCGGCGCCCGCGGGGCTCCCGTGGCCTGGAGGGAACCCCGGGAGATGCGGAGGACGTTGCCGGTCTCCCATGCCGAAGAGGGAGACCGGAGAAGTGCCAGAGAGATTGTCGACGTTGCCGGTCTCCCATGCCGAAGAGGGAGACCGGAGAAGTGCCGCCGTCGCAAGGTGCAGGTGAGTCGATTTGTTTTTTTTTTTTTTTCCCTCCTCTCTTCCCCTGCCTTCCTGCCCCAACCTCTCTCCCCCTGTCTCCTACCTTCACTCGTCGCTCGTCATGTCCTCCCGCAGACCTGACCCCGGCGGCCGTACTTCGGTTTAAGCAGGCTGACTTTAGAGAGCGTTGATTGTCATTGAGCAAGGAGGGGCAGAGGTAAAAGTGAAACTCTATGCTTGCGAGTTGGAGCTTCTGCTTTAAAGTTTTGCAAAGCATGTGCTGGAGTTAATGGAAGCACCCTTTGCATGTTTAGAATGGACATTCCGTCTGTGAAGATTCCTCGTGCTCTTGCTCTCAACAAATCCTTAAGAATTTCTATTCCGGTAGAACCCGCATCAAAAGAACATTATCAATGACATACTTTGTATTTTATTTTCTTTTGGTCGCCCAATTACTTTCATTCATTTCCACGACAACACTTTACAAGTGTTTTGCGGGTTACACTCATCCTCTGGTCTTATGTCTCTGTGTGTCCGTTCTATGAATGGTGAGTTGTATGGAAAACGTTGTCAGGACCTGATCACATTATGCAGAGGCAGGCCTTGAAAATTTTCCTTGTCATTGGCAACCAGAATGAAGTCAATGTTGAAACGCTTGCCGTCGTCTTTACTTCACTCAGTTGTCAGTAACTGTGTCCCTTTGAACCTATAGAAACGCTGCATCCTTGAGAGCACTATTGTTAAAGACCTTCTCCAGACCGTTTGTAGGTGAGTTCATTTAAAGTGCTTGTAAGGAAGTAAATCAGATGTGGACAAACTTCAAGGAAATAAACTGCCAATAAAAGCTTTGGTGTTTTAATTTAGTAATCCGTATTGTTATTTAGTCCACATTTTCCAGTATGATATTGCCATTATCAAACTTTGTATTTATTACATTTAAGACTACCGATGTATAACTTGCCTCTGACATATGTTGGGTAGGGGAGCAGTTAGTTACAACTCTGCTAAGTGGTCCCAAGTCAAGTATGTTACACTCAGAACTGGTTTATAAACCAACATCATTTAACATGTCTTGACTTCAAAGCCTATATTTCTGTCAACAGGCATTGACAAAGCCCGTAGGTCTTGCTTGTGAAATCTGTTGGACTTTGCCAATGGTTTTTTCTCTCTCCCAGATGGATCCGCGATGGCGAGCGCATCCTTGATGGTTATCTTTGAATTAATTTTCTTATGCTTTAAGAAACTCAAAAATGTCCACCACAGATTGGCTGATCCAAAGCGACCATCTGTGCCATTTTAATATGTCTGCTACTGATGGTGCAGGAGGTAGCACTCAAAGCTCGAGGGTGCTGGTGCAATTGGCCACAGGTAAAGGGGGTTCTAATAAATAAAGGGATTGGGAGGACTGAAAAGGTTTATTAAAGCGAAGGGCTGGGGAACTAGGGGCAGTAGGGAAGCACAATAGTTCCTGATATGCACTTCAGTCTGATGTCGGCAGTGGAAGGATACCTTCCATCCAATCTAAACCCTGTGACTCTGAAATGCTTATTTGCAGGACAAACATATGACTAGTGAGGAAAGCCTTGGGAATCAGAAGCACGAAAGGGAGATGGACGATAAAGCCATCCGATCATGAGTGAGTGGCTAAGCCGACTGTTATATAATTCACAGCAGGTTTTTTACACCAGTCAGCTGAAGGTGTTGATAAGCGAGACCTAAAAAAATAAATAATAAACCTACAAGTCTCAGAAGACAGACCACTGCTGGCTATAAAGCCTGGCCTCGTTGAGTGCGCTACATAACGTGGCACAACATGATAGCATTAGAGTCATCTCTAAGATACGGGCAGACTTGGAGCAAAGTATGTCTTGTATAATTTTATTGGCATTGCAGCAGGATTGAGGATTAGACCAGTGTTTGGCAATCTGTGGGTGGCGACCCATTGGTCGGTTGTGAGCCGAATTTTGGTGGATCGCATAAGTGCAATCAATAAATAAAGGTTCTTTTAGATTCTGTATCCATCTTCCCACATTTGCTGTACCTCAAAGACAGAAGTCAAGTGTCAGGCTGAGTCTTCTGGCAAATTGGTGCTTATTTTGTTTAACATTGGGGTTGATTAACTAAAAATTAGCATAACTGCTGATATATTGGGGTGAAAATAGAGTCCTGTGTCAAACACCATTTTTGCAAACCTGCAACACCTTCCTAAAGAGGTTTAGTCCTCATTGAATGTATGTGATGAAATCAACCTCATTCGCGAGGCAACAAAAAGGTTGACATTAATACACAGGTCCCGTGATGCAAATTGAAGAAGAAAAAAAAAACAGCCCTTCGTCCCATTCACTCCAGACATCTCCATTCGCACCTCTGCATTATCTTCCTAGAGAACAACCACCAGAGACGAGTTGTTCCCAAATAAAACACAGTGACTGCTACTTGAGGCCCTGAAATTAGAAGTGTGCACAATGCAGTTTCCGGGATCGGACATTAGCACAACTGATTTAAATATGCCTCAAGTTGTAACACGTAGAACAAAGATGGAAATTAAAGCCAGTTCACAAGAGAAGCAACATTCCAGTTTTCACTCCACAGCCATCACACAGCTCCACCGATGCACCCACCGCACAGCTCCACCGATGCACCCACCGCACAGCTCCACCGATGCAGCCACCACACAGCTCCACCGATGCAGCCACCACACAGCTCCACCGATGCAGCCACCACACAGCTCCACCGACACAGCTCCACCGATGCACCCACCACCCAGCTCCACCGATGCACCCACCACACAGCTCCACCGACACAGCTCCACCGAAGCACCCACCACACAGCTCCACCGAGGCACCCACCACACAGCTCCACCGAGGCACCCACCACACAGCTCTACCATGCCCCCACCACACAGCTCTACAATGCCCCCACCACACAGCTCCACAGATGCACCCACCACACAGCTCCACTGATGCACCCACCACACAGCTCCACAGACACAGCACCACCGATGCACCCACCACACAGCTCCACTGAGGCACCCACCACACAGCTCCACCGAGGCACCCACCACACAGCCCTACAGATGCACCCACCACAGAGCTCCACCGATGCACCCACCACACAGCTCCACCGATGCACCCACCACCCAGCTCCACCGATGCAGCCACCACACAGCTCCACCGACACAGCTCCACCGATGCAACCACCACACAGCTTCACCGATGCAACCACCACACAGCTCCACCGATGCAGCCACCACACAGCTCCACCGACACAGCTCCACCGATGCTCCCACCACCCAGCTCCACCGATGCACCCACCACACAGCTCCACCGATGCAGCCACCACACAGCTCCACCGACACAGCTCCACCGATGCACCCACCACCCAGCTCCACCGATGCACCCACCACACAGCTCCACCGACACAGTTCCACCGATGCACCCACCACACAGCTCCACCGATGCACCCACCACACAGCTCCACCGATGCACCCACCACACAGCTCCACCGACACAGCTCCACCGATGCACCCACCACTCAGCTCCACCGATGCACCCACTGCTTGTGCCTCCGTGTGCCCCTGTTGCCTGCTTGTGCTGTGTGGGTGTGTGTGGAGGGCTCTGTGTAGCTGTGTGTGTGGGAAGCTTTGTGTGGCTGTGTGTGTGGGAAGCTTTGTGTGGCTGTGTGTGTGGGGGGCTGTGTGGGTATGTGTGGGGGGGCTCTGTATGGGTGTGTGTGTGGGGGGGCTCTGTGTGTGTTTGTGTGTGTCATTTGCGAGAGATAAAGCTAGTGGCATTGTAAATGGCAATGCCATTTATTTATGTTAAAAAAACATAAATAAATATAATGTCAAGAGCAATGCCAATAGCTCTAACTTTAACAAAGGCAAAACCATTGCATTGTAAATGCTTGTTTAATACCACCGTCTGTAACCAGCGGCACAAATTAAACAATGTCGAAGGAGGGGGAGCAATAACAGCTGGGGGAGATTAAGAAAGACAAAAACAAACAACCATTGGCGGCCGCGAAATTAAATAAAACAAGCTATTGGCATTGTAAATAACAATGCTTTTTATTTATGTTTTAAAAATTAACAAGTAAATAAAAGGCATTGTCATTTACAATGCCAATAGCTCAAACTCTAGTAATTGCGAGACCTATTGCATTGCAAATGCTTGTTAAATATTGGCACTACTACCGCTTCCTGCCAGGTCGATGGAAATCCTTTGATGTTACAGCTGTTAAGCACGTTCGTCAGGAGCAGGGCCCATAGGGTAGTATTATCCTTAAATATATCAATTGGAACTCCGTCCGGGCCAGAGGCCTTGACGTTTGAACTTTCATCAATTGCCTGTTCTACTTCTTTTAGGGAGAAGACTATCTCCAAGGGAAAGATGTCCAAAGCGTCAGGTTCCACAGGTGTCAAATGACCAAGACTCTCTGCTCTGACTAACTCGTCTTCCTTATATAGCTCAGTAAAATAGTTAACCCAAACAGACTCATCTATGGCCACCTCAACCCGGTCAGATTTCCTATCAACAAAGAACGGTGCATTGACTCTCAGGGAGCACGCTTTATACAATGCTTCCCAAGCGGCCTCCTTTTATTCCTTTTTACGATTTTTTAAGGCAATTTTATACAGTGCCCTGGCAGACCTAATGTCTGCCATATTTTTGGGTGCTCTTTTTAAAGCTCGCATTATTGAAGAGTGAGCTTTGCTACACGCAGAATTAAACCAGCACTCTTGCATATGTCTCTCCTTCCCGTATAGTGCCTGTTAAGTTACTACTAATCTGTGCGCTGATCTTATAATACGCTGCTATGACCGAGCTTGGATCAAAATCTTCCGCAAGGCAAGTCATGAATTCTTCTAACCGACCCGTAACAAGATTTTGTAAAAAATTAGTCGGGTTCACCTTATTCCATTTTATTGTATAACCGTTAATTCTGGACAGAATAATACCATAGTGGTATAGATTGTCTGCCACATTAGAAGTCTGTTTGCGACTCAACCAAATGTCAAAAGATGAGCTAATTGGAAAGTGGTCGCTTAGTGCAATGTCCTCGGTTTTAAATGATAAGACACTACTATGATAACTGACAGTGGCCAGAGTATAGTCTATAACAGAGCATAGGCCACTACCATTAAATGTTGGTCGAAAGCCAACCTGAGGATTGCAGAGCTCATTTACAAATCCTACGTCCCACTCAAATAATAAATTGTTAAGTAAATTTCCCAGCATAGAATGTTCAAAGTGGGTGCAGGGATCTCCCTTGAGGTTAGCCATTCCACATATACGTAGACTACTAAGGGGACAGAGGTGACAATTAAAGTCGCCTGTTAATATTATGCACCTCGCCCTGAATTCTGGACCTGTTCTATTATGTAGAAAGTTGTTTAATTATTCCAAAACTTTTTTTAAGTCGCATTTTGGAATATTGTTATAAAAATTAATAAGAGTAAAAAACTGGTCACAACCCGCCTAAAGTGAGAGTACCTGGTAAAAGCTATTCCCCCCCCCGGTTTCTAAACGCTTAACAGTCAAGTTAGCTGTGTTAGATATGAAGGTACACAGCCCTCCAGAGGACCTTCCCCTGAGAGTCTGCTGTGCTGCAGAAAAGAAAGTTCGAAACCCACTTATATGGGTCTCGACCAGATCCCAGCATTCTTGAAGGCAGATAACATTAAAATTATCTATAAATGCCAGAAAAGTAGGGCCCTTTATTTTGCTTGACAGACCCGCTATATTCCAGGATAACAGGGTCATTTTTCCCCTTGATTCAGCCTTTTGATTCGCTGAGTCAGATTCCCTGAGGTCGGGAATACCTGTTACCTGGAGTACAGGTTCTAATGTAACACCTGCACTCCTCTCTGCCACACTTAAACTCCGTGACTGGACTAACGGTCTTTATATAATTTCTACGTTACCTCTAGAATCTGAATTCATCAATCTATCACTCTCCTGTTCTATTTGATAATTTAAAATGGGTGCAATAACATCATCCTTGCCTCTATTCTTAAATGATGTTTTAAGTTTACGATACGCCAATGGATAAGTTCTCCTAATTTGCTTGCGGTGTCCCTCCCAGCACCCGTTTATAGTATTGATAGGAGATGAAAGTCAATCTACCATCTCCAGACAGCTGAACCTATTAGCAGTTGGGGCCCCCCTCCAGTTTTCCCTATACACTTCGTCCCTGTTCGTACTAACTCCCCAAGGTCCCCGATCACATCCCCAATCTTGGTGGCCTACTCTTTGCCAATTCCCACCATAATCCTGGTCAGGACGGGTATTTAATGGATAAAAATAGAGGAGCCTTCTGGTTTCTATTCCTTCACTATTATGTTGGGGTCTCCACAAGCAGATATGGTCAACGGTACGTGGGTCCTCGAAATTAGCCAGAACGCAATCTCCCTGAATACATTTTCTCTTGTGCCCTACCCAAGGGACCCTACGTACAATTAAAATCCTACTTGACCTATGTGGTGGTATTGGTCGATTTAAATTTAACCAATGTTGGACTTTATTCATTAATGATCAGCTAGGTTCTTCTATGTGTTCTGCCAACTCGGGAACCCCGGGTAAGACCACCACAAATGGGTTCGCCTCTGGGGGCAAGTTGGCAGCATGTCTACCCTCTGTAAAGCCCATATTCCGGTCCCTATGTGGTTGAGGTATAGGTGCGTTAGGTTTAATCTCATCCCGCCTTATGTGTACCGCCGGGCCCAGTGGTTTGTCTGTTGTTTTTCTCTCTAGGACTATGGGAGTTTTCAGACCCGCATTTTGAGCTGGGGCCGGAGTTCTTATTACTGACGTGCCTACCGGCTTATAATTACTCAATTTCTTACCCCCTGCCTTTGTTACTGCAGGGTTTGATGGATTTCTTTTAGTAACATGTAAAGCCGTAAGCTGCTTTTCTATGTGTGTCAATCTAATCTCAATTGGGGTAAGGTGAGTTTTTAAGAGTTCCCCCATTCTCACTAAAAGTCGGTCAACGACAACATCGTTAATGTCCCCAGCCATTCTATGCAGGGCCTATTTGCTGCCTAGGGTCAAAACATCATTCTCAATATGAATGTGCGTTTGATCTCGCTCTTCCTGTGGTGTCTGGGCTGGTCCTGCCCCTTGTTTATTTTTTGGTTCCCCCCCCCCCAGCCGCAGTTGTGTTATCACCTTTCTTTTTAGGTTTTGCTCCCTCCCTTATTTCCCTCACCTGCCTAATACCAATTTCCTCCAGTGTTAAGTTTAAGACCAAATCTGGGGACCTTTCTAAGGACGAACTAACTTGAGAGTCAGATAGCAAATGAGAGACTGACAAATCTACCACCTGTGGCAGGCTGTGCACGTCAGCATGAACTTCTGTGGTGCCGAATCCCTTTTGGAGCTCAGGAGTTCGAGCTAGCGCGATCAGGCCCAAAGATGACCTTTTCGCCAGCGCCAAGTCCTGAGACACTCTCCGTTCCATAAGGCTAACCCCTTGTTCACAATGCTCCAAAACTTCAAACTATTATAAATAAATAAAAATTTAAAAAAGGGTGCTGGATTCCAGCAATTCCCTCCATGCTTCATCTTTTAGTATTCCCTTTCGAATAGTGAGGGCCGCTTTATATTCCCTACGACAGTTTATAATGTCAGATTGAATTCTGGGTTTATTTGTCAAAGCTTCCCTCAACCTCTTCGCAGTTTTAGAACAGTGGGAGTCGAACCATCTGGGACCAGTCCTAACATGTCCTCTTGCTGGGGCAGATAAAATTACAGACACCTTGTGTGAGATGGACTTATAAGCATCTAAGATCTCTGTTGGCAAGGAACGCTCCTCTAGGCAGAGGGACAGTTCATCGATACATGCTGTTTTGACCTTGTCGTAAATTATTTCTGGAGTTATTAGTGACCATTTTAATCTACGCCTACCGTCAGTTGGCCGCAGTAGGCTCTGATTCAGTGCCTCCCCACCCTTTTCTGACAGTAGACCCAACAGATAGAGCGTTAGGGGATTATGGTCACTAAATTCACTCCCTGAGATTTTAAAATTATCCTGGGTCAGTACGACCTGCTCAGGCCCTGCTAAATCAGGACCCGCAGTCAATCACATTCTTCCATGCCAGACAAGGTGTCAAATCTGTTGTTTAGCGCCAGTCTATGGTCAGTGCCAGACGGCCTATCTATAGGTAACAGTGGATGAACGGGGGGTGTAGGGTGGAGGCTGGGATATGGCCTTAAATGGCCACCCACAACTAGATGTTCCCCCATGCCAACCACTGTCCTGTCCCTACTATTAAACGGCCTATAAAAGTAGCCCAAGAGTAGTATCTTAATGGCAGAGCCCACTAAGGGGGTCAGACTGTAGTCCCTAGAAAGTATCCGGCCAGCTATGTGGGGATTATCAAAATTTATGATAATACAATCACTAGTCCCTTGTTTACGTGAGCCCCCAATCCAGTTAAGTATGTTATTAAGTATGCACGGGCCTACAGTAGTGTTATATGTAAACCAGTGGTTTCTTTTATTGAGGAGCTGATCATATTCTTCGCTCTTCCCCGGTGGGAGAGCAGAAACACTCCCCAGGATCACTACTTACGGGGTCGATTCCACTGGAAGGTCGATTGGTAAGGAGAGTTGTCAACTGCGGAGTCTTATCTTCTTGTCTCTTATCTCTCTGCAAGGTAGGGGGCCCTGTTGTTGTAGATGAGGCTGTCTAGGAACTGCAGGGTCTATACTATCGGTCTTTAGACCAGTGGAACCGTTCTTATCAGGCACCCTACTTTTGGGAGATTGCCTGACACAGGAGGCTCCTCCGTCTCTATCTTGCCCAACTCTTCCCCTTCCATGATTACTGGAGTTTTAAGCTTATTAGAGATTGCCGTTGATTTCACTGGGGGGGCAAGTACCATAAGCTTCTCTAAATTTGACAGCCAATTTTTAACAGAGCTTATTTTCTGGACTATGGGATCTATTAGGGTAGTCATCATGGTTTCCAGCTTGCCCCAGAAATCTCCCTCTATTCTGCTATCAGATGATGACTCTGCCTTATTCTGATGCAAAATGAAAGAGTTGGCCTTGCTGCTAGCACCTGCAGAGGGGACAACATCCTTAGTTCTCCTTGTTGTGCTTGTCACAGTTTTTTTTATTTCAGGGCACCCCGGAACTTCCTCGCTCCCACAGGAGTTATTTGGGCGGTTAGTTTTCATTTTAGCTTTCTGCCCTCTAGTTCTCGATTTAGATTTAATTGGGCTGGGTTCCTGTTCCGCAGATATAGAGGAAACTGAAATGTTCCCTGTTTCGTGGCAGAGGTGAAGGCTGTGGATTAACTGCCGTTCCCCTCACGGCCTGGAAAGAAAGGTAGGTGTAGCGGCATTACTTGACACCAGAGTCCAATTTTTTTAATGCGTCCCGCATTGCAGAGTACTGGCGCGGTTTTATTGCCCCGCCGACGCCATCTCCGCGTCACCCTGCGCCCGGTGTCCAGGGGCCGCTGGGAAGTGCAGTCCTGCTGCTGGCCGTTCCCCTCACGGCTTCGTGGCAGAGGTGAAGGCTGTGGATTAACTCAGTGGGCGAAGTGGGCAAAAAAAAGTAGGGGAACTGTGGGCGGAGAATCAGAGGGCGGGAATAACCAGAGGATTGGATCAGTGGGCGGAGTTAGAGGTGTGGCGAGGATGCGCAAAACATCCCAATCTTTAGTATTTGTGTGGCATTTCACTGACCAGTTACAGCTTATTATGTTATGTAATTCAACCAATGGATACACATGATTATTTAACGATTAATATGAGCTATTGACATTAGAAACATATTCAACTTTGTGAATTTATTTTAATCACAGAATGTCCCAAAAATGCTTAAAAGTGGAAGCACGAGCCATTTGTTTCCGAGCCATGGAGTTTCAGTCGTCAGCAATATACCCAGAGACAATCAATTTTACGTGTGTAAATTACTGTATAAGAAATGTTACATGAGACAAAGGACTACAAGGTGTAGGAGTCACATGATAACCATACTAGTAGACAGTATAGTTTAATAGTGATTGGCCTGGAGAAACACAAAACTCAAACTCAGAATTTAAAACTTAATACCATGATTGGGGGTTCTCTTTAAAAATCATTATTGAATAACACTTTTTGCAACATTAGGATAATCAAAGGCTTAGGGAAAAAACCATAACGCTCTAGTTTATACCTTGCAGTTTATATGCAGCTCTTAGATGAAAGTTAATAGCTCACTGTTCTTTGTTAGGATTTTAACTTATAAACTGCAAGTAGCAAAAGGTTCTCACTGACAAAAGCAGTAACCCACTGACCTATTTACAATATGTGCACTTTGTGATGGGCCTGGTACATTTTCTTTGCAGCAGGCACATTAACCCTCTGTGCTATCTTTCCATCACTCAAAACACCTACAAGACAAATCTCCGATCTCGCTCTAGGAAGAAGTTTATTCATCAGAGTTATCATGACATTTTTATTATTGCCGAAAATAGCTGGCGGCCAGGATGGAGGCAGCAAGTGCTTTTAAAACCATAATATACGACGCCCCCACTCAAAGTCAGCGCCCGTTGCGGTCACACCAGTCGCACCGCCCTAGAGCCAGCTCTTCTCAGGGGTCCTGTGACCTCAGTGACAGAGTCACTGTTGCTCTAGGGTCTGCTACTTTGTAGGCCTGCCCGCAAGACTGGAGGTGAACTTCAGTATGGATTGTGGTGGGCAAGCCTTCAAGGTGAACCCACACTTGCCATTAATAGGGTCCACCTGCTGGTGCTAACACACCAGGGCTTTTCTGGTGCCTTCTAAGGTCTGGCATGGGAATGTGCTCCCTCAGGAGAGTGGTCTGGGGGACTGTTCATGAAGGCTGAACCTGGTTCCCCAGTTCTAAATTTAGCAGCTCTGCCCCCAGTGCTACATCTGCTCTCTCACTGAACACCATACAGCCCCACTGAGAGAAACTCATACTGCCTTGAGCTACAATCCAATTTGACCTGCTATAAATAACTGGATGCTACTCAATTCAAATTACACACTAGGCAAGAGCAATATGCTGCCTAAAAGAAAAGGTAACAACATCCTGGAAAAAGCAAACACTCATAAGGAATGAAAGATTAAATAAAGCATGTAAAATGTAAGCAGGAACATGGTGAACTTAACGCTTTTACAGTCATTATTCAGAAATCAACAAGTATTTTTGCCTGAAAAGTAAAGGACATAACTACAGGGCCAAGAAAGGACCCATTACAATGTCCACTGCGTATATGCTTACAAATCGTAAGCAGTATGGTTTCAAAAGATCACATTTGTGAACACAAAGCCGCCGTACACATTTCGTTTTCCAATCCACCCATCAACCAGGTATTGCAGTACCTCCAGGCAGGGCCGGTCCTAGGATTTTCGGGGCCCTGGGCAAATGGGAATATGGGAGGTCCCTGAAATCTACATAAGTGACACCTTCTGATCTCGGGGAAGCTGCTTTGTGCAGACTTCACTTGGGCCGCAGCTCCTCTTCTCAGCCACCCCAAGCAACTCTTGTACAGCCCATTTCGAACTGAAGGTGTGAGAATTGCTTGGGGGCTGAGTTAAACCTGTATGGGCTAAAGTGCTGACAATGTGCGCCCTGCCGAGTCTCTGAACTGGCTCCCTGAGAGGTGTACCCTCCCCTAGGCCTTTCCACACCATCCCTTAGAGGCCCCAGGAGGGGGGGGGGAGGCCTCCCATTAGCCTGTTTGTGAAGCATTTCTTTCTCTTTGATCGGCAGACATACACGAGGACTAGTGGGGTGTTAATTGCCAATGTGGGGGGCCCCATCCTGGCAGGCAGAGAGCCAGGCCCTGGGCAGCTGCCCACGTCTAGCACCGACCCTGCCTCCAGGTAGGAGGTACTGGAGGAAAACGATGCTGTTCAAAGAAAGACAAGAAAACAAAAGTAGCGCTTTACTGGCAAACTCTGTAAAGTGGCGCTAATGTGTTGGGGTTTGAAAAAAATGATCTGGCCACTTTAAGAGCACTCCATCTTGCTTTATTTAATTATTTTTCAGAGTTTGAACATTTTATTTCCGAGGTTGCACTTTGGAATAGAAAAATGTCAAAACGGCATTTCCAGCAAAAGTGTTTTTCTTTTTTGCATCCATTTCACAGGGGTACAAATGGACGACAGGAAGAGACGGTGAGAACCATTTCTTGATTCATGATTTTCGGAAAAGTGAGAAGGAGTTAAACAGAACGAGAGGGAATAGGAGTAAAAACAAGCATTGGAAATGCAATAGGTCTCGCATTAGAAAAGTTGGAGCTATTGGTCTTGTAAATGACAAATATTTTATTTTAGTGTTGGTTTTTAAAATAGCTAAATTGATAGCTTTGTCATTTACAATGCCAATAGTTATAACTTTGGCGAATGTGACACCTATAGCATTTGTAATGCAACATGTTTTGTATTTACGTGACTTAGATGGCAGCTCTGGTCGTTATGCCACATCTCTAGAGAGATGTACGAAGTACTGAGGAAGACAAGATAAACTGCACTTCAATAATGATGTCGAAATTAAGTTAGTACCTCTTTGATCGTTTTACTGCAAAATTGTGAAAATTATGAGACTCTAGTTCAGAACAGTTCGAATTTAGCTGTAGGACAAGGCAACCCAAGAAGTGCCAGTTGTTGTGGTGGCGAGTGATGCTGTGGCGTTCAGTGATGCTGTGGTAGCGCATAGTGATGTTGTTGGTGGGTGGGTGTGGGGTGTGTGTGGGGTGTGTGTGTGTGTGTGTGTGTGTGGGGGTGGGGTGTGTGTGTGGGGGTGGGGTGTGTGTGTGGGGGTGGGGTGTGTGTGTGGGGGTGGGGTGTGTGTGGGGGTGGGTGTGTGTGGGGGTGGGGTGTGTGTGGGGGTGGGGTGTGTGTGTGGGGGTGGGGTGTGTGTGTGTGGGGTGGGTATGTGGGGGGTGAGTGGGGTTGTGTGTGTGTGGGGTTGTGTGTGTGTGGGATTGTGTGTGTGGGCAAAATGTATTCCTGATGGTTTAATTAAATGTGCAGCAACCGACTAGCATGTGGGTAGAAGCATCGTGCAGGATAATTGTGTGCAGGGAGAGAGAGGGGAGGTGGTGGCGGCTGGGGAGGGGGAGGAGAAATGCGAGTAAGGCTGTGTGTGGGGAGAGAGAGGGGAGGTGCTGGCGGCTGGGGAGGGGGAACAGATGGCGATGGCTGGAGATTACACAGACGGCGGCCTATAGCTTAGCCCTGGCCTGCACAGTATTACTCTCCCGCACAGCTTCCACACCTTGTCCTCTGTGAGCAACTTTAAATATGAAACAGTGCTTACTGGGAGCCTGCCGTTCGGGAAGGGCACCAAGTTGCTTACAGCGTGTGAAACTGAAGGAGGGCTAAGTGGCTACAGTGCAGTAGAAAGTTAGAGAGGACTACGTGGTTACAGACACAGGGAAAACAAGTTAAACAAGTTCAATAAGGAGACACGGCCGGCCGGCCGTGAAACTGAAAGCACGGCCGGCCGGCCGTGAAAGCCTTTGATGCTGCAGGGGGTGGAGCGGCACCAAGCTGGGCAACAGATGGCTGGCGATTTGATGCTGTGCACGCGCATTTTCCTAAAAGCGCACGGGCACAGCATCAAATCGCCAGTCTAGGTAAGGTCTGTTTAAGCCCCTATAGTCTCGCTCCGCTCAATGCGCATGCGCATTGAGAGGCGAGACCTAAAGAGGGGGCAGCTGCCAGCGGCAGAGCAGAAGCGGACACCTTCCTTGTCTTGTCTGGGCAGGAAGTAAGAGACAGAGAACTTTTCCTTCTCGCTGCCCGCCCATCCACGAACAGAATATTTCTGATGCCCAGGGACGCAAGTTCATAATAAAAAAAGTAGGGGAACGGAATCTACAGAATTAAAGAAGTAGGGGCACGCCGTGCCCTGCCGTTCCCGCCCACTTCGACCACTGGATTAACTGCTTTTCTCCTCACGGCTTTGAGCTTGTTTGGGCTACCTCTGCCGCAAATCGTCCTCCTGCCAAATGGGTACTGTATTAATTTGAATCTAGAGTTGCAGATAATTTTCTTGGGAATTTCAAGGAAGAAGGTCCATTCCTCATCTCGGAACACTCGACCTATACCCAGCTGCCACAGGGCCTTCAAAGGAGACAGAGAAGTTGCTAGATGTGCACGAAGTCCTCGGTATAGCCACCACATCAAATGCCTGCTATAGCCCTTGATATCTAGTTACTGTATAAATTCATATGTGGGTGGTTCTATCCCATCCGGGGACCAGTCATCTGACATGTCGTATGATATTTGCATGTGTGAGTCCGGTAGACCCAGCTCATTTATAAATTCTGCATGGCTCAACAGTGCCCCATCCCCAAACAGTGCCCCCACTGTAGTCACTCCATCCTGTTTCCACACATGTAGTCGTGGCGCTGCGTCAGTGTACCAAGGGAGGCCCAGCAGAGGTATATTCGGGGCATAGGGGACAGTTCGGGCAGTGTGTCTCTTGGCTGTTTTCCAGTATGTGAGAGAAACTCGCAACAGTAATGGGGCTGGGGTGGGGGGCGGGGGTGATGGGGTGGCTGGATTGCAAGCAGGTGCTGAGTAATTTGTGCAATTTGCCCCATTTAATCATGTTGGGTGCAATCGACCTCTCGACTGCGGCCGGCCAGCCAATAGGAGAGCCACTGCAGCTGGCTTGCAAAGCAGTAAGATTTAAAGTCCGGTTCTCCCATCCCTCCACCGTCTGACGGCAGCTGCAACACAGCAAGACTGATGCGCCTTCTACCACAATCCCAGAATTAGTCTATCAGGAGAGTATTTAGGATTTTAAAATATCGAGCTGGTATCACAGCTGGTAAATTTATGAAAAAGTAGATCATGCGTGGAAGCATCATCATTTTGCAGATGGCGAAGGGGGCAGTAACTGAAAGCGGTAGCGAGGTCCAAAAGGGAACCGGATAGCGGATGGAGGTTTTTGCTTCTGGAAATTCACTTCAAGTAGATCTTGTGTGTCTCTGTATATTTGAATCCCCAGGTATCTGAATGTAGTGGGCACTACCTGGGTTAGTTTATCCCCATAGGGGAGAGTCGGGGCAAGGGGTGTGTCAGCAAAGAGAAAAGCAAGGGCTTATCAGCATTTACGGCCAACCCTGAAACAGACTCGAAGAGTGTAAATGTCTTGGCTACTGTATGTACGTTCTCCTGCAAATCTTTGGAGTACAATATTATATAGTCTGCATGGAGAGACAGAGCGTGAACTGTATGCCCAATAGAGATTTCCCAGTCATAAGCAACTTGCCCAAGCATCTCTGGTAGGGTTTCTAGTGCAATCACAAATAACAATGGGGAAAGCAGGCAGCCCGTGTCTAGTGCCTCGGAGAAAGGGGTAAGGGTTTAATATGCGCACCCCTGTTCATGCCCTCGCGGTGGGAGGGGTGTATAGCAGTTCAACACAATGTATATAATTTGAGGGGATGCCACAATGTTTAAGGGTGGCTAACATGTAGTGAAGTCAAGAAAGGAGTATGCAGTTCCGAGAGTGACTAAGAGTGACTAAGGGGAAGAGTGCAATCAACTGAGGATGGGGAATTCCTCCTTTCGGATTTAGGGCCCTCACACTCCCAGTCAGCAGGGTGTCATGCTTCATCATAGGGCATGCTCCTCGTCAGGTCGGCGCTTCAATACCCGACGGGCACCCTCAGTGGGGGCTCTTTGGCGGAGATCTTGTAATCCTTGCATTAAAGGTGAGTGCGTGTAAGGGACCCTAGAGTGTAGAAGTGTCGTGGGTTGGTGTTTAAGATGTGGGTAAAACAAGGAAAGGGAGAATCAGGGCAACCAATTTATTATTCCTGTCTCTCCACCTTGGTTAAAAATGGGGTGTTGGCGACTGTCTATGGCAATGTTATAGGCAGTTGCTCAATATATCATATGGTCAACATGTTTCTTGCCTAAAAATGTGTCTCCTAGGGGATCAGCTGGCAATTCTTCAGGACCTAGAGAAATTTTGTAATCTACACTAAGTGGCTGGTAATGGGGTATATTAGCCTAAATTTTACCAGTCTGAAAGCACCACTGGTGTCCTGTTGTCCGTAGGTGCAGTAGTCAATCTATATAAAGTATAGGATTGGCCCCATCGGGATTGCAGCATCAAGTGGACACGTTCATCCATCATGTGTCAGCAACTCCTGCCCACTCGGCAGAGAACCTAACTCAGTATGCCGGTTCCGACCATCCTGGAACCGGCATATTGAGTTAGGTTCTCCGCCGCGCCAGCGACTGGGCTCAGTAGTAAGGGCCCGCTAGGCTAGGCAGCACAGGCCAGTAGGATGAGGCTCGATGGTTGTGCCACTGCTTGTCAGATGGGCGGCAGGGAAGCCAGGTCTATAACAGCTCCCCTGGAATATTGATTCTCTGGAGTATTGTCTCTCTGGGCCAAAGTCAGGCGCCACTTAGGTGGGTGGGGGGTGAGGCACTCCAGCCCCGTTGTCCCCAGCGCGTGGCAGGGCGAGTCTCTGGGGTCTGGCATTCCGGCAGAGCCTCACCGTCTCTCAGCGCGCACCTTTGCGGGCTTCACAGCAACGCTAGCACTTCCCATCAGGGCCATGCCTGCCTCACCTCTGGATCTCCGCCTCACCTCCTCATGGGCAACTACCCAGAGATCCGCTCCTCATCTCCGTGGACCGCAGGGGCCGAGCGTCACAGACAGTCCCCTCCGCTGGTGTCACGATGTACCTGCGGCCGGCCTGGTCTCCTCAGTGTTGCTACCACTGTCGGCTGTCACTCCGGGGCCAGAGCAGGTCAAGCACGGGTATGACATGGATCGGCAGGCTTAGCCCAGCACAGATCCAAGCAGGAACACCCTCTGCCAGATCACCAAGCACTGCAAGTCGCTTCCAGCAGCGTCAGGTCTACCATACAGTGGTCGGGGCTACAGCTTAGGCCTCTGCTTGGCTTTTCTAACATGGCCACTATCCTTGACCGCCAGCTGTCCCCTCTCTCAGCATCAGCGGTATCCTGTGCACATTCTTCCGGACCGATGGCATCCCAATATCAGCAGTGTGCAAGGATTTCCAGGTCCGGGCTCGGGAGCTCTCCACTTAAAACGACTGCCAACTTCGGCAGTCAGCCACGCCCATCCCGTTGGCTGCATGATCAAGTAGTGTTTGGGCATCTGGTGTGTTCTGCTGAGCTTGTGCCAGCAGTAGCAAAGCAACAGATTCCCTTGAGTATGGCCAGTAACATTGTGGGAGGGTGCCCAAGAGTGTGGAGTGTTGGTGGTACGACCTGCATTAGGCACCACTGAATCCCTACATTATTTGAGTTCCTTGAAGAATGTGATTTAACCTATTTGTAGATTACCACAGCTGCTTTACCCTACCTAGCAGCATAACTTGGGTGGGCTAAAGAAAAATCTTTGCCCATTGGTACTGTAGAAAGTACATTCAAAGTCCACTTATTATGTGCGACCTCGTGGTGACAGACTCTGCTGGGACCCTGTGATGGTCGTGGGATGAGTTGCGTAAGCGAGCGAGAACCCAGTTGTTGTTCGCCCCCTCTGTCCCCCTACTTCAGAATCCAATGATGGGATAATATGAGTAAGTCTCTTGCCCAGAAAATGCATCTCCAGACGTTTGAGGACTTATACCCTGGAAATGAGTTCAGATCTCCCCCTGTGGCGCCTGAGGGACAAGCGGTGCCATTCACTGACCTCTTCTTATACCATAGAATACGCACGGCGTGCCGCTCGCTCGGGGAGGACTTCCCGAAAGCACCACCGACACTACGCGCACTAGAAAACGTGCTAAAATTCCCGTCCTCGCGTAAACTTTTCACGCGCCTTTACACTAGTATGCAAGACACTGCTCCGATGCTAATTGCACCCTCCCTCACGCACTGGAATGATGAGCTTGACCAGCCGCTGACGGATGCTCAGTGGGAATACTGCTGTGGGCAGCTCTCGGAGCGTTCCCCGAATTATACGGCTAATTCACTTCAAGTATCTGCCTAGATACTACAGAACACCAGTAAGCCTGCATAGGATGGGTCTTCGGGCTGACAGCAGCTGTTGGAGATGTGGTTTTGCCACAGCTACCTTCCTACATGTGGAGTGGCACTGCCCCAAGATTGTGGACTTTTGGGAGACGTTTTTTGGGTCAGTGAACAGCATGTTGGGGATGTCGCTGGAGCCATCTCCAATTCTGGGTATTTTGGGATATGTAAAGGACACCCCACCCAAACTGCGCAAATTGCATGCACTCCTGCTCTTGTTTGCGAAACGTCAGGTTGCAGTACATTGGGGTAGATGACGAGTGCCCTCCTTTAATGACTGGGTCAGGGACATTACCTATGGACACACTCAACTTAGTACCTTTTGGGAGCTAATGCCAACTGCCTCTAGACCACGAAATATATGGGAGCCGTTCATTGCTTGGAGTGCCAAGATTTAGGGGGCAGCTGGAGATGTGGGGGTGGGAAGTCCACAGAGTTCCTAGTGGGATCTGTAGATATGTATATGCACCCAATACAAGCTCTGCCATGGTTAGTCGAGATAGCTGCATCTAGACTGGTGATTAGATGAATATCTGCATTACTGACCTTCCTGGGGTCCCTTATGTGTAGTATTCTAGCCCTCAGTAGTGATATTGGTGTAGCCTGTGTGCGAGAGAATGCAAACGTTCGATCCTGTCAAATGTTTGGGGGTGGGGGACGGGGGGACATTTGTCATGACAACTGTGTACTGAAATGTCGCTGTGGCTAACACTTTGAATTGCAGATCTGTACTGAACTGGCTAGGTGTACTGTATTGACACTGTTTGTTCAAATATGTCAATAAGGAAAATAAAAAAAATAAAAAAGACCTCTTATGTAATGCAAGAACAAAGTTCAGCTGGAGATACATGCCACCGGAGACTGGGAATCTAAGGGCAGATAAGCAGCAGCTGTGATACATTCATGAGTTCCAACTATAGCACTTTATCAAAATGGAAAGGAAGGAAATAATGTTTCTCTGTGTGGTGCAACAGAGCACTTTTGCCGACGCTGAAAGACTCACAAGTTACTGCTGTTGGCTCAGGATCCTGTGATTGAAAGCAAATCATGTAATCTCCCCGTGCAAAAAAAAAAACGAATGTGTACTGTGTAAAGTAAGCGGTGCTCATATAAAGCGATACAATGAGCCCAGTTGACTTTGTGCAGCATAAAAATGCAATAAAAATAAAGCATAAATAGTACCTCAATCACTGCAAGAGCAGCAGACAGACACTTATTAAGCCTAATCAATCTGTATTAGTTTCATGCTCCACACAAAGACCAGAAAGAGACGGCATTGCATTGCATGACCTGCCAAAGTAGAAGACAGCAAAGAAGAGTGATACTGATGCCAGCGAATGGAAAGTAATAGGGGGCTAAAAGTCCCTTTTTAGAGTTTCTTCACTCTCTCATCATGCACATCAACATCCGGACCATAAATAAGTATGTCATCCTAATATATTTTGATGCCATCCAAATCCTTCAGCACTTTCTCCATGGCTCTCTGGAAAACAGAGGCTGCTGATACTAAATTGAACTGCATTCTTTTATACCTGTATATGCCAAAAGGTGGTATAAATGCAGTGACGTCCCTTGAACTTTCCGCTACTTCTATTTGGTGGTATGCTCATTTTAAGTCAAATCGAAGAAACACTTCAGCCCCCTTCAACAATGCCAAAATCTCTGCAATATTTGGAATGGGATACATATCTATCACCACTCCCTTGTGCACGCAGGTCAACAAAGAGTCTTAGCTCTCTGCTGCTCTTTTTTTCCGCAACAACTGCTGGGGCCACCCATTCCGTTCCTCCACCTCTCCAATGACCATCTTTCATCAACTTTTCCAACTCCATCTCAATCCTCACTGAAAATGGTATGCCATGCACCTTACCACATTTAGGTTGAGTGCCTTCCCTCAGTTTAATTTTTTGAGTATACACCTTAAGGCACCCTAATTCAGATCTAAAAACAGATAGAAATTCTTCTACCAAACTCTGCCCAAATCCCTCTGATGGTTACCCATTCATCATCATCAAAGATTCTTTATTCAGTTTCATAACCATCAATGGTACAAAACATCCATATGATACATAGATGTTGCTTTATTAATGTTCCTTGATGCATAAATATAATATAATAGATTAAAATAAAATCATAAAACTTAATCCCAGCATGCCTCATGCAATGCAGTTTCATTACAGTTGTTTCTGTCAGATTATCAAAATAATCCCTGGAATTGATGATTTTATCTCTGCAGTGCCTAAATTACTAATTAAAATAAATCGCAGGTTTCAAGATATATAAAATGTTGTAGTGTGTTTATCTAGGTACCTATATTGATACTCCTATTTCTGACCTTTGTCCGGTTATTAATTCACTAGTATCCATACAACGGCACAGAAACCCGTTTTCAGATTAGGTCATAGCGCATGCTGTCACATTAAGCAAGCACTATTTCTCCAGCCCCCTAGAACGCACACCGAGTTCTCAAAACAAACCAAACCATCAGCAGACCTGGGAAATCCCCCGCAGCTATTGTTTTGATTTCGCTCGAGAACTCCTAAAAGGAATGTAAGAACGACCAGTCCTTATGACATTCTTACTGACGTCTTATGTCCATCCTTACGTCAAACTCGGCACCTTTCAGGTATAAATATACCGACGCTGCCCTAAGCAACGACACAGTGGTGATGAGCTTGGAGCAGCGCTACTTGCCGGAGAGCCCAGCTGATGCAGGAAGCCCACGGACGCTGCCCCTCCCTTTTGACGCGCTGAGAGAGACGCTGCCTTTTCTCCTGCCGAGAAATACAGCCTCCGGCGTTTCCGGCTTACCTTCGCGGGTAACTGGGATATCGAGTCCTGAGAGAAAGATACCAGCCCTCCTGCCTTCTAAATCCCAGGTACTGAACTGACTAACCCCTTACAGAGAATTCTTGAGTCAGATTCTTGGCAAAACAAAATTAACTTAAACTGCTACTTACTTACTCCCTCCCACGTATTAGGCTTAGGTCAGGTACACCGGGGTAGGCGTAGTTAGAAGCACCAGTTGAGTACGATTAGTCAATGTATATATGTATGTATATCTTTTATCCATTTTAAGTATCATATGGCTAAGAAACCATATCAATGCTTTTACAGTATTATTTTATAATCCTGCTTTTACTGTATGCACTCTACTTAACCTTAAGTATTGCAACTGTAGCGATTCATTTCTCTTGTATGAGAAAAAGAGACTGATCAATAAATAACATCTTTTATTGAACATGCCCATCTCTTCTTTCTCTACAAACTGGTGGAACTAAGTATGCACGTACTGACTGAGTAAAATAGCTGTCTTTTGTTTTCACACGACTCTGGAGATATACTCTTGATTAGGGAGAGCAAAGTTGTCATGTTCTATGGTTGTCAGAAACTAAATCTCTTCTTGTCTATCCAGGGAGGTTAAACTCCTCCTCGCCTATTCGAGAAAGTTTCTAGTGAACTCTGAGCTAGCTGGCACACAAAACTTTAAGTCTAATATCGTCGGTAGAAGACCTAGTTAACCTCTGTCCTACGTCTATACTATTGAAGATATTATTCCAATGCGCAGAGCCTATTGGGAATATAGGAACTACACTACATGGCGCCCAACGGTTTGGTAAGGCGATAAAACTAACGCAAGGCATTAGAGTAACTCAGTCGTGCTTTTCCACACAGACCCTTTCTCCCATAAAACTCCAAAGACGTCTGGAGTGGGTCAAAGGTTAAATCCGCCAAACTTAGTAGGAAGAGACTCCTATGTATAGTTTTTGGTTTATTCAACGTTGAAGGATACACTGTTCCAAAACATTGTGCATCTAATCTTTGTTTCCGTGGAAACCTGATCTGCAACAAAACATTTCTGTCAGGAAAAATGTCAGAAACTGAAGAAGAAAGAGAGACAGCTAGAATAGCAGCTCGTCTAATAGAGGAAGACACAAGTCTCCTGCAAACTGACCCGGACGCAATACTCATCCCGGTCAGCGTAAGAAAAACTATAACTTTAAAACTTATAGAAAATGGACTTACATCAAGAGGTGGTACAGTCATATTCGTAATTGAGGCACATGAATATCGGCAGACAGAGGTATTCTATTCATGGATAAACTTTCCAGCAGCAAACGCTGTAACAAAGGAGTTCCACTATTACAAAATAGAGGAACCACCGGATGAGTACACTCCTTTCGAGGAGGTGGAAATCCCATTAAAATACCAAGAGCACCTGCTCTGGTTTAAAGGCGCACTAAAACATAATGATCACATCACCAGGCTCGGTCCACTAGGTAGACCAGGAGCAACGTGGCCGGTTCTAGCCAGCTACACACCACATCCAGACATTGAAAAAATGTCAGTACCAGAACTATTAGCACAGTTAAAACAACTGATTAAAATACACAGACAATTAGTCCAATATGTAATGCGGACTTCAACAATCCAACCAGCTATTAAAATTCCACAGCTGACCCCTCATCAGGGGAACACAAATAAAATCACACCACAGAACATACAGTCCTGTCTAGGTAAAGTACCCATTAAAAGGGAACAAATTCCATTCTGGTTAGCACAAAAAAATCACTCAAATAGAGGCAGTATTCCCGGATACTACCCCTACTGAGAAACACAGAATTCTGACTATCTGTCTTCCAATGGGGATCGCACCACATGTGGAGGACTGTGACACTTGGGGTACAGTCTTTGCTTCCATTTACACAAAAACACATGGTGTTCCGTCCATGTCGGTAATACCAGAGGTGCTAAAGCAGATTCAAAATGAATACGGTCCAGAACCTGCTTTAACTCTGAGTATGAAATTACTGAAAGACTTTAAGCAGGTCTCGGCAATATTACTAGCCAACATAAAGGGGGAAGCAGCAAATGTGGCAATCCGCCAAAGGTTGAAGGAAACAGATATAGCAGACCAACCATTTGAACTTGCCAGAATCATAGAAAAATCCTATGAAGAACTAGGAAGAGATAGTTTGGGTGGGAAACCAGTAAAACCCCAACTAATTGAACATCCTGAAAAGGTATTTATTAAAAATAATCTAAACACTCCAAAAAAGAGCTGGGATGGAAATAAACAATCCACTCTCAAAGAGAAGAAATTCCAGTCCAGAGGAAGGTCTCCTCGGCGGAGAGAAAGATCTCCAGACCAAGGACACAAGTCTCCCCAGAGGGAGCCCTCTGAGAAAAAAATACAACCTTAGAAATAGGGATAATTTGAAGAAACCTGATAGATATCAAGATATTGATATACGTCCATCTCGATCTTTTCAGTCTTCCTCGCAGAAATCGGAAAGAAGAGGACGGTCAGAACACAGGGAAGAGCACCTCAAGTCCAAAGACAAGGAACCTGCTCATCAAAATAAAAATTTCCAATTTGAAAAGAAGAAGGTAGCCAGTATTAAAGTAATCAAACATGCCGAGGATCCTGAGGACACAGCTGAAAAACGGAGAGTGGGCTCAGACAATGCTAGACAGCGCAGCAGAAGTGAGCATAGCTCGCAAGATCCTGATGAATCATCTGGAGACAGTGGACACGAATGAGTACATTCAGGTGGAAACTGCAGATACCAGAGTTAGCAAACCTCATAAAATATATGAAATAACTTTACGTATAGAGGGAGATAAGACTAGGAAAATAAGGGGTCTATTTTGGGATAATCTCTCCAAAGGTTATGACATCCTTCTAGCTGAAAAAGACTGGCCACCAGAGTTTGTCAGGGAGTGCCCTCATGGCGAAGAAATGATTATGCCTGCCTTCTCAAATCACATTCCAATACATAAAAAATATAGACTTGCAAGAAAGTGGGCAGTAGCCCAAGCTCCTGCATTATATAAAAATCATGTGGGATGGGATGAGGACTCTCCTCCTCACAAAATCCAGTTAAAATCACAACCAACTGCACAGAGGCAGTACCCAATTAAGCAAGAAGCTAAAAAACAGGTCAGGGAGATCTTAGATCAACTTGAATACCAGGGGGTGATTGAAACATGCACCTCACAAATGAACAATCCTTTGTTTCCTGTCTCCAAACCAGATGATTCATATTGTCTAGTTTTGGACTACAGACACCTTAACTCATGTTGCAAAACCTTTGCAGTACAAAACTCACACAGTGCAGCACTAATGAATAGCATAGTGCGCAAAAAATACAAAACAACATTAGACATCTCTAATGGATTCTTTTGTCAAAATATAGCACCTGAAAGCAGATATTTGACCGCTTTCTCAATAAATGGCTCGCAGAAAAATTTCTGTCGTTTGCCACAGGGGTTCAAGAACAGCCCAGGATTATTCTCAGCGAGAGTAACAGAGTTACTACAAATGTATGATGATGAGGCATTATCTTATGTCGACGACATCTATCTAACAGATGATGACTTGGATACTCACTTGAAAAGAGTGAACACCATAATACTTGGGTTCGCAGCAGAGGGTTACAAATTCAACTTCAAAAAGTCAAGAATTGCCCATCTGACTGTCCTATTTTTAGGATATGAATTATCAAGTGAAGGCAAAAGCCTGGCAGACAATTTCCTGGAGAAATGTGCTATAATCCAAGCACCAAGAACGCTGAAAAACTTACAATCAATTCTAGGTTTCCTGAATTTCGGAAGAACTTACATTATAAATTACGCGGAGAGGGTTAAACCTCTCTATGACTTAATAAAACCAGATTTTAAAAGAATCAATTGGACTCAAAAACACACAGAAATTTTGAGATCTTTACAAACAGACATGTTAGTTAAAACAAAACTACAAACACGGGACAACACACGCAACCTTGTGATTCGGGTCATCCCAGGAAGATGCGGATTCACATACCTAACCTCTAATGAGGGAGAAACGGTACCAGTAGCATACAAATCACATTTGTACACAAAAGCTGAAATGAAATTTAGCCCTACGGAAAAAATTCTAACCGCGGTACAGACCGCTGTAGCGAAAGAAAGAGCCCTAGCACAAGGTAAACGAATAATCATCGTGACACCAATACCAGCCCTGAAGGCGGTAACTAAGGCAAGCATTCCGAATGCTAAAGCACTACATCCGAGATGGATACAGTGGGCTAATTCTCTTGCTGCAACAGACGTGGTATACGAATTTGATCCTAAATTAAAAACACAAGAATTTCTCCAATATGAATTCGAATGTCCTCTGCCGACCGAAATCCTGCCTCTAGAACATTACGGCTGTATAATATATACGGACGGATCAGCACAACCCGCAGTTGGGGGTAAACAAGCTTACAGTGCTGCGTGCGCGATTGTTAAAGGTCGCTGGCACGAAGGAAAATTTACACCACTAATCACAAAAACTCAATCTCTAGGAGATTGTACAGCTCAGCGAGCTGAACTACTAGCATTTAAGATGGCGCTTGAAAATACCGATCGCGAATTCCCCGCACTCATAGTGTGCGATTCATATTATTGCGTTCAGTCTTATAATGAATACTTACAGAACTGGGTTCAGAACGGTTTTAAAGATGCAAAAGGTGGCACAATCAATCATAAAATGCTTTGGGAACAAGTAGTTCTTTTACAGAAAGAACTACAAAAGACTCACGTGATACATACACTGAGTCATCAACGTGATGGCGTTCACGTTGCAGGGAATTCATTGGCTGATGAGGCCGCGAAGGCAGCTGTGCAAACGGCTTCCGTAGCTGCCGTCACCAGATCAAAAACAAAAATAGACAGCGAAATATTGCAGGCTGTCAGCGCTACAGAAAAAAATGCAATAAAAACACTCCCGAAAGGCTTTCCAGTAAAGTACTCATACATAACTGATGCGAATAACGTTCCATTTGCTCGAATCCCTGGAGTGGGGGATAGGGCAATTCCAAACATGGAATATAGGTTAGGACTCATTATAGCGGCACACTAAGGGCTTGCTTCTGTACATGCTGGCGTTTCAGCTACAGTATCATTATTAAAACAGAGATACTGGTGGCCACAAATGAGAAGACGAACTAGGAACTATGTTCTAGAATGTGAAATATGTCAAAGAATGAAGGTATCAACAGTGAAACGACCAGCACAGACGCCCCTTCTAATCTCAGATAAACCATTAGCCTGTGTTTACCTGGATCACTGCGGTCCCTTACAAAGGGACGGTAACTATAAATATATCATGGTCGCAGTGGATTCATGCACGAGATTCATTTGGATGTGGCCCCAGCGCTCGGCTGACGCCAGAACTGTTATAAAAGATTTGTGAGTCTTTATCGGCACATACGCAATTGGCATGCTACATTCTGACCAAGGTCCTGCTTTTAGCTCTCGAGCTTATAAGGAGGCCATGACCAGCATGGGCATTGCATTGCGGTACTCTTGTCCCTTTCATCCTGAGGGAAACGGAATTGTGGAAAGAAAAACCGTGACATAAAGCAATCTATAACAGCAAAGGTACTAGGTTCAGGAGCTGGGTGGGTCAAACATTTAATAAGTGTCCAACGTAGTCTTAACAATCTACCAAGAAATTCTCTGAAAGGTCTCAGTCCGTACGAACTATTGTTTGGGACTAGAATGTTAATCCAGGACCTCGACAGTCAAATTTCAGTGGTTAAAGAAAAATGCTTTGATATCAAAGATCGTTTGGCTATTTTACAGGACTTAAACGAAAAGAGAAAAGACCTGAGCAACATAAAATTGAAGCAACAGCCAACAGCCACTGAAGAGAAACCACCTGTCCCAGCAAGGCCTGTCTGGATTCCAAAAATCGGGGACCTGGTCAGAGAGAAGATTGCGGTAAAGAAGGAATTTGGGCCTTCTTACAGAAAAACAGTACCTGTCTTGTCTGTCAACGGGACAAGATCAGTAGTATTACCGCCCCTTGCTGGTAAAAAGGAGAACCGAGTTGTATCCATCGACCTGGTTAAACCACAATCATGTGGCCGATAACAAGTAGTAGGCCAAGTGGACTCCCAAGAAGTAGTAGAACACCAAAGTTTGCTACAAATACAGAGGTTCAAACTGAGAGACTAATCACAATTGATAAACCTACAGTAAAACAACAAGGACTATGCAACAAAGCCATGGAACTTAAACCTCTTGAAACCCAAATTAAAATCTTAAATCAAGAAACACCAGTCTACAATGATGTAACCACAGACTATGCTAATGAAACAAAGAAAATTCAAAAAGCAAAAAAGAATCCAGTAGCAATTGAAACAATTGACAGAACAGCATCAGGCTACTTCATCAACTTCGATGATTTTTCTGAAGATCCAAGTGAACATGGAGAACAGCCGACAAAAAAACCTTTTAAAAACAAAGCAAAGGAACTCTTTCATCAACTAAAAGAAACTTATCTGATTTCTCCATGGATTGAACTTTGGGTGGCACTAGAAGTATTCATCCTCATACTTTGGCTCATCATGGTACTATGCTTGGGACATTTCATTGAGGGAAAATATGTTACAATGGACACAGCAAGTCAGAATATCAACTTGGTCCTGAAACCACACAAGTCTTCACACATCGAGAAAAGAGATCTTTCTTCAGTAAACTTCACAGCCAATCCTATACCCGGTGGGGTAGCATGGGACAAAACTGATTACGAAATCTATGGTCCGATTGAGCTCCTGAAGTATCCTCATCAATTCAAGATTTCATTGAGTGACTTTGTAAAACCAAGCACATTCGCTGATGATTGGGACTTTGAAAGTATTAATGATATGATGTCAGATCTAGTGATGTCAGCTAAATTTACAGGACATGATTATTTACAGGGTTCATCTAATTATGACCAGATGTATTGTTATAACCACTATGGTAACCATTTTCTGCATAAATCTGCTCAACCTAGAAATGTTTTAAATTACAACCAATGGGAACATTGTGCTACTCCACCAAAAGGCAGTTCAAAAACATTTTATGATAGATTTTCATACTTCTCAGGGTTTAACACAAGTGATGCAGAAACGTCTTATTTTAGACTGTTAAATAAGACAGGAATAAAAACCATGCTTACAAACACAAAATTGATCTATTCAGAGACATTTTTTGAAAAAATGAAAACATTTGGTTATGATTTTTGGAACAAAAATATTGAAACTAAGACAATCTGGGGTACAAGAGATTGGCAAGTGCAAGGTTTAGAATCATTATTTAGAGCCTGCATGATCGCAGAACAAATGATATTTTTGAATGACACAATTCAACAAACAACCTGTCTTGGCCTAGCCAAAATTAAAGACTTAAACAAACCGTCTATTCCAAAACCAACACCCGACAGTAATAGCACAACAGATGTTGAGATAGACGTATCACATATTTTAAACCAAAACAGAACACATCCTGATTGGAAGAAATGGTTGATCTGGCCCACAGACACAAATAACTGTCAAGATAGATTCCTGAACAAAAAACAGGGGTTCACATTGACCAGGCCAGACCCTAGATACTCCCATAGACAACATCCAGGGATTGTAACTACTTACAGTGCAGGGAAACTCTGCCTCGAATGGCTACAAACATCCACACTGGTTGAAATTAAGCAACACTTGACTTTACTTAAAGAAGGTGCTGACTTGCGTGATTTCATTATGGGACCACGCAAACAGGGTCAAAAACGTTTCATAGCAGCCTCTATATATGCAGCTTACAACGAAGCTTGGAAAGTAACTCAAATTGAAACAGCAGAGGAAATACGGGAAATTGACCGTGTTCATTTGGAAAAATCACTTTCTGTTGTGGACAATGGGTTAATGACTGTCTTCCAGAATATATTCACTGGACAGTATTGTATCATCTGCAATCGATATAATAGAACAAGACTTACTGATGTTACAACACGGTCAGTCCCAATTGCGTTCTATTGTACAGCTTGGCTGGACGTTACAAAATCTGTGTTCAGGCTACGTGCCTTGGCGTTTAATCAACACAACGTCACTATTCAGTATCTTTAACCTTACTGATACACAAATCAGTTTGGCACAGAAGGGTGCAGAATATACAATTCTGAGCATTGAAAAACTTGAGAGATTACCATTGACAATGTCAGAGCGACCTGTCATTGAATGGATAGTACATGGGATAATAACTATTCCGATAACAACTTTCCAGTTTCGATACTGTCAAAAATATATACAGGCAGGCCAGTATGAAAGGTTGGGTAAAGGATACATTACGTCAACATGGAACTTACCTTATACACACACATGTTACAGTGATAAGGGACAAAGTGTATTTCTTAGTGGTAACAATTGTGAAAAATCACTAAGTGGTATACTTCTGTGTCAGGGCATACGTTTACATGGGGCCTGCGAGGGTACTTCAAATAACCTTTCATGCCACCAGCTCGGCACACCTGCAACACGAATAGAACCATTCTTTAGAAGACTTTCTAACGGGAGTTACATTCTAATTGTAGATCACAGATGTTGTGGCTTGCTGCCAGGAAAACCTTATCTAGTAAGCGTGACTTCCATGGTCATTTGCTGTGAACGAGTATTGTTTCCGAATGACACTCCAGACAGGGAGGGAAAAATTTGGCCCAGTTTGAATATCTCTTCTATTCGAATTGATACTTTAAGCAGAATGAAGACTGTGCTCCTACAGACGCCAACCCATTTGACGTCATCTAAAGAAACGTATGATCTCCAAGTTGCAAGGACAACGGGAGAGATACATGCATTGCTATCAACAAATTGCCCCCTACACTTCGCAGAAATGCTAAACGAAATCTTAAATATTTCTGATACAAATGGTATCGCGAGTGTATTTAAGACCGTTTTTTCGGGACTGTTAACCCCATTCAAAGCAGTCCTGGGTATTTTTCCAAATTTCGTCCATTCCATCTTTGGCGGACTTCCTCTCCTGTTGGGACTCGTAGCAGGCATCCTATTTTTGCTACTCTTGCTTCGTTATGGCAAGCCATGTCACAGACAAGACTCCAGCAACAATGGAAGAAACGATCCTAGCTATACGCTACCGGGACCGCATAACTAAAGTCCTTGGATTAGCCCGGCTAAGAGATCTGAATATGACCTGGTTTCTTTCGTTCAGACCCATATGGCAGAATTGTGTCTTACCTGTATTAAGATGCATGTTATGCGGCGAAGAATGCGTGTTGAACACCTGT
The DNA here is from genome assembly GCF_964261635.1 of Lissotriton helveticus. Taxonomy (NCBI): domain Eukaryota; kingdom Metazoa; phylum Chordata; class Amphibia; order Caudata; family Salamandridae; genus Lissotriton; species Lissotriton helveticus. Next base: position 439,330,356 of record NC_136070.1, on the reverse strand, counting down.
CTTACACTACAATCAGATGTACCATTGGATGCAGATACTTTGTTGGGTCCAGTAAAGACTCATGCATTGTGCTGTCCCCAGCGGCTACCTATCCTGAGGACGGCATTCGTGGAGACTTCACCACTACGATTGAAGGGTAGTGAAGTACAGGATGAGAACAGCATCAACCAGGTACGACCTTCTGTAAGCAGTACTGGTCTGAACATCACTGAAAGCGAACATGCGCATGACTGCATGGTAGCGACATTTTCCAACTTGGTCGAACTTTCACCAGAAGCGGTAGACTGTTTTTTCGAGAGTCTGTCTGAAATTATGTTTTCACCAGAACAGAGAGAATGACTTTAAACAAAGTTGCACACAGTGTTCCCTGAACTCTGAATTTGGCCTTCATTTTTGAAAACAAAGTGACTGTGAACTATTGTTTCTCTTCTCCCCTGAAAAGCGAAAAGTTTTTTCCAGATCCAAAATATTTACCTTTTTGGCACTTATCTTCTGCTTTAAGTAAAACTATTCTTAGAGAACAGAGCTTCTATTCTTAGGAAATGTAGAGACAATACATTACCTCAACCTCTAGCTTATATGCAAGTAATTGTATTTATATGTGATGAGATGGTCTCGCAATTTTTCTTCTGTATTAAGAGCCATTTCATGTGTAATTTCACAAATCATTCGTGCTGATATAAAATGTGCATCTCCTTTTTCAATGATTATACTGCTTGAATGCATACAGTACCTATACTCATTTTGTGTATTTCGCATACGCCATTTTTCAAATGCAAAAAATGTATTTTGGGGTGGTTCGGTATACACATGCATTGTTAGTTATGTTTACTATTGCTTAGGTTAGTAAATATGTACATAAAATCGTGGAGTGGGTGTAGTGTGTTTATCTAGGTACCTATATTGATACTCCTATTTCGGACCCTTGTCCGGTTATTAATTCACTAGTATCCATACAACGGCACAGAAATCCGTTTTCAGATTAGGTCATAGCGCATGCTGTCACATTAAGCAAGCACTATTTCTCCAGCCCCCTAGAACGCACACCGAGTTTTCAAAACAAACCAAACCATCAGCAGACCTGGGAAATCCCCCGCAGCTATTGTTTTGATTTCGCTCGAGAACTCCTAAAAGGAATGTAAGAACGACCAGTCCTTATGACATTCTTACTGATGTCTTATGTCCATCCTTACGTCAAACTCGGCACCTTTCAGGTATAAATATACCGACGCTGCCCTAAGCAACGACACAGTGGTGATGAGCTTGGAGCAGCGCTACTTGCCGGAGAGCCCAGCTGATGAAGGAAGCCCACGGACGCTGCCCCTCCCTTTTGACGCGCTGAGAGAGACGCTGCCTTTTCTCCTGCCAAGAAATCCAGCCTCCGGCGTTTCCGGCTTACCTTCGCGGGTAACTGGGATATCGAGTCCTGAGAGAGAGATACCAGCCCTCCTGCCTTCTAAATCCCAGGTACTGAACTGACTAACCCCTTACAGAGAATTCTTGAGTCAGATTCTTGGCAAAACAAACTTAACTTAAACTCCTACTTACTTACTCCCTCCCACGTATTAGGCTTAGGTCAGGTACGGGTAGGCGTAGTTAGAAGCACCAGTTGAGTACGATTAGTCAATGTATATATATCTTTTATCTATTTTAAGTATCATATGGCTAAGAAACCATATCAATGCTTTTACAGTATTATTTTATAATCCTGCTTTTACTGTATGCACTCTACTTAACCTTAAGTATTGCAACTGTAGCGATTCATTTCTCTTGTATGAGAAAAAGAGACTGATCAATAAATAACATCTTTTATTGAACATGCCCATCTCTTCTTTCTCTACAAACTGGTGGAACTAGGTATGCACGTACTGACTGAGTAAAATAGCTGTCTTTTGTTTTCACACGACTCTGGAGATATACTCTTGATTAGGGAGAGCAAAGTTGTCATGTTCTATGGTTGTCAGAAACTAAATCCCTTCTTGTCTATCCAGGGAGGTTAAACTCCTCCTCGCCTATTCGAGAAAGTTTCTAGTGAACTCTGAGCTAGCTGGCACACAAAACTTTAAGTCTAATATCGTCGGTAGAAGACCTAGTTAACCTCTGTCCTACGTCTATACTATTGAAGATATTATTCCAATGCGCAGAGCCTATTGGGAATATAGGAACTACACTACAATGTATGCTATATTACAGAGTGCAATGTTCGGAAAAGTGTTGTTAAAGAGAATTGGCCGATAAATATTAGCTGCATAAACACAATTATATACATAATGCACAAATACTCAAGATGGCTTCCATAGGACATCCCATAATCCCATAAACTAAAATATTTAAATTAACAATGGTTTCAGGAACTTCTCCCACTTCATCCAAACACTGAACAAAAAGTGACTCGCAGATAAAACAACGGGCCGGATGTGGCAGTCATCAATATTAATTTTGATTTTCTGGATTTTTCCATGAGGCACAGGGCTAGACTGATTTGCACATGGCCATGTCTGAACTGGGGTGGTGGAGTGAGGTAAAGAATGATGATGGATTAAACCCAGATCAGTTGACTGGGGGTGAGTGTTTGATTTGCTCAAGCAGTCCGTCCATCATCCCCTTTGGTATTGCTTTGAAAAAATTATGTGTGCATCAAAGTACCCCAAAATATCGATTGATTCGCCTTGATAACCACCTGGGCAAATAACTTCCAGGAAAAGTTGTTTGTTAGTCCACAGTTCTTTGAACAGACATTTTGGAATTATGGTAAATTTTGATCCAGTATCCACCTTTAAACACACTTCGCATCCATCAATGGAAAACAGCCTTAGGCATATGCTTCCTTCTGTCATCATAAATAGAGACATCCCCAGACCTACCACCAAAATGATGTCCCCATCAGAGTCATCCACCTTTTCAACTCCCTGCACATAAGCTGCTGTATAACGAAATTTGCTTCTACAAACCCTGGCACAGTGACCCACTCGTCCACATTTCAAACATTCTTGCTTGGCAGCAAAACAATATTTTGAGTCTGAGGTGTGTGCACCACTTCCACACCTATTGCAAGTTGATGCCAGAAGTCTTAGAAGTGAAGGGATTCTTATAAAGTTTCCCTTTGTTTTTGATTGCGGCTATGGCACTTAAAGTCATCAGCACTGCAGTCGTTGTCTCGAAGATCATGAACAGAAACTTCAGAAATATCATGGCTGAAGCTTCTCTTTTCGAGCTCTTAAAATGCACCCTTCAGATTGTCCAACAACTTTTGCTAAATCAATGGTTGTATTGAGGGAGGGCTTTTTCGCTGCCCAAAGTCTCTCCTGAATTTTCTTATTATTACATTGAACAATAAGCTGTTCTCTTATTAATTCATCGGTCATAACACCAAATTTATATTTAATGGCCAGTTCCCTAAGTCTTGAAATAAATTCATCTATTGACTCGCCTAGTTTTTGATGTTGTGTGTAGAATTTATACCTGTTCATTGCGAGATTATCCTCTTTTGCATACCTGGCTTCCAACCTGCAAATTGCCTCTTTATATTCATCAGGCATGACTTGACCGTTGGCTAGTAATGCTTGAGGTAAATACAGAAAAACACTTTGGCCTTCTTTGCCTAGTGTGCTTAGTAAAAGAGCTTTCTTTCTTTTGGCAGAGAACTCTTGACCGTCCAGAACATCCAAGTAATTCTCAAACATGAGAATCCAATCCTCCCACGGAATGCTAGGAGGACCAGCTTGTGCTAAGAAATTCAGTGGCAGAACGACAGAAATTTGTGCAGAAGCCATACTGTAACCAGTAGTAAAAACTGTGAAGCGAACTATAAGTATACTTCAGAGTAGTTAATTATGCTAAGAAGTCCTTCAAACAGTAATGGGTATAAACATGGATAGCCACGTTGCAACCGAAAAATTACATTAAAATGCTGACAGTACCTTTAAAGTTACAATAGGTATGTCCAGGGAGAAGAATGTCACAGTAAGATATACGACGGGTGTGTATATCACAGAGGAAATCACTGAAAACCTTTAGTGTGTCTTGCAACTGACAGAGACAGCTTCCGTGAACTCGTTACTATGCTATGCGATATTCATCAGTCAGCATAAAATGGCCGACAGCGTTGGCACGTAAACGTAGTGAGTGTTGACACTTCACGTAGATCGTGCGTGTTGACCTTTCGCGTTGCCAGGAAAGTGATGAAACAAGCAACTACGAAGTGCATCAGCGCGGCGCTGTTTACTCACCAATTTTGTTGCTAGGTAACAGCCACTAGAGAAACAGAGACACTGTTGCCTGGAGACTACTTAAAACACTGGCTTGACTGGATCGATAATGACGATGACTTTGACGTCACTCATGGCAACCGCTGTGGACAACACATCATCGCAGGAACCTCTTTGCCTCCTCTAAAAGCAACTTGCCCTCACAGAGCTTTGTGCACGGGAAATGGAGGGGCACACCTTCCATCTGTGTCACAGCGGTCTGCTCTCATCCAAAGCAGCTACGAGTACATCGCGTCACCATTGCAGCCTCACCAACAGCGCGTCAACTGGAACAGATCGCACGCCCAGTGTCCAATAGAGATTGTCACCAAAATGTGGTAAACGAAAGCTGCGGACACGGCAGGTAAGTCTTGAATACATTAATCAAGTACAGAGTAGGATGAGAGCGGACTCTTCCAAGCAGGTCAGGGAAACAACTGCCTTGAAAGAGAACACTTGCATTCAAACAATGAAAAGGAATACATAAACAAGTACATTCTTGAAAGACTAAAAAACAAATACTACACACTCACCACAGTATTCAGGACATACAAACATAATATGGTCAAGAGTCTCAGAATTCATGCCACAAGCCGGACATGAATCAGACGAGGAATATTTATTCCAATTTTTTCCGGCTCAGAGGTCCGGCGTGTGAGGGAACTTGGAAGGTTTTACCCAGAGAACAGCCATATTCCAGCGGTAAGGTGGAGAGGAAAGGGGGGATTAACAATACGTCCTCTGCCTCTATCTAACAGCTGCGCCTTTACTAAATGGCTCAATAGGAACCCAAGAAGGAACCTTGAATCAGGGTCCCCATAAAGATTCCTATAAAGATAGGAACCCAGAGTTCGCTTCTTCCAGACCAAGACGAAGTTCAGAAGAACTTAGTGAGCAAGATAGCGACCGACTGGGACATCTTTTTCAGTCTTTAAGGGGGGACATGATGTCTAAATTTGAGATATCTGAGAACAATCAAAAGACAATACACGACAGATTCGACCTCTTGGAGTCAAAGCTAGATGACGTTATTTGCCGTACTGGGAAACTGGAAATGGAGATGGTAGTATTAAGTAAAACTGTTCAAGGAAACTCAAAAGATATCGATACCCGGAGAGCGCAAAATAGATCTCTGGTTACAGATGTCGAGAGATTGGAAACTCAGGCCCGAAGAAATAACTTGAGGATTCTGAAGATACCAGAGGGCGAAGAGTTGGAAGACATTAAGGGATTTGTTTGTCGGCTTCTCAGGGAAGGAGTCTTAAAAGATCGTCCGGATATAGACCTGGAGGCGGAAATCCAAAGAGTACATAGAGACCCCTTCAAGAGACACACAGACAGGAAAGCCCCTAGAAAGATATTGGTAAATTTTCAAACCTTCAGTGTCAAGGAGCTTATCTTAGGGAGATGTCTGTCAAAAACGGATCTTCGTTACCGGTCTAATCCCTACCTCATCAGGTCAGACTTAGGAGCAAGAACTGCACAGAGACAATGGGAGCTTGGCACTAGAATGCCAGAACTGAGATCATTAGGGGCCCATGTGCAAATGAGGTTCCCCGCTTCACTTAGAGTTATGTGGAAAAATAAGACCTACAGCTTCTTACAGCCTGATGAGGTAGATAACCTTTTGGGTCGCATGAGAGAAAATCAAGAAAACTAGTGTGGAGTAAGGTGTAAGACAAGACACCTATATTAATGTCAGGACAAAAAAATATATATATATACATATATAAAAAATATATATATATATCAAAGGGGAAAACAGAAATAAGGAGAGCACGATTTATTGAAGTTTATTTAACACACGTCGTGACACAATGTACTGATACACTAAAAGGGAAAGGGGAAAGGGAAATCATTAAGGACTACACGTTACTCGCTGCAAAAGACAAGTTTAAGTTTGGATTCAGTCAGAGGATCCTCCTAGGAGCTCCAAAGGCGATGGCATCGTCTGGTATGTTGGGGGGGTTCCTCTGGGGGGAGGGAGCACACTGGGTGGAGGGAGCAGCGGGAGAAAAGAAAAAGAAAAATTCCTCATATATAGAAAAAATCCATTCACACAAAGCTCAGGATGGGTGTGAGAGTACAGTGGGGTCATGAGTAAGGCATATAAGCTTAAAGCCCTCTCATGGAATGTAAATGGATTGGGGGAAAAAAGGAAACAGACCCGGATCAGTGAATTCCTAAGAGACTCAGATGCACATCTGATAATGCTTCAGGAGACCCATTTAGAGGCAAACGCTTGTAGCTCACTCTTTAAGAAATTGAGGTGGGTGCAGGAAATTATATGCTCTAGACAGACGGGTACAACTAGGGGGGTCACAATTATAATTCGTGCGAATAGTGGGATAAGATTGAAAAAATACGAGACAGATCAGACAGGAAGATGGTTGGTAGCAGCTATATCTATTCAAAATATTCCTTATACACTTGCAGTATACTATGGCCCAAATGACGATAACTCCCGCCCGCTTCTTAAGTTAGCAACAGCTTTACTGGGGACAATCGGCCCAGTAATTTTGGGAGGTGACTTTAACCTCGTATTTGATCAGATACTAGATAGAACCTCGAAAGCCAAGTATCATGTTCCCACCAAATCACTTTCTACCTTAGGGGGTTTAATGAAATATTTTAGTCTCTTAGATGTATGGAGGAAGAAATATAGATCTACACGGGGGTTTACTTTCTATAGTAAAAAATACAAAAACTATTCAAGGATTGACCATTTTTTAGTTGATCAGCATCTTTTCACAGACATTAGTTCTCTCTCGTTTACACCTGTTGGGATGTCAGACCACGCAGTCTTGGAACTGGTATTTTTTATTAACTTGAGTCCCTTAAAAACTAGATGGACTCTGGAAAGGACATTGTTACTCAGTGACCAGGTAAAAAGAGAAGTCAAAGAAAAAACCACAGAATTTTTTGCAATAAATATAGGCTCCTCTACCCCCCAGGTTGTTTGGGAAACCTATAAGGCTTTCTTGAGAGGGGTTCGGAGTTCCCTAATGGCTTACAAAAGAAAGGCTATAAAAGTCAAAAGGAGGAAAGACTTAGCGGCAATAAATAGAAAAGATTCTGAGCTACAAAGCGCCATTTTATCAAACTCTGAGAGGGTACGAGTTTTAGAGAAGGAGCTTATAGAGTTACAACTTCAGCTTAAAATCTGCGACGAGAAAATTATAAAAGAAAAATGGGAGACCAGTAAATTAAAGAACTTCGAATACGGCGAAAAATGCGGGGCTCTCCTAGCTTGGAAATCTAGAGAGGAAAGAACTAGGAACAGTATTAAAGTTTTAACCCAGAGAGAGACAGGAGACTTGATTGTGGAAGACGCTGAAATTAGAGATGAAGCCAGGAATTTCATGAAAAGCCTCTATACTGAAGATAAAGACCCAAAGATAGAAGAGATAGAAAACTGGTTGCTCCAGAAAAACTTACCGCAAGTTTCTGACCTGGATAAGAGATATCTAGAAAGTGAGATCACGGAGGGGGAAATATTAAACCAATTAAAGAAAATGAAGCGGGGCAAAGCGGCAGGTTCAGACGGGCTTCCGGTTGAGCTCTACTTAGACTATATAGAACAATTGTTACCCATACTTTTAACACTCTTCAACCACTTACTATCTCACGGATATAGTATCCCCCCTACCTGGGCTGAAGCCACAATAACGCTTATTGCAAAACCCAATAAAGACCCCAAGAAAATAGAGTCTTACAGGCCAATCTCTCTTCTAAATATAGACATGAAATTATATTCCGGGATTCTAGCGACTAGACTCGCGAAGATTATAAAATCCATAATTCACACTGATCAAAGGGGCTTTATCCCAGGGAGACAATTGAATGAATTAACTTTTCAAGTTATAGGAGCCATTGATTACGCTAAAGATAAAGGCCTCCCGTTAGCCTTGGTGGCGATAGACGCGGCCAAGGCCTTCGATCAGGTCAATTGGAACTATCTTTGGGCCACAATGAATGCATTTGGGTTCCCCCCAGTGTTTATAAAGGGTATCAAATCACTATCACAAACCAACGGCAAAAGTACTGGTCAACGGGGCATTATCTGACTGGTTTGACATATCCCGAGGAACCCGACAGGGCTGCCCTTTATCCCCTCTTTTGTTCGACATTTTTATGGAGCCTTTTGTTTGTGGTATTAGAAGGGATAATGTTATCCAACCATTTAGGATGGCTAACTTGGAGTTAAAAACAGCCCTATATGCCGATGATCTCCTCTTATATACCTCTAACCATACAGAAGCTATACGCAGGCTATTCTACCTAGCAGAGGAATTTGGAAAACTGTCAGGCTACCAGATCAACAAGGAGAAGACAGAGATAATGGGGTGGAATAATAATACCCCCATACAGGGGGTGAAACAAAAGATGCGATATTTGGGGATTTATTTAACTCAAGATCTAAAGATTATACCGATAACTAGCTGGCAGACTGTTGTTAAAGACATCACTAAAACACTAATTAGATGGGGCAACTTACCATTAAAGATATATGGACGAGTTAATCTCATTAAATTGACCATACTCCCTAAATTGACCTTTCTTTATAATTCCATCCCTTTATCCTTTCCAGTAAAAGATATCACCAACCTCCAGGGTAAGATTAGATCTTTTATCTGGGCCTGTAAATCCTCCAGGATAGCCTGGAAAAAATTGAGGAGGGGCTTAAAAATTGGAGGCCTGGCCTTACCGGATCTACTAGCATATTGCCATGCTTTCCATTTTAAAAACTTCAGGCTACTTGCTAACACACTAGATGCATCATCGCAGGGCCGCCTGTTCCAGGCTTTATTGCATGACTTCCCATATGGTCACGACGTTTTCTCATTTAAATTTGGCGACCAAAAATACTTCAAGAAAGTACGTCTTAAGATCTTACAGACCGCACTCAAAAACTGGGGGTTTATCCGGAAGGTATTGGGAATTCCCTATTATCACTCTTACACTCCAATCTGGGATTCTCCGGGCACTCCTCCGTGTCTTCAGGATCAGCTTTCACTTCCCTTGAGAACAGCTGGAATCTTGAATTGGGGGGACCTATGGGTAGACTCAGGCCTTATGGACTGGAACTCCCTAACATCACTTACAAACGGGTTACTGACAAGATTTAAATTCTACCAATTATCTGCTTGGTGGTCAAGCCAGACTTTACAGCGGGAAAAAGATACTGGAACTCTGGATGCAATTGGCAGAGGGGGAGGATGGATTAGAGAAGTTTCATTCTGGTATAAATTGTTTACTACTGACGAAAAGAATAACTTACATCTGGAACTGACAAGCCTCTGGGGAAACATAATAGCTGTATCCCCCGAGGAGCTTAGTAAAATCTGGTCAGACTCCTTTTCTTTATCCCAGAAATTAATTAAACCAGCTAACCTAAGGCGGAATCATCTATTTACGGCCTACAGAGTATATTGGACCCCGGCTAAATTATATAAGATAACACAAAACAATTACCATTGTCCCCGCTGTAAACTCATAGCTGCAGATGACATTCATATATTTTTGGAATGCCCGGAGATCCAGGAGTTTTGGAGAGCGATAGTTGGCTTCCTGGGTGAGGTACTATCAACAACCATTTTATGTACACCCAGGCTAGTATTTTTTGGTTTACCGTATGACTATAACATCAATAATTTACACTCACAGTTTATCTTCTATGTGGTGGTTATTGCTAGAAGAGAAATATGTAAAGAATGGAAGTCAGCTGCCGCCCCCAGATTTGCAGAGTGTCTAAAAAATATTATGGAAATCTGTAAAATGGACATGGTTGGTCGTGATGGAAACACCAAGAATGTATGGTCAAAACTGGAGGCCTGGTCGAACAAGTAAACGGTCCGATGATTATGCCAGAGGTTGTGTTGGTCCTGTCCTCCCTTGGCTTGAATAATACCACCATAAGTCAGGGGAGTTGGATAAGGAAACAATCTTCCTCTGGGACATCCCTGTCTGCTAGATACTGACCCCGTGGCGGATACAGAATTGTCAGTTCAATTGGCGACACGAGACCCATCTAGAGCATACAAAAACGGGTGGCATATATGAGGACAAAAAAAAAAAGGAGTCTTTATATTCAGCTAATACTGGAGGAGTAGTCCGGATACGGATCCAGAATAGTAATGGTTTTAAGTGAGCCAGATCAGATATATTTTTCATCCCCTAATAGCGATTCTCAGCACTTTCTTGGCCTGTTCCGTTGGGAGAGTACCATTTTGGGTTTTTGGGAGGGGCTTGTATGTTCCCATTTGATTTTTTCCATTTAAAATGCTCTGTAATTTGTTAAAAAAAAGAACTGATATGTATATCTAAGATTGGTATAGACCCTCAGGCAAATTCTCATAATTGTCTAAAAATATAAAAACAACTGATATATCCAGGCAATGATTTTCTCATTAGTCATAACCTTAGGCGAGGAGACTCTTCTGTGGTTGCTGACCAACACAGGTTCAGGAATCACAGTGCTGTGATTAGACATTGATCTTGTAAGATCATTTCCCGCAAGTATTACAAATTAGGGGGTTGTGGGTGCTATCTGTACGCGGCAAAACCACCATGTCGTGAAGCAATGGCCAGAGACTGGCCTTCAGGAAAACATAAAATCGATCACACTAGTAGTGACTCCTCTCTTGAACATATCTGCTGCCTTTTTGGAGCAGATTCTCCCAGTACATGCTCTTAAGCTGAGCCCCACCACCACAGACGCAATATGTAGTGTAACATTTGAAAGACGGTGATGAGATTTACCCTCGAGGCTAGGAATACCCCATTGCTCAGGCTCCTTTTCTGTTATCATACTAAGAAATTGAGAGGGTTCAAATGAAGAATTAAAATCACCAGCAACAAATACCTTTGCATTCTGCGGGAGCTGAACAATAAAATCTTTTAAAAGAGATGTAATTGATGATTCACTATTCGAAGGCAAAAACCTAGGATATATATTTAGTAACACCAATTTCAGACCTGTTGGGAATTCACGCATTACCCCCATTAAATCAGGTGAATCTACTTTCAACCATGAGTGGGTACATAATGTCGGTCTTCACCAGCATCAATAAACTTCCTATTCATATCTTGTGTTACAGATTGCACCACATCCTTCACAATTATGGAGAGGTTACTGTTCAAGCATGACCCCAAGATCTCTCTCTGGTGAAACTAGCTCAAAAAGCTGTTGCCTCTTAATGACACGTAAACCTTCCCAGCAACTCATCCTCTCTTATATTCAATCATTCCCATGTAATACCCTCTCAATTGTATAGGTTCTCCACCATAAGCCAAAGGTCTGTCAGGTTTCATCAACTTCATGCTCCCTCCAGATTCTGATTAAAGAACTCATTGGAAAACAACGTTATCTTTGTCCCAGAGTCAAACAAAACGTTTGCTTGTTTGTTTACCATCTACCAGTATGTCATCAAAGGGACTTTTTTGCACTCCACAACCCACTTGCAAAACTATCTGCCCACATTCAAAATCTGAATCGTCACGGTCCTCCACCTCTTTTACTTTAAAATTACTCTAGACACTTTTATTCTTATACTTGCTTTGATAATGACCTCTCTTGCCAGAGCCACTACACAGTGCTTTAAGAGCTGTACACTCTCTATAAGGCCAAGTGATTAGTACTCTGACACCTGTACAAATTCCTCACATCCTTACTCTTTCCTTTGCCATCATTCTTTTTCCTTCCTGTCTGGCCTACCAACCCTATCTGTTTACTTCCTACCACATCTGCATTTTTTTACTGCATTAACATCAACTTTTTTGCCCTTTTTTATGACTTCAAAACATCATAGAGGGCTCAATTTTTTTAGCTATCACTAAAACATCTTCCAAAGTTGTATTGCCTTTCAGTCAGTCATACCTTTTCGATGCTACACCCCAGCATGAATTGGACCCTTATCCTCTCAGACGATGTACTCAAATATTTACACGGCGGTGTTAGCTTCCGTAAAGCTGTGGCGTAGTGCTCTACAGACTCGCCTTCTTTCTGTACCCACCTACCAAAATGATATTGCTCAAGTATAGTAGTAACTTTGGGTAAATAGTGATTGTCGAACTTTCTGATGCACAACTTGTAGTCATTTAGCTCTGCTGCATCACCATCAGAGACAGAGGGTAGGTGATCAAAGACTTCCTATCCTTCAGGAACCAGGCAGTGTAATAGCAACGCAGTCTTGCGCTCAAAACTTAAAGAAGCTCGGCAAACCCTAGTGCAAGGTTAAAAAACTTTTTTCCACTTGCTCCACTTAATCGTAGGCTCCCCAGGTAAAGATAAAAAGAAAGGTGGCGTGGGCATATTTGGCATGTTTTTGCAGCAAATATTAGTCCTACCAAATGAGATGTAATGAGAAGCGTGCTTACCGCTCAATTTGCACAAGCACATATCAAATGGACACAAAATTGCTTTAAAACAAAGCATACCTGTCACTGAGCAAAGACTTAATGCTTAGAACATCAAACAGGCATCAGGCATGCCTATCGCCGAAATACAGCGTGATCTAGAGACAAACTTGCTTCAAAACAGTGTGCCTCTCACTGAGCAAAAACATACATCTTAAAGCATCAAACAGGCATCAGGCGTGCATATTGCCAAAATACAGTTCAACGGGCAGATGTGCAAAAAGTTCATGCCTATCGCCGAGGAAACACACGCACAATCCAAAGAAAACAAAGCGTGCCCGCCGTACAGGACTAATGAGGAAAATCACAGCTTCAAAACAATAGGCAGGAACTCCACAGCACGTCTGTCACTGAGAACAAATTGAATACAGAATACCTAAGGTCTCCCAACCATTCAAAATGGCTGCACCCTGCATTGAATTATGTACATTTCCACAGAGAGTACAGCTTGTTTTCGCTCTCTCCTTGAGCGAACACATTTGCCGTAGAAAAAGAAACTGATTTCTGGTTATAGCACATGCATGTAACTCCTCTCTCCTAATGACCTCAGCTCAGCATTCGAGCTTTCTTGACGCGGGTTGCTTGAGATGGTTCGTCACTACAAGACACATGCACTATCAAACCCCAGGCTAACAGTCAAAAGTATGCACCAGCGGCACAAGCCCATAAGTTTCCTTTCTTTCCTTCTTCAACACAATGTCCAGTAGCGGTTCGCCGCAACTCACAACACATGGACTGACTACTTTTTTATTTTAAAAAATGCAGCAGCTTACAGGTCAGCACAACACACAATGGGCCCAATGTTGAGATGTCTTCTCCCTCGTACAATCCCAAAGTTCTACTCATCACCAGTGTTATAAAGATGACTCCTCTTCAATGAAGTGAACAGTAGACATTGTAAGAGAGAGAGCAAAGTTCAATAAGTACAAATTACAGGATAGACAAACCAGCCACCTGCCATGGTCAAGCTGTGGTGGCCTTTTAACACAACACATTCCATTAGACCAGACACCAGTTGGAATTCCGATAGAACACCGCATCATCACGTTCTACATTGCACCCGATAAAACCCATCACGTGCCCATAAGAATGTTACCAGTTACCACAAGGGACTCATCACGGGGGTGATAGCGTCAAACAGGCATGGGGTTAAGGGATTCCCATCACTTCTAATACAAGCACAGCACACTGACCCATTAGCATAAATTCTCCATTGTGAAGATCCACGCTTTGATTGTGGTGTGTTCCCAGTTTTTCTTCTATTATCCTTTTTAGGTCTCGCCTAAGCCAATGCGCTTGCGCATTGCTCCGGCGAGATTATTGTAAGCGGAAAAGAAAAGTCTACCAAAACGGCTGCGGATCGCATATAGTTCATGTGATCTATACACGTGCACGCCAGCCACATAACACACCACCATTTGTCTGTGCCTTGGCATCAGACTTCAAAGGCTGCCGCTCCATATCCCCCCCGCGTGCACATCGTGCACCACCATTGGTCTGTGCCTCGGCATCAGACTTCAAAGGCTGCCGCTCCCCGCATCAGACTTCAAAGGAATGCGCTCCCGCTCCCAGCAATGCCAATAGCTTGTTTCTGGACGAAAGTGAAAGCCTACCGTGATTGTTTACAGTAGCCTTGCTCCTCAAATGCTGTTGCTGTGTTGCGATCTCTCTAAGGACACTTAGCTTGAAAACACTCTACTTGCTAGCTGCAATGCTACATCTGCTATGCTTTGCCTCTAGACACGTTGATCCCTCGCAGACTGTGCTGACTCTGCCCCTCCTGATTCTGAAACTGACCATGCAGTCTCTTCTCTCTCTTATGATGTCTGCCCTGCCACCATTTACTTCGGACCCTCACCCTCACACACCCTCACCCACCTTCACTCAACCTCATCCCCCTCACAACCCTCTCACCCCCTCACACACACCCCCTCACCCTCACACACCCTCATCACCCTCCCTCACCCTCACACACCCTCACCCCCTCCCAACCCTCTCACCCTCACCCCCTCAAACCCCCTCACCCCCGTCACCCTCACCCTCATACCCCCTCACCCTCACACCCCCTCACACCCTCACCCACCCTCACACACCTTGACAACCTCACACCCTCACCACCCTCTCACCCTCACTCTCACACACCACCACATCACTCAGGGACACCACCACATCACTCAGGGGCACCACTCAGGGGTACCACCACATCACTCAGGGACACCACCACATCACTCAGGGACACTAGCACATCACTCAGGGACACCACCTAATCACTCAGGGGCACCACTCAGGGACCCCACCACATCACTCAGGGACACCACCACATCACTCAGGGACACCACCACATCACTCAGGAACCTCACCACCACATCACTCAGGAACCTCCCCACCACATCACTCAGGGGCACCACCACATCACTCAGGGGCACCACCACATCACTCGGGGCACCACCACATCACTCGGGGGCACCACCACATCACTCGGGGACACCACCACATCACTCGGGGACACCACCACATCACTCGGGGACACCACCACATCACTCGGGGATACCACCACATCACTCAGGGGCACCACCACATCACTCAGGGGCATCACTCAGGGGCTCCACTCAGGGACACCACCACATCACTCAGGGGCACCACCACGTCACTCAGAGGCACCACTCAGGGACACCACCACATCACTCGGGGACACCACCACATCATTCGGGGGCACCACCACATCACTCGGGGACACCACCACATCACTCGGGGACTCCACCACATCACTCTGGGACTCCACCACATCACTCTGGGACTCCACCACATCACTCTGGGACTCCACCACATCACTCTGGGACTCCACCACATCACTCTGGGACTCCACCACATCACTTGGGGACTCCACCACATCACTCGGGGACACCACCACATCACTCGGGGACACCACCACATCACTCAGGGGCACCACCACATCACTCGGGGCACCACCACATCACTCGGGGGCACCACCACATCACTCGGGGACACCACCACATCACTCGGGGGCACCACCACATCACTCGGGGACACCACCACATCACTCGGGGACACCACCACATCACTCGGGGATACCACCACATCACTCGGGGACACCACCACATCACTTGGGGACACCACCACATCACTCGGGGGCACCACCACATCACTCAGGGACACCACCACATCACTCAGGAACACCACCACATCACTCAGGGGCACCACCACATCACTCAGGGGCTCCACTCAGGGACACCACCACATCACTCAGGGGCACCACCACGTCACTCAGGGGCACCACTCAGGGACACCACCACATCACTCGGGGACACCACCACATCATTCGGGGGCACCACCACATCACTCGGGGACACCACCACATCACTCTGGGACTCCACCACATCACTCTGGGACTCCACCACATCACTCTGGGACTCCACCACATCACTTGGGGACTCCACCACATCACTTGGGGACTCCACCACATCACTTGGGGACTCCACCACATCACTCGGGGACTCCACCACATCACTCGGGGACTCCACCACATCACTCGGGGACACCACCACATCACTCTGTGACACCACATCACTCTGGGACACCACCTCATCACTCTGGGACACCACCACATCACTCTGGGACACCACCACATCACTCTGGGACACCACCACATCACTCTGGGACACCACCACAGCACTGTCCTTGCTTGCTACCAACAAGCATTGCCATAGCCAATAGGACTCGCATTAGGAAAGTGTAAGCTATTGGCTTTGTGAAAAACAATACTATTAATTTATATATTTTCAAAGCCAACACATATTTTAAAAAATTGTCATTTACAATACCAATAGCTCACACTTTCCTAATGCGAGACCTATTGCATTGCAAATGCTTGTTAACTCTGAAATTGACCGTTTACATGGCAATCTATTGACAAGAGAGACCTATGTTGTCATTATCAAGAAAATACATAAATACTCCATTATCAAAAGTTATTAGTAAGCATCAAACATTTATTTTTAAAGCATTACCTGATTCACAGACCACAGACCCAGGCTTCAGTTCCAGCATCATTGTGATTATCGATATGTCAGTGGAATACAGAATTTGAGTTCTGTGAGGAAGGTTCATTGTCCACAGCTCTGGTGTTGGATGAAGTATATAGACCCATCCTCCTTTGCTGCAAGTCACCTTTGAGCCATATCGTTTTCCAATAAGGTCAGTGGAATGCCTGATAACTCCATATTTCGTTTGAGTTTGGCCACCGTGTTGAAGTTTTACTGGAAACATGTAGTCGTGTCCCAAGAAGACAATAGCTGTGTCGCCATCTTTCATACAATCTCCATACTCAACAAAACTCATTTTTAGCAATCTTCGGGTTAGCTTGGTTGTATCAAAGAAAGGAAACAGAGTATAAGTACAGAGGATAAATTCGAATGTACAACTAAACATATTTGAAGGCACATAGTCAAGTCTAGCAATACAATTCGCGAAAAGGCTAGAGACCGGTTTAATTAACTAAAACAAAGTAACTAGTTAGCCGCAGCAAGAATAATTTTATGAAAAAAAATAGACGCACATGTTACACATCAGTTGTCTTTTCAACGCAGTAACCTGCCGGCGTCAGCCCTACGACGCCGACTATACCGAGGTAAAAAACCCTTTGCTAGCTTTTTCTCCCCTTAACCACTTAGCACCTTTTGTTAATAAAAATAGAACCGCTCTTTCCCGAACTCTTCTATTATTGGGGAAGTACGGCTCTTAATCCCTCGTTTCTGACGCGGAAGGCACTAGCAGCGACCCGGAAGTGAAGCCGCACTCGACTTCTGAGGCCCGCCCCTTTCATAGCTTTTCGTTTTTGCTGAGTACCGGGCGCCTACAGACGCCCTTTCGTTTTCGGGGAGGGTTGTTGAGGGCGCAGGAACTTGCAGAGAGAAGTAGCAAGGGGAGAGAGGACTGCTTCCCTGCCTCCCCCCTGCTCCTTCCCTTCGAGATGTATCTGCGTGTAAGGCATGCTGTGTATATGCGACCGTGGAGTGCAAGGATTGAAATATCCGGTGCTGCTCGGCATGCGTCAGTAGAGGTAGGGAAGGCACCACACATTAACAGGGAAGCTGAGCCAATGGTCTGGGTGGACAGTAAGTTCAATAACAGGAGTTGATGGAGTATGTTATTCACGCAACATAAGTCCTGCGTTACCTTCAGAACCCTTGTTGATTACCACTGGCTTTTTGGTTGGTAACTCATACTTTCTATATGCTGTCGCTGTCTTATCCTTCAGAGTGCTCACTGTAAACCTGTCTATAAATCTTATTCTTAAATGTGACTTTGCTGTATATTCAAAGACAAAGGTCAAATATCAGACGCTGTCTTCCCAGGGGCTTGTTTACTTTTCTCTCCCTTCAAAGTGAGAGGAGTTATGTGACAATCTTGCTAGATTTGGTGTTAGGAAAGAGTTTATTTTCTTGCACAGGGTAACATTAAAATGAACTGTAAGTATTTCAGAATATAACAGAATTAGGAACACAAAGCAATTTTTTTTGTTATTTCGGAAGTGTGTTGGAAACAAATACTTTAATATAATCAAAATAAATCATTACACTGAGGTGATGCAATGTCCACACAGTTTCATCTGTGCACTGCATAGTTTTATTAATAAAATGTATGTCTGTGCAAGCGTAGTGGTTATTTCAATTTTAAATGTGTTGTCTGTAATGGGAGTGTGCTATCACACCATGCATACTCCACTCTACTTTGCACCACTGTGCTCTGTGCCACTGCACTGTACTCCACTCTGAACCACTGCACTCTACTCCACTCTGAACCACTGCACTCTACTCTGCACTATCCCACTGCACCCTACTCAGCACCACCCTACTGCACTCTACACTGCTCCACCCCACTGCACTCTACACTGCTCCACTCAGCGCCACTTTTTGCTACGCCTCTTTTGCTATGCCCATGCACTGTTCGCCATTCTACACCACTGCTCTCTTCGTCCACTGAATTCTACACCACTCCAATCTAAGCCACACCAATAAACTCTGCACAACTCTACGTCACTGTGTAACACAACTCTATGCCCCTGCACTCTTCGCCAATTCACTGTACGCCACTCTAATCTACACTGCCCTCTACATCACTTTACTCTATGCCATTAATCTCTATGCCACTCTACGCAACTGCATTCTACCCTGCACCACTCCACTTCACCCTACTCTGAAACAATCTACTCTTAACCACTGCACTCTACACAACTGCACTCTCCTCTGCATCACTGTACTCTACACCACTGGTCTCCATTCCACTCTACACCACTGCACTCTCACACTCTAGTCGGCAACACTGCACCCTCCACCACCAAACTCTACGCCACTCTGCTCAGCATTACTTCACTGCACTCTATGGCCATATACTCTACACCACTCATTTCTACTCTACTCATCACCACTCTACGCCACTGCACTCTATGCTCATCTACTTTGCTTCACTGCCCTCTGCATCACTGCACTACCACACTCCGCGCCACTATGCTACTCCTGACTATGCCACTCCAAAACATGACACTCCACAACACTCTACTCCACTCTTCGCCATTCCACTTCTACGACACTCCTCTCCACCACTAACTTTAAGCTATACTAAAAAGCTTCCACATTGGTGTACAATCTTGCTAAAACACATTGGCAAGGCCAATAGAATAGGCAACACCAATTGGCTTTGCCAATGCCTGTCTTGTACTACTACTCAATTCATGAGGCATCTAGCCGTTACCCAGCCGGCACCACATGACCCAGCTGGAAACAATAAAAAAGCAAAACACAAAATTGACACTCTGTCCCTCCTTAATGCCTCTCCTATGGCGGCAATAAAGAGGGATGGGGTGGCGGAGTGAGCTAAAGAATGATGATGGATTAAACTCAGATCAGTTAACTGGGGGTGAGTGCTTGCACTGTTCAACACTCCGTCCGTCATCCCCTTTGGCTTTGCTTTGTTCCCCCTAAGTTGGCAGGGTATGCCCAGACGTGGGTCCCTTGCTCACTTTGCCACTGGATTCAAGCTAGCCTGGCTGATGACGACTGATTAGCCAGAAACCGGGTCCCAGGATGCTCGTTTCCAGTCCAGGGAAGACATGACTTAGCAGGTCGGGCTGGACTGTTCCCATGAGGCACAGGGTCAGACTGATTTGCAAAGGCCATGTCTGAACTGGGGTGGCGGAGTGAGCTAAAGAATGATGATGGATTAAACCCAGATCAGTTGACTGGGGTGAGTGCTTGCAATGTTCAGCACTCCGTCCGTCATCCCCTTCGGCTTTACTTTGTTCCCCATAAGTTGGCAGGGTATGCCCAGACGTGGGTCCCTTGCTCACTTTGCCACCGTATTCAAGCTAGCCTGGCTGATGACGACTGATTAGCCAGAAACCGGTCCCAGGATGCTCGTTTCCAGTCCACGGAAGACATGGCTTGGCAGGTCGGGCTGGACTGTTCCCATGAGGCACAGGGTCAGACTGATTTGCAAAGGCCATGTCTGAACTGGGGTGGCGGAGTGAGCTAAAGAATGATGATGGATTAAACCCTCATCAGTTGACTGGGGGTGAGTGCTTGCAATGTTCAACACTACGTCCATCATCCCCTTTGGTTTTGCTTGGTACTCCCATGGTGGCCTCACTTCTCCAGCGGAGGTGTCGATCAGATTGCTTGTCTTGTTGCTCCTGCTGACCTTCTCTGCCATATAGGGCCACTGTGTCCTTCCTTTCCATGAGCTCCAGCCCGTTCAGCACTGGGAAGTCTTCAGTTGCAGCCCCTCCTGGTATACAAAGTCGCTGCTCATGACAGCACAAAGGCTACAGCCCTCACAGTAGTAACAAGCATTTGCAATGCAATGGTCTCGGCATCATTAAAGGTAGAGCTATTGTCATTGCTCATTACATTTTTTTTCTTTAAATCAAAAATAAATGGGCATTGTCATTACCATTGCCAATACACAGCACTCTGCACTCAACAGCACACAATGCTCTGCACACTTGCTCTGCACTCACTGCTCTGCACACTCACTACTCTGCACACTCACTACTCTGCACACTCACTACTCTGCACACTCACCACTCTGCACACTCACCACTCTGCACACTCACCACTCTGCACACTCACCACTCTGCACACTCACCACTCTGCACACTCACCATTCTGCACTCACCACTCTGCACTCACCACTCTGCACTCACCACTCTGCCCTCACCACTCTGCCCTCACCACTCTGCACTCACCACTCTGCACTCACCACTCTGCCCTCACCACTCTGCACTCACCACTCTGCACTCACCACTCTGCACTCACCACTCTGCACTCACCACTCTGCACTCACCACTCTCCGGGGAAGACGGGCGTGTATTCGTAATTTGATGTCTCTGGAAGGTTGGCAACCTGACAGTAGTGTTTCATGTTCTCTCTCTCAGAAGGATTAAGCTGTGGTTTTCCCTGGTGGTGAATAGAAGTGTGACTAGTAAGTAGTTGTGCACGTTCACGACCTCACACCCACGTCACTCTCAGCCTTTAGCCAGGATAGTCCGTGTTGTGAATTACACATTCCTTTTAAATATTACGTAATTGTAACATTTATTGTCGGAATGAAAGATAATTTGCTGTCATGTGACAGATCAATATAATTGTCCACGCAAATCAGCGGTTATTGGCGTGTGTTTTGTGCGGCTGAAATGTCTTTATCTTTCTAATTTTGGGGCAGACGGGGCCCGCAGTTGTGAGAACAGTCGCAGATGACACGTGGCATTCACTGCGACACCATTCTTGTAGCTCGAAATACCAATAAGCTGAAATTAGCTGTGGATGCGATCGATACATCTGTGCTGATCAGCAGACAGACCCGGGCACCCATGACCTTGAAGTGCGCGTGACCCGTGCTGGGTGCAGTAGAACCCAAAAAGGTGTATACATATATCGGGGGCGGGGCTTCCCTTGGTGCAGCAGGTGTAGTGGCACCGGGACCCAGAAGCCTATGGGAGTGGGTGGCACGTCGTTCCTTGCACTAAGGCTTATGCCACATTGTCAACGCTACTGCCTTGTATTCTGAATGTTGCCCTTTATCAGACTGGCGGTGGTATGATTGGGGGAGGGTCTGGGGGGCGGGGGGAGGGTGTTATTAAAGATGAATTCTGGAACTAATCCGTATAATATCGACCACCCATCCCCGAACTGGTAAACCATTCACTGCAGCCAAGTCAACCCTGCGTCCCGAGCACACCCGCTTCGACTGGCCTTTTTCTTTAGTCGCTGTGTGTGATCTTGGGCAGGTGTTGTCAGCACTGATCTGCTGAATGAGCTTCCGCTGCTCGATGCGCGTTGTCACAGCCCGGCCGGATTCACAGCCCAGCTCTGTCTTCCCCTTAAAGTAGGCCAACAGCGGACACAGCCGGGCCTCGCCCCGTGTCCTGCGCTCAGCATGAGGCGGAATATGGATTTTCTTTCTTGTTTAAAACGGAAGCGGCGCCGTTCCGCAGGCGAGCGTGAGATTGACCTTTGAGAGAGTCTGGCACGTCTCCTCCGATGCCAAACACGGCGTGTGCTGTGCCCAGGAACAGCAGTGAAGGGTTCAAAGCGAGCTCGAGCCTGCCACCCCCCCCCCCCATCCCCGTACCCCACCTCCGTTGTAATGCATCCCTTTATTAAATGTATAGTTAAATGCGTTTATACTGTCTACGCAAAGAAAGCACGTTTGCGTTCCAAGCGGATTTTGACTGTTCCTTTCTGCTCTGCTCATCCTAGGCCGTGAACACACAAACACTTCAGTGTAAACACCGGCCTCATTGTTGACACCTCCTCCTGCTGGGTCAGAAGGTAAATAAGGTCGGCACTTTCACACTCACCCCTTGCATGCAACCATTGTAACTCCACAGACCACACTTTGTCCCCAGCAGTCTCTTAGTATCGCGGCCGCCCCGGAAGTCAGGCACGGTCGCCTGTGACGGGGGCGGGGCCACGTTCAGACCGGAAGAGGAGGCAGGCGGAGTCGTTGCGTCTCGCGGCCCGGGGCTCCTGTGAGCGGTGTAGAGCCCCTGGGCCGCGCCAGCAGGAGTTTGGGCGCCTCGTGTGTGTGTGTGTGTATGTATGTGTGCGACGGTGACGGCGGGGGGCGGGGGGGGGCCTGGGTGCACTTGTGTATGTGCGCGCGTGTGTGTATGTGTCAGGGGTGGTGTCTGTATGTATGTATGTGCGTGCGTGCATGGGCACTTGTGTGTGTGTGTATGCGCATGCGTGTGTGGTGCTTGCGCTTCCCAGGAGACAGCGCCTGGCCACAGCGCGCGTTCCAGTTACAAATCGCCTCGAAGGATGCGCGCGGCCGGGACTGTCTCCTGGGAAGCACGCTCGGTGACATAAGATCTCGGCGGAGACGCGCTTCCGCGCGTCTTTAGCCGAGACCTAAAAAAACTGTATCCTTTGTGCAGTATTGTGTCATATAGACAACTACTGTTCTATTACTCACTCATACAAACCAAAGTCCTCACATACAATACTACCCTCATCATACATAAGAAGTTTTGACCATATATTACCCACAGATAATCTCAACAGTTATGGTTCTAGAAAGGTATAAATCGATTTATTGATAAAAATATTTCATTAAAACACAGTGATTAAAAAAGACAATTGCACTGGCGAGTCGCAGGGTTCTTTTACGTAAGCAATGCTTAGTCTACTACCCAAGAAAGACAAAGATCCCTCTCTGGGCAAGAATTATAGACCAATTTCCTTAATAAACACTGACTGTAAAATTTATGCAAAACTCCTCGCCCTTCGCATCAATAAGATTATTCCCAACTTAGTTAATATATATCAATCTGGTTTCGTAAAAGGTCGGTCTATCACAGATAATTCATGTACCTTTCTTAACATTATACATTTAGCCTCGAAGTCTGCTTCTCCTGTCGCAGCCATCACCTTAAATGCCGAAAAAGAATTTGAATTGGTTAGCTGGGATTTTATATTCGGCGCTTTGAAATAGCATGGTTTCAGTCCCCCTATCATTAAATTCGTAAGACTCTTAAACTCCGCACCAACTTCATCTGTTTGGGTAAATGGAACTCAATCCCAATATTTCCCCCTCCTCAGGGGTACTAGACAGGGCTGCCCTCTTTCTCCCCTCCTTTTCATCCTCACCCATGAACCTTTCTTAGAGACTATTAGACGTTCAACACAATATACAGGGTTTCAAATTCAAAACCTTGATATTAAATTCACCGCTTATGCAGACAATAACTTATTATTTATTTCTAACCCTTCTGTTTCCTTGCCAGCCTTTTTTTGAGCTGAACAGATACGCTTGCACTGGATAGGTGGCCAGGGGCATGCAACACTTTAACCCGTTGAGGAATAAAATTCTTAAGGTCAATGACTGCAATATCGAATATAGATTCCAGCCTTCTTGAAAAACAGATGTACTAGCGGTCTCTTTTGCCAATAGTATAACGTGCCAAAGTTCCCTTTTATAATTGTGCGGTTGAATTGGGCCTTGCCTGTCCGCCGGGCTACAAAATCAGACACAACCCTCGTGTAAGGACTAGAGGAGGTAGCGTAGGTTTCATTTTTAGGGAAGCATTGGATATCTCCCAGCTGGAGACTAAGGAAATCCCGGGTTGTGAACTAATGGGCTTCTCCTTGAAAGGACAAGGAGGCGTCCTGTATTCCGGGCTGCTGTGCTATAGACCCCCGGCCAATGCCCTGTCAGCCGTGCCTGAGCTGGTAGATCTGATTTACGATCTTTCCAACTCCCATGCCAGGACTATGGTTCTGGGAGACTTTAATCTGTGGCCGGATGGGTCTACAGACCTAGCTTACAAAGATCTGGTCCAGGCCTGTTGCAATATCCATCTGCAGCAGCTGGTACTCTCCCAGACTCATTCAAATGGTCACGCCCTGGACTTGATCTTTGCAGATGCTAGTCGGGTGACTGTACGGAACATCATTCCTCAATGCTGGACGGACCATGCCCTTGTCCACTTCTCTCTCCTACTCCCTGTTGATACACTGAAGAGTGGCAGTACAGGAGCCACTACTAAGGTTGGTAGGCAATGGTCAAGGCTCCTGAAACAGTCGAGCCTGCCAACTCTGCTTTCAGAGGGTTTTACCCTAGGAGGCAGTGTGGAGGAGAGTTATGAGATCCTTAGCCAGCAAATTTCTGACTCATTGGCTGAATTGGCCCCTTTGCGGAAAACCAGGGACAGGGCTAAACATGCCATGCCTTGGTTTTCTAAGGAGCTTCTTCAGCTGAAACCCCAGTGTAAACGGGCGGAGCGTGCCTGGAGGAAACAGTATCTTGAGTCAGATAAGGCTCTCTATAAACAGGCATTGTCGGTTTACAAAACGCAGATTAAGTGTGCCGAGGCCAGATTTCTCGAGGAGACGCTATTGCTAGCAGTGAATAAATCTCAGGCCTTGTTTAGGATCGTTAAGGATCTTTCTCGCCCTACCTGTGTTACTAACGACATTCCGGCCTCCCAATCGTTATGCGACTCTCTGGCAAAGGCAGTCGAGGACAAGATTGCCTCCATCTTGAGCAATCTAGGTACTCCGTCCATCCCTGATCCCAAGGCTATGTCTAATTCTGTACCGGTGACCACCCTCAGGACCCTGGAGGTGGATGGTAGGCAAGCTCGGCTGAACAGCTTCCCCCTCCCGTCCTTTGAGGATTTTTGCTTAGTGGCTGTCGGGGTCTCTTCAGGTTCTCCCTTTGACCCGTTACCACATACATTTTGGAAACTGTTCCATGAGGAGCTCTTTCCCCCCCCTTCATGCTATTTGTTGTCAGTCCCTCAGTACTGCTCGGGTTCCAGACTGCTGGAAGTTGGCCGTGGTATCGCAGCTTTTGAAGAAGGATACGTTGGATCCTACTTGCTCAGCGAACTACAGGCCTATTTCATTGCTTCCTTTCCCAATTAAGATCTTGGAGAAGCTGGCTACTAAACATCTGTCCAGCTTTATAGAGACTAACACCTGCCTGGACATGGCTCAGTTTGGCTTTAGGCCAGCCCACGGTACTGAGTCTGCACTGGTGACCGCTTTGGATGACCTTCATTCGCGTGTCGACCTTGGTCGAGCAGCCTTTCTAGTGCTGCTCGACATGTCGGCCGCGTTCGACACGGTCAGCCATGCCATTCTGGTCAGGAGACTAGAGGAAATTGGGGTGTTTGGCCTGGCCCTAGACTGGTTGGTCTCTTATCTCGGTAATAGACACCAGGTGGTAGCCTTGCCGCCCTATCGATCTGACATCAAAAAAGTGGGGCAGGGCGTACCCCAAGGGTCGGCCATTAGCTCTATTCTATTTAATCTATACCTCCGCCCCCTGGTCAGGCTGATTAAGTCCTTCGGCATCGCGGTCATCAATTATGCCGATGACACGCAACTTATCTTCTCTTTTGAGGGTAGGGATGCTGTGTCGCAGGAGACTTTCCACCGCTGCATGACAGCTACCGCGGATTGGCTGAGTCAAAACTCCCTGCAATTTAACAGCTCAAAAACTGAGGTACTGCACTGCTTGATGGATCGCATTCCCCGGCCTCTGCCACCGGATTTTTGGCCTTCCTCCTCCCAGGGCACTGTGTTGGCGGCAGATTCAGTTCGAAATCTGGGTGTGATGTTCGAATCTAACTTACAGTTAGACACGTTTGTTAACAAAACTGTGGGTACTTGTATGATGCTGCTCCGCACATTGCGGAAGATTATCTCTTTGCTCCCGGCTCACGCCCGACCAGAGGTAGTGCGTAGTATCATCTTAAGCAGGCTTGATTACTGCAACGCGCTACTTCTGGGTGCGCCAGCTACCCTGGTGGGTAAACTGCAGCGAGTACAGAACATGGCTGCTAAGCTGGCTCTTTCTCGACGGCGTTCTGATTGCTTGTCCTTGGCGCTCATGGACCTTCACTGGTTGCCAATCGTCCAGCGCATTGATTTTAAAGCATTATGCCTAGTATTTAGGGCTCTTCATGTTCAGGGGCCGTCACCGCTACAGGCGATGTTTTCCTGGTATACACCTACCAGATCTCTTCGTTCTCCGTCAGCCTGCCTGGTGGTAATCCCTAAAATTGTGAGGACTCGGATGGGCGGATGCTCTTTCAGATTTACCGCAGCTAAACTGTGGAATTCTTCACCCCTGCCTCTGAGAATTAAGGGGGACCTCTCCTCCTTTAAAAAAGGATTAAAAACATACCTCTTTCCTAGGATAGTGTAAAGATTGTGGCAGTATAACATCGGGTATGGTTGGTCAAAGTCAAAGCGCCAGGATACCCTTTGGGTGACAGTCTAGGCGCTATATAAATATGCCATACATACATACATACATAATTAGGGTTTCAATCGATGCACGCTCCTGTGTGATATCGTCTCGGCCTGTGTTCGTTGTAACGTACAGCTATTTTTCAAGAAGGCTGGAATCTATATTTAATATTGCAGCCATGCCCCTGGGCCACCTATCAAGTGCAAGCCTATCTGTTCAGCTCAATTGTGGGTGATTTGAAGACATATTCAAGAACAGCCTGATTAGAACGCAGGAGGTAATAACCCCTGACATCAGAGATCGACCTGTCCAGTACACCAGGAATGGCTTTGCTCGACTATGTTAGGTGTTTTAATCGTTCGAGCCAAACATTTTTAAATCAAAGGAGACTCATTCTTTGTCTTGAGAAATATCGTGATATAAGACATCCATCGAAACGTGTCGACGCTTTCATAACAGCACAATCCGTGTAAGGGCTGCAGCCAGCGAGTACCAAACAAACTCAACAGTACAAGGCTCCATTCCCATGAATTTACTTTATCACGGGTGTGTATATTGCTAATGACATAGTGTGTTTGTCTAGATTATGTACTCTCTTTTTTGCAATTGAATTGTAAACAAATCCCTTTTTTTAATTTTGTCCTATGATTGTGCAATTTGTAACAGAATGTTTTTGGATTATGTCAATTGCCTTTTTTAATCACTGTGTTTTAATGAAATATTTCTATCAATAAAGCAATTTATACCTTTCTAGAACCATAACTGTTGAGATTATCTGTGGGTAATATATGGTCAAACTTCTTTTGTATGATCAGTGTGATATCGTATGTGAGCACCTTGGTTTGTATGAGTGAGTAATGGAACAGTAGTTGTCTATATGACACAATATTGCCCAAAGGATACCGTTTTTTTACTACTGGTTTAGTACCCTAGTCCTTTGGCTTGAAGGGGTTCCTCTCTTTTCCATTAATACAGCCCTCACAGCACAGCTCTTTTTTGGTGGCCTCTCCTGGAATATGGTGTCTTCAGCTCCTCACAAAGCTGGGCTCTGGCCCAATCAATGCAGGGATACATACAGCTCAATTCACGGCAGTTCACAACTGGATGTCAGCCAACTTGATATGTTAAAAAGATTCACAGACTGAATCTTCGCATCCAACAGGCAAATCTCCATTTCCCCACCTCATGCCCAAAATAGACTACAGAGGACTGCCCCACCTGACACTTGGTTGCCTTGATGGTCAGTTTTGCATCCTGTATCCTAGCCAACACCTGTCCTGGGTTTTCCAGGTGGTCCTGCCATGAATTGCTGAACACCCCAATGTCATCCAAGTAGGCCACGCAGAACTCTTCCATCCCTGCAATAACATGGCTCACTAGGTGCTGAAAAGTGGCATGAGTATTCTTCAAACCAAATGACATCACCATGAACTGATACAGCCCTTCTGGCATAGAATTTGTTCTCTTCTCCGTGGCATTTGGTGCCAAAGCAGTCTGCCAATATCCATTGGTCAGATCCAAGATGCGCAAGTACTTTGCAGTACTTAACCGATCCACAAGCTCATCCACACTTGGAATTGGATGGGCATCGGGTAGCTCATTTAGGGCTCAGTAGCCATATAGAACTGCACGTTAGTAGACTCTTGCTTAGGTACTAGACCTACAGGTCTAGACCAAGAACTACAAGATCTCTCAATGACCCTGAGGTTCAACATTTTGCCAACTTTCACCTTAATGCATCCCTGAATCTGGTCAGACATTTTGCATATCCTGCCCTTAACTGGCAGACTGTCGCCTGTAGCTATGTCATGCACACTGACCGGTGTCAACCATGGAGTCAGCGAGAAGAGATTGGCAAACCGTCCCAACACATCTTTACATTCACTCTGCTGCTCAGGCTTTAAATAGGGGTAACTGAACTTCCACGGTGTGATCCTTCATGTCACTATACAGCAGGAGGAGGATCATTTTCTTCCTCTATTTCTTCTGCCATAGCCATGACATGCACTGTGTAATCTCTCTGTAGGCGAGGTTTCAGCCTGTTCACATGGAACACCCTCTTGGATTCCCTTGTCTCATCTGTGTCCACTAAGTAGTTAACCTCAGAAACCTTCTGAACTACTTTGTGTGGCCCACACCATTTGTCCACCAAAGCTTTGAGACAAATAGGCTTTAACACCAACACCTCCAGACCTTCCTGATACCCAGTCAGCATTGCTTTTTGGTTGTACCATTCCTTCATCAGGAAATGACCCATGCATTGCACCATCATCTTCCTGAGGCTAATTACATAGTCCACCACATCCTTCTGTGAAGACTTTAAGGTTCCTTCCCACCCTTGCCTAACTAAGGTGAGTAGACACTGCACCGGGAGCCCTTACAGAAGCTCAAAGGGACTGAACCCTACCCCCTCAGTGGAATCACTTGGTAGGCAAATATGAGACTTGGCAGGAAAATATACTATTTCCTTCTAAGGTTCTCTGGCCGCGTTTTTATCATGCTCTTCAGTGTTTTGTGAAACTGTTCCACCAAACCATTGGCTTGAGGATGGTATACTATGGAGAACTGATGTGGTACACCAGCTTGGTACCACATCTCACGTATGTAAAAGGAGATGAAACCGGTTCCCTGGTCAGAAATTACCATCCTTGGAAATCTGACTCCAGAAAAGATCCCAATGAGATGCTCTTGTTACCACCTGTACAGTCGTGCTTCTCAGAGGTACAGGCCTGGGTACCTGGTGGAAAGATCCACCACAACTATGAGAGGGGGTAAAGAGGGTACCCCATCAGAAACAAAAATGGAATTGAGCACCATTACATCAGAAACAAAAATGGAATTGAGCACCATTACAACTCAGTTTCATGGTAAGCCGTGTTAACAATACCTCTTGTCTATGAGTATATGTGTGTGTTATAAATACTACTTACCATGTAAGATGTGATATAAAGGTAGATGCGATGTAAAATACAGCATGATAATACAACCTTATGTAGAGGTAATCCTGCTATAATTAATGTGATATAATCCACAGTATTGTAACTACCTGTGATACAGCAACTGATATTTGCTTAATTGATAAGAGAACTATATTAAAAATCAAGGTATTTTTCTCTTGTTTCTTAGCAGCATCAAATTAGATATAGTCTTGTACTCCACTGGATGTTAGGACCATAACTGGAATAAGCTCTAAAATGGCATTGTATGGCTCTTCTGGTCCTTGGAAACATGAAGGGTGGGTTTATAATAGAGCAGCAGCATGGGGAAAAGTGTGGGGAGATTGAAGGTTTTCTCAGATTATTAGCTTACTTTGAGTATTTTAGAGCTGGTTGGCCACTTAAAAACACAAAATGAAGGCTACAGTTCCAGTAGAGGTTCGAAGAACAAATGTGAAGTATTTTCAGGGCATAATGTTCAACCAGACTCTAAATGGTGTTAGGACATAATACCAATAATAGTGGAAATACTGCTCCACCGCCTGCTTCAGCTCCCTAAAGTTGGCAGACCCACATCGGTCTGTAGTAGTCATGCAATTTCCAGACACACACTTATCTTACCCATACCAGGGGAATTCATTATTTGCACCAATGCATAATGCTAACTTTTAAATGATAGAAAGGGGATAAACGGTGAGCTCTATCGGCAAATATGTAAAAAAGGGTTACAATTGCTGTGAAAAAGGTAGTTATCGTTGAGCTATGTAGTAAGCCTTTTATGACAAATAAGCGAAACAAGAGACAATGTAAACTCAATACTGGAAACAGGAGAAACCAAAGGCCGTATGAACTCCGTACAAACAAGAGAAACCAGAGGCTACATGAACTCATTAGTAGAAACTAGAGAAATCAGAGGATGGATACGCTAACTACCTTTATCCAAAAGTCCCTACGTGATAGGGATGTGCATTGAGTCATTGTCTATCAAACTCAATAAGGATGTGACTCCAACTACCTATCAAACAAAATCTGAGATCTGTATGCAACCTGAAGGTCACAATTTGAAATCTCTTTTAGTGCATTGGCTTCTTAATCTCCTATTTTAATGAGCCTGTAATAAACGTGTTTCCTGTATTTAAAGAACTAAAAATAAGGTATCTATTTGTAAGCACGTTGATTAAAAAAGCAGCTCTTTGAATGTGGCATCAGCTGTACTTAAGCATGTGATAAATACCAAACCAAGTGAAGTATAATAAAACATGCTCCCAACAACACCAGTTGTCAATGCCTTTTTACATTTTACACTTACTTAACAATGCTTCCACTGCCTTACTCAAATGGAATTAATCATTATTAAACAAAACAGTAATGATAGTCATCTATTTTACAAGCCCAGAAATAGTCTCTAAAATAAAGAATAAATCAAATGTAATCCACAAAACTGTGTGCAAAACAGTCCTCAGTCCAAATATGTAGCATACTCATATGAAATGTGACCGAAAAAAATGGACTACCATTCATTCAGCCCTGAACATTTGCTAAGAGAATTCGAGCATTGTACTTTGGACAGCAGATTTGTACGTTTGGAAATAGTATATACTGTAGGAAAGCACCTCTTTTTGTATGACCACGCCCACGTTTTTAGACTGATGCTGCTGTTTTTTTTACTGTAGTGCACAACGTCTTGCTGTCCAGACCCTAGATCATGGGTACTCACAAACTTTCTCTCGGGGGCCAAATTTACAGTGTGGTTTGTGGCCGAGGGCCGCACTGGTGGGGGCGGGGTCAGAGGGGGAGGGGCGGGGCTAAAGCAAAAAGAAAACTTGTGACCATGAGGTTGCACACAGGTCCCTGCAGCAGATGCCTTCATCCACTGAGCCACCAGACCCAGCATACATACAGCTCTCTCCCTCCTGCCCTCCCTCTCCATCTCTCTCTCCCTCCTGCCCTCCGTCTCCCTCCTGCCCTCCCTTTCCTCCTGCCCTCCCTCCCTCTCCCTCCTGCCCTCCCTTTCCTCCTGTCCTCCCTCTCCATCTCTCTCTCCCTCCTGCCCTCCCTCTTGCCCTCCCTCTCCCTCCTGTCCTCCCTCTCCATCTCTCTCTCCCTCCTGCCCTCCCTCTCCCTCCTGCCCTCCCTCTCCCTCCTGCCCTCTCTCTCCCTCCTGCCCTCCCACTCTCTCGTGTCCTCCCTCCTGCCCTCCCTTTCCTCCTGCCCTCCCTCTCCCTCCTGCCCTCCTTTTCCTCCTGCCCTCCCTCTCCATCTCTCTCTCCCTCCTGACCTCCCTCTCCCTCCTGCCCTCCCTCTCCCTCCTGCCCTCCCTCTCCATCTCTCTCCCGCCTGCCCTCCTATCCACCTCCCTCTCCCTCCTGCCCTCTCTCTCCCTCCTGCCCCCTCTCTCCCTCCTGCCCTCCCTCTCCATCTCTCTCTCCCTCCTGCCCTCCCTCTCCCTACTGCCCTCTCAATCCCTCCTGCCCTCTCTCTCCCTCCTGCCCTCCCTCTCCCTCCTGCCCTCCCTTTCCTCCTGCCTTCCCTCTCCCTTCTGCCCTCCCTTTCCTCCTGCCCTCCCTCTCCATCTCTCTCTCCCTCCTGCCCTCCCTCTCCCTCTCCCTCCTGCCCTCCCTCTCCCTCCTGCCCTCCCTTTCCTCCTGCCCTCCCTCTCCCTCCTGCCCTCCCTTTCCTCCTGCCCTCCCTCTCCATCTCTCTCTCCCTCATGCCCTCCCTCTCCCTCGTGCCCTCCCTCTCCCTCCTGCCCTCCCTTTCCTCCTGTCCTCCCTCTCCATCTCTCTCTCCCTCCTGCCCTCCCTCTCCCTCCTGCCCTCCCTCTCCCTCCTGCCCTCCCTCTCCTCCTGCCCACCCTCTCCATCTCTCTCTCCCTCCCTCCTGCCCTCCATCTCCATCTCTCTCTCCCTCCTGCCCTCCCTCTCCCTCCTGCCCTCCCTCCTGCCCTCTCTCTCCCTCCTGCCCTCCCACTCCCTCCTTTCCTCCCTCTCCCTCCTGCCCTCTCTCTCCTTCCTGCCCTCTCTCTCCCTCCTGCCCTCCCTCTCCCTCCTGCCCTCCCTTTCCCCGTGCCCTCCCTCTCCCTCCTGCCCACCCTTTCCTCCTGCCCTCCCTCTCCATCTCTCTCCCTCCTGCCCTCCCTCTCCCCCCTGCCCTCCATCTCCCTCCTGCCCTCCCTCTCCTCCTGCCCTCCCTCTCCATCTCTCTCTCCCTCCTGCCCTCCCTCTCCCCCCTGCCCTTCCGCTCCCTCCTGCCCTCCCTCTCCCTCCTGCCCTCCCTCTCCATCTCCCTCCCTCCTGCCCTCCTATCCATCTCCCTCTCCCTCCTGCCCTCCCTCTCCCGCCCTCTCTCTCCCTCCTGCCCTATCTCTCCCTCCTACCGTCCATCTCCCTCCTGCCCTCCCTCTCCATCTCTCTCTCCCTCCTGCCCTCCCTCTCCCTACTGCCCTCTCAATCCCTCCTGCCCTCTCTCTCCCTCCTGCCCTCCCTCTCCCTCCTGCCCTCCCTTTCCTCCTGCCTTCCCTCTCCCTTCTGCCCTCCCTTTCCTCCTGCCCTCCCTCTCCATCTCTCTCTCACTCCTGCCCTCCCTCTCCCTCTCCCTCTCCCTCCTGCCCTCCCTCTCCCTCCTGCCCTCCCTTTCCTCCTGCCTTCCCTCTCCCTTCTGCCCTCCCTTTTCTCCTGCCCTCCCTCTCCATCTCTCTCTCCCTCCTGCCCTCCCTCTCCCTCCTGCCCTCCCTTTCCTCCTGCCCTCCCTCTCCATCTCTCTCTCCCTCGTGCCCTCCCTCTCCCTCGTGCCCTCCCTCTCCCTCCTGCCCTCCCTTTCCTCCTGCCCTCCCTCTCCATCTCTCTCTCCCTCCTGCCCTCCCTCTCCCTCCTGCCCTCCCTCTTCCTCCTGCCCTCCCTCTCCTCCTGCCCACCCTCTCCATCTCTCTCTCCCTCCCTCCTGCCCTCCATCTCCATCTCTCTCTCCCTCCTGCCCTCCCTCTCCCTCCTGCCCTCCCTCCTGCCCTCTCTCTCCCTCCTGCCCTCCCACTCCCTCCTGTCCTCCCTCTCCCTCCTGCCCTCTCTCTCCCTCCTGCCCTCCCTCTCCCTCCTGCCCTCCCTTTCCCCGTGCCCTCCCTCTCCCTCCTGCCCACCCTTTCCTCCTGCCCTCCCTCTCCATCTCTCTCCCCCCTGCCCTCCCTCTCCCTCCTGCCCTCCCTCTCCCTCCTGCCCTCCCTCTCCTCCTGCCCTCCCTCTCCATCTCTCTCTCCCTCCTGCCCTCCCTCTCCCCCCTGCCCTTCCGCTCCCTCCTGCCCTCCCTCTCCCTCCTGCCCTCCCTCTCCATCTCTCTCCCTCCTGCCCTCCTATCCATCTCCCTCCTGCCCTCCCGCTCCCGCCCTCTCTCTCCCTCCTGCCCTCTCTCTCCCTCCTGCCGTCCCTCTCCCTCCTGCCCTCCCTCTCCATCTATCTCTCCCTCCTGCCCTCCCTCTCCCTCCTGCCCTCTCAATCCCTCCTGCCCTCTCTCTCCTTCCTGCCCTCCCTTTCCTCCGGCCCTCCCTCTCCATCTCTCTCTCCCTCCTGCCCTCCCTCTCCATCTCTCTCTCCCTCCTGCCCTCCCTCTCCCTCCTGCCCTCTCTCTCCCTCCTGCCCTCCCTCTCCCTCTCCCTCCCCCTCTGTCCTCTCACTGTGTGTGTCTGTCTCAGCCTTCAGCCCCGGCTGAGACAGCCTCCTCAGCGCGCACACACAGACAGCCGCACCAAAGTACTTAGCAGGTCTTTAAGAGACCATTTACATATTATTGAGGCTTTGTTGTAGCGCCCCTGCATCTTCACTCTGACAATCACCGCTCCCCCGGCCCCCACAGAGCAGAGGCTTTGTCGTATTTCACCTCTTAGCGCCCCTGCATCTCCACTCTGCTTTGTGGGGGCCTTGGGAGCAGTGATTTTCAGAGTGGAGATCTAGGGCCCCTAAGAGGTGAAATACAACAAAGCCTCTGCTCTGTGGGGGCCGGGGAGCGGCGATTATCAGTCTCGGAGTCATCTTAGTCAAGCGCTGCTGCGGCGGTGTTTGCTAAAACTTATACATTATTTTTGTTAGCACAGGTATGATTGTCTGCAAGGTCCGCGGGCCGCCAAGGAAGGCTTGTCGGGCCGCTGGCGGCCCGCGGGCCGTACTATGAGTACCCCTGCAGAGTGTGTACTCAGACCTCCAAAGTACATGTACAATTTGCTAATACCCAATTGTTTCTGTTTACTTACTTTGTAAGTTCATACTATATGGTACAAGAGGTATCCAGGGCCAGTATGTTAAAGGTCACTAGTGAACTGCAACACTTAATTGTGATACCACTACATTGACAAGGGGAAAACTTGACTAGGCCTGTCATTGCAGCCTAGTGAGGCTGCTTTAAACCTGCCAACTTGATATGGCACAATAAACTCTTTTGCCAGGTCAAAATCTTCCCTTTTAATATTAGTAAGCCACCCCTAAAGATGCCCTGATTAGCCCATCAAGCAGGGTGTTTAGTATTAAATATAAGGGCATGTTTCTTTTGTATTTAACATACCTTGACTATGCAAACATGAAATTGCCATTTTCACTGTGGCAAGGTAGTAGGTACCGTTGGTTAACATGGAGTTTCACTAGCCATGGTGCTAAGTGCGAACTTCTATTTAGGACCATCAAAAATATTACTCCCTGAAATTAAATTAATTGTTACGTTAAACCAAACTCATTGTGGGTATTGTATTTAAAGTAACTTTTAATAGTGGCTTTAGGTAGTCACCACATTGTTGCTTAAACATTCTTTCCAGTTAATTTGCAGCAGTTTTTATCAGAGACAACATGCTTCCACCCTACTAGAAAGTGCGAACCACTCCCAGCAACAGGGAACAAAGAAAATTGCTGAAGGGAGGAGGGAGTGACCTCCTCCATCAGGTTGACTACCAGGCAGTGCCCACAGATGGCCCAGCTTCAAAGAGACTACCGCCTCAGTAAAGCAAATTGTGATCACAACTTTGCCTGCCCACTCCTTTGTGTAGCGGTACAAAAAGGGGTGGTGATGGACGGAGCATCTGAACCAATCAAACACTCACATCTAGTCAACAGATCTGGGCTTAATCCATCACCGTTCTTTAGCCCACTCTGCCACCCCAGTTCTGACATGACCATACGCAAATCAGTCTGACCCTGTGCCTCATGGGAACAGTCCAGCCCGAACTGCCAAGCCATGCCTTCCCTGGACCGGAAACAAGCTTCCGAGGACCGGTTTCTGGCATTTCTGGAGAAGCTGGTTAACCGTCAGCTCTCCTACCATCTAGAGTCCAACCGCCTGTTGGGAGACTCCCAGACTGGTTTCCGCCCCGGCCAGGGAACGGACACAGCCCTGCTGGCGGTAGTGGAGGAAGCAAGGAGCACTCTTGATACAGGAGGATCAGTGGCAGTGATCCTCCTGGACTTGAGTGCTGCCTTTGATACCGTGAGTTATCAGGTGCTCCTCCAACGCCTGTCAGAGGTAGGTGTCTCAGGGACGGCCCTGAAATGGCTGGGATCTTTTCTCTCCAACCGTTTCTACCAAGTCTGGGAAGGAGCAGAACAGTCTTCCCTATTCCCTCTTCAATGTGGAGTCCCGCAGGGCTCATCGTTGAGCCCTACCTTATTTAATACATATATGACTCCACTTGAAAGAGTGGTAGCCCCTTCAGGAGTGAAGATCATCAGCTATGCTGATGATACTCAGCTGGTGGTGGGCCTCACTCAGCTGGCGGAACAACCCAAGGTGCTACATGACTGCCTGGCCAATGTTTACCGTTGGATGTCCAACTCTGCTTTAAAGCTTAATGGAGGTAAAACCGAGCTGATGCTCCTGGGTAACTCCAGTCCCTCCATTATTGCTAGCTGTTGGCCCCGGTCTCTTGGTGATCCACCATCCCCCAAGAAGGAGATCAAGTCTTTGGAAGTATGGTTGGAGGAAGATCTGTCCTTCAGGACCCACGCCAGGAAGACCGCGGGGGTCTGCTTCGGTCTACTGAAGTCAGCCCGAAAGGTGTTACCACTGCTTCCGGATCCAGCTAAGAAGCTTTTGATACGTGGTTTAATCCTATCGAGGCTCGACTATGGGAATGCCTTGTTTCTCGGCGCCCCCGAAGCGACCTTTAAAACCCTCCAACAGGTGCAAAATGCAGCTGCCAGAGTCTTGATGGAGATTCCCAGAAGGCAGTCTGCTGCCCCGGCCCTCAAAGCGCTTCACTGGCTCCCCGTGAAGGAGCGGGTGAAATTTAAGGCGCTGTGTACGGCCCATAAAATTCTACATGGCAAAGGCCCCCCTATTCTTTTTAATATGGCCCGTCCTTATAAACCCCCACGCCTTTTGCGCTCGGACCAAAAACATCTTCTGCAGTCAGCGAGAGTTAGGAGAGCTCGTACTGGGGGCAGGCGTTTCTCGGTGCAGGTGGCGACTCTGTGGAACTCTCTGCCCCTTAAGATTCGCTCTGAGCCCAAGATCCTACTATTCAGGAAACTTCTTAAAACCTATTTGTTTCCACAGTAGTGATTAATCGAGTCTCTTCTTTTTTGGTCTGTCGCGCCGGGATGCCCCCGGGTAAGCTGAGCGCGTTATAAGTTTCATATAATAATAATAATTCAGCCCGGCTTGCTTGAATCCAGTGGCAAAGTGAGCAAGAGACTCACGTCTGAGCATACCCTGCCAACTTATGGTGAGCAAAGCGGTACAAAAGTGGGTGGTGATGGACGGAGCATCTGAACCAATCAAACACTCACACCCAGTCAACAGATCTGGGCTTAATCCATCACCGTTCTTTAGCCCACTCTGCCACCCCAGTTCAGACATGGCCATATGCAAATCAGTCTGACCCTGTGCCTCATGGGAAAAGTCCAGCCCAAACTGCCAAGCCATGCCTTCCCTGGACCGGAAACAAGCTTCCGAGGACTGGTTTCTGGCATTTCAGCCGTCTTCAGCCCGGCTTGCTTGAATCCTGCTTGTGTAGGCAGACGGGCTGGCATCTTCTCCAGAGGGGAAAACCGGTTGTAGAACCAGTTGTTCAAGAAGAGTGGCTCATTATGCTACGCATTCCACACGGCTCCTCGAAGGGGAAGAAGCCATCTTGGTTCAGGGTAAAGAGGGGTATTATGGGATTGCTTAAGGCCCAAACCCCTACAAAGGGACAAAGTGGGAAGTGTATCTTCGTGGGACTATTGCCCCACTGGCAAGTGAGTCTTCCTCTTCACAAATAATAGATGGCACAAAGAGGCACCCCAGACCACCAGTCCTCAGATCACTACTGGACTGGAAGAAGACAGAAGAAAGACTGCCCTGCTGCTCCCTGGACCTATGAATGAGAACCTGCATCAAAGTTTCAACTGCACCTGCTGCACCCTAGGGACTTGCAAAGAGCACTGTGCTTGCTGTGCCCACTCGTGAAACAGAGCTCCACTTGTGCCAGGAAGGCAAAAATGATTCAATGGGCTAGATGGTTAGCCCCCTGGTCAGTACCAGAGACACAAAAGTTGAAGAAAGTCTGCAGTTGTATGAGCTCAACTGCCCAGCATCGCTTGGATGGCAAAGCGCTTGCTGGGAAACCGAGTCCTGACATGCCAGAGGTATCCGCAAGTCTGTTGGACCCGTGGCAGTCGTCAAAGTGGAACCTGGTCTTCCTGCATGAAAGAGACAATCATTTGTGGACAATTGCTGATGACCACTGTAAGCAAAGTTCAGTCAACCGGTGCAACTTGACCTGCGTTGGACTTCACTGGGGTATTGTGGGAGATCGAGTCCTAAGGCCAGAGACGATCGCCTGACATCCCCAGCATCAGAACCTCT
The DNA here is from genome assembly GCF_964261635.1 of Lissotriton helveticus. Taxonomy (NCBI): domain Eukaryota; kingdom Metazoa; phylum Chordata; class Amphibia; order Caudata; family Salamandridae; genus Lissotriton; species Lissotriton helveticus. The sequence goes on along the minus strand of NC_136070.1, from coordinate 439,291,658 downwards.
TGTTTTCTGGAACCCTAATTCTGTTGAAATCTTCTGTGAGGACTCTAAAACTGCTGCATACAACAGGCAACTGTCGCCCTGGACCTAAGCGGGCAGTCCAAGAGAGGATTGGTAGTTGTACTAGCCCGTTAGGTCTAGAACCACGTTGCTGATTTCAAAAATTTATGGAAACTTAAAATAATTTACTTACCCAACATCTCAAAGACCCATTATATGGTCTACGGGAGGAAGAAAGCTAGAACAAAACCCATTGACATCAAATGGCAAACAATCTCTAGGGTGTCCACCTTTCCCAGCCTGGGGGTTTCATTCGATCAACAGAACAACTGGCTTTCTTGTATTTCCAGTCACGGCTCCAAATTCACACAAGCCTGTTGCGCCCTGTTTAGATTTTCACTGTCAGTGGATAATAAGCCCATTTTGCCCCTGTTGCAAATCTACAAAAGAAAATGTCTCCCAGTCCTGACATACGGTACAGCCGTTTTGGGGTTCCACAAGTGTAGTACCGATTCTGTAGAAAATATCTGGGGCGGGGTCCAAACAGTTCCTCGATTGCAACCCACGAGGAACTGGGTTTGAACTATGTGGAGGATCAGATTAAACTGGCTCCACTATTACTCTGTATATCTGTCTGGGTCGACTAGAGACAATGGTTCAACGGGAGTGTGATTAAGGACTGAATGGAATGCATGTATGGCATAAGATACTGTGGATAAATTACAAAAAATCCGTTGCCCGTTCACTAAATTGCATGGATATTTTTGACCGGCCACACTGGCTTAAAAAGGGTGACTGTGGTCTTTTCAAGGAACAAATCCTAAATAAGTTTAAAGATGAGAGGGAAGCCTGGGCGTTGGAGAAAAACTCCATCAGATCCTAACTCCATCAGATCCTGTCTACTGCTGAATTCTGTTGATGGCGCCAATCCTTATCTCATAGTAGTTAAACACCCCAGGGACAGATCATTGCTTACTAAATGTCGTCTAGGTACGATTCGTACTATGATTTGTTTCTCTCCGGGTCAGTTCGATCCCCATGCCCTTTTAATTTGCCCTTGTGATGATAGTTCATCCCAGACCTTAATACATCTAGTTTTATTTTTTAAATACTATGAATTCTTGCGCAAAAAGTACTTACTACCACTTTTAAAAATGAGGGGATTTACTCATTTTCACCCTGCCTTTTTAGGTTTCGTAACCTGGCGAGGGGCGAAGCCCCTCCCAGATCGAAATCTGTTGTTTTTAATAGTGAGGTTAGGACAGCCTCTGTTTCCAATTGGCTAGCTCCATAAATGGAGGCTAGCCATTGGGAGGCAGAGGCTGTCAATCGCGTTTTCTCTCGAAAACGCGATTCGGGGGCGTTTCTGGTGCTTTTTTTAAGCCCCGCCCCTTTGTCCCGGGCCGCGCTGCCATTGGCTGCCGGCCCGGGACACCCCCGTGACGTCATTCCCGGGCCGCGCTGTGATTGGCTGCCGGCCCGGGACACCCCCGTGACGTCAGCCAATCACAGCGCGGCCCGGGACCTGACTTGTTTTTTATTTTTTATCAATGAGCTTTGAAACGACTAGTTGTCCTTTATTTTTAAATCCGCCAAAACACCTTGTAAGAGAAAGATTGTTACCCTTTCCTCGCTTACTAATTGACAAGGAGCATGAAGGTGCCCACGATTTGCCTGAAAAAACACACACTTTGTAACTTTTAGTTCAGGTGCGGTGGAACCCATCACGTTTGTGTAGTTAAGTTAGTGGCGAGAGAGCGAGGATCTCAAAGTCAGAAGCAAGGCATGGTTTCTGCCAGCAAACCTGCTACTGTACTAGTAAGGCGAGCGCAGCGAGATCTGAGGTTCCCCGGCCCCCGCACTGACACACGGGCTGCGCGAGGAGCCGGTGTGCGCCGCTCTCGCATCCTCTCCTCCCAGCGCTTATCAGGAAGCCTGTCTATTAAGTGACGTCACTGAATCATGACGACTCGCAATGTGCGCCATTTTGAAAAAAAATCACGAACAGCCTGAGCGGCTCTGATTGCCCGGGAGTCCCTGCGAGCGAGCGGCCGCGCCCGGGGATCCGGCGGGAGAGGGGCTGCTGCAAGGGCCCAGGAGCCGCCGCGAAGCCTGCCGCAGCACGCCCAGCGCCATGGCAGGTGAGCAGCCGGGAAACACATGGTCGGTGAGCCGCCTCTCTGTCGACCTGGGTAGGGAGGGTGCAGGGAAGCCGGCTAGGGCATGTGTACATTAGGCGCTCACCCTAACCTCTCCTCTGCCCCCGCACAGGCATCGGCGGAGCCAACGACTTCCAGTGGTGCTTCTCGCAGGTGAAAGGGGCGATCGATGAGGACGTGGCGGAAGGTAAGACTGTGGGGGTGACGGGTCCCCTCCTGCATGGGGCGTGCAGGCCCCCGCCTATTTCTGCAATAACATGCCAGCGGGCCCAGCCTCAGAAGCGTGTGCCGGGTGTGTGACGTCTAATGCTCTGCGTCTGCTGCTCTGCACAGGGCATGACTAAGCTGCAGTCAGAGCAGTCGTGTTGAGTGGGGTTGTGGGGAATCGCCCGGGGACTGGAGAGCGGCTGCGGGGGGTGCTGCTTTGTTGCTGCATGCGGGAAGTGGCACCTGTTGAATGGCTGTGGGGTGTTTCTTTAGGCATCTGTATATGTTGTGATGGATTATGGGGAATAACAACCATATTCTGGGATGGTGCTACACCAGTGGTGGCAACAGAGTCGATACACAGTCTGTGCCCATGACCTGTTGTAGTGTTGCGTTAAAGCCGGTTATTAGCACCATAATGGTAGTCGCAATTCTGCCTAAAGAAGGAAACTCTTTATTCATCGTTAGCTGTTCTTCCGGGTCAAATGTGCCCATGCACCGTAACTTTTTATATAGGCATGAGGGTGTTTACATAGCGATTCAAGAAAGATTGGACCTGTCCACAAGCATGATGGTCTTTCACAACACTCGCTCTCCTCTTTCATTTGAACTTAACAAGTCTCCGGAATTCGTTTTTCTCGTGCCAGGTTTTACTTATTCTTTTGATGTGGCTGTTCATAATTGTCTTCTGTTTCCACGACAACTGCATAACATGCAAAGTCCTCTAATATCGATTAAAAACATGAGTGGCTGAATGATTGTATCAAATATCTTTTATCCTGTCAGTGTTGTTTTAAGGGGCTCGTAGGAAGCCGGATGTTTGTCCATCCTGAAGTTTTGTTGAGCCACTGTACTTGACTATTTTGATGGCTAAAACTGTTAAACTATGCGCAACACTGCTCATCTGCATATTTGGTATATGCCATACTTTTCTTTCATGTGCTTTAGTTACTCACTATTGTAGCCCTACTCGGAGCAGAACCTGATTATATAGGCCCATACTGTGAAGCAGTGCTAAACTACTGTATCACGTAAATGTTGGTAAAGGAAATTAATTGACCTTTGCTCTCTAGTAATGTTTGTGGGGGCCTTGAAATTTAATAAAATATCTACTTGGGACAGGTTGTTAAATAAATCTTCTCGTTCTGTATATAAAAAAATACACTTGTTTCCTTGGTGCCATGTAATGCGGTGACAAATTATGGCAACAATCTCATTTTGTAAGATTTTTGACAGTAGCCTCTCTGATTATGCCAGGACTCATACTGTAGTAGGGATTGACTTGTAGCAATTCCCTTAAGTGATTGGAAGAAAAATGGTCTTGTTTCTTGTTTCTTCAGCTGAGGGGGGTGTATTTAGAAGCACAGGAGAGGAAGACTTGAGATGGCGGATTCTTTGTCAGATGGAAAACGCCCGCCCTGCGAGGTGTCTCGGGCGGCATGGGAAGACTCTCCCGTCGCACTCAACTCCCCTGCCTTTGGATTTCGAGCGCTCAAAAGATTAGGGCAAATTTACCCTCCTTCGTCCGATAAACAAATGCTGAGTCGACGAATAAAGCGACGCAAAAACGTTTTTTATTAATTGACCAGTTTGTGTTCCTTGGTTTATAGCTCGTTAATTGTATTGCTTGCGCCTGTTTTTGCCATTGTAAAACTGTCTTAAAAATGTGAACCATCGATTCTTGACTGTATGTTTCTTTGATGTTTAATGCTGAACGTTTGTGCGCAATCTTCGCGAAAGAAACGGAATTCTTGCATTTGTAATCCTGTTTAGCGCACTTAAAAAAATGGCACCGATACGTCTCAATGTGCATGCGCGTTTGTGGATTAAGTTGCGAATACCAGCTTGGTGGGCATCATAAAAGGCAAGCTGTGTATTACCAACCTTTCATCAGACATCCCTTAACGTATTCAACCTGGGGTTTTCGCTATGGCGTTTGACAGTAAAATCACAAACTTCAAAACGGGGTTTTTTGTATGAGAAGATAAGAATCGGAGTTGCTAATTTCCTTTACTCTGGGGCTTATTTTGTTGGGGTCGTCTACGACATTAAAAATGCATATCATTTAACTGTCAATGTTATCCTTGTTCTTAAGCCGACGATCCGCCCTAGAGCGGGTGTGCTCGGTTCCGACCAGGGGCAAGATGGCGCTGGGCTCTTAGGTCGCCGTTGAATGGCGCAGCTCCCTTCTCTTTTGCCTATCGGTCGCCATTTTAACAATTTCGCCTGCTATGTTTGGATGTCTGGCGGTATTATGTGGTTTTAACGCGGTGTTCTTAGCAGGACGTGATTTGCTGATATTTTCTTCATTGGTTACTTAATTAAAAAAAAAAAATTGTATATCTGGTATCTTTTGGATTGTAATGGGTATTACATCATTATAGCAACATATTTTAATAATATAAGAAGTTATAAACATGCACCTCGTCCTGTCCCAGAAAGGTCAAATTGATTATTTTTCAGAGCTGAGATGGCTGAAGAGTAATTTTTCCTTTAAAACGTACTTGGCTGTTTTCGGTTTGTAGCACATAAAGGGACATAAAAACGCAAATAACATCCTGCCTGTGTATAACTGGTTCTTGTATGTATTGGATGTACAAGGGCTGGTAGCGTGATGTCTACACCCTGCATAGAATCCCTTTCCCCTTTGCGCTGGTGAGGGTTTTTTAATTCTTTAAAAGCCACGGAGCGAGGGGCTTGCTTTTTTTTATCATCGGATGAACGCAATTAATTTCGATTTTTGGAAGTGTTTAGGCGAAACCGAAATTTGGCTAAGTTTGTTTCTTATGTCCGGAATGGAACGGTGCTGGTAGCACTAAAACTCCAACGTTGGCAAAAGACCAATTGGTGACTCTGTAATGCTAATACTTTGGCACTGGGGAACCGTGGCTATTAGGTAATCCTTCCAACAGATGTCGCCTGTTCAATTTGGTACCTCAGGCAACACGTACTACAAATTGACTTAATATATAGAGACTGGAGGGCGAGCAGTAGAGATGGACAAGTTAGAGGATTCATGTGAATCAAAGAGCCAAAAGGATAGCCAACTCAAAAAAATCATCATGTGAATTCTCTCCCTTCTGTCATTACTCCTCTGTTGCATTTTTGTTTCATCTGTTTCTTCCTCTCTCGTGCCGAGTCCTTTGTTGCTTTCTGACCTCATTTTTTTTTCTCCACCATCCCTGTCTTTCTCTTTCACTTATTTCTCCTTATCCCCTGCTAGATGTCTCTTAACCTCTGCCAACCCTCCGCCTATTTCTCCAACCTGCCCTTTGGTTTCTGTTTCAATGGGAATGCACCCAACCAACATCCTCCAGCTCTGCAGGTGCCAAAGTAATTCTTTACTGCCTTGCCCACATCCTTCTTACGCACTATGACCTAATTTTCCAAGCACTCCTGGGTGAAGCAGGAGATGCGGGCTGCAGGGTTTGTTAATTTTGATTGTGTAAATGCAAATACAGAGCAGTTCAGACCAGCCCCCTTGCTGCTGCTGCTCAGCGAGCTTGGGGAATGATGTGATTTTAATTGCATTTATATAGCGCTTACTACCCCATACAAGGTGTCTAAGTGCTTTTTCAGAATCTTGATCATAAGTAAAATGGTTTGACAAATTGTTGACACGTAGGTATTAAAGCTGAACAGCCGACACGTGTTTTGTGGCTTCAAGCGACTTTTTCAAGGCTGTTAACAGAAACCATACAAAAATCAAGTTTAGATACAATAGCAGGGGAGAATTGTCTCAATGATAATAATGTGACTCGAAGAGTTAATTAAAAAAAATTGTGAATAGGAAAAAAGTTGTGATTATGAGAGAAAGTCCAAAAGAAAAGTTAGTATTCAGTGAGAGAGAACATCACTTGTGACTGTCTTGTGTAGTAGTAAAATGTAGCAATAATTGGGGTTTAGTGGGGTCCCTAGAGCTTTTGGCCCTAGTGCCACTGCACCTGCTACACCATTCAAATCATACCTGATTGTCTGCAAGGAAACTGCACTTGTGACTGCATGTTTAGTAGTAGAATATAGCAATTTTAGGTGTTTATTGTGGGTGCCTAGAGCTTTTGGTCCTGGTGTCACTGCACCTGCTGCACCATTGAAATCATGACCCTGTTGTCTGCAAGGTAACTGCACTTGTGGCTACCTGTTTAGTAGTAAATTATAGCATAGCTCTTGTATAATAACTTTATTTTTAATATGCAATGTTTATTACAGCATTTAGAATTTGATCATACTGACCAAATCGATACGTTGAAAAAATCAATCCGATAAAGCCTACAAAGTGCAAACAAGCATTTATAATGCAACGGTTTCGCCTTTGGAAAAGTATGAGCTATTGGCATTGTAAATGACAACATTTGTATTTATGTGTTGGTTTTGAAAACAGATAAATAAATGGCATTGTCCTTTACATTGCCAATAGCTCTAACTTTTCCAAAGGCGAAACCGTTGCATTGTAAATGCTTGTTACATTTACAGTTATTACCTGATCAGGCGGTGATGTTGGTGGATAAAACACTCAACATGGAAAATGACAAAGGCTGTCCCTCTTTGTTTCATTAAAAATATTCCATGGAAAATTGATAAATGAGTGAAATGGATGCAACAAAGTGCAAAACATAAATAAGAAGAACTATCCTCACTCCACCTAATTTGTACAGTGCTGTTTTCAACATAATAAAACTGAAGATTGATCCATTCATGGGGGAGAATACATATATTTGAAAAGGAGGAACATTTGCTCAAAAACCCTCTTCACTTCTTTTGAGTCTGGACAGGTCCAAAGCCTCGAGCATAACCTCTCCAAAACTCAAGGTATTCATATCCAGACTCAGGATTTCTGGACCACTTTTCCTTCCTACAAATCAACAGACCTAGTTAGTGTATCTAACCCGCTCTCCATTGCGGTCTGCTTCAAAATGCACCCAGTTCCTCTTCTACCGTGACTCTTGACTATCATTGGCAGTTTGTGATTCTTTGTGCTACTTTTTGTTAGAACTTTAAAAATTCACATCTCCTGTTCCCCTCATCGTTATCTTGGTGTTATTTTTTTATTTTTATTTTACTCTATTTTACTAATTTGTTTTGGGATTTTTGTTGTTTTACAAATTGCCTCTTAGTTAGGTCTGTGTGCTCTATGCCTTAGCTACCAGGGGTTGAGCTCATGTTTATTTAGTGACTTTAGTGGTTCACCCTGGCAAGGATTGTGATTATTACTTAAGGTGGGAACTCACTCCCTTTAACTAGTAATCAAGTTTCATACAGCCTATCACAGCAGTATGTTTTGTAGGAGCAAGCAAGCATCTTTATATTTCCCCCAAACAGTATTAGACTGGGGATTCTATATTTCTTTGACATGTTGACATCTGTTGCTCCTGGCTTGCCAGGCCTTAAAATTAGTTTACAAAACACACTTGCTAGCCACCTTTAAAATCGACAACCACAGAACAAATTAGCAGACAACCAAAACATCCCACCAGAATAATCAAACAGTGGGGTAACAGCACCATGATCAACCCATGGATTAAATAGCTAGGCAACAACATTATACAAATGTTGACACCGTGGTTAAGCAGCACTATCAACACCAGGCCCGAATTAAAGATGAGCTTGCCCTAAGAATTCCTCAGTCAAAAATGCATGCCCCTCAATTCACTAAAATGAGACATTTACAAAAGCAAGAACTAAAAAACAAGCACTGGCAAATAAAAAAACCTGACTTTCCTTCTGTCAAGATTAAAATATTTGAAAAGTCTGCTTTTCTGAAAAATAAAAAGCAAAAAACCATTCCTTGCTATATTGAGTGCATTTATGAGAGAAACAATTGAAAATATTGAAGTGGTCCGACAATAAAATGCAGCTGAGGAGACTTTGTCAAATAGCATCTATCCCTATCAAATCTCACGTTATGTTTCTCATTACAAGTGTCGGCACGCCTTTGATTCTATATTCCGTTTGTCTCTGAATCCAGAATTACTGGGTCTGGAAATTCTGGAACCAATAGTTCCAAATTAGAGGCCACAAGCTGGGAAAACTCCCCAGCAGAATCCAAGCCTAGAATGGCTGGGGATATAGGCGGGCCTCGAAAAATCTACTCACTCAATCGCATTTGTAGTCAGATTTGATCAGGTTAAGCTATTTTTAGCGCCTACTTGTAATAAATGAAGTAATCTGTGGGTAATTATCAAGTTTATTTCAACAGCCCCACACCAGTTGCGGTGCGTAGGTAAGGCAAAGATCAAAATGCTCACAGTTGGGAGTTGGAGAGGGATGGAAGGGAGGGTGGAATGTTGGGGGACCAATGGGAAGGGAGAGGAGACAATGGGCACTCTCGCGCAGGAGAGCAGGGTTGTAACCGTCTCGCGCCGGAGTCACGAGAGGGTGAAGTGATGCAATACAACACATCTTCCTCTCTTGAGTGTTTGACAAGTAAATAACACAATGTTATGTACGTTAGGAAATAAAGATTGTTTCTCTAACCAGATTCAATCACAAACAAAATCCTCGTAACGTTTGGGTTTGTGTATGGTTCTCCGTAGCCTACCCATGACTCTATGGGGAACAGAAACACTTTCTGAGTCAGAGTGAGAATCAATACCAGTCCAACCAAACCTACCACTGAGACCGTGACTATTCAAACAGACTTCAGAGTCAGAGTGTGAGTCACCGTCGCAACTCCGATAGGAAATCGGGGCGCGAGGACTGACATCAACAGACTGGTCTGAAGAGTGACGACCAGCTGAGTCAGTGATGGGTGGATCATCGTGTGTAACTACATTTCTAGACATGGAACTATGCTCTAAACCAGTCTCGTCAAAATCAACAAACAAATCTCTGCGGCAAGAGTTATGTTGAAGTTGATTGTGTACATTGGCTTCAGGATGGCATCTGGCCAGTCTACTCATGTGCCATACTTTCCCATCACTAAGTTTGGTTGCATTGTTATGAAGTTTGTTGATTCGCAAAGGAGCGGTGAATCTACTTTCACCTTTTCTTACTTTTTTTCCAAGCGAATTTTGACCAGATCCCCCACTTTGAATGCATGTTCTTTGGCACCATGTTTGGAATCGTACCATGCTTTGTAGTATTTTTGCGCCTTGATAGTGTTGTTCCTTATGACATCTGGTGACCATTCCAGTTTCTTTGAAGCTGGCATCCAACCTAGATCTATACTCAGGGGCTGTCTGCTTCTCATGAGGACGAAAGGCGGTGTACAGGTGCTGGCACAAGGGGAGATCCTGAAGGCCCAGATGAGTTTGAATACTTCTTCTTCCCAGTTGAGGTTGACATTTCTTGACAATTGTATGTGTCCTTTCAAGACACGATTGAAGCGTTCGGTGAGACCATTCCCTACCGGATGATATAATGAGGTGGTGTGATGGGTGATGCAATTTCTCTCCAGGAAGGATTTAAAGGTTTCAGAAGAAAATTGGGGACCATTGTGAGTGAGGATATCCTTGGGTAGCCCTTCGCTCAAGAACAGCTTGTCTAGGAAAGAAATGACTGTTGAGCTGTCTATTTCCGAGACAATTTCAATCTCTGGCCACTTAGAGAAGTGGTCTATGACAACCAAGATATACTTGATCTCTCCGTCGTGTCCTTCAATGGGTCTAGCGATGTCTAAGCCTAATTTCTCCCATGCCATCATGGGGGGTTTGAGAGGGGAGAGGGGAACTCTAGATGTTTTTAGAGTTTTATCCGAATCAGAGCACTCCACACAATTTCTTATTTTGATTTCAATTTGCTTGTCAATACCAGGCCACCAATAACTGGTCCTGACCCTTTGCTTAGTCTTTGAAATTCCAAGATGACCAATGTGGCACAGTTTCAGAATTTTGTCTCTGAGTGTGATGGGGGCTATAGCTTTGCCAACCCTGTACAACACACTATTTTCACAACTAAGTTTGTTTCTTATTTCCCAATAAACCTTTGCATTTTCTTGAAGATGGCGTTTCTCAGGCCAGGAAGTGTTGACAAATCGGCAAATGTCTTGGAGTGCAGAGTCACGAGACATGTGTTGTTCCCATTCCTCCGCAGAGATTCCATCAAGGTCAGTGTTGAATAGCAGTGCCACCTTTTCATCCTCAACTTGGGTATCCAAATCGTCGTGTGGAAGGGGTAGTCTGCTCAAGAAATCCGCCACTTTGTTTTTGATTCCAGGCCAATATTCAGCTGTGTAGTTTAAATCCAATAATTTGATAGACATTTTGCTTAACCTTGGTGAAGCATTTTGCAAACCAGAGGCAGAGAGGATCTTGATTAAGGGTTTGTGATCCGTGCGTAGATGTACATTATATCCCCAAATGTAAGTTCTGAAGTAATTGAGCGCCCATGAACAGGCCAATATCTCGCGTTCAATTACTGAGTATTTCTCCTGAGCAAGGGTGAGTGATCTCGAAGCAAAAGCTACAACCCATTCATTGTTTGAAGTGTCTTTCTGCGCTAGCACAGCACCCAGACCTCTATTGCTAGCATCAGTGGTGACAAAGATTTGTGCTTTGGGGTCAAACCCTTTAAGAAAGGGTGGATTACTTATTTCTTTCTTGATGGTGTCAAAGGTGTTCTGACAATCCATGGACCACTCAAACTTTGTTCTATTCTTTAGTAGTTGTCTTAGATTGTACATTTTTTCTGAAAAAATTCTAATGAACTTCGAGTAATATTCGGTTAGACCGAGGAAGGCTCTAACCTCTTCTTTGCAGCAAGGACAAGGAGCGTTTAGAATGGCATTGACTAAGCCTTGTTTGGGTTTGATACCTTCATGACTGATCGTGTGCCCTAGATATACCTCCTTGTTCTGGGACAGTTTACATTTATTTAACTCAACAGTTAATCCATGCATTTTCAATTTGTTAAAAACTTGCCTAAGGCGTGTGTCATGTTCCAATTGGTTGATACCCATGACCAGGATGTCGTCTTGGAAAAACCTGATACCGTCTACGCCCTCAAAGATAGAAGTCATGACTCTTTGGAAGAGCGCAGCGGCCGAGGCCAAACCAAACGGTACCCTGGTAAAGCGGTAACATCCAAATGGGGTGATAAAGGTGGTGTATTTCTTGCTGTCCACGTGTAGGGGTATTTGGTGATACGCAGATTTTAAGTCAATAATAGAGAAAACAAGCATATCATTGGTAGCATTAAACATTTCACAAATGCCTGCAAGTGGGTACTGATCAACAATTATGTTTTTGCTAAGATCCCTAAGATCAATGTAGAGTCTGATTTTTCCATTCGGACGTTTAACCACCACTAAGGGAGAAACCCATTCTGCAGACTCCACTTCCTCTATTATTCCGTCTTTGACTAATCTGTTCAGCTCAAGTTGAACATCATTTCTTACCGAAACGGGCAAATGTCTAACCTTGTGAATGCAAGGGATGGCAGAGTCTTTTAATTCAATTTTATGCTGAAAACTGTTAAGAAGACCAACCTTACCAGAGAACACTTCTGGAAATTCTTTGTGGATGGTGGACGACTCGTCAACAGACAAAACAGGGTCAGCACTATTGGGGTTGAGAATTATGCCTAGATCAGCTTGATCACTCCTACCAAGTACCGAGGGTCCTTTCTTAGCAACAAAGAGTCTACAAACTGCCTTCCTGTTTTTGAATTCAAACTCTAATTCACAAGTTCCTAAAAACTCAATGTTGTTGCCTGTGTAACTTCTAGCAATGATATTTGATTTTTCAAGCGATGTTCCAATTTTATCTGTGAACAGTTGTTTCCAAACATTTTCATTTATTATAGTGAAAGGAGACCCCGAATCAGCCATAACGTTAACTGTCACCCCACCTAATTTGACATCACACATGGGTTTTTTCTTCTTACTGGGTGTGAGTTCCAGAACATCGTATTCAATGGAGAATACGTAATTTATGCTATCAGAATCAGAGTACTCAGAATTTTCCTCCGTAGAGTCACTCTCCTCTTGAATGGGTTTGACATGTTTGCTTTGACTGAAAGATTTTCTATTGCATGCTTTAGCAATGTGACCAGTCAAACCACATGAGGTGTATTTTTGATATCTGGCAAGACATTTCACGGAATCAGCTAAATGGGTGGGAGACCCACAGCGGAAACACTTGAGTTCTGAGAAATCTTTGTTCTTCATGCTGTGACTCTTCTCCATTCTATGTTTGGACTTCGAATGTTCACCATTCTTGTGATGATCATGGGAGATTTCACGAGTACTAACTTTCTTCCTAAGTTTCTTAGCATGTGAAAGGTTGATGGCATTAACTGACACATGCTCATCTAACACTGCTTTGGCACATCTGCCGGTAAGTTCTGCCTTTTTAACCAAAGCAACAACTTCCTTTAAAGAGGATTCCCCATTCACCCAGAGTTTGTCTTGTATATGCGGATTGCTGGCATGCATGACTATCTGATCACGAACAAATTCCTCTTGTAGTTGCCCAAATCTGCAGGATAAGGCTAAATTGTTCAAAGCAGCTACATAGTCATCAATGCTTTCATCTTTACCCTGTTTCCTCCTTGAGAATTTGTAACGGTCAACCGCAACACAAACGATGGGTGAGAAATGGGCATCAAGATCATCTAAAGCATGTTGATAAACATTGCCACCTTCCCTCACTTTTCTTTCAATGTTGTTGTACGTTTTAACACCCCCAGGACCAAGACAGTACAACAACACCTTCTTTTTCTTTTCAGGTGTGAAGTCCTCATCTTCAAAAGTCTCAATGTAATTTGTAAAATACTCTTTCCACTCTTTCCACGGCATGCATGGTGCACCTTTGAGAGGTAGAAAAGCTTGAGGCTGAGCTAAATTCAAGGAACTCAGAGCACACATGACCAATTAATAAAGGAGAAGGAATCACACCAACCAGATAAACAACGAAGGTCAGAGTTGCAGTAGTAATGAAGACTTCCTCAAAATATTTGCTAATATTCACCACTGTTGCTGGCCATGTGGGTAACAGAAGAGGCAGTGAATAAAAGTTCTCTTTAATTCATGGAAACATTTTCTTTTAAGGTATGCTTTTTACTCTGTGCCCTTGGAGAATTTAACAATGAAGTATTCTACGTAGTTTATACATGTTAAGTATCAGTTCAATTTCTTATTCCACGTTAACAAAAGTCTTCACAGCAAATTACAAACTCGAGCAGATAAGCGTCCACGTAAGCTTGCCAAAGCTGGATTCGAACACACAAACTGCCAATAGAATTGAGCCACAAGATGACGCCTTAAGGTGCGTTCCAGTGACGTAGAACGCGCCAGGGCATGCGCAGAACAAGAATGCTGAGAAGAAACTGAAGGCGCGAAAACAGCTGACTGAAACTGTCACTTGCGCACGTCGAAGAAGAAAAGGAACACACTCGCCGCTCCAGGAGTCATAAACACTCGCGCAGAAAGATTAGGATAAGAGTCTCATACAGCGTGCCTCAGCGCCGGACAACAGCAAGCCTCAGGAGAAGAGCAGTATGTAGATACACACACAAGTACCTTGGACCACGATGAATCACTTGCCCAGAGATACTCCGTGGAGAGTTCGACTCACAGAAGTAGTGGCAGTGGCACAAAAGAATCCGCGGTGAGGGGCTGGAACTTCCCCTCGTCGCCACTTGTAATAAATGAAGTAATCTGTGGGTAATTATCAAGTTTATTTCAACAGCCCCACAACAGTTGGGGTGCATAGGTAAGGCAAAGATCATAATGTTCACAGCTGGGAGTTGGAGAGGGATGGAAGGGAGGGTGGAATGTTGGGTGACCAATGGGAAGGGAGAGGAGACAATGGGCACTCTCGCGCAGGAGAGCAGGGTTGTCACCGTCTCGCGCAGGAGGCACGAGAGGGTGAAGTGATGCAATACAACACTACTTGTCTGTTCTGATGAGTGAGCTGAAGCTGGAAGGAAGAGGTGTTCTGTTTATTCAGAAAGTAAATTAGCCATAAAGATGTCTTTTAAATCTTGTTTTTATCTTGACACATTTCCTGTCTATTCAAGGACAGAGGTCAAATGTCAATTTGTCTTTTCACTAATTGTTTCTTATCTAACACACAGCATTTAAACCTCTTGTAAATGAATAGTTCAAGTATTTAAAAATATATCAGGCATTACAAAATACATTTTTTCTTATAGTTCAGAAATGTGATCCAGACAAAGATTTAAATAGGAGCAAATCATCAGAAAAGTACTTGGTGATGTGCAAATAAAAAATATTTGCAGAAACTCGATTTCCAAACATTATACACGATATAGTTTTATCAGTAAATATATGTCTGGCTTGCAGGTTAATAGACAAAAAATATGTGTTTCCGGTGGTGTCGGCTGCTCCTCGCCCTGTGAACCTACCGTTAGATCTCAATTGGGCTGCCTCCTCCTTTAAGTACCTAGGGATCCATATCTTCCACTCTTTGGAGGATCTGAGGGATGGAAATCTGGGACGGGCATTTTAAACTCTTAAGGCCTGTGTCCCATTCTGGTGCTCACTGCGTCTTCCGACTATGGCCCTTATTTCATTGTCAAAGATTGTCATGTTACTGCGTCTTTTATACTTTTTGGAAAATCTCTCATTGGGAATACCCGCGGTTTGGTAACGGCAGCTTGATGCTTTGCTCCAAGATCTGATTTGGGAAAAAGGGTAGCGTAGGGTCTCACTCAGCACATTACAGCGCCCTATGGCAGAGGGGGGCTTGGGGGTAACGGATTTTGAATATTACTTCCTAGCCTCCCAGCTACAGTTACTTGCACAGGGACTGGAGGGCATGGATGTGTATGGAATTAATCTTACGAAACCGGGGGCTTAAGCTCCCTCATTGCTGGCCAAAATGCTTGACCCCAGGGTAGTGATCGCGCACCAGTCGTTGTTGCAGACCATTGCCTTCCGGTCCCCAAGACGATGTGTAATGAAACAACCAGGGACACGCTATATGCCCCAGCCCTGCTCCTAATCGGTTTGTCATACGGCAATCCTAAGAAACCATTTACTGTGGAGCAGCTGACACAATGGACCGCAGTAGGGTTAGAAATGGTAGATGACTGTTATGAGCAGGCCACATTAATACCACTAGAAGAATTAGTAGAAAATACAGGACTGCACGCAGGACAATTTCTGCACTATGAAGCCCTAACGTGCACATTCCAGAGACTATGGGACAGAGGGCGGGAGGAGCCCGAGACACACAGGGTGCTCCAATCCTTACTTACACTGGGACGTTCAAAACACCAGATAAAATGGTTCTATATAGTGTTAGAACCGGGAGTCTCTAGTTGGCAGAGGTAAGTACCTTAGCCCAAGTAGGGACCCTCACTTCCAGTCAGGGTGACGGAATAACCCTCTGAGATAACCCCTGCTCACCCTCTAGGTAGCATGGCCCGAGCAGTCTAGGCTAAACAGAGGCAATGTGGATAACATTTGCACTTAACACAACAATAATCCCCAATCCACCACAAACTGAGACCACACAGGTAAGTATATTTTATAAAAATATATAGCTTTATCTAGTTTCAGCATGTAAATGAAGCAGTTGCATGATAATCACTTCTTTAGACAACGTAGCATTTGATCTTAAGGGTTGCACTTAATTCTTAATGGTTCTTGTAAATAGGCAGTTCTCAGAATCAAAACAAAACAGTCTCAAGTCTCTCAGATCAGGGGTCTAAAAATAATGCCCCTGATTTCTACTCAATCCGCTCTCACAACAAGCAGTTGAAGCAATGCCCACGTGTGATTCTAGCTATGGGCTCCAAGCGCTGTCAATGCGCTTCCTCGCGAGGCCCAGGGACTCTTTCTCGTCCCAGGGGCAGCCTCGCGTCTTCCTGAGACTCCGGCGCACCAGGCCGGTCAGATTGCACGCGCCCCCGCCCCGGCCGGTCCCCTTTCCTCTCCCGCCCGCTCTCGACAATCCAACGAGCGGCGGGGGAGGCGGTGAGGCTCACCTTGTGGGGGGGACGGTTGGCCAGGGGTGCGGGACGCCACAAAAATCCCTCGGCGGGGTCAGGTCACTTCCCCGCGGGCCGGCGGTGATCACGGAGGTTCTTCGGCTCTTCCAGCCGCCTCGACCCAGGCAGCCAATCCCGTTGGCCCTTCAGACGAGCCCCTCTGAGCGCGAGGCCACCAACCAATGGCAGCGCGGCCTCGCTGATGATGCTACGCTCCGCGGGCCAATCACGGCCCGATCCTGCTGATGACGCTGCGCCGCACGGGCCAATCCCGTCGCGGCGTTAGTGAGGGGGCTCGGCTCCCTCCACCAATGGGAGCGCGGCGACTTCGTTCTTCGCCGCGGCAGCTCCTGGATCTCGGAGCAAGTTACGGGGGGGTTTCCTGGCCCCGGTCCGCGGTGGTGATTTGGCGGCAAAGGGTTTTCAAGGGCGCTGGTCACGACTAGACCCCCCTCTCGACCTCCTCGCCACCTTGGACCGTATTTCACGAGGGGAGGCTCCACAAGCCTCCGACCCTCACTGGTAATGTGCCGATGAGCACACCGATCTCCTCCTCACGTCCCGCAGTCAAGCACCACGCGTCTCGGGTCACAACAGCACGATTTTGCAGCTGTTTTCTGGGATAGCTTTAGGAACCTTTAGCCCTGGGTTCCCAACAGGAGGCCAGCTCTTCTCAGGCCCTTGGAGATTCAGTTGTAGACACAGCACACAGCAGAGTCTTGTAGTTTCAAGCAGGCAGGGTCACAGCACACAGCAAAGCCCCTTTCTTCTCCTCAGCTTCCAGTCAGACAGCAGAACAGGTCAGCCCTTAGAGCACACAGCAAGGCAGTCTTCCTTTAGTTCTCTCGCCGTCCTCCTTCCTGCCGAGGTTCCTTCTTGATTGTAGAATTTCAGAATCTAAACTTCTGTAGTCAGGGGTCCTTTCCTTATACCCCTCAATGTCTTTGAAGTCCTTTGAAGTCTTTGTGCATGGAGGCCCTTGGTCCAGTCTAAACCAGTTCTGGGGGTTGCGGAGCACTGAGGTGTCTCTGGTTTTCTTCTTCCTGTCAGCTTCAGGGCCAGAGGTGTCAGTTGACCACCAGGAGGGAGCTAACATGGGGGAGGTAGGCCTTGGCACAGCCCAGTACTTATCAGGCATTCCTTCCTCCCACCTCCCAGGCAGGCAGAAAGGTTTAGACAAAAGAACAGCCACTTTCTAAAAGTGCTATTCTCCAACACAGGATTTAAAAACACCCTTCACTAAAAGATGTGTCATTAAATTCTGAGTTCAGGGATATCTTTCACTTATGTCCCATCTTGTTCCTATGGGAAGATAGGCTGGTATCACATGGGCCCAGCCTCCTCCATGTTACTCTATGGAGCAGATAGCCTTACAGCAGTGAGCGCATAAAATGGCTGCAGCCCACTACCAGAGCATATTACCTGCACTAGTACATGCTCTACCTTATCCATACACTGCACCCTGCCCAGGGGGGTACCTTGAGCCTTCCATAGGGGTGACTGATGTGCACAGACAGGGAAGGGTTAGGCCTAGCCAGTGGGGACACTGGCCAGGCTGACATGGCAGTCACTGACTGCACACAGGCTCTGCGCTGGCAGGCCTGAGTCACCATTTTAAAGCTACTCATGTCGGTGGCGCAATCTGCGCTGCAGGCCCACTAGTAGCATTTGTCATCACCAGCCCTGGCACACACAGTGCACTTTACTAGGGACTTCGTGGTGATACAAATATGCCAATCAATATCACAATTTACAGAGGGAGCACTTACACTCTGACACTGATCAGCAGTGGCAGAGTGTCCAAAGCATCTTAATCAGCAAAAACGAAATCCAGCACAGCATCACAACACATGAGTCAGAGGCAAAAAGATGGGGGAAGAACCACGCCAAAAGGTGTCAGGTCTAACACGTGTCCCCTCCAGCTGAAAGTGGGGAGAACTACCCAACCTCTTGGGAGTCCTCATCACTAAGGCGGAAGAATCTGGACAGACCGTCAGCATTGGCGTGTTCTGTACCAGGGCGGTGCTCCACCGTAAAGTCCATCCCCTGTAGGGAAATGGACCACCTCAACAATTTTGGATTCTCACCCCTCATCTGCATTAACCATCTGAGGGGCCTGTGGTCGGTCTGAACACGGAAGTGAGTCCCAAACAGGTAGGGCCTCAGCTTCTTCAGAGCCCAGACCACAGCGAAAGCTTCTCTTCCGATGGCACTCCATTTCTGTTCCCTGGGGATTAGCCTTCGGCTAATGAAAGCCACTGGTTGGTCTCCGCCCTCATCATTAATCTGTGAGAGCACTGCTCCCACGCCTTGCTCTGAAGCGTCCGTTTGCACAATGAACTCACTGGAAAAGTCAGGTGCCTTAAGCACCGGTGCTGTGCACATGGCAGTTTTGAGGGTGTCAAAAGCAGTTTGACAGGCCTCAGTCCAATTCACTTTACAACAAGGGGTGGTGATGGACAGAGTCTCTGAATTAAGCAGAGTACTCTCACCCAGTCAAGAGATCAGGGCTAGATCCAACACCGTTTTTTAGCTCATTGCACCATCCCAGTTTCAGAACCTGGCTGTATGCAAATTAGCCTGTCCCTGGCCCAGTGCATCATGGGAACAGGGCAGACCAGACTACAAAAGCCAATTCTTACACTGGGAAGGAAACAAGCTTCCGGGGACCGGTTTCTGGCATTACAGCCGTCTTCGGCCCGGCTTGCTTGAATCCTGATGGTGCAATGAGCAAGGGACTCACATCTGAGTATACCCTTCCACGCTTAGGGTGGACAAAATTATTTACAACAAGGGGTGGTGATGGACAGAGTCTCTGAATTAAGCAGAGTACTCTCACCCAGTCAAGAGATCAGGGCTAGATCCAACACCGTTTTTTAGCTCATTGCACCATCCCAGTTTCAGAACCTGGCTGTATGCAAATTAGTCTGTCCCTGGCCCAGTGCATCATGGGAACAGGGCAGACCAGACTACAAAAGCCAATTCTTACACTGGGAAGGAAACAAGCTTCCGGGGACCGGTTTCTGGCATTACAGCCGTCTTCGGCCCGGCTTGCTTGAATCCTGATGGTGCAATGAGCAAGGGACTCACATCTGAGTATACCCTTCCACGCTTAGGGTGGACAAAATTATTTACAACAAGGGGTGGTGATGGACAGAGTCTCTGAATTAAGCAGAGTACTCTCACCCAGTCAAGAGATCAGGGCTAGATCCAACACCGTTTTTTAGCTCATTGCACCATCCCAGTTTCAGAACCTGGCTGTATGCAAATTAGTCTGTCCCTGGCCCAGTGCATCATGGGAACAGGGCAGACCAGACTACAAAAGCCAATTCTTACACTGGGAAGGAAACAAGCTTCCGGGGACCGGTTTCTGGCATTACAGCCGTCTTCGGCCCGGCTTGCTTGAATCCTGATGGTGCAATGAGCAAGGGACTCACATCTGAGTATACCCTTCCACGCTTAGGGTGGACAAAATTATTTACAACAAGGGGTGGTGATGGACAGAGTCTCTGAATTAAGCAGAGTACTCTCACCCAGTCAAGAGATCAGGGCTAGATCCAACACCGTTTTTTAGCTCATTGCACCATCCCAGTTTCAGAACCTGCCTGTATGCAAATTAGTCTGTCCCTGGCCCAGTGCATCATGGGAACAGGGCAGACCAGACTACAAAAGCCAATTCTTACACTGGGAAGGAAACAAGCTTCCGGGGACCGGTTTCTGGCATTACAGCCGTCTTCGGCCCGGCTTGCTTGAATCCTGATGGTGCAATGAGCAAGGGACTCACATCTGAGTATACCCTTCCACGCTTAGGGTGGACAAAATTATTTACAACAAGGGGTGGTGATGGACAGAGTCTCTGAATTAAGCAGAGTACTCTCACCCAGTCAAGAGATCAGGGCTAGATCCAACACCG
This sequence comes from Lissotriton helveticus, assembly GCF_964261635.1. Taxonomy (NCBI): domain Eukaryota; kingdom Metazoa; phylum Chordata; class Amphibia; order Caudata; family Salamandridae; genus Lissotriton; species Lissotriton helveticus. The sequence continues at coordinate 439,271,486 of NC_136070.1, read as the reverse complement.
TTTTTTAGCTCATTGCACCATCCCAGTTTCAGAACCTGGCTGTATGCAAATTAGTCTGTCCCTGGCCCAGTGCATCATGGGAACAGGGCAGACCAGACTACAAAAGCCAATTCTTACACTGGGAAGGAAACAAGCTTCCGGGGACCGGTTTCTGGCATTACAGCCGTCTTCGGCCCGGCTTGCTTGAATCCTGATGGTGCAAGGAGCAAGGGACTCACATCTGAGTATACCCTTCCACGCTTAGGGTGGACAAAATTATTTACAACAAGGGGTGGTGATGGACAGAGTCTCTGAATTAAGCAGAGTACTCTCACCCAGTCAAGAGATCAGGGCTAGATCCAACACCGTTTTTCAGCTCATTGCACCATCCCAGTTTCAGAACCTGGCTGTATGCAAATTAGTCTGTCCCTGGCCCAGTGCATCATGGGAACAGGGCAGACCAGACTACAAAAGCCAATTCTTACACTGGGAAGGAAACAAGCTTCCGGGGACCGGTTTCTGGCATTACAGCCGTCTTCGGCCCGGCTTGCTTGAAACCTGATGGTGCAATGAGCAAGGGACTCACATCTGAGTATACCCTTCCACGCTTAGGGTGGACAAAATTATTTACAACAAGGGGTGGTGATGGACAGAGTCTCTGAATTAAGCAGAGTACTCTCACCCAGTCAAGAGATCAGGGCTAGATCCAACACCGTTTTTTAGCTCATTGCACCATCCCAGTTTCAGAACCTGGCTGTATGCAAATTAGTCTGTCCCTGGCCCAGTGCATCATGGGAACAGGGCAGACCAGACTACAAAAGCCAATTCTTACACTGGGAAGGAAACAAGCTTCCGGGGACCGGTTTCTGGCATTACAGCCGTCTTCGGCCCGGCTTGCTTGAATCCTGATGGTGCAATGAGCAAGGGACTCACATCTGAGTATACCCTTCCACGCTTAGGGTGGACAAAATTATTTACAACAAGGGGTGGTGATGGACAGAGTCTCTGAATTAAGCAGAGTACTCTCACCCAGTCAAGAGATCAGGGCTAGATCCAACACCGTTTTTTAGCTCATTGCACCATCCCAGTTTCAGAACCTGGCTGTATGCAAATTAGTCTGTCCCTGGCCCAGTGCATCATGGGAACAGGGCAGACCAGACTACAAAAGCCAATTCTTACACTGGGAAGGAAACAAGCTTCCGGGGACCGGTTTCTGGCATTACAGCCGTCTTCGGCCCGGCTTGCTTGAATCCTGATGGTGCAAGGAGCAAGGGACTCACATCTGAGTATACCCTTCCACGCTTAGGGTGGACAAAATTATTTACAACAAGGGGTGGTGATGGACAGAGTCTCTGAATTAAGCAGAGTACTCTCACCCAGTCAAGAGATCAGGGCTAGATCCAACACCGTTTTTCAGCTCATTGCACCATCCCAGTTTCAGAACCTGGCTGTATGCAAATTAGTCTGTCCCTGGCCCAGTGCATCATGGGAACAGGGCAGACCAGACTACAAAAGCCAATTCTTACACTGGGAAGGAAACAAGCTTCCGGGGACCGGTTTCTGGCATTACAGCCGTCTTCGGCCCGGCTTGCTTGAATCCTGATGGTGCAATGAGCAAGGGACTCACATCTGAGTATACCCTTCCACGCTTAGGGTGGACAAAATTATTTACAACAAGGGGTGGTGATGGACAGAGTCTCTGAATTAAGCAGAGTACTCTCACCCAGTCAAGAGATCAGGGCTAGATCCAACACCGTTTTTTAGCTCATTGCACCATCCCAGTTTCAGAACCTGGCTGTATGCAAATTAGTCTGTCCCTGGCCCAGTGCATCATGGGAACAGGGCAGACCAGACTACAAAAGCCAATTCTTACACTGGGAAGGAAACAAGCTTCCGGGGACCGGTTTCTGGCATTACAGCCGTCTTCGGCCCGGCTTGCTTGAATCCTGATGGTGCAATGAGCAAGGGACTCACATCTGAGTATACCCTTCCACGCTTAGGGTGGACAAAATTATTTACAACAAGGGGTGGTGATGGACAGAGTCTCTGAATTAAGCAGAGTACTCTCACCCAGTCAAGAGATCAGGGCTAGATCCAACACCGTTTTTTAGCTCATTGCACCATCCCAGTTTCAGAACCTGGCTGTATGCAAATTAGTCTGTCCCTGGCCCAGTGCATCATGGGAACAGGGCAGACCAGACTACAAAATCCAATTCTTACACTGGGAAGGAAACAAGCTTCCGGGGACCGGTTTCTGGCATTACAGCCGTCTTCGGCCCGGCTTGCTTGAATCCTGATGGTGCAATGAGCAAGGGACTCACTCAAGCTTGTTTCCTTCCCAGTGTAAGAATTGGCTTTTGTAGTCTGGTCTGCCCTGTTCCCATGATGCACTGGGCCAGGGACAGACTAATTTGCATACAGCCAGGTTCTGATACTGGGATGGTGGAATGAGCTAAAAAACGGTGTTGGATCTAGCCCAGATCTCTTGACTGGGTGAGAGTATTCTGCTTAATTCAGAGACTCTGTCCCTCACCACCCCTTGTTGTAAATATTTTTGTCCACCCTAAGCGTGGAAGGGTATACTCAGACATGAGTCCCTTGCTCATTGCACCATCAGGATTCAAGCAAGCCGGGCCGAAGACGGCTGTAATGCCAGAAACCGGTCCCCGGAAGCTTGTTTCCTTCCCAGTGTAAGAATTGGCTTTTGTAGTCTGGTCTGCCCTGTTCCCATGATGCACTGGGCCAGGGACAGACTAATTTGCATACAGCCAGGTTCTGAAACTGGGATGGTGCAATGAGCTAAAAAACGGTGTTGGATCTAGCCCAGATCTCTTGACTGGGTGAGAGTATTCTGCTTAATTCAGAGACTCTGTCCCTCACCACCCCTTGTTGTAAATATTGTTGTCCACCCTAAGCGTGGAAGGGTATACTCAGACATGAGTCCCTTGCTCATTGCACCATCAGGATTCAAGCAAGCCGGGCCGAAGACGGCTGTAATGCCAGAAACCGGTCCCCGGAAGCTTGTTTCCTTCCCAGTGTAAGAATTGGCTTTTGTAGTCTGGTCTGCCATGTTCCCATGATGCACTGGGCCAGGGACAGACTAATTTGCATACAGCCAGGTTCTGAAACTGGGATGGTGCAATGAGCTAAAAATCGGTGTTGGATCTAGCCCAGATCTCTTGACTGGGTGAGAGTATTCTGCTTAATTCAGAGACTCTTTCCCTCACCACCCCTTGTTGTAAATATTTTTGTCCACACTAAGCGTGGAAGGGTATACTCAGACATGAGTCCCTTGCTCATTGCACCATCAGGATTCAAGCAAGCCGGGCCGAAGACGGCTGTAATGCCAGAAACTGGTCCCCCGAAGCTTGTTTCTTTCCCAGTGTAAGAATTGGCTTTTGTAGTCTGGTCTGCCCTGTTCCCATGATGCACTGGGCCAGGGACAGACTAATTTGCATACAGCCAGGTTCTGAAACTGGGATGGTGCAATGAGCTAAAAAACGGTGTTGGATCTAGCCCAGATCTCTTGACTGGGTGAGAGTATTCTGCTTAATTCAGAGACTCTGTCCCTCACCACCCCTTGTTGTAAATATTTTTGTCCACCCTAAGCGTGGAAGGGTATACTCAGACATGAGTCCCTTGCTCATTGCACCATCAGGATTCAAGCAAGCCGGGCCGAAGACGGCTGTAATGCCAGAAACCGGTCCCCGGAAGCTTGTTTCCTTCCCTGTGTAAGAATTGGCTTTTGTAGTCTGGTCTGCCCTGTTCCCATGATGCACTGGGCCAGGGACAGATTAATTTGCATACAGCCAGGTTCTGAAACTGGGATGGTGCAATGAGCTAAAAAACGGTGTTGGATCTAGCCCAGATCTCTTGACTGGGTGAGAGTATTCTGCTTAATTCAGAGACTCTGTCCCTCACCACCCCTTGTTGTAAATATTTTTGTCCACCCTAAGCGTGGAAGGGTATACTCAGACATGAGTCCCTTGCTCATTGCACCATCAGGATTCAAGCAAGCCGGGCCGAAGACGGCTGTAATGCCAGAAACCGGTCCCCGGAAGCTTGTTTCCTTCCCAGTGTAAGAATTGGCTTTTGTAGTCTGGTCTGCCCTGTTCCCATGATGCACTGGGCCAGGGACAGATTAATTTGCATACAGCCAGGTTCTGAAACTGGGATGGTGCAATGAGCTAAAAAACGGTGTTGGATCTAGCCCAGATCTCTTGACTGGGTGAGAGTATTCTGCTTAATTCAGAGACTCTGTCCCTCACCACCCCTTGTTGTAAATATTTTTGTCCACCCTAAGCGTGGAAGGGTATACTCAGACATGAGTCCCTTGCTCATTGCACCATCAGGATTCAAGCAAGCCGGGCCGAAGACGGCTGTAATGGCAGAAACCGGTCCCCGGAAGCTTGTTTCCTTCCCAGTGTAAGAATTGGCTTTTGTAGTCTGGTCTGCCCTGTTCCCATGATGCACTGGGCCAGGGACAGACTAATTTGCATACAGCCAGGTTCTGAAACTGGGATGGTGCAATGAGCTAAAAAACGGTGTTGGATCTAGCCCAGATCTCTTGACTGGGTGAGAGTATTCTGCTTAATTCAGAGACTCTGTCCCTCACCACCCCTTGTTGTAAATATTTTTGTCCACCCTAAGCGTGGAAGGGTATACTCAGACATGAGTCCCTTGCTCATTGCACCATCAGGATTCAAGCAAGCCGGGCCGAAGACGGCTGTAATGCCAGAAACTGGTCCCCGGAAGCTTGTTTCCTTCCCAGTGTAAGAATTGGCTTTTGTAGTCTGGTCTGCCCTGTTCCCATGATGCACTGGGCCAGGGACAGACTAATTTGCATACAGCCAGGTTCTGAAACTGGGATGGTGCAATGAGCTAAAAAACGGTGTTGGATCTAGCCCAGATCTCTTGACTGGGTGAGAGTATTCTGCTTAATTCAGAGACTCTGTCCCTCACCACCCCTTGTTGTAAATATTTTTGTCCACCCTAAGCGTGGAAGGGTATACTCAGACATGAGTCCCTTGCTCATTGCACCATCAGGATTCAAGCAAGCCGGGCCGAAGACGGCTGTAATGCCAGAAACCGGTCCCCGGAAGCTTGTTTCCTTCCCAGTGTAAGAATTGGCTTTTGTAGTCTGGTCTGCCCTGTTCCCATGATGCACTGGGCCAGGGACAGACTAATTTGCATACAGCCAGGTTCTGAAACTGGGATGGTGCAATGAGCTAAAAAACGGTGTTGGATCTAGCCCAGATCTCTTGACTGGGTGAGAGTATTCTGCTTAATTCAGAGACTCTGTCCCTCACCACCCCTTGTTGTAAATATTTTTGTCCACCCTAAGCGTGGAAGGGTATACTCAGACATGAGTCCCTTGCTCATTGCACCATCAGGATTCAAGCAAGCCGGGCCGAAGACGGCTGTAATGCCAGAAACCGGTCCCCGGAAGCTTGTTTCCTTCCCAGTGTAAGAATTGGCTTTTGTAGTCTGGTCTGCCCTGTTCCCATGATGCACTGGGCCAGGGACAGATTAATTTGCATACAGCCAGGTTCTGAAACTGGGATGGTGCAATGAGCTAAAAAACGGTGTTGGATCTAGCCCAGATCTCTTGACTGGGTGAGAGTATTCTGCTTAATTCAGAGACTCTGTCCCTCACCACCCCTTGTTGTAAATATTTTTGTCCACCCTAAGCGTGGAAGGGTATACTCAGACATGAGTCCCTTGCTCATTGCACCATCAGGATTCAAGCAAGCCGGGCCGAAGACGGCTGTAATGCCAGAAACCGGTCCCCGGAAGCTTGTTTCCTTCCCAGTGTAAGAATTGGCTTTTGTAGTCTGGTCTGCCCTGTTCCCATGATGCACTGGGCCAGGGACAGACTAATTTGCATACAGCCAGGTTCTGAAACTGGGATGGTGCAATGAGCTAAAAAACGGTGTTGGATCTAGCCCAGATCTCTTGACTGGGTGAGAGTATTCTGCTTAATTCAGAGACTCTGTCCCTCACCACCCCTTGTTGTAAATATTTTTGTCCACCCTAAGCGTGGAAGGGTATACTCAGACATGAGTCCCTTGCTCATTGCACCATCAGGATTCAAGCAAGCCGGGCCGAAGACGGCTGTAATGCCAGAAACCGGTCCCCGGAAGCTTGTTTCCTTCCCAGTGTAAGAATTGGCTTTTGTAGTCTGGTCTGCCCTGTTCCCATGATGCACTGGGCCAGGGACAGACTAATTTGCATACAGCCAGGTTCTGAAACTGGGATGGTGCAATGAGCTAAAAAACGGTGTTGGATCTAGCCCAGATCTCTTGACTGGGTGAGAGTATTCTGCTTAATTCAGAGACTCTGTCCCTCACCACCCCTTGTTGTAAATATTTTTGTCCACCCTAAGCGTGGAAGGGTATACTCAGACATGAGTCCCTTGCTCATTGCACCATCAGGATTCAAGCAAGCCGGGCCGAAGACGGCTGTAATGCCAGAAACCGGTCCCCGGAAGCTTGTTTCCTTCCCAGTGTAAGAATTGGCTTTTGTAGTCTGGTCTGCCCTGTTCCCATGATGCACTGGGCCAGGGACAGACTAATTTGCATACAGCCAGGTTCTGAAACTGGGATGGTGCAATGAGCTAAAAAACGGTGTTGGATCTAGCCCAGATCTCTTGACTGGGTGAGAGTATTCTGCTTAATTCAGAGACTCTGTCCCTCACCACCCCTTGTTGTAAATACAATTCACTTTCCTGGGCTGATTCCTAGATGTCAGCTCTGTCAAAGGGGCCACAATGGTGCCATAGCCTTTGATAAACCGTCTGTAATACCCGGTGAGACCTAAAAAGGCTCTCACCTCAGTCTGGGTCTTGGGGGGTTCCCAAGCCAGAATGGTATCAATTTTTGCCTGTAGGGGCGCCACCTTGCCGCCCCCCACCTGGTGTCCCAAGTACACCACAGATCCCTGCCCTATCTGGCATTTACTGGCCTTGATAGTGAGGCCTGCCTTCTGCAGAGCCTTCAACACTTCAGTGAGGTGTTGCAGGTGTTCCTCCCAAGTGGAGCTGAACACAGCAATGTCATCCAGGTAGGCTGCGCTGAATTGCTCCAGCCCTGCCAGTACCTGGTTGACCAATCTCTGAAATGTGGCGGGAGCATTTTTCAACCCAAAGGGCATGACACGGAACTGGAAGTGCCCCTCTGGTGTGGAAAATGCTGACCTCTCCTTTGCCCCGTCAGTTAAGGCAATCTGCCAGTACCCTGAAGTCAAATCAAAAGTACTCAGGTACTGGGCAGCTCCCAACCGATCCACCAGCTCATCAGCTCTGGGGATGGGGTGCGCGTCAGTCTTGGTGACCGCATTGAGCCCACGGTAGTCCACGCAGAACCGAAGTTCTGGGGTGCCACCGGGGGTAGCAGCTTTCTTAGGCACTAAGACCACTGGGCTAGCCCAGGGGCTGCTGGAGGGCTCAATAACCCCAAGCGCCAACATCTTGGAAACTTCTTCCTTGATGCTAGCTCTGACCTTGTCAGCCACCCTGTAAAACTTCTGTTTCACAGGCATGCTGTCTCCAGTGTCCACGTCGTGGACGCACCACTTGGTGACACCTGGGGTCAGGGAGAACAGTGGGGCGAACTGACCCAAGACTTGGCGACAGTCCTCCTGCTGTTCTGGGGTCAGGGTGGGGGAGAGGACCACACCATCCACTGACCCATCTTGCTCCTGGACTGCCAGGAGGTCAGGGAGAGGATCACTATCCTCCTCCCCTCCAACATCTGTAGCCATGAGCATAGTTACTTCAGTCCTTTCAAAGTGGGGCTTGAGGCGGTTCACATGCAGCACTCTCAGGGGCTGCCTGGGAGTCTTCAGGTTAACCAAATAGGTAACCTCGCTCTTGCGCTCCACCACCTCATATGGCCCAGACCACTTGTCGTGGAGCGCACAAGGCTCCACTGGCGCCATCACCCACACCTTCTGACCCGGTTGGAACTCAACCAGAGAAGTGTTCTGGTCATACCACCTCTTCATTTCCTCCTGGCTAGCCTCCAGGTTCTCTTGAGCGAGCTTCCTGAAGCGCTTGGTCTGGTTGCGAATGGCCAGCACATAGCTGAACACATCCTGAGGGGTTTTCCCACGGGATTTCTCCCACCCCTCCTTCACCAGAGCCAGAGGCCCTCTGACAGGGTGGCCATACAGCAACTCAAAGGGACTGAACCCTAAGGATTTCTGAGGCACCTCCCTGTAGGCAAACAACAGGCATGGCAACAAGACATCCCATTTCCGCCTCATGGGCTCTTCCAGGCCCATAATCATGCCCTTCAATGTGCGGTTGAATCTCTCAACCAAACCATTTCCTTGAGGGTGGTAAGGAGTGGTGAATTTGTATGTCACCCCACACTCACTCCACAGGGACTTCATATACTTAGAAATGAAGTTTGTCCCCCTGTCTGAGACGACCTCCCTCGGAAATCCCACCCGGGAAAAGATCCCCATCAGGGCACGGCCCACCACTGGGGCGGTGACTGTCCTGAGCAGGAGGGCTTCCGGGTACCGAGTGGCATGGTCCACCAAGACCAGGATAAACCTGTTGCCTAGGGCTGTCTTGGGATCCAGGGGCCCCACGATGTCAATGCCCACCCGCTCAAAAGGGGTGCTCACCACGGGAAAGGGTTGGAGGGGGGCCACGCGCTTCCCTCCACTCTTGCCACTGGCCTGACAAGTCTGGCAAGATTTACAAAAGGCAGAGACGTGTGTCTTCATCTGGGGCCAGTAGAAATGGGTGACAAGCCTGTGATAGGTCTTGTCTTGCCCCAGATGTCCTGCGAGAGGTACGTCATGAGCCAGACCCAGGAGGAAGTTCCTGAAGCGCTCCGGTACCACCAGCACACGGGCTGCACCGGGCTCAGCGAACTTAGGCTCACTATAAAGTAAGTCATCCTCCCAATAGATCAAATGCTCCTTGGACCCCAGGCCTGCGGCCTGGTCTGCAGCCTGCTGCCGCACACCAATGAGAGAAGGGCACTCCTTCTGAGCCTGGCAGAATTCCTCCCTGGAGGGACCACCCTCTTGCTGCCACTGGGACAGCTCAGGCAATTCCCCTAGTTCGGCCACCTGCTCCCCTGTAGGTTCCAGGGCATCCCCTTCCGGGTCTGCCTCCTCCTGGACCGTGGGAACAGTGGGGGCCGGTTTCCCGCGCCCTCTACCCCTTCCTCTCTTGGCAGGTCCCTGGGCCATTGTTCCAGGCTCCAGTTCTGCTAGACCGCCCTCTCTGGCTGTCATTGCACGGGTGGACACACAGATCCACGCAGGCAAACCCAACATCTCCAAGTGAGTCCTGTGCTCCACCTCTTTCCAGGGGGAGCTCTCCAGGTCATTACCTAATAGACAATCTACAGGCAAGGCATCACTTACAACCATCTCCAAAATACCGGAGACTCTTCCCCATTCAAATGGAACTTTTGCCAACTTGCAGTAGCGCACTGAACTGTCAGCTGCCACCACAGGCCGGAGTACCTTGGGAACAATTTGCTCTTCAGACACCCACTGACACCTAACAGATGTCACGCTGGCCCCTGTGTCTCTCAGAGCCTCCACCTCCTGTCCATTGATGGTCACCTTCTGCCCGTATTTCTTAGTGTTTTGGGGCAGCAAGGTTTCCTGGGCCATCTCTTGGTCTCCTAGAGAGACAAGGGTCATCAAGGCTAACCCCTCCTCCCCACTAGAAATCAAATCCCCTCCCAAAGCTACACTGGCTAACGCCGGAGCTGGAGCTGGAGCACCAGTGGGTGCAGATTTCTTCTTTGGACAGTTTGGAGCAATGTGCCCCACCTCCCTACATGCATAGCAAGTGAGGGTCTTCTTGTCCTGCGGGCCCTTATGGGGCCAGGACTTCTTCGGCTTGGGGGGTTGAGACACCTTCTCCTGGGAACTACTTTGGGGCCCTTTAGAAGACTCCTTTTGATTACCCGTGTCCCCCCCACTCTTCTGCTGGGGACCCTGTCCACCTTTGGCTGGGGTACTTACCACCCCCTTGTGGACCCTGGTGCTAGTCCACCGGTCCGCCTCTTTAGCAAGCTCACTGTGATCAGTTAACTTGCTATCCAAAAGATGCTGGCGCAGCTCTGGGACACATAAACTACTTAAGTGCTCCCTACTAATCAAGTGGCACAACCCCACATAATCAGTAACTTTGCTGCCCTTCATCCAACCTTCCAGTGCACGCGTGTACATACTCAAACACTCCACCCAAGTACTTGAATCAAGCTTCTTGAAGTTCCTAAACCTCTGGCGGTACTGTTCAGCAGTGAGCCCATACCTGAGGCACAAAGCCTCCTTCATGGCGGAGTAGGATAAAGCATCCTTTGCGTCTAAGGGCGCCAAAACATCCCTCCCAGAGGCCTCAAAATGCTTCCACAATCCTGCTCCCCAATTCTTCTCAGGCACCTCATTCATCTTTAAGGCAAGTTCATACGCTCTGAACCACGCATAAATATCCTCACCCCTCTGATAATTCTGTACCAGATCCTTTGGTATGTATACCTTACCCGCCTGTACTGGTTGTGCGCTGCCACCATTAGAACTGGACACCCTCTCTTTATATTTGATGTCCAACTCCTTCATGCTCCTCTCATGAGCCAATTGGAGCTTCTTCTCCTCCAAAGCGAGCGCATGTCTTCTCTCCTGCGCCGCTCTCTCCTGCGCCTCTTTCTCAACTTCCAGGCGCAGTCTCTTCTCATCGGCTTCCGCTCTGAGCTTCAAAAGCTCAATCTCATGGGCCCTAACTCGCTGATTCTCCTCTATTTCCTCTGGAGACATAACCCTACTGGAGTGGTCGCTGCCGGTCCTAGACCCTGGCTTCCTCACTGGCAATTCACTGGGCAAAAACCCGTTCTCCGGTGTGTCTCCCTCTCCAGTAGCAGCTTCCGGGTCACCGTGTTTGGCCTCCCACCAGGCCCTCAGAGCTGTCCGTAGCTCTTCCTTATTTGCGCCGCCCCTCACTGGGCATTCAAGCTGTTTGCAGACTTTTCTCAGTTGCTCCTTGTTATAGGTTAACAACTCCTGGATTTCAAATTCCACTTCCACGTCTCCATTCACGCTTGGCGCTTTCCGAGACATGATGCTTCCTACCCTTTTTCAACTAAAAAGGTTTCACCCAAAAAAAAATCTTGTGCACCCTGTGCCGCTAAACTAGACTAGTGATGTACAAGAGATCACTGCCGGTCAAGTGCAATTATTAGTTCAAAATCCGCACCGCGAGCCACCAATGTTAGAACCGGGAGTCTCTAGTTGGCAGAGGTAAGTACCTTAGCCCAAGTAGGGACCCTCACTTCCAGTCAGGGTGACGGAATAACCCTCTGAGATAACCCCTGCTCACCCTCTAGGTAGCATGGCGCGAGCAGTCTAGGCTAAACAGAGGCAATGTGGATAACATTTGCACTTAACACAACAATAATCCCCAATCCACCACAAACTGAGACCACACAGGTAAGTATATTTTATAAAAATATATAGCTTTATCTAGTTTCAGCATGTAAATGAAGCAGTTGCATGATAATCACTTCTTTAGACAACGTAGCATTTGATCTTAAGGGTTGCACTTAATTCTTAATGGTTCTTGTAAATAGGCAGTTCTCAGAATCAAAACAAAACAGTCTCAAGTCTCTCAGATCAGGGGTCTAAAAATAATTCCCCTGATTTCTACTCAATCCGCTCTCACAACGAGCAGTTGAAGCAATGCCCACGTGTGATTCTAGCTATGGGCTCCAAGCGCTGTCAATGCGCTTCCTCGCGAGGCCCAGGGACTCTTTCTCGTCCCAGGGGCAGCCTCGCGTCTTCCTGAGACTCCGGCGCACCAGGCCGGTCAGATTGCACGCGCCCCCGCCCCGGCCGGTCCCCTTTCCTCTCCCGCCCGCTCTCGACAATCCAACGAGCGGCGGGGGAGGCGGTGAGGCTCACCTTGTGGGGGGGACGGTTGGCCAGGGGTGCGGGACGCCACAAAAATCCCTCGGCGGGGTCAGGTCACTTCCCCGCGGCCCGGCGGTGATCACGGAGGTTCTTCGGCTCTTCCAGCCGCCTCGACCCAGGCAGCCAATCCCGTTGGCCCTTCAGACGAGCCCCTCTGAGCGCGAGGCCGCCAACCAATGGCAGCGCGGCCTCGCCGATGATGCTACGCTCCGCGGGCCAATCACGGCCCGATCCTGCTGATGACGCTGCGCCGCACGGGCCAATCCCGTCGCGGCGTTAGTGAGGGGGCTCGGCTCCCTCCACCAATGGGAGCGCGGCGGCTTCATTCTTCGCCGCGGCAGCTCCTGGATCTCGGAGCAAGTTACGGGGGGGTTTCCTGGCCCCGGTCCGCGGTGGTGATTTGGCGGCAAAGGGTTTTCAAGGGCGCTGGTCACGACTAGACCCCCCTCTCGACCTCCTCGCCACCTTGGACCGTATTTCACGAGGGGAGCCTCCACAAGCCTCCGACCCTCACTGGTAATGTGCCGATGAGCACACCGATCACCTCCTCACGTCCCGCAGTCAAGCACCACGCGTCTCGGGTCACAACAGCACGATTTTGCAGCTGTTTTCTGGGATAGCTTTAGGAACCTTTAGCCCTGGGTTCCCAACAGGAGGCCAGCTCTTCTCAGGCCCTTGGAGATTCAGTTGTAGACACAGCACACAGCAGAGTCTTGTAGTTTCAAGCAGGCAGGGTCACAGCACACAGCAAAGCCCCTTTCTTCTCCTCAGCTTCCAGTCAGACAGCAGAACAGGTCAGCCCTTAGAGCACACAGCAAGGCAGTCTTCCTTTAGTTCTCTCGCCGTCCTCCTTCCTGCCGAGGTTCCTTCTTGATTGTAGAATTTCAGAATCTAAACTTCTGTAGTCAGGGGTCCTTTCCTTATACCCCTCAATGTCTTTGAAGTCTTTGTGCATGGAGGCCCTTGGTCCAGTCTAAACCAGTTCTGGGGGTTGCGGAGCACTGAGGTGTCTCTGGTTTTCTTCTTCCTGTCAGCTTCAGGGCCAGAGGTGTCAGTTGACCACCAGGAGGGAGCTAACATGGGGGAGGTAGGCCTTGGCACAGCCCAGTACTTATCAGGCATTCCTTCCTCCCACCTCCCAGGCAGGCAGAAAGGTTTAGACAAGAGAACAGCCACTTTCTAAAAGTGCTATTCTCCAACACAGGATTTAAAAACACCCTTCACTAAAAGATGTGTCATTAAATTCTGAGTTCAGGGATATCTTTCACTTATGTCCCATCTTGTTCCTATGGGAAGATAGGCTGGTATCACATGGGCCCAGCCTCCTCCATGTTACTCTATGGAGCAGATAGCCTTACAGCAGTGAGCGCATAAAATGGCTGCAGCCCACTACCAGAGCATATTACCTGCACTAGTACATGCTCTACCTTATCCATACACTGCACCCTGCCCAGGGGGGTACCTTGAGCCTTCCATAGGGGTGACTGATGTGCACAGACAGGGAAGGGTTAGGCCTAGCCAGTGGGGACACTGGCCAGGCTGACATGGCAGTCACTGACTGCACACAGGCTCTGCGCTGGCAGGCCTGAGTCACCATTTTAAAGCTACTCATGTGGGTGGCGCAATCTGCGCTGCAGGCCCACTAGTAGCATTTGTCATCACCAGCCCTGGCACACACAGTTCACTTTACTAGGGACTTCGTGGTGATACAAATATGCCAATCAATATCACAATTTACACAGGGAGCACTTACACTCTGACACTGATCAGCAGTGGCAGAGTGTCCAAAGCATCTTAATCAGCAAAAACGAAATCCAGCACAGCATCACAACACATGAGTCAGAGGCAAAAAGATGGGGGAAGAACCACGTCAAAAGGTGTCAGGTCTAACATATAGCAATATCAGGGATGCTCCACACTCCCCTTCAGCGGCTGCTATGTAAATGGGACGCTATACTAAATAAGGAACTTTCAGAAGTAGTATGGAATAAAATCCTGGTGTATCCTAGGAGAATCTCCCATAACACCAGGTTGAAATATATCCAATTCAACTATACACATTTAACATATATGACACCTCACAGGTTGCAGGTAATTTACGGGGGCGAAGCGCGATGCTGCCAAAGATGCGGTTAGGCAGACACAGATTTTATACATATGACGTGGGAGTGTGTAGCTGTCAGCAAATACTGGGAGGATGTTTTGGCATCTACACAGGCGGCAGTTGGCCGCACTTTTACTTGTTCACCTGAAGTCTGTCTTTTGGGCCTCTTCCCTAGGCCAACTGCACGAAAAGTGGGCACGAAATTTGTGGACTTGGCCCTCGCCTCGGCCAAAAGAAGAATAGCTTTGGCCTGGAAGACGGCAAGTGGCCCAACAATAGAAGACTGGAAACGCGACATGACACATTGGGCGGGAGCAGAGAGGTGGGCATTAGCCAGAAAGGATGCACGGGGCATTTGCAGACACCCCCTGCTGGACCTCTGGAAAGAGGTGATGGAAATTTGGGAACACCCTGAGAGGTACCAAACTCAGTCGGCGGAAACAGGAACCAGCTCAGAACTGGAAAGTGACTAGATCCAACCAAATTAACAGTTGACTGGGTGGTCCCCAAAAGGCTAAGATTCCCTCCCCCCCCCTACACCACGCAAGGCCCCTCTCCACCCCTTCCCCCCTTAGCAGTGGGAAAAACTGGGTCAGCCCTCTTGTCGTTATTTCACTCTCCACCTAGTTGGAGACACGCCGAAAATACATCATACTGCATAGTTCGCGTTAAGATTCATATTTCTTTTATTGCTTTTATTATTTTAGGGTACAGACATCCTATAGCTCTCTTCCACTAGATAGACTGCAACTATTAATGGAATATCTAATTGAGCTTTACACCACTCAGAATGTTATAAAAAATATATCGCACTGGCTACACCTAAGTGGGGCTTTCCCTATCATAATTTTTGTAAATATTAAGATTAGTGTAAAGGGAGAAAATGTGTAGTGAATTTCCCTTTCTATATGTGCAGACCTGGTGTAGATCACAATGTAATTCTACTGTGTTATATACTACATGCAAATTTATAAGCTATTATGTGCTTATTGAATTGTCTTAAATAATAATAAAAATGTTTTTAAAAAATATACATAGTTTTATCAGTAAAACCCCGTCAGTGGGAAATGTTGTGGCCATTTCAATGGAAAATCTGCTGATTGCACAAAGGTGTGCTACCACTTCCTGCTTCAGGTATGTATTTATTAAAAGTGATAGTTTTTAAACATGATTTGAGAAACATTCCTTCCCCCACCCTTATGACAATGTGAGGGATCATGTGTATCTGTATTATATATGGAGCAAAAGTTTAGGCTATTAAATCAAACAAAAGTGTGTTTTGTACAGCAGACCTGCTGAACTCGCGTATTTGCAGGTGCACTCATATGTGATAAAGAAGAAAATGGCAGCTCAGTACATGAAAATATTTGCCCAGGATCACATAATTTAAAACCAGATTATGGGTCAACGGCACATAATTAGGTTGTGTAGATTATTTAAGTCACTTGACCTGCAGGTCTAGTAACATTTGTATGATTTAGTGATTTTGAAATTTGGCTTAAGGGCTCTCTTGACACTCTAGTTCGCTTAAATTAATGAAGTCCAAGTCATCCAGTGGGACGTGCCCCATGGTTCTCAACAAATCTCCAGCAGCTAAAAAATGGGACAAAAAACTAGAAAGAGAATAGAGGAAACCATATGCTGGGCCCAGTAAGGCAGCATATAAGAGGCATTTAAAAAAGTGAGGAGCTGCTAATGGTTCCTTGATGGTGATTGGTGCTGGAAAACACGCCCATGATGGTGGACGCAAGTGTGAGTAGCTCCTGGGTCTCTCACCTTTCCTGGTGAAATTATGGCGACGGGACAGCAGCAAGAACGAGTTCTTTCCAAAATATTACACAAAGCCATTTTTGGAAACCGTCGTGGATTATAGACATTGGTAAAAAACCTCAGCTGAAAATATCGAGCAGGGTGTATGCAGGCAAGTGGCTTGGAAACAGCAACAAGCGGCAGTTTTGAATTACGGCACACCTGGGCTGGGTCTGCAGAGGACGGCGTTTGCGCTGTAGTGCTCGCGGCAGGCTCTGGAGACACAAGCTGAGCGGAATCATTCTCTGCGGTCAGACTGCTTTTGATCTGCTTTTCCCTCTGCATTTTGTTTGACCACACCAGCACCGCAATACTTCTGAGTACAACGAATCTGGTGAGTGCTTGGGGTAAAATCCAGAACAGGGAGACAGACACTGTTAGCTGCAAGGTGGGAGATGCGCTGTATGTTTTAAGACTATTTCGAGGAAAAAGCGACAGCAGGTGGAGATTTTGAATTATTTCTTGCCGGTAAGACTTCTCAGTCTAATTTCATTCTGAATTACAGAGCTGGAAAAGCTCCAACACATCGTGCTCAGAAGAAACATTTAATTAGAGCTTTTCTTAGAAAAACGATTAAACCGGGGGGGGGGGTTATAAAAGACAAGGGCAAATCTGTCTTATTTTAAAAACGCTCACAGGAACTCATCATAATAGGCGTTTTCTCAGGACTACCCAATGCTTACTTGTGTGAAGAGACATTATTTGTGCCACTTGGAGAGGTGTTACTGTTTTCTCCTGGGCTGAGTGACTCTTTGAGGGACTGCGAGGACCAGCAGCCCTCCAACACTGACACTGACGCTGGTGCCTCTTCCCGCCCCCTTCACGCCGGATTATAAATGCAGCGCCTCGCGGCCCCCAATTCCCGAGAGCCGCTTGGAGAGGTGTTACTGTTTTCTCCTGGGCTGAGTGTCTCTTTGAGGGACTGCGAGGACCAGCAGCCCTCCAACATTGACGCTGGTGCCTCTTCCCGCCCCCTACACACCCTATATCTTGGCCTACGACCCCCACGTCGCGGATCCCGCGCGGGCGCAGCCTGGGCCAAGGGCGGGCCCGTTTTAGCCCATTCTAGACCGAGAGAGACCGGACCGGGCCACCCCTCAATCCACGGCACAAATATATTAATCGCAGGGGGTTTCCGGTAGCTGTCCCTAGACAGTCTGCAGTCAGCATATAGCTACACTATGGCCGCTCGTGAGTCAAGGAGCAAATCCTCGGCTGCAAGGGGTCACTTGACAGGAACTCTGGACAATTTTATTACAAGAACAAATCTAGTCATTGACCAGGGGATAACTCTCATGGAGCGTCATGTGTCGCAGGATCTTGCTCTGGCCAAACACTCCTCAATGGGTCATTTTGCTAACGCTCGGACACCTGAGCGCGATAGCTGTGCTAACATAACTCTTGTTCCTGTACCTCTCTAGACACTCCACTTGTTTCCCAGGAGCACGAGCGTACCTCACTAATTACTTGTCCACTAACTCCAGAGGTCTCGCAAATTATTGTCACCTCAAACCTGGCCAATTCCCCTGAGAAAACCCCTACTCGAAATCTCCGGGGCAGACAAGAGGGTGTCAAACCAAAGAGAAAGCGTGCTGCCGGGACCACTGCAGGCAGAAGAAAGCCCAAAGTTGCAAAAAGGCCAGGGGATAGTGACATAACTTCAAAAGAGAAAGGGTGCCAGCCTCTGATTGATTTGACTAGCCAGGGGTCACTGCCACCAACTGGACTGGGCTCAGGGCTAATCCCTGAGGATGCGGCTCAGTTCTCTGGCGGCTTGAGGACCACTGAAGATTCCTTTCTTACAAAATTGGGTAATCTCCTAAGATCTTCGCTAGGGCCGATAGAAGACAGACTTGGGCGCATCGAATACCAGCTTGCCCAGCTGGAACTTGTTACAAGGGGCATTATGGATAAGATTAAGCCTTGTAGCTCGAGACTGGGTAATGCTCAAGTGAACCTTGTGTGTGATGGCTTTGTAACAGATAATTCTCTCCCTTGTGTGGTTCCATCTATTCCAAATGCCACTAAACCCTCTATACTGCTTCCTGCCGATGCTCGGCCCCGACTTTCTGTTAATTCGCGCAGGATCGCTTCCATCACTGCCGCAAAATCAAAAGATAGTGGCCAGACGTTAGGTGCAGCAGTAGCTCAGGGGGCTTCTACAATAGATCTACCCCCTGAAACCAGCTCCTATCTGGTAGTACTAACAGGCATTCCTGAAATAAGCAACCCTGGACAGGAATCGTTCGCGTCTTTAAAAAAACAAAGTGACGCACTGGCTTAACAACAACAGACCACTACCCTCTTATATCACTAGTGAAATTTTGATGGTACGTAGGCTCTCCTGGGTGGGACGCAGCCCCAAAACTATTACTGGTGACTGCGTCCTGGTAAACTTCAGGGATCCCCGCACTGTGGAGCACATTTGTAACTGGAACTTCAACAGTACTGGAACAACTATCCAATCCCACCCCTTGTCATTTTTCTATCCTTTGACAGATTCTGCAGAGCGTGCAAGTGATTGGACCATAGTATCGCACCGAAGGGGGGGAAGGCCAGATAGGCGTAGGCAGGGGCAACCAATCGCCCAGAGCTATCCAATTATTCACAGCAGGTTTAGCAGTCTGGAAATGGTGGACTGACTGCAGAACAGCAAGCTGGATATTGCCCGTAACAGTCAACTAAGGTACCATACCGAATCTAGTAGAGTGGCGGAGCTGTATAGTGGCGGTCCACCTAGTCCATCCAGTAATACTCCGGATCCACATACCCACATCCATGGGTCTAACATGGATGTGGCTATTGATGGTTTGGTGAGTACAGCTCTTCCATGCATGGCTCTCCCTCCTCAAGCAGCCACTGGTGTTAAACTGCCATTGGCCAGTGTGGTCTTCCCAAACCCTCTGATAAAACTGAAGACGCTGGAACTTCTATCCTGGAATGTGGCGGGTCTTTCGCACAATTTAAACTGCGTAGAGTGGGTATCCTTGGTGGACCAATATGATGTTTGCCTTTTTCAAGAAACCTGGGCCAGGGATGAACACTCTAGAACGGGATTCGCCGCATTCCATGTACCTGCTAGGTGGGGAGGGAAAGGTCGACCGTCAGGCGGCCTTGCTGTCTAGGTAGCTACTCATTTGGGCTGCACGGCAGAGACTATGGCCACTCACTCTGAAGACATCCAGTGTATACTCCTGAAGTGGCCAAACTCTTTTAACCTAGCCATAGTGAACGTTTATTCACACCCCGTAAGTCCGGTATCCGAATCGGTCACTATTGATGACCTATCCCTTTTTTTGAGCATACTACCGAATGATTTTTTTCTTTTGGTAGCAGAAGATGTAAATTGTCATTTCGAGCCCTTATTAGGAACGAGTGAGGGAGCTCATATGGGCGAGGATGACTATTGGGCTATTCCACCATGCCAATCCCCACGCCAAAAGTCCTGGTCCCCCCTGGCGATTCAGATCATGGCCCTTATTTTAAATAATTCCTTGAGGGCCTGCAATGGGCGCACACCCTCTGACACTCCATCGATGTGCACCTATAACAAGAGGGGCCATGAATCTCGCCTTGGCTACATCATGGTGGAAACAAGGATGTGGTCTAAGGTTATTGACTTCAGAGTAATCCCCAGGGTCGATAGCGACCACAATGCCCTCTGCCTGGAGATGGTTTTCCCAGGATTGAAGGAAATTTCGACCTCAGGAATGGCTGACCCAGGCGAAGGGCTGATACTTTCAAATAACAGACGCAGGGCAAAGTGGGGTAAAATAGCAGATTCCCAAGATGAACTGGCTAAATTGTACAATTTGGTTCTCCCTCGACTCCTGCAGGTAGATAACTTAATTACCCAGCCAATATCCCCAGATTTTAATATGGATCTGCGGCACATCCACTTGGATTTAGTTTCCTGCCTACAAGAGGTTTTTAATCCCCAGGGTCTAACCAGGAAAAAGAGAACACTAGTTTCATCCTGGTACAACCCAGCCTGCAGAAAGCTCAAGTCTGAGCTGATTGAGGCAGTCAAGTCTGGAACAAATAAAACTAGAATTCGTGAACTCAGACTGCATTATAAAAAAGTAATGGCTCATGCAAGGAGCGAGTGGGATTTGGATAGGTGGTCTAACTTAACCACTGCTCTGGAAACTAGGGATGCCCGCAGATTCTGGTCACTAGTAAATATAGGCTCGGGGGAACCAAAATCAGCAATAGAGCCCAACATTGATGCATCAGTCTGGGAATCTCATTTTTTTAAAGCCTTATGCTCAGTTGAACCTGCGGAGGATAATACAGCGGCACCTCTACTTTTAAATATTGAGCATGAGGTTTTAGAGTTCACATTGGGGGAGGTGTCCAACGCAATAGGATACCCCGCTTCAAGAAAAGCAGGTCGGGAGGCTTGAAATTTTCTGTCCTCGCCCCAACTTTTTGGAACGCAATCCCCCCTGCTATTAGATCTGCTCCTTCTTAAATGGAGTTTCGAAGGGCCCTTAAAACGTTCCTTTTTTTTACAAGCCTTCCCATCCTAGTGCTTTGCGCTCCCGCCCTTGGTTTTTCAGCATCCCTCCAGCGTCAAGAAACCGCTTGGTAGAAGTGCGCTTTACAAATTCTTTTAAATTCAAATTCAACTTGCAGTGGGTAAGGCCCCGGGACTTGATAAACTCCCTGGGGACCTATTTAGGCACCAACCAGGGATCCGGGCCCCCTACCTCCTTATCGTTTTTAATGCAATCTTGAGGGGTATGGAGGTTCCTTCCACCTGGCTGGGAGCGGAGATAGTGCCAATTTATAAGAAGGGTTCACCTCTGCTCCCAGTCAACTACAGGTCTATTAGTCTTATCGACGTCCCCCAAACAATTTTTGCGCGGCTTGTCCTCGACCATCTATTGGCATGGATGGAGGACCATGAAGTATTAAGTCCGCTTTAGGCAGGGTTCCGGAGGAACACATCCACCATGGACCAGATCTTTCGCCTGATTCTCCTGTATTGGAAAACGGCAAAGATTGAGGGTGGCTGCCTCTACATGGTGTTTGTGACCCCCCGGTCCGCTTTCGATCTAGTGCCACGGGGAAAATTGTGGGGGGTCCTCCAGGATCTGGGCGTCCCGCCCGGAATTCTGGATGTACTGATGAGATTGCATGAGGGTAACTTTGCCCAGGTTAGATGCGGGAGGAATGGGGCATTGTCATCAAGGTTTCCGGTCGACAGAGGGGTGAGGCAGGGTTGTGTTTTGGCGCTGACTCTGTTTTGCCTCTATGTAAATGGTGTAATCTCCCATCAGGATAATGTCCCCAACAACGATGCACCAAGGTTGGCTGGCAGGAGGGTTCCGGCGATTATATTCGCCGATGATACCCTCCTGCTTTCCAAATCCCCAATGGGGATTCAACGAATTTTGAATGGTTTTGGGGACTTCTGTCGAAGCCGCGGTCTTGAGATAAATGCCGATAAAACAAAATTCATGATATTTAATCCTTCGGCATCTACACGTTCTAATCCAACTCTGGGCAGTGTGAGGTTGGAAAGGGTCACTACATTTCAATATCTTGGGGTCACACTCCATAAAAATCTTTCCTGGGGACCTCAACAAGTAAAATACCAACTTAAACTATCACAGTTGGTGGGTGGCATCTCCAAAATTTCAAACACATCAACTCTTAAGCCAGTGAGCCCTGCCCTAGAGATCTACAAGACTCAAGCAAGGGCTGCAGCTTTCTATGGCGGAGAGCTGTGGGGACACTCTCACGGGGCAGAGATTGCCAAGATTGAATCAAAATTTATTAGACGTTTGCTGACTCTCCCCCAAAGTACCCCGCTCCTTCCCCTTAGGCTAGACCTGGGACTTACTTCTATTGAAGACAAGTTAGCTCTGAAACCGCTAAGGTTTTGGCACCGGATATGGGTAACAACAGATCTGCTCCATTACAGGCAAGAGCTGAAGCAGATCCTAACTCTCAATGGCGCAGCCAAAATTCCCTGGTTGGCGTTTATAAAGCGGGAATTTTTAAGCTTAGGCCTGCCCGAAATGTGGGATCAATGGCGATATGGCACCTTACCAATCAAAGCTTTCATAAGCAAATGGTCCAACGCTACCAACAAGTCTTGTCCGGGTTGCAGTAGTGATGTAGAGGACGAACTCCATGTCCTCTTCTTCTGCCCCGCTTATACTAAGTCTAGGAAGTATTGGCTTGTACCACTTTGCAGAAACTTAGGTGTTGGAATATTTTCACATGCTTTTAGAATTCTAAAGACAGACACTTCAAGTCTTATCGTATTTGCACTTTCCAAGTATTTATTAGCCATGTGGACAAAGAGGCGTCAACTAGTAGATATTGAATGTTAAGCATCAAACACCTTGATCCTTTTTATACTGTAAATACGTTTTCTATGCATGTAATAAATTCTATGGTATCTATGCAATGAATTTTATAATTATTTCCTCTGTATTATGTATTTATTACTGCTCTTTTATGGCCTCAAATGGCCGAAATAAAGAATTTTTTAATTGAATTGAATTTAAAAGAGTATCAGTCTGCAAAAAGGGAAGCAAGAGTTTCATATTTCAGTGATGAAATAGAAAAGGCACCCAACTCCTCAAAGGAGCTGTTCAGAACAGTTAACAGCCTTATGAAGCTTCAGAGAAGCGATTTTAAAATGCTCTCTAACTTCTTCTTAGAAAAGGTCAATAATATTCTGCTAGCCCTTTCAAAGACGATACCCGCAACTCAGCCTTGGACGAACTATACCAGCCGAATTTGAATTACAATCCTTCCCTTTAATGAATAAGGAAATAACAGAAGAGATCCTCAGGACCATTAAATCAGGCCCCCCCCTCGACCCAGTCCCCGAAACATATTGAGGAAAGGGGGTAATAGAATTTTAACCACACTGACGGATATGTTCAACTACTCCCTTCAGAATGGCTCAGTTCCAGCGGCATGGAAAAATTACGTGGTTAAACCACTCCTGAAGAAACCTGCGGCAGACCCTCTCCATGCAGACAACTACTGATCCATTTCCCTACTCTCAGGAACGGGTAAAACCGTGGAGAAATACTATACCATCTTGCATTCCATGCAAACAGGGTTCAGGGAGGGCATCAGTACAGAAACTGCACTGCTTGCAGCAATGGAAGAACTTAGAACCATCTTAGACTTAGGTGGTTCGGCCTAAGAACGGCCTTCGAAATCGTGTCCCACCCTGTACTAATCCACAGGTTAGAAGAGGCAGGAATCGTCAGAGACGCACTCAAATGGCTAATAGCCTTCTTAGAGCACAGAAACTTTCAAGTCCAGAAGGACTCATCAATCTCCGCTACATACTCATTGAAATATGGTGTCCCCCGAGGATTTTCATAAGTCTCCCTCTTTTCAGTCTGTATGTACGCCCACTAGTAGAAATAGTGCAAGTTCATGGACTAGTGTTAGTTTGCTATGCAGATAATACCCAGATTGTCATGTCTCTTACAGCAAAATCTACAAAACTTTCAATCAGCTAAACGCTTGTCTCAAACAAGTTACTCACTGGATATCTGCCAGTAGTTTAATACTGAACGGTGATAAAACAGGTTTTGGTTGCAGAAAGCAACACCTCATGTTGGCTGGAACTTAACTGGCTGGACAAACGTGCTCCATTCTTTTTACCTTCCTCAACAGCAAAAGTTTGGGATTCTGGATCGAGGATAGGCTTACTATGGAGGTCCAGGCCAATAAATTGTCTGCATGTTGTCTTAGACTGCTCCGAACCCTGAGGAAACTGTGAAGCTGGCTCCCTGCTTCACCTCAGAGTGGTGGTACAGAGATGAATTATTTCATACCTGGATTATGGAAACTCCCCCTATCTAGGGAGACCCAAAAAAAGTCTTTAATCGATTACAGGTAACACAGAATGCCACGGCGTGGATTCTTTACAAAACCCTAGGCAAAGATCAGCAGCACCAGCATTGGCAGCTTTGCAGTGGCTGCTATTACAAAAGAGAATCCAGTTGAAAACGCTTTGCCTTGTTCATTGCGCCATCAATAAAAAAGGCCCTGAGCTCGTACAGTGCCTACTGACCTTTTACAGTAAAAGAAAAAAAGAACATACAGGTCAGAGGTTTATAATCTACTGCTTTTTTCCAAGGATTAAAAGAACAAGATGTTGAGAGAGTTCATTTGCATACCTGGCACCTAAACTGAGGAATGCCCTGCCAACATAGATGAGACTGGCCATGTAACCGCATAAAAAGTCTGTAAAAAAGGTCTTAAACATCACCCCCTTGTAGGGTGGTGAACGGAATTTTACCACTAAGAGAAAAGTCAGATGGACTAACACAATACTTCCTACACATTACTTGCTATAGGTATGCAGACAATCCATAGGAGGGCAGTGGGATTTCTCAAAGAAATCTTGATTTCCAGGAGAATTTGATAGGAGTTTTGGGAATCCCGAAAAGTTAGAAATCTACTCAGTTCCTATATGGAAATCTAATCTGAGGATACTTACAACGTTTAGATGTCGTATTCTGTTCCTTTCCAAACTATTCCTCATATCATAATACACCTCAACACCCAACGGCTACTTATAGTTGTATCTAAAACAACCTCCTCTACAAACTTGACATTACATTTTGTCTCCAACCAATTCAGACTCCATTAAATTATCCCCAGTGCTTCCTCCCATGACAGCAAAGTGAATCCTTACATTGCTTGCCCAGGCCTCATGTAGGCCCAAATAATATCTAATAACATCCTCTGCTAATCAATCCATATTAGCTTTCACTGGCTAATAGGTACTCTTTGACTGCTGTCTTTCCACTGAATTGCGCTGGGTCTAGTGGATCATCCAGTCCAGAAATATGTGTTTCACCACATGGTCACATGCTTTGAATCCCGGTTTCATGGTTGATAAAATGAGTACCATTAACAATAAACATCATTTACCTGTCAATAGCACTAAGAGACCTTGTTGGGGTGCATGATGCATTCATACATGCGCATGGTATATTAAACCATTACCCATGCATCGCTAATTGCGCAAATTGAACTCTATTGCTCGCATCAACAAATTTACACACTTCCTCTCTACAAAGGCATTTTCTCCAAAAACCTACCACTTCCTTAGGTATAACAAGCTCTGAAAACATAACTTCTATTCGTATCAAGAAACAGCCCACAAGCAGCAATCTAAATCCATTCTTAGGGTCTATTATATCGAAAGGAGTTGCTTCCAAGACGCCCAACAACTCCCACTAACTAAATCATCAATATTGTGTTAATGAGCACCTAAATGTACACTTACCCATGATTTTTACATGGTACGTAGTACTTGAAGAACTCCACCTGGACCATATCAAACTAGGTCACCAATTTCCTCTATCACCCTTCTCTTTATAATGCTTCCTTCTACCAAAGTTACTATCATGTACTAAATTCACTACCTAACTGTTAGGACTCCCAGGTGGCACCAACCAACTTACTCCTATTAAACATAATGGCCGCACAGACAACTTTTAGACCTCATAATATGTCCTTGCTCAATCACCACCATTTGTTGGCCAACCCTCCATGGTGTGCCTCATTTTCTTCTGTCCTTCATTATGATCTCCTGCCTTCTACCATTCTCTCTTCACTAGTCTTTTCAAACACCTCAGTGATAATGTGTGTAAATTCATATTCTTCACCACACTTCTGAATATACAGCACCTTGAGAACGACTTCCCCGAAGAAATAATGGACCATGATATTACACTTTTCAGCAATATATTCATCTGCTAAAGTGTAGCTAAGTAAATTCATTAGTTTCCTTGCAATTCAATGAGTGGCATTCTTCAGCCCCTCCATAGTAAGTGAATTTTTTATTTTTTATTTATTTGTAAGGTTTTATATAGCGCTGGCTAGACCCAGAGGCATCAGAGCGCTTTACATGAGCAGGAGCAAACCAAAAAAGCAACAGTTCAGAGCAAAAAATAACAATCAAGAGAAGCACAACAATCCATAAGTCAGTGGCGGCGGAGTTCTGGGTGCTTCATAGGTTAAAAACATCTGAATTATGAAATGGAGGAAAACGACTCGAAGCACAAAAAAGAGTATCAACTGGGAAGAACAAATTAAAGAAGTAGGGTGCAGAGGTAGGATGGAGGTTGGAGACCAGGGAGAGTGCCCACAATCCGCTAAACAGCGTGGAAGAATAGAGCTGCAAGGATAGCTGCGAACCCAGGGCGAGCTAAGGTCGGGATACATAATAGGAAGAGTGAACAGGAGAGCGAAAAGAAAGCCAGGTATGTGGAAAGATAACCAATGCGGGGGAAACGCAAAGCCAGGACAGCAGAGCAAATTGACGACTCCAATATTTGTTGAGAAGGTGATATTTTAGGTATTTTTTAAAGCTAAGGTAGGAGGGGTTCCAGATGCTCTGAGTATTTCCAGAAAAGGAGCGAGATTGGGTGGATTTCTTTTTTAGTAACGGAGGATGAGGAGGAGCACAGTGGAGCTTCTCATCAGTCTGGAGCAGCCTGCTTTTTTGTGATTGTTTGTTAGGTATGATGGGGATTGTTGGTGGAGAGCTTTGTGCGTGATGCAGGCAGTCTTATAAAAGCATCTCTCTTCGATGGGCAGCCAATTTAGGGATTTGAGGGCAGGCGTGATGTGGTCGAATCGTTTACAGTCAGTAATGAGCCTGGGCGCCAAGTTGAGCACAGCTCTAAGGGGGCCTAGGTGGACTATAGGGGTTCCAGTGAGGATAGCATTGCCGTAGTCAAGTTTGGAGAGGACTAGTGATTGTACAACCCATTTGAAGTCATCTTGAGGGATGAAGTGTTTGATTTTCTTGAGGTACCTGAGAGTGAAAAGTACTCATTTGGCCGAGTTATTTATATGGTCCTTTAGAGTAAAATGTTTGTCAAGAATGAAAGCTAGGGATTTCGCCAAGCTAGATCAGGTGAGCGACAGTTGAGGGTGTTGAGGTCAGAGATCCAACCTTGTATGTATGGGGAGATGGTTGCTTTTTGGAGAGAAAATAATAATTTCCGTTTTGTTAGGGTTCAGTTTAAGATGGTTGGAGTTGAACCAGGATTGAATCTTGCTGTTGTTTCAATGCAGTACATCAGTATGGGATTTGATCTTATAGTAGAGTTGGGTGTCATCAGCATAGAGGTGATAGTTTATTCCGGCTTGTTTCAAAATGAGAGTAAGGGGTTCCATGAAGAGGTTGAAGAGAGAGGCTGAGAGTGTTGATCCCTGGGAATCAGCCAAAGGATTGTGGCTAGTGCTCAACTTCTATGTTATCCTAGAAAGAGAAGTTAGAGATATCTCTTAAACCCACCAACAAGACATTGCACATCCACTGTCAAGAACATCTTCAGGTTTAATCATGCCTTGGAGGAGCATTACTTTTATCCCATTTCAATTGCTCAGAAACCATATCATACTGTATTGATCACCTGTAGTCCAACCTATTATTAAATAAACATCTCATAGGTGCAATTTAAGTGAGATGTGGGAAAAACCTTTGCAGAATATTCTAGCAAACCCAATAAAAACCTAGGCTAATCCTCTTCTGGTGAGGATAACGCACCATAAAGATACTTTATCAACTCTACCTTTGGACTAATTTTCCTCTGCTCAAAATGTCATCAAAGGAGACCACTTCTCACAATGTGATATGTGTCCATTTTGACAGTTTATCCATGTTCATTTGATGGATCCACACAATATGTTCTTCTCATTAGCTTCTTATACTGTGTCAACTAATACAATGTCATAATAGTAACATATTACAGTTTCTTTACACAGATTGTCCATATTCCTCTAGAAGGCCACATATGCCAATCCAAATGGCATCCATTTATAGTGCTATGAGCATTAAGGTGCCGGAAATGGCACCAAGTGGCACAGGTCATCAAACACATGTTACTGTCAAAATGTGATTTTACTTGGCTCTTAAAAATGTTTTCTTAAGAATATCAACATTTTTAAATACTGAATTAAGTTTCCAGGTCTAGTACATAGGCAGGCATTTTCTCATGTTATTGAATATCAAAGAAGACCCTATTATGGAGATGGTGGCTGTAGATGGGATGCGGGCTGGAGGGCAAGGGCTTGAGTGTTTGTTAGGGCTTCCATATATGAGAAAGGGGTTACCTGTGAAAGTATGAAAAAGGGTTGTCAAGGAACCAGAGGAGGTGTTTCAACTGGACGGTACTGTATAAAAATGGAAGAAAGTTGTACATGAATGGGAGGTGGTTGTGTATAAACTGGATAGTTGTTTGAATGCGAGAACCTTGTGCATGAACGGAAGGAGGCTGAGTATAAATCGGATGGCCATGCGAGAATGGGAGGAGGTAGTGCATGGATGGGATGAAGAAATTCCTAAATACGTCATTCCAGGAGTTCTCTGTGAAAATACCGGGTTTTCAGATGCTAGAGGAGAGCTAAGGAAAAAGACCCCTGCATTTAACTGGCACAGCAGTTTGACACGGGTGAAAAGTAAACTAAGGCTAAAATCTGTCTCACCGGATCATATATATATATATATATATATATATATATATATATATATATATATATTCACTGAAAAAAACATAGGTTTCAGGCCTTATATAGTTAGGAATTAGCATTTAAAAAACCTTTGAAATTCACTGAAAAAACCATAGGTTTCAGGAGTTATATAGTTAGGAATTAGCTTTTAAAAAACCTTTGAAATTCACTCAAAAAACTATAAGTTTTAGTAGTGTTATAGTTAGCTGGACATTTTACTCATACAAAACCATTGAAATTGCTCCTATATAGTTAGTTGTACTAACTATATTTCGCGCACCCGCAATCCACTGTTGATGATGTCACATATTAGATCATTCATGACATGGTCAGTGACATCACTGATGACATCTCAAATGACATCACTGATGACATCATCCAGTGAATGTGGTTTCCTTCGTTATTTAAATATGCATTATATATATAGCAATTTGCATTGAAGAATAAGTGTATATATATAAATAAATATTTGGATGGAGGATTTAGTAGCAGTGTAATTGACTGTTTACTTGACCAATTTATAATGTCTCACTAAATATAGTGGATAGTGACTAAACTGTGTGAATATCTGTATCACTTTGTCAGTTGTTGTGTAAACTGATTCTACAGTTGGTTACTAGCTATGTGAAAGTCAATATTAGTTATTGATTAGTTAACTGAGTATGTGAATGGGAGTGTGAAAGTGTGTGTGGTTCGGTGGGGGGGTGTGACTGTCCAAAGATGTGTGAATAGTTGATTCAGTAGATATATGAAGTTAAAACTACATGTTCTAACAGTTGTTTGGGTGAGTGAATATCTTTATGGGTGTGGTGATGAGCAAATATATTTCTCAATGGTACAAGTCCAACAAACTAGAAAAATAAAAGGCAGTGTATGTGTCAGTTGTATATAAATAAGTATACATAAGACACAATGATTGTGTGAGTGACTGTGTGGATAACTGTATACTTGTAATAATGATTTTATAATTCACTAAGTATGACTTACTATCTAAATGAATAGAAGAAGTGGTGTTTGTACAAGTGTTTTGCTAAGTAAATATGTAAGTATGATCCATTGTTTGCATAAGTGAGTAGGATGAATTCATATGTGAATAGGATGCGTGCTGTTGTTTAATGTCGATATAGAAGTATAAGTATTTTTGATAGTGTTCTATTGTTCATTGACAGCATGTATGAGTGAATCCATAGGTAAGTGATTAGATGTGTGTATACATCTATGAATCACTGAGTGGATTTTTAGATACTTGTATTGCTGTGAAAATGGATTTAAATATGATACTCTGTATTTTACAAAGAGTGATGAAAAATTGTAATAGTGTATGAAAAGGTGTATGTGATTGTCACGTGGATGATGTCATCAGTGATGTCATCAGTGATGTCACTGACCATGTCATGAATGATCTAATATGTGACATCATCAGCAGTGGATTGCGGGTGCGCGAAATATAGTTAGTACAACTAACTATATAGGAGCAATTTCAATGGTTTTGTATGAGTAAAATGTCCAGCTAACTATAACACCACTAAAACTTATAGTTTTTTGAGTGAATTTCAAAGGTTTTTTAAAAGCTAATTCCTAACTATATAACTCCTAAAACCTATGGTTTTTTCAGTGAATTTCAAAGGTTTTTTAAATGCTAATTCCTAACTATATAAGGCCTGAAACCTATGGTTTTTTCAGTGAATTTCAAAGGTTTTTTAAATGCTAATTCCTAACTATATAAGGCCTGAAACCTATAGTTTTTTCAGTGAATTTCAACGGTTTTTTAAATGCTAATTCCTAACTATATAAGGCCTGAAACCTATGGTTTTTTCAGTGAATTTGCAAGGTTTTTTTGAATGCTAATTCCTAACTATATAAGGCCTGAAACCTATGGTTTTTTCAGTGAATTTCAAAGGTTTTTTAAATGCTAATTCCTAACTATATAAGACCTGAAACCTATGTTTTTTTCAGTGAATTCGCAAGGTTTTTTAAATGCTAATTCCTAACTATATAAGGCCTGAAACCTATGGGTTTTTCATTGAATTCGCAAGGTTTTTTAAATGCTAATTCTATTAGCGGATAACGTTTTTATATATTCAAACGTTTTTTAAATGCTAATTCCTAACTATATAAGGCCTGAAACCTATGGTTTTTTCAGTGAATTTCAAAGGTTGTTTAAATGCTAATTCCTAACTATATAAGGCCTGAAACCTATGTTTTTTTCAGTGAATTTCAAAGGTTTTTTAAATTCTATTAGCGGATAATGTTTAAATATATTAATATCCTAGTGGGACCACCTGAGCAGCCCTAAGGGGTCAGGGTGTTTCTACCCTGCCCCCTTCTTGTGTTCTACACGTTTGTTTTTCTGCTTTCTTGTGCCTCAGTCTACTAAGACCCAAGATGGATGCCAACACTTCCTGGTTAGAAGTGTTGACAGCCAATGAGCATGCAGCTTTCCCGGGAAGGCATGCTGATTGGCTGTCACTGTCTGTCAACACTAGCACAAGATGGATGCCAACACCTCCTGGTTAGAAGTGTTGACAGCCAATGACCATGCAGCTTTCTCAGGAAGGCATGCTGATTTGCTGCCACTGTCTGTCAACACTCAAAACCAGGAAGTGTTGGCAGCCATCTTGTGCCTTGTTAGAACCAAGGCACAAGAAAGCAGTGAAACAAAGGTGTGAAACTCGCAAAGGGACCAGAGTAGAAGCACCCTGACCCCCTAGGCCTGCTCAGGGGGTCTCGCTAGGACCCCAAAGGAAAGAAAAAAAAAAATCTTTTTTTTTAAAAAGTCGGGGTACGCGTACCCCGCGACTTTTTAATTTTTTTTTTTTACCTTGGGGGTCCTTGTGGGACCCCCTGAGCAGGTCTTGGGGGTCAGGGTGCTTCTACCCTGCCCCCTTTTTGAGTTCTACACATTTGTTTTTCTGCTTTCCTCTACCTCACTCTACCGAGGCACAAGATGGCTGCCCACAATTTCTGTTTTAGAGTGTTGACAGACAGTGGCAGCCAATCCGCATGCAGCTCGCGTACCAGAGGTACACGTACGTGCGCGTATGGTACGCGTACGGTAAGCGTACCGTAAGCGTACGGGTAAGCTCACGGGTAAGCTGCTATAGATATATATATTTTTTTAACCTAAATTACTCAAAATCCACTGGAGCACATATCTTGAGACATAGCAAAGGCACATCCGGCTACCAGTCCCTACAATTTTTCCAAGTTTGGTGGAAAACCTTTCAGCCATTCGGGCTAAAAGTGAGTCCAACCGCCCTATGGAAATTAACATGGGGAAAACACGTTTTGGGACCCCCTTTTTATCTCGGCCCCGCTTGACGAATCCCCCCCAAACTTCCAGGGAAGGACCGGAGCGCCGCGAGGCAAAGTTAAGGAACATTTCAGGAAGATTCCTCAACCGGCGCCAAAGTTATTCCCAATAGAATGTTGCGATTTCCCTATGGAAAACAATCCTAACTATATATACCTACTGGCTATCGCCAGTCGTTTAAATAACAGCCATTACAACTACCTAACCCAATTGTAATAATTTTAACAACTTCAAAATGGTAAATAAAGCTGGCCTTGCAGAACTTGAAATGGAGCAGTTACTCAAACCTTTTACACACCTGCCCAACCCACTGAGCTCATCTTGTTGCCAGAAAAAAACTTATTTGCACTGACAGGGGAAGCGAGTTAAAACTGGCAACGTCAGGTTCCCCACAGTAGTCAACAAAAGAAGACTGTCACCCCTCACAAAGTTCAACAGTTTCACTATAGCTGCTGTTAGGTATGAGTCAAAGAGTGTAAAACCCCCAGACATGGAAATCAAAGAAGAAGAGAAGGGAGCACACAAGTAGTCCTTCCATTCCCGGCTTTGATTGATTACTCTAGGAGGTCCCCAGGTCCCTTTTCTCTGCATGCATGCTATTGACCATGTTGCCCTGCTGCCAAGCCTTTGCAGGAATTCTGCTCTATGCTGGACCAACGTATTAGGGACAACTATGTCCATTAGCCTGATTACATGGGTTTTGTCTCATGCCCATCTTCCTTTGTATATCAGCCGCTCAGCCTTTGTTCTATTTTCACAGTTCTAAAACTCGAACTCCTTTGATAACTGTATGCACACCTGGCACTTTGAGGTGGAGAAAATCGGTGACAGTGTCGTAGCATTCTGCCTGTCAAAGCTGTAACAAGCATTCACAATAGCTTTTTGTAGGCGTTGGATTGTGTGTTGCATGCACACATGCTATTTATTACATTAAGGCCTGGCGGCTTTGCCTTTTCTCTGAACAAAGAAGCAAAAAAAGAATTGCTTCCTATATTGAATGCGTATAGGAGAAACATAATGGAATGCAACAAAAATCATGTGGATAGATTGCAATTTTCAGATGCTAAATATTCCCTTATGCCGTCCATTTGAAGTCATTCCTACAAGACTGATATACTAAATAGCGAAGAATGAGGCGAGTTCACTATGTATATTTTAAAAGTATTGGGAACAAAACAATTTTCGCACAAACCACGCTATCTGCCTTTTAGATGCTGATCCACCATAAAATATGTGGCGTGGAATTCGATTTTGGGATAATTTAACTAATCTCAGCCTGTGGCAATTGCAAAATGCTCGGGTTCGAGTCTCGGCAACGACGCTCAACATCCTGTGATTCTGGGCAAATCACTTAATCACGCCGTGCCTACAAAAATGAATGTGTCCATCTGTAACGAAAATGGCGCTCATGTAAAGCGCTCTGATACCCGATGTCTCGGGTCTAGTTCGTGCTACGTAAAACTCAAAAAAAAAAAAACAACAACATAAGAACCAGTTCAGACTTGGGCCTGGGGGCAGGCGAGTCTTCAATACGGACTCCAGGCAGGTCATCGTTCAGGGAGACGGTGCAGGAATTGTGTAAGAGTTCAGGTGTTTGGAAAATGCTCACTCTACTTCCCCCATATCCTGGAATGTTTCTTTGCGCAGCCTCTGTGTTTGTACACAGATTCCTCTGCCAAAGCGCACTGGTCCATGCCTCTAATCCACTCTGACATTGTTGGCGCTGCTGGGAACCTCCAGTGCTGGGCCATGTCTCTCTTGCCCACCAATTGACCGAAGGCGATCAATGCTTTATCACACCTATTGCTTAGATCCCCACTAGGACACTTCTTGTGGATCCATCCACCGTGATTCCCACTATCTTGCTCAGGAGTGTGTTGATTTGTGTCTAGTATGTCTGAATGTAGGAGACTCCCATATCATGTGGATGAAATAACCCTCTGCCCTTCCAAACCTCATGCAGTCAAGGGACTGGAATCTCCTCATGTGATAAAGTCTGGTGAGCGCATAGTAAACTCTGTGAAAGTACCAATTCAATTACATTTTTTATTGTTTTAGACCTCTTCAGAGATAAACAATTTTAAAATAGTACACAATCTATACTTTTTTAATACATTTTACAGACCACATACATTATTTCTTTTAAAAACAATAGTAAAAAGGAAGGCAGACACCCATTTTTTATAACCCATATGTTTTAGATATAATCTACCTACTATTAATGACCCAATTGTCTTAGTTAAATCACCCCCAAATGAATTTGTTTGTTACAATTTGTATAAATACTTAAAATCCTTTTTACTATTATTTTAAAAAGAAATCAGGCATATGGTCTGTAAGGTTTATAAAAATGTATAGATTTTGTACTGTTTTAAAGTTGTTGATCTCAGAAGAGGTCTAAAATAATTTTAAAAAAATGTAATTGACTGTGAAAGTACTTACATTGTATGAGTCTCTGCCGTTGGGATATGGCAAACATGCAGCCATTTTGTCATCACGCCAATCGTCTTCGTCAAATTCTCTTACATCTCTTTCCCATTTTGTTCAGGTTCCACTAGGGATCTGGAACGTTGTCAACCAATGTATAGTGTACACCAGCGATGCTATTATTTTCTATCTTTGTCATTATGAATTTTTCCTTGGGGCTGAAGTCTGGAAGATGGTCAGTTTGTGTGAGAAGCTGGTTTGGTATATGGTGTACACCCATTTAAGTGGGCACCCTGCACCAATCCAGACAACCCTTATGGTGATTTTAGTGGTCTTAGACAACCTTAGAAAGCTCTCCAAGTGATAGCTGTGGAGAGCAGCCTTCAGACTTAGTCCAGAAGGAGTGTAAAGCAGCTTGTTTTACCAGAACATAATCTTATTGATATAGAATATGTGAAAAAGAACCACACAGTGTATTATTTTAGTCTTTCCGTTACCTCCTCTCCAACCTTCAAAGCTGATCTCACCATTACCATTTACAACAACAGGATCGTCCTCACTCAATCATCGGAACGAAATCTAAAGCAGTTCGACAAACTCTTTAGGAAGATCAAAAACTCTTTGGCTAGCAATTCAATCTCTTTGCGACAAGATCCAGTCCTAGCAACCACAAGGGTACCCCAAATCGTTGTTCCCATTTCCTCTTCTCATACACTTCCCTCCTCACCTACTAACCGACATTTGTCCCTAGTGAGTGGCAGACTGAATGCTCCATCCATTTCGCAGCCAGTAACCCTCTCACCATTACCAACCTATTTACCAATGTATTCTGGAACACCGCAAGTCCTCAGTGACCAACTCCCCCCTCTGGAACCTCTCATTACCGCCTCTGACCCCACTGGCACACAACAATAACCTTCCTCCTTGCCAGATCTCCCCCCACAACCTCTACCCCTCTCCCAGCGCCTAGACTTGGTGGCACGCCTGGACGATCTATCCCTCCAACTGCCCCTTCTCATCTTCAAACTTCATGATTTGAAAGCCCTCTCACTGGAACATCTCCCCTTGTTAAGCTCCTTCCTCTCTCGTCCGTCTCTGCCCTGTGCCCCCACCAGTGCTAGCATTAGAGCTCGCCTTGACCAACTCTCGCCCCTCACTATCTCTAAAACCATACCCCTACCTAACGCACCCTCCCGTCCTAGAAGATCGATGTCCTATCTCGCTCCTAATGATATTGATGACTTGCTCAACTCTTACTCGCTTATCCTAGACACCAACAAGATTCCTACGGGGCTTATTCAAGCCATTCACACTAACCTGAACAGAGAACCCCGCCTCAACCTTAGAGTCATAAACAATGACAACCTCTTGAGAGTGAACATCATCGAGACTCCTCCCCCCATACACGAGAGTGTACATCATCGAGACCCCCCCCCCCATACACTGGCTCAACTTAATTGCTTACTACTCAACTGCAGGTCAGCCAGCAAACACGCCTCTGATATCTTCGACCTCATCCAAAATAACGAGATAGACATCATCATCCTCACTGAAACTTGGTTCAATCCCTCTTCCACTCCTATCCTAGTGCCCCCTACCCATGATATAACTCGTCTAGACAGAGCTTTGACGCTGGGAGGTGGCCTAGCCTGTATACATCGGAGCACACTTGAGGTCTCCCTCTCGGAGTCTTCTACGCCATCATCATGCGAATACCTTTGTCTCAACATCTCTAGTAAAAACCGTCGGGTGTGCAAACTACACACATTCTGTCACCCCCCTGGGGACAACCTCCCCGTCATCAAACAATTATTGGAATTCATCTCTGGCAATGCCGATTCCTTTCTGTCCCACATCTACCTCGGGGATTTCAACCTTCACTGGTCTAACCCTAATGACCAAGTGGTAACATGCGCCAAATCATTCTTGAGTGATCACAAGCTTATTCAACATTGTGACTGGCCAACCCATAATAAAGTAGAAACTCTGGACCTTATCATCACCAAAGAACACACCATCACAATGGATACCATCACCCCTTGCGATTGGTCCGACCATCACAGCCTCTTTTTCCATATTAACATGGAGGTGTCTCTGAGGAAGGCTCAACCTAGGAAATCGAAGATTTGGAAAAGGGACCTCAGGGATATCAACACAGCCGATCTTGCAAACCAATGTAAATCTGCCCTCTCTCTCCAAGTTGACATGTCTGAGGCTCATGTACTCACTGATTTCTACAACTCTACCATCTCTAGCATCATGTATTCCATTGCTCCATTCCAACAAAAAAATGCCTCATCAAAAATATCCAACCCATGGTTCAACGGCAACCTAAACTCAAAGTCGCAACCTTAGGGTAATCAAACGATCCTGGAGATCCATTCTCGGACCAGCTAAAAATCCTTAGATTAGTAAGGAGCTCCTTTAACAAACCAATCAAATGAGCTAAGGTGGACAATTTCAGATCCCAACTCAATCAAGCCGCAAATCACCCCAAGAAACTTTTTGAACTGGTTAAACAACAATCGGTTGAAGTACCAAACCGCTCTGACTCTGAAGTCAGCCTTCCCTCATGTGATGATCTGGCTGACTTCTTCACTGAGAGAAATCTAGGCTCATCAATATTGATTTGGAGATCAGGCGGGCTCTACTGCTATCCAATGGGACTGCGCCCGTCTGCCCTATTAGACGAGATCAAACCGATGAGTATGGGTATCAAGAACAATGCCTTCTGGGACACCTTTACCCTCCTCAGTGAAAGAGACATTAAAACGGTTCTTCAGAGTATTAACCCATCAAATCACTCCAGTGACCCCTGCCACCTTCCATCTTCATAGAAATCAAACATGTCATCTCTCCCATCTGGACAAAGATTGTCAATGCGTCTCTGTCACAAGGAACGATCCTGGAGTGCCTAAAAGCAGCTCAAGTTACACCTATTCTAAAAAAGACTACCGCGGACAGCGCTAACCTTAACAACTTCCGCCCTATCTCTAAAACCCCCACACTAGCCAAACTCCTAGAAAAATGCGACCAATCGCCACTGTGCTCACATTGAAAATTTCCATCTCGTGGACCAACATCAATCTAGCTTTCGCTGTGGGTACAGCACTGAATCGGCTCTCACTCATGGTATGGATGACATTTTAAAAATGCTTGTCCAAAATGAATCGTGCCTCCTTATCCTCCTGGGCCTTTCCTTTGCGTTTGACACTGTTAATTACGACAACCTCCTATTCATTCTGAAGCATAGGATGGACTTATCTGGTACGGTGTTGCAATGATTCTCGTCCTTCCTCCATCACAGATCCCAAAGAGTGAAGGTGAACCACTCTCTCTCCGCCATCACCAGTATCCATTGGGGTCCCCCAAGGGTTCGCCCTATCTCCCATCCTTTTCAACCTGTTTTTGGAACCATTAGCTAATGCTCTAAATTCCATGGAAATTCTTTTCCATAGGTATGTGGATGACAACCAACTTTATCTGAAAGTCTCCTCCCCGACAACATAATTTCACTCAACACTACCCTATTGACTACTCAAAACAAGTTGACTGAGAACCACCTCGTGCTCAACACTTCTAAAACAGAATTCCTTCTCATTTCTCCTCCGAATCACACTCCTAAGTTAGACCTCTAGATGAACCACCTCACCGCCTTCAACTGCTCCCACCTCATTATTGACTCCGCTAAATCTCTCGGAATCACCCTGGACAAGCACTTGAACATGAAGACTCATATTAGCAATTTTTGCAAGCGAGCTAACCACCTGATGAGAACACTCTGGAATCTCAAACCTTTCATTTCACAAGCTGACTTCAAGCAAGTGGTCCAAGCTCTGGTTTTGCCGATGCTAGACTATGGCAGTGCTACGCTCTGTGGTCTCCCCAAATATACCTTGGTTCCACTAAGGGCCTCATTGAATGCGGCGGCCAGATTGGTCACGGGTACCAAAAGAAATATACACATCTCCCCAGTCTTAAAATCACGAAACTGGCTAACCTACAAAGCAAGAATACAGATAAGGATTGCCTGCCTATCACACAAAGCCCTCCATTTCAAAAAAACCCAGTTATCTAGCACAAAAGCTGGAGCTATCCGGATGGGGTAGACCCTTTAGGAGTGCTAACTCCTTCCTGAAACCACAGATCTTTCACTTAAGGAGAATGTGTCACCGAACTTTCTCCGGCTCTGCACCGAAGATCTGGAACTCTCGCCCACCAGAAATACGGAGAATCTCTTCCAAGGTTGCTTTCAAAGTGGAAGTAAAAAGATTCCTTATGAACAAGTTCCTACCTTAATAGGGTGCTGGATTGTCTGTGCGAATGCTTTGGACTTACACCTTTAAGACCTGCACTGGATGTTATTCTTGTTTTTTTTTTCTTCTCGAATCATTTGCTCCCCTCCTAGTTTATGTACCAGTTGCTATCTTACTCTTTTTCGACCCCTTCATTTGTATCTGCTCTTGTTCTGCGAGTTCTATTTTGATGTGTGCTCTGTTTGGTATCCCAATTTCACACATGTACTGCAACATTTACCTTCCTCCCTCTCCAATTGTAAAGCGCTCTGATATCCCTCAGGATCATGTTCACGCTATATAAAACGTTATAAATCAAATAAATAAATGTATAAAAATATGTATTTATTCTAAGACACTCACTAACACATACAGATATCTCCTAGCCGGAGATATACACAATACTTTTCAATTTAAACAGGTAAGTACCACGTAATACACAGTGGTCACCAGTGGGGGACCAAACCGTATAATAAAATAGTGGTATGACTCTAGTCAAGACTATACCCAGAAGACGTAGAAGTGCCGGGGATCCAAGGAACCACCCGAGGTAAATAACCAGAAGCCCCACAGAGGCCATGTACAGAGTGGGGACATGACCGCAGGCTCAATACAGGTTAATGGATAAGCTGTGGTTGCAGTTTTAAAGAAGAAGAACCCTTCTCAGTGGACCTTGAAGAAACCTAATAGAAGAGGGGGGGGGCCAGAGCTTGCCTGCACTCAAGATGGCCGTATAGTGTGAGAGCTCCGTCTAGCCATCGACCGATCCGTCATTTATCCTGCATCTGGACCGACGATTTAGCCTAAATTGCTGCTGGTTCTGCCCCCGGAGTGAGATACCAGCACATCGAGCCACTTGCGGTGACCAGAGACAGAATGCAAGTGCCGCTACAGCCCAATGACATAGAGACCGGGATCAATGATATGGAACCGCCACAACAGCGTAACTAGAACGCAGGCTGGGAACGAGCCGGTGAAAGCCATCAGATTGGGAGTCAGCTAGACGCGCGACCACCTGGATTGCCTGACTCGGGCAAACGGGGTAGTGTGCAACCTTCCTCCCTGCCATAGCCGGCGGAGCTAAACGATCAACTGCCTAGGCGACTCCTCTGCACGAAGGCTAAGGGGGCTCGCAGACCTGAAGCGGCAGCCGTTGAGCGAGAAGTAACGGCTGCCATTCTGCATGCAGAACCCCTGACGGGTTGAGTAGCTGGGACCTGAGGACTCTAATGAGCGCTTGTTGGTAGGGAACGTCGTCCCGCAGTTTGAATGCGCGCTTCCCTTCGTCCCCCCGATTACAGTAGGCGCACGCACTGGTCAGAGTATTGAATTAGGACTGATGCAGCCATTTTGAAAATCGAAGCAGCTACGCGGCCTGCAGCTGCACATGGGAATGAGCAGAGGCAGCGGTTCTGTGCGCTCTGTGGGCTCTGACCAGATACCAACTTAATCGAGCTGTGAGGAGCAACTGTATCTGGGGGCATCGACCAGACAAGTCTCACCCCATCTAATCACTGAAAACGTGCGGCAACCCAACTTGAGCAGCAGTATGCACCCGGATGCTATAACTGCCTATGCGTATAGTTGGATGCGGGCTCTGCCCGCGCACATAATCTGGTACCCTGGCGTATTTCATTTGCCAAGTGACCAGTGGTGTGGCGTAGCATTGCTGTGTGGGCCCATGACTTATCGTGATATCTCCCTGACTGCGTTGCCTCGTGTAACGCCATCATAGCGGTGAGAGTGCTGTTGCTGCTATCCGCTATAACAGAAGAGACAAACACGCTGACAGAGAGAGTGCGCAGGGACAGTGTTATACATCATTTGCTGTCACACTGACTAATCATTGCCCGCTGCAGTGGGAAAGGACTTGATTTGGTTCTGGTTCGTATATATATGGCCCAAATTATGATAACCCAAAATTTTACACAGACCTACTGGGGAAGATGAGCGGCTATGGGAATAGCCCACAACTATGGGGTGGAGACTTTAACTGTGTTCTTGACCCGAAACTAGACTGGTCGGGAGGTCCGGACCACCGCCCCTCGGCGGCGGCTCGGTCTATTTTAGACGCGGTGGCGCAACATGATTTGTGTGATGTGTAGAGAACGAGATCGCTGGATGGGGGGTACACCCACTACTCTGCATGCCACGACTTGGACACTAGGATTGATTACTGGCTAGCTTCAGTAGCAATGTATACTCAGAATCAGGACTGTGTAGTTTACCTGCGCACCTTCTCTGACCACTCAAAGGTGTTACTGGTTATGAAAAGCCCTCACACACATATTCCCCCTTTCACCTGGCGGTTCTCCCCATACTCGTTGCTTGATACTGTTTTCAAAACTGAGCTGGCGGAAGCCATTGAAACCTTTTTTGAGATCAACATAGGGTCAGCGGACACATTCTCGATGGTATGGGACACTTTCAAAGTATACATGCGTGGTATAGCTATGGCTAAGCACTCTGGGTGCTTCGTGCCCTCCGGATCCGACTTTCGGATTTGGAGCACAAGTTAAAAACTCTTGGACAACGGTTTCTTTCCAGCACAGGCGATACAGTGAAAGAGGAATTTCAAACTGCTAAAAGAGTACGATGATGCAGCCAACTCCCAAATCAAACACTTAGGTAAATATGCGACAGCTCGTACCTATGGGGAGGGAGAGAGACCGGGCTCTGTCTTAGCCTCCTTGCTTAAGAAATGCAGAGAGGCGACTGGTGTTGTTGAACTTAAAGATGCGGAGGGGGAGACGTTGGTGGAACCTACGGCGATTGCCAGCAGGTTCAAACAATATTATATGTCTTTATATAGCTCAGAAAGTGAGGAAAATTAATCCAAAATCCTAGACTATCTGGCACACATTCAACTGCCCTGGTTAACGAATGAGCCCAGGGAATATCTAATGCGCCCACCAGAGACAGAGGAAATATCCACAGCAATCGTGGGGGATGCAGTCTGGTAGTGCACTAGGCGTAGACGGCCTGATGGTCTCCTTTTACAAGGAGTTTAGAGGTCTTCTCACACCACATTTGGCAACGTTATTTGAGGAGATGAGCGAGAGCGGAACAATGCCATCCTCAATGAGAGAAGCGTTGATTGTTACAATATTGAAACCAGATAAACCGCCGACTGAATGTTCATCGTACCGCCCACTTTTGCTCCTAAATGTTGATACAAAAATATATGCCAAAAAACTGGCAAACCGTCTGGCTCCTCTGGTCCCAATCCTGGTTGGGCCTGAGCAGGCAGGATTCGTCCCCAGTCGGAATCTGATATATAACCTGAGAACGGTGTTTGGGGCAATGCAGGACACTAGACAAGACATACAAGCGGTAGCAGTTTTCCTTGATATGGAATAAGCGTTTGACTCCGTGGAATGGTCGTTTAAGAAACAAGTATTGAGTAGACTAGGATTTGGGGGGTATTTTTCTACACATGATAGGTGTGCTATATAATTCCCCCACTGCTAGAATTAAAATAGGCGCAAAAACAACAGTTGATGGACAGAATGCAGAACAATGTCATACATTCACCCCAGTACAGAGATCTGGGCCTAAATCCATCGTTTTTTTGCACTCCACACCACCCCAGTTCAGACATGGCCATATGCAAATCAGCCTTGACCCTGTGCCTCATGGGAACAGTCCAGCCCGAACTGCCAAGCTGTGTCTTCCCTAGACGGGAATCAAGCATCCTAGGACCGGTTTCTGGCTATCAGCCGTCTTCAGCCAGGACAGCTTGACTCCAGTGGCGTGGAGAGCACGGGACTCACGTCTGAGCATACACGTCCCACTCGGGGTGACAAATGCAAAAACAACAGTTGATGGACAGAAGGCAGAACAATGTCATACATTCACCCCAGTACAGAGATATGGGCCTAAATCCATCGTTTTTTTGCACTCCACACCAACCTGATAATCTCCACATATGCTGATGACACGTTGCTATATGTTAGTAAGTAAGTAAGTAAGTAATAGTTTATTAGCATAGTTAGTTAAAACCATTGCAATTCATCCTTAAAAACACTAATGTGCACACAATACATTTTTCATCACTTGAGTAAAATTACATTCACATAAAATGTATATTTATAATTCCTATCAAAAATTCATGAGATTTAATATGTGTGAGTGAAAATTAAAATAGTAAACATATTGTTCTAAATGTCATCTGTAAGTTATGGCAAGGGGACAAGTTCCAGTATTCTCTTTTCTTCCACCTTCCTAAATTTAATACTTTATAGAATACCGGTAGGGGATTCCGCTTTGTTTAATAACCTCTAAAGACATGATGGAGGGTCAATTTTCTGCATCTTTGTTTCTACCTCCTTCAAGAACTTCACCAGGCTGCAGTTCAACTGCGGGTCGCTGGGAGCAAAGCAGGCAAGAACTGCCTGTCTTCGTGTACGTATTCCACGCTGGTTGAAATGGTATTTCAATAACCGTTTCCTTTCCACCAACAGCTTCTCACAGGAGCACAGCAAATGTTTCATATCTTCAGGCGCCATGCCACATAGACGACAGAGGGAACCCCCATTAACCCTCAGCCACTTCGGGAAATGGCGTGTGCAAGGTAACACGCCCAGTCTGTATTTGAGGGACTTCAGTTTTATATAACGTGAGTACCTGAGGTCAAGATAACTCTGTTGGCCTTGTTTAGAGTAAGAGTTTAGATTAATCCACCCATGTGACCTCATTGCAACACACGCTTTATCTTCAATCCATGAGAGGTGTTTTATTGTTGTTTTTTACTAATCTTTTGATCGTAATATGATTAGTAGGGGTGTTCCACAGCTCCTGTAACCCTAGATTCACTAGGCTGTTTTTCAAGTATCTGGCGGCTGGCGATGCCGGATTCTGTTACAATTATGACCATAAATAGCTATTTAGGGTTACTTTGTTTGCCTTACTGACTTTATCCCAAGTCATTATGTATGCACCTTGTCTTGCCAGAGACTGCTTCTGGCCTCCAAAATCCTGCCTGAGTTGGGCCGGAGAGGTTTGTTTTGGCAAGCTGAATATGGTTCTATATGCCGCTGCCACAGTTCTATCTAGAGTCGCCGCATCCCTGCCTCTCTGTACTTCGCTCCCATAGGTAATTGTGGGCAACAGTTTAGCTCTTATAACTTGTGCCAGGGGCAGGAGAGAGGGACTAGTGAGTTTGCCATTTAATTTTGTTAGTGAAATAGATATCGCAATGCCTTTTCCTCTAATGCTTGCTTTCTGAATGGTAAACTGGCCGCTGTTGTCGATTTTGACTCCCAGGTACTTATACACTGTTGTGCCTTCAATACGGTTGTTGTTCCAAAACCAGCCATAATTGGTTTTCCCTTTTTTATTAATTGACATAGTTTGTGTCTTCTGTAGATTTATCGTCAGTTGCTTATCATCCGAGTACAACCGAGTTGCATCCACAAGATTTTGCAGCCCTATTTTAGTTTGACTGATTAACACTATGTCGTCCGCATATAGTAATGATGGTAGTATTTGGCCTCCTAATTTCGGTGCTTGGGAATTACAGTTGTTTAAAATCGGGATTAGATCACCTAAGAACAGATTAAAAAGGGTTGGGGCC
Source organism: Lissotriton helveticus (assembly GCF_964261635.1). Lineage (NCBI taxonomy): Eukaryota > Metazoa > Chordata > Amphibia > Caudata > Salamandridae > Lissotriton > Lissotriton helveticus. The sequence goes on along the minus strand of NC_136070.1, from coordinate 439,227,525 downwards.
AAAACACATCCATGTTTTAGGCCCTTGTTAGTTGGGATGCGTCTGGACAGATGAGATCCATCACCCAACTTCACCTGTATCCAAATGTCACTATGCAGGTTAATCAGTAAGTCTAGCAAGGGCATCGAGATCCCCCACTTATTCAGTTTAGACCACAGGAGATTCCGATTAATGTGATCAAAGGCTGCCTTATAGTCGATAAAGCAGAGGTGGATTGGCATTTTGGTGGTTTTGGCTTTATCAATTAACATGCCCCATTGTCAAGATGTTCGTTGTTGTCCCAACAGTTTTAGCAAAACCTGTTTGGTTTACAGGGATTAAGGAATTTTCTGTAGCCCAGGCCTGTAATTCTTCCAAGAGGATCCCGGCAAAATACTTGGCCTCATTATCCATGAGGGCGATCAGTCTGTAGTTGCTTGGTCGTGATTTTTCCCCTGATTTGAATATAGGAGAGATAATTGAGCCCTTCCAGGAAGTAGGTAATATATTAAACTGTATTATTTCCTTGAATAGTGGCTCTAGTGCTCCAGCCCATTCCCTTTCGCTCTGTTTGTAAAGAATGGGAGGAATACCATTCGGGCCTGGCGCCCCTTCCCTTCTTCCCTTTTTGATTTGGCGCATGATTAACTTTTGTAGGTTTGTCTCTCCTGTATTCATGATTGTATTACCACCTATTTGTTTATAAAAAGTTTCACACAGTGTTGTTAATTTGTTGCCTTCATTTCCTATCTCAAAGTCAGAGGCCTTTTGTTGTGATCTTTAAGATACTTTGCCCATGCAGCTTCACTAATATTGGAGGATACTCCATCATGCACAGGATTTAAAAAGGAATTAATTGATTTCCAGAATTTCGCCCTGTCGTTCTGTTTTATGTCAGCCTATAGTTTTGCCCATAAGCTGTCCTCCATTTCTTTATTTGCTTCCCACTTTGTTTTTTTTTAAAGAAGCCTTCAGTTTCCGTAAGCGGTCACGTTTTGCCATATCTCTTGGGGAGTACCTAAGTTGGCGCATTATTTGGTAGATACATTTCTTTATACATTTTATCTTCACTTGATGTTCTTTTGTAAGCGAGGTCATGTTTATATTAATCCGTCCTATGTCAAATTTCGGTTTTGTGGAGTAGCCTGCCATTATTTTTGTAAAACACTCCCATCTCTCAACTTCGCTTGTTCCGATTCTTCCCTCAAAATGCAGTTTTGCCATATCTTGCAAGCTTCCCTCATTGGGTGCCGAATATTTGATCCTTTTATAATTGACGGTATAAACTGAGTCAATAGGGACCAGAGACTACTCAAATTTGGGCTTGCAGATGTTCAGTGTGATTTCCTGGGGCAATGATCACTGTCGGTTTTTCCCCCTATTTTGAAGGCGGTGACATGGTGAAAGAGAGATAGTGACATAAACGTGTAATCCAAGATTTTGCTAAACCATGATGAGTGAAACGTGCATGCTGATTTGGTGTCTTCAGCGAGTCTTCCATTAAGTACTTTAATATTGTAGGACTCAAGGTTCTCTAATGCCTGCTTATCTAGTTTAGTGAATTTAGATGTTTCTGAAGCTTGTTGTGGTATATTCCAGTCTGTATTTTGAAGATGATTTTCGTCGTCTGTTGTGTTCCCCATCAGGTTGAGATTAAAGTCACCGGTGAGCACGACATCCATATTCGATGTTTTGATTGTAGTTTCCTCTAGGTAGTAACATAGTTCTTTTATTACCTTCACTTTCCTTTTTGGATGAACATAAGCGTTGATTAAGATTAAATTTGCGCCCCTCTTGCCTTGTTCCGAAATGAGAAGATTTAGTGTCAGCAAGTTGGGACTGGGCGGTCCAAGTTCCTTGATCTCATGGGCACTTGCCACCGAAACATAGGTCGCAAGGCCCCCTTGGAGGTGACCATATTTTGCAGCTCTCACCGTGCTTGTGAAAAAACGTAGAAAGTCAAGCAGATGCGGAGGTTCTTCTTGCCAGGTCATCTGAAGGGTCATAATATCAAAGGATCTTATGTAACTGACAAATTCTTGAATGTTCATTTTGGAGGCAAGGCCATTGACATTCCATGAACATATTCTGTAGTTCTTGTGTCCGCTCGATATAGGAAGATCCATTGTTGGTCATTTTGCTCGATTGTTAATTGTTCTGGCCATCCATCTCAGGTCAGGTGGACCTGTTGATGTGCCATCTGAGGAGTGACCTGTGGATTTCAGAACTTCCCTAATTCTTCCTCCAGTGTTCCCTATTGCACCTCGGAGTACTGACATTCCAGATCTATTACCGCAGTTTGTGCTCCTTCTCTTCCTGAGGGGATTAATAGATCGGGGTATTTTGGTTTTATATAAGGGGCAATTGAGATTTCCCCGTTTTTGAAGGTTTGGCTCTCGGCCAGTATGTTCTGTGCAACTGAAGAAGTAGTCCATGTTGCCTTTGTTTTTTCCGCCTTCGAGCCTGCTACTGCAATAAATTCGATGGAGACTAGATCCAAAGTAGTCACGCTAGCCAGAGATGGAACATGAGATAAGAGCCGTAAGATGTTCCCTCTATTCAGTATGTCATGACTTCCTTTCGAGATGTAATCCGGGATGAGCCATACAATGTTTGCTGTTGTATTTCTAATGTCTTCCGACTTCTTGTTTTCTACAATTCCTCCATGTCCTAAGCCGTTTTCTTGCTCTTCTTTGGGTGATGCTTGATATATGGTAGATTCCACTCCGATACTCCCTTCGGCATGAATTTTCTGTTGTCCTCCTATGGTTGTGTGACGGGGCGGGTGTGTTTGGAGAGAGACATACTGACTGGTGGTATTACACTCCCCTGTTACCAGCTCCGTTTGCTTCCCAACAGCCGCCTGACCCCCCCTGGAGCGAAGAGCCGGAGTCCTACTGGCCGATGGAGATGGAGTGCAGCGGCTCCTTTAACTCTGAGGCAGGGGAGGCCGTAACCCCGCCCCTCTACAGGCAGGAGGGGACTTTAAAAAGGCATCCAACCCCGGAAGCGGCGGACGGCGTTTCCCTGGTGGAGGAAGGCGCATCTAGTGCGGAGCGGAGAGACGGAGATCGGTATCGAGAGTCGGAGAGCGGAGCTGGAGAAGAGGACGAGAAGCCAGGAGGCCACCGGTTACACGATTCGCCCCGCCACGCTCCCACGGGAGGGGCGTGGCTCCAACAGGTACGGGGCCGAGTGGCGGGTTGGGTGGGACGCCGAGTTCATCCTTCGGAGTGACTGTATAGCCCCATTGTATAGCTCCCTTCCTTAAATCCCTTCTCTACACGCGCACCCCCCCCTCACAGCGTGTACAAACCGCACAAGTCACTGGTTTCCCTCACCCCCGGCCCTCTGAATTGTATGGTTTCATTTCGGCGATCTGACAAGGTCTCTCTCTTCCTTCTTTCCACGCACGGGAGACGGAGAGGACCCGAGCCATCGCATGTGAAGTACCCTTCGAAGCAAGCTGGATTCAACGAGGAAGACGCCCTTTGATCCCGCAGCGTTTGCCAGAGAGCGTATAACCAGCAGACAAAGACGGTGTTATATAAAAATAAAACCCTCGTTAAAATCACTGATCAAGGAGTCGGTCTCTCTCTCAGCTTCCCCTCCCCTAACCAGCCCAGTGGAGACAGATCTCAGCTTAGGTAATTCCCCGGCCCTGGGACACGTGGTGTCAGAAGTGGGATCAGTAACACCTCCCCTCTGCAACAAGATGGACACCCTCATTGAACACCTCATCAAAGGCCAACAGAAGCTCGAGTGGGCCGTGGAACGCCAGATGTCCTCGGCTCACGCGGAACGCGAGTTTTTTAAAACGTCCATAACCGCTCAAATAGAAGGCCTGAAGAACGTGCCGCCTCCCCTCCCGAACTCAGCAAGCGAAGCCCGAGTACATTCGCCCCATCCTACAGGAATCGCGCTACAAAAATACCTACCTGGGGAGGATCCGGATGCCTTTTTATTGAATTTCGAGAGGGCCGCCAGGGCCTTGGGGTGGCCCGAGGAAAAGTTGCCGTTCTTTCTCGCCCCCCTACTGACAGGGGAGGCGCAATCCGCCTATCTGGCTGCGAATCCGTTGGGAAACACTCCTTACGGGGTAGTGAAAGAAGTCATACTGGATCACCTGGGATTGGACCAGGAAGCCTACAGGGTTAGATTTAGGAAAGAAAGAGGCCTACCCGGAGAAAATCTCAAGACCCTGTTCTTTCGATTACGAATGGCCGCCAATAAATGGCTGAAACCTGAGGTGTGCAGCAAAGAGGAAATCCTCAATAAGATATACTTGGAACAGTTTATGGACGCTCTACCCTATGCCACACAAAGGTGGCTGCGCCAACACGCTGGATTGGACGTAGAGCAGGCCATCGAAATGGCTGCACACTACGCTCGGGTTCAGCCTAGACTCAGCGGTGGGGACGATGTAAAACCCAATAAGCACGTTCCCCCTCTCAAGATCGAGAAAAAACCCCGACCAGCGACGGAAAGACCCCGTCCGTCAGGAATAATGTCGCCGATGTTCAAAGGTCCCCAATGCTATGAGTGTGGGGAGTGGGGCCACATAGCGAGGATGTGCCCCCGCAAGAGGCCCCCTGAGGAGCCGATGGAGGTGGAGTACCTCCCCAAGACGGTGATGTATTTGGCCGAACTGGGCAGTTCCTTCTACGTAAGTATGAGGATGAATGGTTTTAGGGTGAGGGCTCTCCTAGATTCGGGGTGCAAACAGTCGGTTATACAGGAACACTTTGTTCATCCCGAACAGTACATACAGGAGGCACAGGTTTTTATACCCTGTGTGCACGGCGATGTAAAGCCTTACCCTCTGGCCTCCATATCATTAGAGATCCCGCAGAGAGCCCCCTGTACAGTCAAAGTTGGAGTGGTAAATACCCTTCCTGAAGACATGATTTTGGGAATGGACAACCCCGAATTCTTGTCCCTTTTTCGGGAACAACTCACAGTACCCACCTATAGGAAAGAGGGAGCCACCCCGGCGTTCATAACTCCGGAGCCATGGGAGATAGACAGAAGCTTCCGGTTCGCTCAGTCAGAAGACCGAACACTGTATAATGCCTGGGAAAGTGCGCACCACACACAAGGAACCTCTCCCTTGACGTACCCCCGATTCCTGACCAATAACGACCTGTTGTATAGACAGGCCTCAGAGAGCAGTAGTTGTCAGTTGTTGGTACCGGCATCCTTCAGAGCACAAGTGCTCTTCTTTGCACATACCCATCTGACGGCCGGCCATGCTGGAAAAGAGAAGACCACAGAAAGCATCATCAGACACTTCTTCTGGCCGGGTATTTACCAGGACGTCCAGGATTATTGCGCGAAGTGTGAGGTGTGCCAGAGGAGGAATACCCACCGCCCCAGCGCCGCACCTTTGCAACCCATGCCTATCATAGGTGTGCCCTTTGAGAGGGTGGGCATGGGCCTCATTGGGCCTTTGCCCAGATCCACAAAAAGGCATGTATACGCTCTAGTTATTGTGGATTATGCCACTAGGTTCGTGGAGGCCTTTCCCTTACGGACCACCACCACGTCGGCGATAGCTGAGAAGTTCGTGGAGCTATTCGCCCGCGTGGGTTTTCCGAAGGAGGTGTTGATGGATCAGGGCACCCCCTTCACTTCCAAACTCATGAAGGATGTGTGTAAGTCCCTGGGAATAAAACATCTAAAAACATCGGTATACCACCCGCAGACCGATGGCCTCGTCGAAAGGTATAACTAATCCCTCAAGACCACGTTAAAGAAAATGTTATCATCAGAAGGCACGAATTGGGATCGGCTTCTCCCTTTGGCTCTGTACGTCATAAGAGCCCAGAAACAAAGCAGCTTGGGCTGCTCGTCTTTTGAGTTGTTGTATGGGCGTCTCCCGAGGTCCCTCCTTGAAATGACCAAGGACCTCTGGGAAAACGAAGAGGTACAAGAACAGAAGAATATGTTGGAGTATACCACCCAACTCCGGTCCAGACTGGGAAAGCTACGGAACTTGGCCCACGCCAGCCTGGAACACCACCAGGAACCGTATAAAAGAAATTACGATAAAGGCAAGAGGTTAAGAACAATAGCCGTAGGTAAATGGGCATTGGTACTGCTGCCCTCCTTAAGCAACAAAATCAAAAATGAATGGCAAGGACCATTTCAGGTCATCGAAACGATAGGACAGACGACCTATCGCCTACGTCTCTCCTCCAAGAAAACTCAGACATATCACATTAATCTGTTGAAGGAATGGTTGGGACCTGCGCCCCAGGAAACTCATTGGATGGATACCTCCTCCCAACCGGCCACCTCCACAGTGGACCAGCTGGTGATAAACCCGGCATTAACAGGAGCCATGAAGACCAGTCTGCAGGAAGTGCTGAGGACGTTTACCAACGTTTTTTCGGACCTGCCTGGAAGAACAGATCGTACGGAACATTGTATCGAAACCCTACCCGGGAAAATAGTAAAGCAAAGACCCTACAGAATACCGGCGGCTCGACGAGAGGCCGTACAAAAAGAAGTGCATGAAATGCTCTGATTGGGAGTAATACGTTCCTCCACCAGTCACTGGTCATCCCCCATCGTGATGATACCTAAACCGGACGGATCCAAACGTTTTTGTATGGATTTCAGGGCCTTGAATGCCATCTCGAATTTCGATACATACCCAATTCCGAGGGTGGACGAATTAATCAAGAAAATCGGTGACGCACAATATATTATGACCATCGACCTCACGAAGGGGTACTGGCAAGTGCCTCTTCGTGAGGAGGACCGCAAGAAAACAGCCTTCGTCACCGAGAACGGACTATACGAATTCACAGTCCTCCCATTTGGCCTTCATGGGGCTCCGGCGACATTCCAGAGGCTCATGAACAATGTCTTACAACCATACGCCGCGTTCAGCTCGGCTTATTTAGACGATATAGTGATCCACAGCCGGGATTGGGAAGAACATCTGAGACATATAAAAACCATTCTGAACGCGCTCCGTCAAGCAGGACTGCACATAAACTCGAAGAAATCCCGAATAGCCTTGACCAGGGTCAATTATCTGGGGTACGTCTTGGGAGATGGAACCATCGCTCCCCAAAGCGAGAAGGTGAAGGCCATCGCCAATGTTCCCTTCCCACGTTCAAAAAGGGACCTGAGAGCCTTCCTTGGCCTGATCGGTTATTACTGACGCTTTATTGACAAATTCGCAGAGCTAGCAGCCCCCTTGACCGACCTATTGCTCAAAGAGACCAAAAACAGAGATATCACACATCCCTCCCCAGAGGCCCTTAAGGTTTTTCACCTCTTGAAAGAAACCATGACCTCTGCACCTGTACTAACGTCCCCCGATTTTGCCGAGCCTTTTTCCCTCGCCACAGATGCCTCCAACATGGGTATAGGTGCGGTATTATCTCAGACTGGTGCTGATGGGCTAGAGCATCCAGTGTTATACATCAGCAGAAAACTCTTTCCCAATGGAAGGCCGGTACTCCACCATCGAGAAGGAGGGTCTAGCCATTAAGTGGGCCGTAGAAAAGTTAAGGTATTACTTAGAGGGGAAACCATTCATCCTCCATACCGATCACGCTCCACTGAAATGGATGCACCAAAACAGTAGCAACAACCCAAGAGTGCTGAGGTGGATCCTCTCGTTGCAACCGTACTCCTTTACTGTCAAGCACCGCAAGGGAACTGAGAACGGAAATGCTGACTTCCTCTCCCGAGTGTTTCCTCTCCCCGATCGGGAGAAGCCAGGGGGGGGAGGCATGTGACGGGTCGGGTGTGTTTGGAGAGAGACATACTGACTGGTGGTATTACACTCCCCTGTTACCAGCTCCGTTTGCTTCCCAACAGCCACCTGACCCCCCTAGAGCGAAGAGCCGTGGTCCTACTGGCCGACGGAGACGGAGTGCAGCGGCTCCTTTAACTCTGAGGCAAGGGAGGCCGTAACCCCGCCCCTCTACAGGCAGGAGGGGACTTCAAAAAGGCATCCAACCCCGGAAGCGGCGGACGGCTTTTCCCTGGTGGAGGAAGGCGTGCGGAGCGGAGAGACGGAGATCGGAATCGAGAATCGGAGAGTGGAGCTGGAGAAGAGGACGAGAAGCCAGGAGGCCACCGGTTACACGATTCGCCCCGCCACGCTCCCACGGGAGGGGCGTGGCTCCAACAGGTACGGGGCCGAGTGGCGGGTTGGGTGTGACGCCGAGTCCATCCTTCAGAGTGACTGTATAGCCCCATTGTATAGCTCCCTTCCTTAAATCCCTTCTCTACACGCGCACCCCTCTCACAGCGTGTACAAACCGCACAAGTCACTGGTTTCCCTCACCCCCGGCCCTCTGAATTGTATGGTTTCATTTCGGCGATCTGACAAGGTCTCTCTCTTCCTTCTTTCCACGCACGGGAGACGGAGAGGACCCGAGCCAACGCGTGTGAAGTACCCTTCGAAGCAAGCTGGATTCAACGAGGAAGACGCCCTTTGATCCCGCAGCGTTTGCCAGAGAGCGTATAACCAGCAGACAAAGACGGTGTTATATAAAAATAAAAACTCGTTAAAATCACTGATCAAGGAGTCGGTCTCTCTCTCAGCTTCCCCTCCCCTAACCAGCCCAGTGGAGACAGATCTCCTGCTTTGCGTTTGTTTGCCCTCCTTTGCTTTGCCTTTAAGTGATTATCAACCCTCTCATTTCGTTGATCTACAGGCAGTTCATTATCCGCTGTTCTGGTCTCTTTAGCCACACCTTTCTGATTCTTGTGGATCTGTTTCTCCAATACCACAGTGTGGACGTTTTCAGTAATTGCGGGAGAAGCTATGATTTTTGTTTTATCTTTTTTGTTGGTGGTGCGACTTTCATGAGGATGCTTGTCTGTTTCCCCGACTCTTTGACCGTTACACCAGTGACTCTCTTTTCCTTGTGATAGTGGTTTTATTAGTGTGCATAGATCACTCAACATTGATGGAAGTGTGGCCAACTTGTCAATTATCGGGCCGCATCCACAGCCCTGGGACTTGTTTTGAACTTGTTCCTGTTTGTTTTGTAATAGTGTATTTAATGTGCCCAGCTTCCCATCAATCACACCCACAAAGACAGCCAGTGTGTCTAAAAGCGTCAGTTGGGTTTCCATCTTATCTGACTGGTAGTGCAGTGCTTCTACCAATAGTTGGACTGTTTTTAGCAGGCTCTGCCATGCTGTATCCTGGGTAGCATTTTTTTGTATTTCCTCCTTGCTTGCTGGATTTGTTGTTTCATCTCGATTTTCGATTGTTTTTCCTCCCTCGTGTGAGTCCTGTTTGTGTCCACATATTTTGTCATTTATTTTGGAATTGAGCCCGCTCCCACTTTTCTCTTCGGTGTACGCAGCCACGAGGCCTTCCCATTCCTCCGTACCAAGGTCTGAAGCGGTTTCTATTTCTTCTAATTTCCCAGCTGAGTTTAGTCCCCCCATTCCAAGGTCTGAAGCGAATTCTATTTCTTCTAATTTCCCGGCTGAGTTAAGTCCCTCCGTTCCAAGGTATGAAGCCATTTCTATTTCTTCCAAATTTTCAGCTGAGTTTGGTCCCAGGGTTCGATCTTTGATTCCTCCCTCTCCAGTAGATGACTCTAGCTGGGAGGTTGACATTGCGTCAATTAGAATTGGGGTGCTTGTTTTATCCTGTGATTCCCCCTTCCGTTCTTGGTTAGGGTTAGTGCACCTCAACAAGGGTTTTTCCCGCAGACTTTTTTGGCTGTGGATTTTTGGTGTCATAGCTATTGCACAGTTACCAAGTCTGTTTTTATTTTTTCCTGGTCCATTGACACTAGTCAGGTCCAAGCTAGTTTCAGGTTTGTCCTGGTTTCTTTTTTGTGCGCCGTCAGCCCTTTTATTTGCTTCATGTTGCCTATGAATTTGGACGACCTCGACTTCTCCTGTTTGTATATTGTTTATGTTTTCAAAAGTCATCCGTGTTTTGTTGGATTGCGGGTTGAAGTTATTTGTAGAGGGCTTTTGACTGTTCTGCTGTTGTCTCTTTTGTCTCTTTTTTGGTCTGGGCTTTCCTCTTTATGAGTTAAGGTCCACTCTTTTGTGGTTAGTGATGGTTGTTTTGTTTGAAAAGGTTGGAGAGGTGATTGAAGTCCTGGCACCTCTTTTGTATTTGAAAGTAGGGCGTCCCCCACGTTTTTTAGGAAGCTAAATTTTGTAAAGATTTTCGGTTGATATGAGAACTGCCTTATTATAGTTTTATTGCTAGTTTCCAGATTTGGTGATTGCCCACTCTTGTCTGATACAGAGAAATTTCTGTCTACTGGTTTTTCTATTTCAATAAGAGTACTATTTTTCAGGTTTGCCTGGCCAGCTTCTTGTAATGTTTCATCCCTTGCATCCTCCAACATGTTGGTTTTTTCGTTTGCGTTTTTTTGACTCTCGTTTAGCTGTTATATTACCACGAGTGCGACCTGACCTCATAATGCCCTTTTTTTCTTTAGTTCCTGTCTTTCCGTTCTGTTCCACACAGTCAATAAATAAAAGCTTGATGGTTTGTAACACGATCGAAGACTACTCCCACGATCGTGTCACCCCACAACCTTCTGTACGTTTCTGTAGCGCTCCTGTGATTGTTTTAGGTATTCAAATGCCCAGTTTGTTGGAAGGTTAGCCCGTTTTTGCAGTTTTTGGCTCACACTTCCCTGCAGATTGTTAAGACCTCCCCTGGTTTATCAATAATAAAACTCCTTTCCCCGCTCGGCAGATGCTCAGTTGCACAATGCTATGTTATTGCTCAGTTGAAGCTCCTTTCCCTTTTCCCTGTACCCTGTACCTTGCAGGGGGCGACCTTTTCCCCCCCTCCCCGCCACGCCAACAAGCACAACAAACCACTCACGTCGGCTTACCTCCAAGCCTGTCTGCTCCGCAGGGAACCCGCTCAACCCGCCCAACCACAAGCCAGCCGCCGAATAAGACAGCGGGACAAAGCAATGCAGCGTGGCGGAGATATGGCGGTTATCAGCTTGAGCAGCAGCCGTCAGGAAAGGCAGCCGTCAGGTAGTAGATAGTACTGATAGCAGTGGAGGGAAGGTGGGTCGTCGGAGGTCAGGCAGCAGCAATCGTCAGAAAGGGCGGCCTCAATTCTGTTCCTTGTCTCCTCTGCTATTCCTAATGGACTGGTCACACTTGTTCTGTCACCACTGCTAGTGTCAATTGACTGATTATGCTTGTTCTTTCTTTACAATCTTTGCATTGCCTTTTAAGCGTTTTAAGCGTTTTCCCGATTCAAGAGGGGCCAAGAAATGCCAGGAACGTCGGGAGCTCCAACACCGGGAGCTCCAACCGGCCGCACACCGTTCTCCAGGCACGCTGTACTGCACTCACCTTGCTGCCTTTTTCTGCCTGCTTCTGATCCCAGATCCCAGAACCGGCCTCTGAGCTCGCACCATCGCAAGTCAAAATCCTTCCCCCAAAGCCTGGGCGGGCCGTAGTCCGCGGGGGGTGCCGCGGTGGGGGGGGGCAGCAGGGAGCGGCGGGAGTGGAAGCAGCGAACAAAGACAACTGCAGCGGCGGCAATACGTGACTCCCCCTCCTCAGGGTTCAGGCAAGCAGCTTCAGACCAGGTTCCGAACAGATTTGCCACAACAATCTCCGGTCAGAGGCAAATTCTTGGCTCTCAACACTAAGCAGAATTCGACAGTGGGCCTCAGGGAGAGTTCACCTTCCTACCCCTGAACTGTAGTGATGGTGCCAAAAGTAGCGCTTGGTTGTTGACTGTGGACTTAGAGTTCATTGGCAGTAGCAATACTAATTGAGATTTTCTTTGTGAAGGTGTACTTTTGACCACAAATTGCTCTTGCACGAAGTTCTTGGTTTCTTGGCACTCGCAAGCTACCTGTATTGTAATGGGGGCAGTGGCACCCGTCCTCGGGATGCAGGCCGTGTGGAATACCGGGTCCGGGTTTCTGCCAAGATTTGCCGCGATTTGCAGACTCTCCCCGAATCTCCCCGGTCCTAGATCCACGGGGGGAGGTGGACCGGGCGTCCTCAGGCGGCAACGGCAACGGAGGCAGGTGCCTTCTCCTCGCTCACTCCTCGCTGGCTCTCGCCTCCCCTCTCCTCGTGATCCAGCACTGCACTGCCACCTAGCGTTCACTACGTCTGCTCTGGACAGTTGCTATATGTTAGGGATCCTGACCATAATCTGTCCCCCGTGCTCCGTGAAGCTATTAAATTTGGAGCGCTGTCAGGCCTTAAGGCCAATTTGAGTAAATCGTTCATATTCCCACTGTCCAAGGCTTCCGCTCCCTTTACCGCTCAATACCCGCTGCAATGGACGACTGACACAGTACAATATCTGGGCATTAATGTGCACACAAGTTCGGAAGTAGTTTTTAAAGAAAACTACAGGAGAGCAGTCAGTAAATTAGAAGATGATGTAAACTGCTGGATTCGCTTGCCTTTGTCACTTGAGGGCTGGGTATCAATAATGAAGATGGTGGTATTGCCCCGAATCCTGTTTTTATTTGTAAACATTCCATTGGTCCTCCCCTGCTCTTTCTTCAGGACTATTACATCTCTCCTAATTAAGCTGGCTTGGGCTGGGAAACATGCTCGAGTTAAGTGGGATATACTTACACTTCTTTATCACATGGGCGGGATAGCTGCCCCAGACCTTGATCTGTATTATAGAGCTGCCCTAGGAGTGCACGTTCATTACTGGATACATGGCCCTATGGGAACTTCTCATATTCAGATTGAGAAGGTGCTTGCGACACCCCTCCCACTGCCGGCCATCTTGTTTAAACCACCTGTCCGTAGGACTGGTACACTAGATTTTATTAACGCGACAGCGCAAGCTTGGCGAAACCTGACACTGCAGGCAGGAGCTATTTTATACTCCCCACTGACGCCACTAGAATGGTGTCTCAGTGTAAAGACAGTGGTGTGACCGAGGCCTTGAACTCAATAAATATTAAGACAATAGGGGATATATTTACGGAGGGCATAGCGAAATCGATTGACCAGGTAGATACTGCAGGACAGTCTGTCTACTTACACACTTCCAATTTCACCGAACAAGGCTAGCGCTAAAGGACATACTGGGAGGCGACTTAGCAGAACCGACTGATATGATACCTCTTACATATCTGAAAAAAACTGACTCTCCGGTGCATATAATCTCCAATATTTATAAAATGGCTCTGGGGTACCTGGAGAATCACTACACTAAGGCCAGACAAGCTTGTCAAACAGATCTGGGAGAAATCATCGATGACAAAATGTTGAGATACTGTTGTGAGAGCACAAAACGTATATCCCTAAACAGGCGCCATAGGATCTTACATTTTAAATTTCTGAATAGGGTTTATTATACCCCAGAAATGCATTGCAGATATGGGCTAAGGGTGTCAGCAGAATGTGACCGCTGGGGTGTAACAGCAACAGATTTTTCTCATCTTGCCTGGTTATGCCCGAGGATTGCCACCTTTTGGGGCCTCATTTTTAAAACACTGGGGGACATTACAGCTATGACGTTAACACCTGACCCAGCCCTGCTGGGGTATTCCAAACACTTGCCTAAGGCGATACGACGGTTGGTTGATATGAGGTTATTGGTAGCTTGGCGTCGGGTAGCGATAAGTTGGTCTCGGGGCCCAACCCCGACTGTGGCATGCTGGTCCAGAGATATGGTATTTTGCAGCACACAAACTGAGTACTACAGCAATCTGCCCTCCCCCCCCTCGTAACCGGCCCAAAATATTTTGGGAACTATACCAAACCTATTTGATCACCAAGGATACTGAGACTGAGTGAGTTGACCCTCCACCAACATGAGTCAAATGAGTATAGCACGTCGTGTAGTTGGGGAAGAAGCGTGCAGCTGAGGTACACCCTTGGGGCTCTGATCCTTAAACTGCGAATGTGGATTTTTTAGTGGTCTAATAAGCGATAGTAAACACTGACGCTACCCTTCAATCTTTCAACGTGCTGATCTGTTTCTAGATAAGGACGGTAATGTGTTACTGGGCAATAATGAATCAGCTTATCGTGCAAGCCATGATCCTGTCCAAACTGGATTATGTTAGCTCTCTTTTTCTTGGAGTCAACCAGGCTGAGCTTTCTCGCCTCCAACGCATTCAGAACGCCGCCGCCAGGGCTCTGGTTGGCCTGCCCAAATTCTGTTCAGCCAGGAAAACCATCTATAATCTTCATTGGCTCCCGGTGGCACAGAGAATAAAGTTTAAATCTTTGATCCTAACTTTCAAAATTCTTAAACTTTCTTCCCCTCCGATCCTTCAGCATTTAATCTCTCCCTATGTGCCAGCTCGTACTCTGAGGTCCTCTGCTCTTCATCTTGCTATCGTTCCTCGTTTTAAGAGATCCAGGACAGGCGGACGTTCCTTCCAAGTTCTTGCCGCCAAGTTGTGGAACTCTTTGCCTGTGCATATCCGTGCCATCGAGGGGCTTTCTGCTTTTAGGAAGGCAGTAAAAACCTTCCTCTTTCCCCTGGTCCCCTAGTTTTGTTTGCTGTGTTGTGTTCTTAGTCTCTGTCCGGTTTTTGGTTGTGTTCTCGCGCCAGGACGCCCCTTTGCTGGGGCATCTGTGCGCGTAATAAATCCGGTTAACATAACATAACATAACATAACATGTGACTCCAATAATGCTTGTTAGTATGGGATATTATATGATATGTACAATGTAACATATTCATATGTCTCTGTTTTTGTTATCAACAAAATAATTCTTTAAAGAAAAAAAAGAAACCCTGTAGAAGAGAGAAGGTTGGAGAGCCACCCCACCCGTGGATACGTTAGGAACCAAGATACCTGCACCAGGGAAGCCGTGTGCATAGGTTTGAAGTGGTGTTGGAAACTGCAGTCGAACCCAATGGACGACTTCAGGAAGATGCCGCTGCTGGAGATGGTGAAAGTGTCCGGTTGAACCCAAAGGTAGAGTCAAATCGAGAAGTACCTGCAAGTAGAGGGGACAGAGTCTATGCCACTTGGATGTGACCAGGAGGTACGGAAGACGAATGCCCAACTATATCAGGTGCTGCAGGAGAGTTGACGGTGACCTTGGATCTGCAGATGTGAGGACCAGGTGATGCTGTGGAAGACCTGGAGCCGTTCACAAGCTGTCCCACTTTGGATGTCGGGAGTTGAGGGGTCGGTCTCTGTCAGGAGCACCAACAAGCCTTGGCAACCGCAACCAATGTGGAAAGCGAAGAAGTTTCAGTGTCGGGACCAGCAAGGTCCAGGTGACTCACCACAAACAGGGGAATCAGGACAAGCCCCGAGCAATGAGGGGAGCCCACAGAAATCAAAGGAGATCCTCGAGAGGACCCACAGGCTGGAGCCACAAGAGGACCTCGAGCAGCTCACCAAAGATGCAAACCCACGAAGCAAGTGATGCAGTGAGGACAAAGATCTTGGTCGCTGGAGATGCTTGAGATTGGCGCTACTTGGAGCCCGAAGATCTTGGTGGAAGGAAGCCAACAAGCCTTTGCAACTGCAAGTTGGCGCGATGCACAGGGGTTCGGTTCCTGCGGCTCTGACGGGGAATACTTGCCTCAAACTTGGTGAGAGGACACAGCAGGCCTGCTGAGACTTTCAGAGTCCATGGGAGCCCAGGATCAGCATACCGGTCAGCTTAGTTGCGGTGCCTGCAGATGCAGGGAAGTGACTCCTTCACCTCAAGAGAGATTCCTTCAGGTGTCTTGGATGCCCACAGGCCTTGGAAGGTTCCTGTATGGAACACAGGCACGGACATTGCAGCAGACGAACAGTGCAACGAGATCAGGAGCAGCAGGAGTCTTCCCAGTTGCAGCCTTGCTGCCCAGAGCAAAGTCCAGAGTGCCCAGACGGTTTGAAGAAGTACTGTCTGAAATGTATATGTCCCACGACAAATCTAGGGACCCACCCACAGGTAAGTCCTTAAGTACCCTAAGGAAAGAGTTGGGACAATTCAAGGTTCCCTCCCAGGGGAGGAGTTGGACACTGGGGAGGATACTCCCATGTCTTCAACCAGTTTCGCGCCAGAGCCAATGGCTCCCTGAGCTGGTTTAAACTGGACTATGCAAGGAGGACACCAAATGTGCCCTTCAAGCAGTCTGAGCGGCGCTGGCCAGCGCCCCCACCCTATCCCAATACACTAAGCCATGTCTGAGAGGTAGTCACACCACCCTGTGACAGGATACCTATTGTTCTGCTTTCCCCTGCTTGAGCCTGGCTCAGGAACAGGAGGGCAGAATCGTGTCTCTGGCCAGCAGCATCCATGTTGTGCTGTCCGGGTCTGGAAGACTGGTACCGGGAGCATTGAGGGGCTCCCGGAGGAGCTTTGCAGTGCATGGAATCATACCTCTCACACCGTTTACAATGTGGGGGTATGATTCCAACATGTTTTCTACCAAACATGATAGGGTACGTTACAGCCAGTTTCGAGATGGTCATCGCGTAATGACGCGGTGCCTCTCTATATGTCATATGGCTGTCTCACAACCCGGGAGAATGGACTCTGTAGGCTGTAGGGGTGTCCTGTTCATGCAGGGGCACCCTCACACTTAAAACCGAGCACCCTGCCTTCAGGATTGTAAGGCCTGTCTGAGGTGTTACTTATAAGCTTTAAGTGCAGTGACCTTAGATATAGGGAAACCTATATCTTTTGTAAGTTGTGCTAGCTCCAGCTTACACAAGCTGCAATGGCAGGCCTGTAGTTATAGTTTGAGTGGTCCCTCGGGGGTGGCATAATACATGCTTCATGCCATGGGGGACACCTTGTGTACCATTGCCCTGGGTACCTTAGTACCATATACTAGGGACTGATAAGGGTGCACCAGTGTCCAATCTGGGATGTACCTAAGTACTTACCATACCCATTTAGGGGAGAAAGCACAGAGACTGGGGTCCTGATTAGCAGGATCCTAATCAGACTAGTCAGAAACAGCATAGCACCAGGCAAAAATTGGGGGTAACCATAAAAGTAGATCCTACTTTCCTACAGTTTGTGTTTAAAGTTATGAAGGGCATGCTGGATTTTCAGGAATTTGAAGAATTGGGATCTGTGTATGTCATATTCTGTGGTCAGGTCAGTGCATGATTTCATGTGGGTCTTATCCCAGACATCTCCAAGATTTGACAGTCCGATGGCATCCCATTGCTGGCAACATGTCCCCCCACTCACCTCTCGGAGCCAGTCACTTCCCCACAGTGGGGTCTCCCCGGTCAACCTTCAATACCATGATATTGAGTGCATGGCACTGCACCAGCAATTAAGTGTGATTTTAGTGGAAAGAGAAAGAGAGGCTTTTGGCCCCCGGCTGTACAGGTGGGCCAGGATTCCTCCTCCTCTCTAGGGCCCCAAATATAAGTCATAAGGTGTGGTCATCTCTATCTCCAAACAACCATTTGTTAATAGGGAGCACCTGAGCGGCCCAATTTTATAGCTGTAGATCTGGAACACTAAGTCCCCCTTGGTAAGGCGACGACGCACATTTTTTATAGGTCACTCTCGGGGGGCCCCCTTTCCAAAGGTAAGAACTGAGGGTGGACTTTGGGGTTTTGAAGAATGAGGGGGGCATGCTATATGAGTAATGGTGTATTATGCACAGACTCTGGGGGAGGAGATCATTTTGTATAGGGCACCTCTGCCCATTATAGAGAGAGGAAGCTTGCCCCAGGACTCTGTCTGCATTTTGTTTCCTTCCCAGTATAAGAATTGGCTTGGTAGTTTGGTTTGCCCTGTTCCCATCATGCACTGGGACAGGAACAGACTAATTTGCATATAGCCAAGTTCTGAGCTGGGATGGTGCAGTGAGCTAAAAAACGGTGATGGATCAAGCCCTGATCTTTGGGCTAGGTAAGAGTGGTCTGCTTAATTCAGGCACTCTGTTCATCACCACCCCCTTTTCTGAATCATTTTGTCCACCATAAGCGTGGAAGGGTATACTCAGATGTGAGTCCCTTGCTCATTGCACCATCAGGATTCAAGCAAGCCGGGCCGACGACGCCTGAAATGGCAGAAACCGGTCCCCGGAAGCTTGTTTCCTTCCCAGTATAAGATTTGGCTTGGTAGTTTGGTTTGCCCTGTTCCCATCATGCACTGGGACAGGAACAGACTAATTTGCATATAGCCAAGTTCTGAGCTGGGATGGTGCAGTGAGCTAAAAAACGGTGATGGATCAAGCCCTGATCTTTGGACTGGGTAAGAGTGGTCTGCTTAATTCAGGCACTCTGTTCATCACCACCCCCTTTTCTGAATCATTTTGTCCACCATAAGCGTGGAAGGGTATACTCAGATGTGAGTCCCTTGCTCATTGCACCATCAGGATTCAAGCAAGCCGGGCCGACGACGCCTGAAATGGCAGAAACCGGTCCCCGGAAGCTTGTTTCCTTCCCAGTATAAGAATTGGCTTGGTAGTTTGGTTTGCCCTGTTCCCATCATGCACTGGGACAGGAACAGACTAATTTGCATATAGCCAAGTTCTGAGCTGGGATGGTGCAGTGAGCTAAAAAACGGTGATGGATCAAGCCCTGATCTTTGGACTGGGTAAGAGTGGTCTGCTTAATTCAGGCACTCTGTTCATCACCACCCCCTTTTCTGAATCATTTTGTCCACCATGAGCGTGGAAGGGTATACTCAGATGTGAGTCCCTTGCTCATTGCACCATCAGGATTCAAGCAAGCCGGGTCGACGACGCCTGAAATGGCAGAAACCGGTCCCCGGAAGCTTGTTTCCTTCCCAGTATAAGAATTGGCTTGGTAGTTTGGTTTGCCCTGTTCCCATCATGCACTGGGACAGGAACAGACTAATTTGCATATAGCCAAGTTCTGAGCTGGGATGGTGCAGTGAGCTAAAAAACGGTGATGGATCAAGCCCTGATCTTTGGACTGGGTAAGAGTGGTCTGCTTAATTCAGGCACTCTGTTCATCACCACCCCCTTTTCTGAATCATTTTGTCCACCATAAGCGTGGAAGGGTATACTCAGATGTGAGTCCCTTGCTCATTGCACCATCAGGATTCAAGCAAGCCGGGCCGACGACGCCTGAAATGGCAGAAACCGGTCCCCGGAAGCTTGTTTCCTTCCCAGTATAAGAATTGGCTTGGTAGTTTGGTTTGCCCTGTTCCCATCATGCACTGGGACAGGAACAGACTAATTTGCATATAGCCAAGTTCTGAGCTGGGATGGTGCAGTGAGCTAAAAAACGGTGATGGATCAAGCCCTGATCTTTGGACTGGGTAAGAGTGGTCTGCTTAATTCAGGCACTCTGTTCATCACCACCCCCTTTTCTGAATCATTTTGTCCACCATAAGCGTGGAAGGGTATACTCAGATGTGAGTCCCTTGCTCATTGCACCATCAGGATTCAAGCAAGCCGGGCCGATGACGCCTGAAATGGCAGAAACCGGTCCCCGGAAGCTTGTTTCCTTCCCAGTATAAGAATTGGCTTGGTAGTTTGGTTTGCCCTGTTCCCATCATGCACTGGGACAGGAACAGACTAATTTGCATATAGCCAAGTTCTGAGCTGGGATGGTGCAGTGAGCTAAAAAACGGTGATGGATCAAGCCCTGATCTTTGGACTGGGTAGGAGTGGTCTGCTTAATTCAGGCACTCTGTTCATCACCACCCCCTTTTCTGATGCATTTTGAGTTTGGTCAGGAGAAGTGAGATGTTCAAAACACAGCTTTCATCTTGATCCATGGAAATATGGATTCATAGATATTTAAATGTGGTTGGTCTTGTAATTAAGACCGACGAGGGCAGATCAAGGAACTGAGTAACGTCAGTGATGATGATGGGGATCACTCTGGATTAGGCCCTGTGTAGTTACAGCCCAGAGGCAGCACCATATAATTCCTAAATGTGCATTATTCTTGGGATGAACTCATATGGCCTTTGTATATGCAGGAGGAAATCGTCTGCATTCAGAAAGACTCTGTCCTCTAACCCCCCTCCCAATCTATACCCCATGCACGCTCTGTGTTAGCCACTGAGCCAATGATTCCACCATCAGGGCAATGTGTAATGGGGAGAGGGGGCAGCCCTGTCGGGTGCCTCTGGCGATAGGAAAGGGGTGGAACAGCACTACATTAACTCAGTCCCTGGACCTGCCCTTGGAGTACAGGAGATGTAGGTATGTCCGAAATCTGGGACCAAAGTTCATCTGTTCTATAACCTGGTGAGGAAAGTCCATGATGTTGAATCAAAGGCTTTTTCAAAATCCAAGAGGACCAGGACTGAAGTGTCTGAAAGTTTTCTGAGTTGGCCAGAACAATCTGAAGTCCCCTAATACAGTTTCTGGTTCCCCTGTTTTGAGAGGAATCTATTCTGATCTCCTCGTATCAACAATTGGGCCACCCCAGAAACTGTAGCCACTAGAACTCTAGCTAGTAATTTGGCTTCTGTGTTAATCAGCACTGTAGGCCTGTAGGAAGCAGTCTGTGGTGGATTTCCCGCTGAGAACACCCAGCCACTCTTGTGTCCGGAGTGCCTCATTGTACATGTCACTGAGTGACCCCACAAATTTACTGGTGTTTCTTTTAAGTAATTCAAAGGGTAAGTCGTTAGGTCCTGGTGTTTCATCCCAAGGACAGGGTTTAGATTGCTGCCTGAATCTCAGTTTCTCCAATGGGGCGTACAGAGCAGCTCTGTCCTCATTACTTTGTGCCATTATTGGTAAGACGTTCACTGTGGGGTGGTCTATCTCTTCCTTTTGGAACATCAATTACCTTATATGGGGATTCATAATATCTAGCTAAGGCACCTCCAATGCTATGCATGCTGCAGTGTTAAGCAAGCCCAAGTCTGGTGTGCTACCTTGGCCACTATTCCTAGTTTAATGTCATGATTAGCAAACCAATATATTAATTTCCCCCTTTTTTAACCCTGTTTTGTATATTCTATGTTGCTACTCAATAAGCCTACACTTGGCAGCCTCCAGCAATTTCTCCTTAGGGGTTGCACGTAAAACATAACATTTTTCGAAGTGTATCGCTGTCAACATCTGCAAGTGGGCCGGGAATCAGTTCACCCAAGTAAGCCTCAAGGTCTATAATCTCTCTGTGTCGGTCTCTACTCCTGGCCACCATGTATGACATTATAGTACCCATGATCAGGGCCTTCATTGCCTCCCACAGGGTGAGTGACGAGGAGACAGAGTTCTTGTTTTGTTGGAAATATTTGTCTACATCTTATCCCAGCCCGTCAGCGAACCACCCATGAAGGAACTCCAGGAGTTAAGCCTTTACTGTCCCTGCTGACCCACTACAACCCCACCTATTGTAATTTCTAACGGAGAATGACCGGACATGCACCGGGGAAGTATCCCATTCAGGGCCGGACTGGCCATAGTGGGCACCGGGCATTTTCAAAGTGGGCCGCCAGAGTGAGGGCCGGTTTTTGGCCCCTGGGGTGCCGTTTTTGTTACTGGGGGCTGGCAATATCGCCCCGGTAACCAAATCGTCTGAAACCGGCCCTAGCAAACAGCTAAGCCGCACACCCTCTCCCACCACAGGGGAGGCGGCCAAGCAGTTTGCCAGGGACGGTTTTGGTTCCCAGTCTGGCCCTTATCCCAGCTGCTGAACCTGCCACCAGGTCTACGACAGGGTCAAAGATGTAATCCATCTGTGAGTGTGAGCTCTGGGCACCCGAGTGATACATGAATATGCAGTCAGAGAGGTACTTGGTTCTCTAGACATCGATCAGACCAAGTGTGGTTGACCATGTTGTGAAGTCTCTACATTGTGTCCCAATTGTCTCCCGCTGGGTACATTACAGAATTAAAATCCTCCCAACCACCACCCTCCCCATGGGCAAGTCAAGCAGCAAGTCAGATAGGGCTCCCAAAGACCCCATCACCAGAATAGGGGGGACATATACACTCACTAAGAACCAAAATCCTTCCTCCAGTACACTCTGAAGAGCAATGTATCGTCCCATGGGATGATGTCGAACCACGCCTATTGCCATGGAAAGGGATTTGTGTAAAAGAATTGCCACTCGCCTGGATTCTCGTAAATCCAGAGTGATAGACCTGGTGTACCCATGTTAGCCCAGGAATTGGCATTGTGTGGCCAAATGTGTGTCTCCTGAAAAAAGAAACCTTGAGGAGCATGCCTCTTAACTTGTTATTGGATGGCCCCCCATGTCACCTAGTTATTAAGGCTGTTCACTTTCCAGGAGATTATTTTAATATCCTTACCTATCCCCGAACTGATCATTGCAATCTTGAAGTGTTTGTCGTGCTAATGTGGCCTCTTGTACACCTGTGCAGATAAAATAACCAGAGACATGAATAACATCCCCACAACCACCCACCTACCCACACTTCTCAACGTCAAGCGTCTGTCACCCTGAACGTTGAACATAGTAACTTCCAAAGGGGTCAACAGCCCATCCAACCGTGGTTGGCGCCATAAACTCATTTATGTATGACCCTACTACATGTAAGTGTATTTATGGCCTGATTTTGATGGCTGTTTGAAGATAAGACATCCCTTGTGACCCTGATATCACCCCAGGGTGTCTCCTACAGCCAGGTCTGAGAACAGCCCGCTCACCATGGGTGGGAGCATGTCCACGTCTGTGCTATACCACCTACCAAGAACCCCGGGCATCCTCTGATTGTTTCCCTTGTCTGGGTGACGTTTGGAAAGTGTAACTCCTCAGTTGGGAGCATCTGTTCCAGTGTACTGTCCATCTCTATGGGGTGTTTTTGCAGGGAATCTTGAAGCCTGGTATCTACTCGCTCCTCATCCCATTCCTAGGCCTGCTCAAGGGAGTCAAAGAAGAATGATTTCTCTTGGTGCAGGACTTTAGATCTGGCCGAGTATAGCAACATATATCTTAGTTGCATGGCAAGCAATAATTTTTGTATGACTCCCTTTAAAATATTCCTGAGATTACTGTACTTTCTTGGCGTAATCTGCGAAAATCGACACTTTAATGTATTGTTATCACAGTTCACCTTTTTGCCTTGCTGTGCGGATTATCGGGTCCAAGTCAGTTTAGTATAGTATTTTTATTACCAATGACCTGGGCGGACCCATTCAAGAAAGAAACGTGGAGAGCTGATGAAATGGCACCCAGGATTTATACCACATCTGCAGAAATGTCTCCGGATAGGGCCCCTCCTTCCCCTCGAGCTAATCCCCCCATGCTCAAGTTGTTGCAACGGGCCCTCCCTTCAGCTTCTTCAATTTGTTTTTTAAGCTGCATTGACATTGGTGTTAGTTTTTTGTTGAGCCACTTTGGAGAGCTCATCCTCAGCGACTGATATTCTGGATGCTGCCTCTTTGATACGCTGCACAAGATTACGAACATCCTGATGGAGTAACAAAAATTCGACCCCCACACCTCCTATATTGTCTTCTAGAATCTTCCGGGAGGTTTGGATGGCCTGCAGAGGCACTTCAGAGGAGCCCTACTCATGAGGATCCTGTTGGGCTTTTTGAAGTGGGTAGGGTTTTGTTTATTTATGTATTTTCCCTTGGTGCCCTGAGCCTTGGGTTTCGTGCTTACCCATGATTTGTTAGTGTTTGGGTGCACCTCACCCCGTTCCAGTGAATATCTGTCCAGTTGGCACCATCTGTGTTATGGGTGAGTGCTGGATAGAGGTGTGCACACTGGTGCAATTTTTAACTCAAAGGCAATGGAGAAACCGAGTCACTCGGGCAGGCCTGAGAGTTCTGAAGGTTCCTGGCCATGTCTGGCTGTGGATTATTGGTTATACCGCCAAGAATAAGGACAAGGGGATACACAAATGTTTGTTATAAGGACCCTCACTCACCAACCTGGTTGGTGACATGCTTCATCATAGGGTCCCCACCTGGGAAGCAGAGTGCCTCCCTGGTGTGCTACGACGCCTGCGGCTGCAGCGGAGATGGTTTTTTGTGTGCGGGGTTAGTGCTAGTTAAAAAGTCACCAAATGCTCCCTAAAGAACGATTTATTCAAGGTGATTTGGTCACTATTAAAACCAGGTGACGGACCTATGCTAGCCTTTCAATGTGGCCAGGAGGATCCGATTGCGTAAGAGTGTAAAATGTGGTCGACATGTTTCTGCTTATTCATGCATTTTCTGCAAAGCTTTCATCAGTACCAAAAAAAAGGAAGAAAAGACCACGGCGGTACACACGCGCGAAGGCGTACCCTAACCTGTGGTCTAGTGTGGTAGCAAAACTCACGGTTTTACTACGGAGACCTGTAGGGATTTCCTAGGTCAGTCTTAGCTTAGAGTAGAGATGCAATATGCATCATGGGTCCAAAGGCGGGGGAACTGCCTGGAAACTGTTCCAAATAGGCAGGAACCCGCTGTTCGCCTAAAGTCGTGCGCCTTGGCCAAGGCCATTCAGGCCAAGGCGCACAACTTTAGGCGAACTAGGGGGACTAAGAGTGCCTCCCTCCCTCACTCTCTTGTTGTTCCAATTGATTATTGGTTATAGCCTGTCCCGTAGTTGGACTCCGGTCCTCCAGCATCTGGTTGCACTGGAACCTAGAGTTCTCCCAAATCCATTCACTGCCCTCGCTAGTCTTTTGGTCAGTCGGGCCTGGCCTTACCTGTTTGGGAGTGTTAGCCTGGGTAGGGCCCACGTCCGTACTGCAGCTTTTCCACCACACCAGCCTCTTCCACGATTTTCACTCCCAGTGCTTCTCCCTCGGGTCTCCCCCTCCAGGTTATGAAACCAGCTACTCAATAGGATGTGTGTATTGCTTCTTTTTAGCTGATTGCACCTTCTGG
Organism: Lissotriton helveticus; assembly: GCF_964261635.1. Lineage (NCBI taxonomy): Eukaryota > Metazoa > Chordata > Amphibia > Caudata > Salamandridae > Lissotriton > Lissotriton helveticus. Next base: position 439,202,863 of record NC_136070.1, on the reverse strand, counting down.
ACCAGGTCTCATTAGCGCTGGTCGGTGCAAATCATCGGGCCCGCCCAAGGCCCCAAATGATAGCGGTGCCGAGACAGGCACTGCCGTCGGGATTATGGTATCCCTTTTCGGCAGCCTTTTCATTGCTGGAATCATGCCATGAAAAGGTTGTCGGAAAGGGATCGGGCAGCCCCCAACAGGGCCAACCACGGCTGTTGTAACCACTGAAAAGTGGCACTGGGGGCACATGTAGTTCTCACACTCACTTCTATGCACCAGATGTGCAGGAGATGCGGGATGGCAAAGGCATGTGCTGTGGCCCTTTTCCCTGGCCGCAGCATGCCTCCACCGTGATACCAATGCCTTTCTGACTGCCAGCCTGGTGGTCGAATTGAAATACATCAGTCGGACCACCGCATGCTTGTCGGACGGTCTCCAGACTGCCTCTATAGTGGCCGACAGTCCGATCACCTAACATCAAAATCATGGCCTAAATTTAGTGGACTGTAGTCCATCAGGGTGGTGGAGCTAATGTCTGCTGCCACATACTCCATCCATCAAACTATAAATCTGGCCCTATATATCACAATTAATCTTGTATTCTTCTGTGTATTGAAAAAAGATCAAGGGCCAGATGTAGGAGCCCAAATACCGGTCGGTAACGGCCGATTTCGGCCGTTACCGACCGGTATTTAGGATTTGGCATGTAGGGGGCATGTCATTTACAGAATCGGTAAATTTACCGATTCGGTAAATATACAGAATCGGTAAAATACCGAATCGGTATATTTACCGATTCTGTAAATGAGATGTAGGTGGCACTTCAAAGAGTGCCACAGGCCCTTAAGAGTGGGTATTTTACCACCCAATCCTATTGGGTGGTAAAATACCAAATACAGGTGTGCATGCACATCTGTGCATGCACACCTGTGCAATGTGACACACAGACATGCCCTTAGGGCATGTATGTGTGCCACATGTTACACGTGCCTGTATTCGGGGTGCTAGAGGGTGTCAAAGTGACACCCCCTGCATCCTTGCAGGATTCGGTAAATACCGATTCGGCATTGCCCATTGATTCCTATGGGCTTCAAGGCCCATAGGAATAAATGGGCAATACCGATTCTGTAAAAATCGGTATTTACCGAATCGGTAAATACCGATTTTTACAGAATCGGTATTTCAAAAAATAAATTCACCTACATCTCCCTCCTTCTAATTTACCGATTCATAAATACCGAATCTGTAAAATTCGGTATTTATGAGTCGGTAAATTAGAATTACCTACATCTAGCCCCAATTGTTTTCTAGGGATGATGTTTGTGTGTTAATGATTTTAATGTTTACGTAATAATTATAAATGAAATAAATTATATAATGTTGATACAGATGGAGATTGTTGTTTTACATTGTTTGAATAGCATTAAAAAATCCATTTTGGTATTTGCTCTGACATTCTCTATCTGGGTTTAACCTTGGGGAGTCTTCTTTTGGTATGGACAAGGATTGTATCCATTAAGATGTGGGCCAGGGCACTGGATGTGGTGGCCTATAGGGATTATCTACTCTAGGCAAACTTGTGCAGAGACTCCGCAGTCCTGTTTGGGGAAGTTGGTGTAGTTAGGGCGTGGGGGATATTTGTGACATGCTTCATCTACTCCCTCATCAGTGGTGGTTTGTAGATGATGGTGGGGTTTCAGTCTCAACACTTGAATAAACCAAAAACAGTTCATCCTAAAATGCCTCCATCTAACACATGAGTAAAACTGTAAATGAGGGTGAAATAATAAAAGAAATACATCTTACTTTCAAAAAGTCTGAATACACAGATCTGTGTTGGTATGCATGCAATATTTTATATGTTTTAAATTCAATGAGGTGGGGGTGTGACTCTCTCCTCCAACTATCAAACCCGTACCTGCATATTTACTTCCCCACACTCTAATGAAACCTGCTTTATAAAGATGGCAGTGAACATAGAGTGGGATCAGTAAGGATTCAGCAGAAATGGAGATGAGAAGACTAGAAATGATAATCACACCTAGTCTGGCATTAAAATCTAATTTGTTATGTCTCGCCGAGTTAGCTACTCAGGAAAGTAGACTTTGATGTAAAATGAAGAAACAGGCTGTCTAAGTGGACAAGGTAGTCCTCTGCATTCAATATTTAGGCATGTTTGTAGTTAGTGTGCCTGCACTTATGTATATATATTATTGGAGAAGCAGAGTCTCGAAGCTTACTGCAAGCAGGAAAGTAAGCAGCCAAGGAGGCTCTGTTGACCCAACCGGTTACCACCAATATCCATTTGCTCATATGTCTGTAGCACTAAAATAATTATATCACAGGCACATAATTTGAGATTTAACAGTATATTATGTTTCACCAGCAAAATCATCAAGGTCACATAAATCCACATATCTTTAGCTTCCTTCAACATCCATTTATTAGTGTTTCTTTATATGTAACCTAATTGTGTATGAGCCATGGCACAGCTAAAGAATAATAGGTAAATAAAGCTTCACTTCTAGGGTGGAGATTTGGGAGCACTAGGCTTCCACGGGCAGGCATGTCAAGTTATAAAGGCTTGAGTATGCAGTTTTACTTTTCGTTTTTTACTGACCGTGGGTCAACATTCTTGGTAACGTGAATAAGTGAAGAGTTCAATGAGGAAATGTGTTGAAATGAAATAATCTAGTAGAAAAAATAGTTTCGACCTTGAACTTTCCAGTCAATTATGACCCATAAAATACATTACAAACGTAGTTAAATCTTAGTTAAATGTTTCTTCATTAATAATATTTGTAAGGTAGAATATGTGAGAAAGAGATGATGTCATTAGTGGAATGACAAACCTAACCATGAACTGTTTTGTTTTTAGAAAAGAGGCGATTGAGAACCATAACACGATTTGTACAATGTTGTTAGTAATGTAGTGTAACAGTCAAGAACGTAAGTCGTTGTTTCAAGGCAGTATAGACGGTGGAAGATTTCCATTCCCATGAAAAGCTTGCGATGCCAGTGGACGAACAAACCGGACTACTGCAACAATTGTATTAGTTTAAATGTCAAAATGTGATATTAGTATATTTTCCTAGACTAGGGGAGAGAGCTTCTTTGGCAGATGCAGATTTCTCGTTCTCCACACTCGAGAGAACTTTTCAGAGTCTCTGTACTCTGAAGCCTTGTGATCTGAGCACACCCATATTGATTTCCCTTGCCACATTTATGTTATTCTTTTACGACCATGCTGAATATTTGAACTTATCTTCATGAGAAGTACTAATTGAATTGCTTAAAACTTTGTGCTTTCACCTCTTGTTTCCTTTCTCCTTATGTGTTCAAGATACTTTTCTTGTCCTAATATTTAGAATAGGGTCTTTACCTATATGGAACACGCTTATGCAATTCATCTGTATTGTATTACTGATGAATGGATTACTTTTTGATGACTAATAAAGAAATATCTACTAAAAGAGAATAATAAAACCCTTTAAACTCATACCAAAATCTCATCATTGAGTCCTAATGATTGATGTTTAACTGTGATATGTAAATTGAATGTTGATTTGCAGTTTCTGATTAATTCTTTACCTACTGCAAAGATGTGTAGCCTTGGGGCCCTATAGGAGCAGGGACTTTATTTCCAGGTATGCTGAGACACAAATTCTGAATCGTATACCAAATATTTATTAAGGTCCCGTGCTCCAACAGCAGCAACCTGCTCTAATTGGTGAAGGAGGTACTGAAGAAGAGACCTTCTGTTAAAGGAAGAAGGTTTATAAGCAGAGAGGTATGCAGTTCCTAATGAACACTGTGGGTTGACGTACACGGGGTGTGTGGTGAATCACACACTTGTAGGCAGGAGAAAAATTCCTCCTTTTGGAAAAGAGACCCTCACACACACCCCAACAGTCGGTGTTTTGCTTTATCATCGGGTCTGCTCCTAATCAAGTCGGCGCTGCAATACTCGATCTTTATTTCCTTTGCAGTAAGGTGCCATGCATGTGAGGGCCCTAGTGAGTGTGGATGGGGAGAGTGTAGAAGTGAGGTTAAAACAGTTCTGGGTGGACCACTAGTTCCTGTTTTAATGATTGTGGCCACTATCCTGATTAAAAACGTGAGAGTTGGCTCAACCCTGTTATAAGGTCACAGGGTTGTGCGCATATATATATGGTGAACATGTTTCTTGCCACTACTTCAATTAGAAGGCAATTCTTCAGGACCTTGTTTATAGTACACAGCATTTATTTCATGAGGCAAACCTCAAGTGTATAAGATTCATGGGTATTATATGCCTGAAGTAACTTTGTTTTCATGTCCCAGAATATGATATCTAAATTCTCTACAGATATTTCAATATTTAATCACTTATTTTATTGATTTACAGTGGTATTCTATAGCGCTGCTTCACCAGCAGGTATTAGCTCACTTTAGAGAGAACTGTAACTACGTATGGAAGATATGTTTAAATTATTACCATGGAGGTCAGGTAGGTAGTAGGAGGATTGGAAGTGGAGAGAGCAAGAGGAAGTGTTGCTGGGCAGCAGTTGCTATAGAATAACTCAGTTTAAACAGCAAAATCTAAAGGTACAGAGTGGACTTGAAGTGCATGGTTTATCATGGACATATAAAAGCCATTTGGGAATTTAGGATATATACCTTGCTGGGGGGGCGGAGCTTGGCTCGCGATGAAAATGGCCGCCTGAGCCTCGAGCTCCGTTACACCGACCAGCTATCCTTAAACTATCCCACTCACCCACCACTAAAGAGTTGTTTGTGGATTGTTGCCGGGACATCGGAGCGTCACAGCTACCCGCGGATCTAATTCCAACCCCCCCGGGACCCTTCTGATCCAGAGATTCGGCGCTGGTTGTGAGGCGAGGCGAGAGTCTGCAAAACCCCGAGCTCGGATGAGGAGCGAGGCTGGGCTACGTCACTAGACTTTGGGCATGTGGCGGCTCAGTCGGCCGGCCCCTTGAAATGCGGGAGTTGGGCCCGGGCGGCCCCTGGAGTCAACTGTGGGGCGCTTCCTGCGGCGGGGGAGGCACTTGCACTGGTGGCGGTACAGCGGGAGCGCCCGTTGTGCGACCCGACGATGTGGGCGGCAAAGGTCCCCCCCACCTCCTGTTTAGAGCAGTGCGGCCGCTGCCGCTACCGAAGACTTCGGGCGAGCTGCTGTGGGGGGAGGCAGAGCTTAGAATCCTAGCTGTGGTGGACACAGAAGGGTAAAGAACTGTTGAGAGCCACGTGTGCTGTGCAGGACCTTGACTCCGGTGCCCGAGTGCCGCTGCCATTTTAGGAGCTGCCAGGAATAAACAGTGTCCCGGCTGACAGTTGTACAAGTGCTGGGTGCACGTCTGGCAGCCCGGCTGCATATTGTGCAGGAAGACACTAACGGTGGCGCCTTGGGCAGGGCTGCTGTGTGTGGTGTGCACCCTGAAATATCAGACCATTAGCAGAGAGGACAGGCAAAGTGTGCCACGTGCGGCTGTTGCACTATCTCTGCAGGAGACGCTACACAGAAGACAGGCGTGGAGTTCTATGCCGGGTAAGGCCGCCGCACTGTGCGCGCCCGGCCAGTTTAGGGGTGCCTGCTGGGCTAAAGGACGGTATCGGATGTGGAGCTGGCAATCCTGTGGAGAGCGGTGTGTAATGGCGCTCACCCTGTGGGACCTGGTATCACTGTGTGGAGAGGAGCGCTTCTGGGGGCGACGGGCCTTTGGAGAAGGAGCCTGAATATGTAAATCGAGCTGACCCATGGCGAAGATTGCGAAGGGGCACCCAGGCGTGACTGCGGACTTCCCACGTGTAGCGACACGCCTAGCAGATGCAACACTAACAGACGCAACCCCTGTAGAGGAGAAAGGACCGGGCACGGCATAATTCAAAGGCAATTGTGGAGCAAGTCAAGTAACCGGTAGAGTCATCCGAGGGTGTCGTTGCACCGCATCGGTTCCAGGAGTGTGATCTGGAGCGCAGCTGCCCACAGGGCGACCCACGGTAGGCATCTAGCTGCTGCTTGCTAGAGGGGCACCACGTGAATGTCCTTGCATAGCCACCCCACTCAAGAAGAAGAGATGGGCAGAACGGACAAGTCTCAGTCCAAGTTGTCCTTTGCAAAAAAACGCTCTAAGTCACATTACTCCACGGTAGAGGAGGCGAATAGGCCCATTCCCCCTTCAGAAGATGAGCTGGACATTCGCGGCCTGGTATCTATGGAGAAGGAGTTGTAGAATGGCATCTCTTCCCTAGGCACGAAAATCGATGCTCTCTCCTACCGGATGGACAGAATGGGGGAACGGCTGGACAAGCACTGGGAGCGTCGGCTCACAGAAGTCGAAGAAGCACAGACAAAACTGGACACGGATCATAAAAAGCTGGGGAGGATCATGCAGGTGCTGCAAGGCAAAATGGAGGACCTTGAAGGCCGCTCAAGAAGATGCGACCTACGAATCACAGGCCTGCCGGAAACAACACAAACTGGCAACATGGAACGTTTTGTAGAAAGGCTGCTGATCGACTTACTAGGGGCAGAGGTGTTTTTGAACATGTTTGTGGTGGAGAGGGCGCACCGCTCCCTGGGGCCCAGAACCCAGCAGGGGGCCCCGCCACGCCAAATCATAGCAAAACTGCTAAATTATTGTGACAGACATGCTGCACTGCGGAAAGCTAGGGACAAGCAGTCACTTCCATATGAGGGGTCGAACATTTCGCTCTATCCGGACTTTACAGCTCGAGTGCGGGATGCACGTCGGCAGTTTGTACCCATGAAGAAACCACTACGGGAGCTGGGATTGGACTATGCAATGCTGTATCCAGCCAAGCTACGGGTGAACAGGCAAAGCCGCTCCCACATCTTTACGGACCCGAAGGCTCTACAGAAGGCGTTCGAGGACTGGACAAGGGAACAACGGAAGCAGCTGGGGGATCATTGAATGAACAGGACTAAGACCCGACTGGTCGCAAGCATTTGATAAGTAATATGTGGCTGGGGGGCCTGGGGGGGGGAGGAGAGGAGTGTGGTAGGAATGTACATATTGCAATGCTGGGGCGGACAATTATGGACACTCTGATTTGTATATTTTCTCCAAGAACTCGCACTGTAATTAGGTGTGAGGATGTCTAACAGCAATATGGAGGACTTAACCCCTTCCGCGCTAATGACAAAGCCAGCTCGTCATGGGCGTTACCTGCGCTACGCGGATGACGAGCTGGCTTTGTCATAAACAGCGCATTTTTGAAATTCCAGCGCACAGCGGGAAAACGCGGTAGCGCGGTAGCGGTTAACATAGCCTCAGCATTAGTCACAGAAGCCCCATAACGGGATGTCCAAGGTCAGCAGGTTTATAACACCAGATCGCGTTGTGTCACACTTGAATGCTTTGATGCGGACTGCGGTTCAGTGGAGGGTATGAAGGTAGTTGTCGGTGGGTTATGGAAGAGACAGGGAGAACTGACGTTCAGTTGGTAGTTGTATTAAGAGCGACCTCCGCCTGCAAGTGATATACCTTGCTAGGGAACTATTGGCATATCTCCCTAGAATTATTTAGGGACCCGGTCATGAAAAAAAAAACCTAGCCAATAGAAAACTGTTTTTTTTTATATCAACTGTAAAGAAGACACCTTTGTAGTGATCCATTGAGGCACTTTTAAAGCAACAATTGGAGGAGAAGCTAGGACAATGCTAGCTGCTAAAAGAAAACAAAGAGGAGTTAGGTCCGTAGCGGGGCTGAGGGAGGGCTGGACCCTATATATTGTGAACCAACAAAATGTGCCCCCTCACTCAATCACTTCAAAACTATTTCAAGACCAAATAAACATATCCATTAGATCTGGTCTGGTATCTTTATTTATACCTTGTCTGACTGATTTTTTTCAAAAATTATTATTTCATATGGCAACAGTAGAATACAACATAAACAAATATTTACAAAATAACACAATACTTAATTGACATGATACTACTACCCCACTATGTGAACGTTATTTACAAGTGACATTCCAATAACAATACAATACTCGAATCATAACCATTATCACAAAAAAAGTTTCAAAACACCAAAAGAAATTCAAATTAAGTAACACATATATAGAGAGCCAATTCAAAAACAAGAGAAGAGCGTGAAGCACGTATAATTCGTAATACACAATGAATGTATATCATTAACCCTTGCTGGATTGCCGAGAGCCAATTCAAAAACAAGAGAAGAGCGTGAAGCACGTATAATTCGTAATACACAATGAATGTATATCATTAACCCTTGCTGGATTGCCAACCCCAGCAAGGGTTAATGATATACATTCATTGTGTATTACGAATTATACGTGCTTCACGCTCTTCTCTTGTTTTTGAATTGGCTCTCGGCAATCCAGCAAGGGTTAATGATATACATTCATTGTGTATTACGAATTATACGTGCTTCACGCTCTTCTCTTGTTTTTGAATTGGCTCTCTATATATGTGTTACTTAATTTGAATTTCTTTTGGTGTTTTGAAACTTTTTTTTGTGATAATGGTTATGATTCGAGTATTGTATTGTTATTGGAATGTCACTTGTAAATAACGTTCACATAGTGGGGTAGTAGTATCATGTCAATTAAGTATTGTGTTATTTTGTAAATATTTGTTTATGTTGTATTCTACTGTTGCCATATGAAATAATAATTTTTGAAAAAAATCAGTCAGACAAGGTATACATAAAGATACCAGACCAGATCTAATGGATATGTTTATTTGGTCTTGAAATAGTTTTGAAGTGATTGAGTGAGGGGGCACATTTTGTTGGTTCACAATATATACAGCTGCTAAAAGAAGGCAAAGAGGCTGTTAGAAGACAGACTAGTGAAAACTTAAAAACATTAGAAAACTAGACCTACAAAAAACATCTATTAATTCCATTAAATGACCTGTATTTGAAGCCCAACTGAATGTATTATAAAAATAATAGAACAGAAAGAACTCTGTTGAATTTAAGGTTCAAATTTTAAGAAAAATGGTAATAAAGTGAGGACTCGCCTGGATCGAGAACTACGAACCGAACAAGCCAAAAAAAAAATATATATATATATATATATATATATATATATATATATATATATATATATATATATATATATATATACTATGAACACTCAAATTGCCAGGAAACTAATCTTCTTACAAGGAGGAAGAAAAAAGGGAAACTTTTACACCGTTTTTTCAGCACTTTACTCATAGGATGACCAGATGGGAAAGAGGTAGAACAATATGTCCAAAACTGGGGAAATCCCTTAATTACCCTTGCAATGGAAGGAATAGCTAAATCAGCCCATTTGGGTCTTGGAGATTAAAAAAAGGTATTCTAGAATGATTGTGGTTAAAACTCCTGTTTCAGGCTGGTTTACTGTGCCTCTCTATAGATTTTAAATCTCCTGTTTGATACAGCCTTAGGTAACTCTTTTCAATTCATCTGATTGGACATCAGGAGTAGCCCCTACAATGAGGGAAGCAGACATTGCTCTCATTCATATACTGTGGAAACATCCAGAGCAATGTTTTGCATATAGAACAGTTGTCGGTCTAAATGTTGACATCAAAATATTTACCAAGAGCTTGATGAAGAGATTGGTAAAACTGATGCTCTTCATGGTTGACTCAGACAAGGTGGGATTCATCTAAGATAGTCTAAGAAGTGACAGCTTGGAGTAGCCCACCTAGTTGAAAAATCCATGTGAAAGAAAAACCCTGTAATCCTGTTCAATTTAGATATCCAGAAGGCGTTTGCCAGGGTAAGTTGGAAATATATGGATTCTTTAATAAACCTCATAGGATTCGATCCTAAAATGAAAGGTTGAATCCTGGACAGTTACAAAAGCCCACAAGAAAAATTTACAGTCAGTGAGATCCCCTCAGCAGCTTAACAGTAATAAGAGGTACAAGGCAGGGCTGGCAGCTCTCTCCCTTGCTGTTCGACCTGGCAGTCGAAGATGAGACGTTAGCAAAGTGGGGGAATGCAGGGATAATGTTTAGAGGGGACTAATATAAGATTTGTACATTTATGGGCATTATCCTCTTCACCCCCTCAAACCCAAAGTAATTCCTCTTAGCAACAGACATGTTCAGTCTCTGGATTTAAAATGAATCAGGAGAAATCGGAACTATTGAATCTAACTTTATTCAGAGAAGAGAGGCGGCAAACAGTTGTAACATTTCCCTTCTGAAGGGCAGACAGTCCACTCAAATACCTAGGCTTAAAATCATACTAACAATGTAGAGAAATAATGACTGTTACTAGAAAAGGTAGATTAAAAAAGACTTAAATAAATAGAAATCACCTTATATATCGTGGCTGGGTCAGAGACGTAATCTTAAAATGAATATCCTGCTGCATCTCTGCTTCCTAATCCAGACCCTTCTGTGCTCATTCCAGAAAAGGAACTTAGGTTCTTAGAGAGAGACTTGATTTCTTTCAGATGGGTAGGCAAGAGTGACAAAAAACTCAAAAGCGAACCAAATTTAAGATGACTTAGCTTCTCCCGATAATATAGCTTTTTACAGGGCGGCCTCTCTAAGGGTCATTGTAGAATTGGCCAGTTTCAAAACGGAAAAAAATGCCTTCCCATGTACCGGGTGGTGGTGGGCAGATGAATTTGAAATCACTCAAGGATGCAATAGCCCAGAGACCCCAAAATGCATGCATTTATTTGCCAGTAAGAAAGATCATGGAAAATTGGGACAACGTAGCAAAGCAGGTGAAAATAACAACCTTCTCACCCCCCTAACACTGCCAAATATGATAAACATAACTTTACCCTAGCAGCACTGGGTGAAGCCTTCAAGTGGTTGGAAGAGTGAGAATGTTACACGATTTCGGCCATGATTATAAAGGGTAAAATAAAATCATTTGAACAATGTAAAAAATAATTTAAAATCTCAGAGAAGGGTAGATTACAGTATTTATAACTACACATTTACTTATGCATTCTCTATACAAAGCAACCTCCACCAGAAAGTTGACAATGTCAGAACATTTTTTTGATCTCATTTGAGATCAAGAGGGATGATCACAGGTATCAATGCACTTCTAAATGTAGGGAAAAGTGGCTCTCCATTAAAATTCCAGAAAAAATTGTTTAAAATGCGACATACATAGATACCTGAAAAAACATGGAGAGACATATGGTTGACTATATCCAAAGTATACAAAAGCATTTAACACAGAGTTTTTCCTAACAAAATTATATACTAGTGGTATCTACCGCAGAGAAATTGCAGCAAATTAATGCAAATTGTAATTACTTCCGATATCTGCTGGAGAAGCTGAAAAGAAAATGGCTATGTGATGCATAGTTGGTGGGAGTGCACAAGCATTTCTACTTTCTAGAATGAGGTAATAAGCATATAAAAGGGGTATTGCATCATGGAGTACCTTTGGACGCAGGAATGGCCCTGTTAGGCTTCACTATGACATCTTTGACCAAGTCCACATACATGAGAGATTGCTCCTATGGAACCTGCTGGTAACAGCTAAAATATTGATAACCTTGTACTGAAAAACAGAGGCTCCCAAAATAGCACAATGGTTTGGTAAGCTCTGGCTCCAGATGTCCTAAGAGAATCTGACCCATTACCTCAGTTGTCAAAAATGATGAAAAATAATTTTGTTTTTAATTGTTTTTATTGAACTTTTCGTGAAATCATATTGCAATCCAATTTACATTTACATATGGTTGGCAAAATTAAAAGCCAAGAGAAAATATAAATTGCAAATGTTGTTAACAAACACCTTGTATACCAAGCCAATATTTAGTTCAGTGGGCAAGACTTTTGAAGGTGGCAAGGCTTGCTAAGTACATGCAGATGGGGTTACAGTGTCTCGTTGTATAGCAGACATCATAGTTTGCCACAAGAGCAAGCTAGAAGTAACAGTAAAACAAATGAACAAGATATAAACTTGGAATGTTGGTGGCAAGTAGTGTGTTGTGGCATTCAGAGGCTTAACGAAACTTGAGGCGTTCCCCCTGAAAAGTATATAGAAAACTCCCCCCACCCAGTTAGGATATCTCAGACCTAGGGCACAAAGCCTGTGCACAGTGCCAGAGGCAGCCCCCGTTGAGCTTGCACCCTGCACCTCGGGGGCTAATGATACACCACTGGTGGCATTGGTTGTGTGCAGGGAGCAAGGACATGGTGGAGGAAAGTAGTGCAAGATTTGAAGGTTGCTCCATCTTGGGCAGTTATGAGCAACAACAGTACAGTGTGCAGTTCTAGTCCCAGCCCCTTGATATACCATCATAAAAAAAATTGTTGTCCAGAGATTTTCATTTTTGGTTTGTGTTTTTGTATCATTAGAGAAGTAATTTAGCTTGGGTACATATTGCTAATCCATGCCAAATTTTTCTGTGTGACATTTTTAAAAATGGTGAATGAGGTGCAGTATGATGCAATATTTAACTAACCATATGACCTATATAATTCATTTTGGTGTCAAAACATAGGTTTTCCAAAATGACAACGCAATAATAATGATGTGTTGTACCCATCACATTGGTAATTTTTTAAAGTTTGTTTTTTGTTTCAGATTTTCAGTTGATTTAAATTCATAAACATGAGCTTAGCATGTAGTAGCAGACAATCTTTACATCCTGACAGAGTGTTGCTAACCACAAAATCTCATTCAACAAAGAAAAATGAGTCATATGCCAAACTTGCCTGAAAGAAAAGCTAACATCAACTGTGGCTGGATTGAAGAAAGTTTGAGATGCTGAAGTAATAAGGCAAGACGAAGTACACAAAAGATTAAAACTGATGAAGAGAATCAAATATTTTATCATTGCAACAACAATTGTTACAAGTCGTATACAATGTAAAAAAGCCTGGAAAAAAATCATCAAACAATAGCAGAAACCCATGAATCACAACCAGAATCTGAGTCTTCTGAGAAAGCAACGACAACCAAACCCAATGCCCAACCACTTAGAAGATCAATGGCTACCCCTCATCCACCTCCAACAACTGAACAGAAAGCAAAGGATTTTCAATGTGTTATCTGTGATTTGGACCAATAAACAACAGAGGGTCCCTGAAATCTCAATGGAGAGGAAGAGAACAGGGGAGAAGCACAAGCTAAACAACAAAATCTTCCTCCTGTGAAATAATATTATGGGTGATTCATCAACATAATGTATATAGTTGTCCCGCAGATTATTAGAACATTACAGCAATTCATTTTTTCATATTTTATTGGTATCAAAAAGGTAATGAAATCACAATTATGTACATTTAAAAATATTTGATATCTCTAATCAATGCTGTCAATAGATAGGCAGAGGCCCATGTTAAAAGGACAAACTTCAATACAAAACAATACATATATACAAAGACAATATATAAATAACAATAATTCAGAATGCAATAAACAACACAAAATGTTCAAATACAATGGATTAACAATACACATAGGACTAAACAAAAAACCGCCTATGCGTGTTTCAGAACACACAAACACTTTAAAAGTTCCTTCTTCAGGGCAAAAACATATTTGTAGAAATTTGGAGGGCCATCTGTGGGCGGTGGGACAACCACCTGGTATGTGGTGTAGCAGCTCACCAAAAGTAAATCAAAAATTTGCTGTGGTCTCGGAGCTAAGAAGGAAATCCAGAAGGTCCACTGAGGGCCAAGTGTAATAAGGAATCTGTCCAGGTCCACACTAAGGGGAATGAAGGTTACTGAATAAGAGTACCCATCACCGTGCGGAACAAGGGCCAAAGGGATTGATGAAAGAATAAAGTGCAGAGTATGTGAGTCTCAAAGGGCAAACATATTTTTATCTGCAGGTAGTTTCTTCCAAGATGAAGTTCCCAACCGAGTAGCTGATCTAAATAAACAGTGAGGTGAATGTATTTGCAGCTGATTTAAATGCCCACCCGAAACTTCATGTGTGCGTATACTCTAAATTATGAATGTACAATGAGCTCCCAGCAGCAACGTAACTACCAGCCTTCAGTTAAATGTGCACTCTTTGAAAAAGCAAATTAAGTTTTAAAGCCACTCTTGACGGTTGGCTACAGGTTCACACTCAGTGAGATCAGATAAATAATGGCCAACATTGATGAAACTGTATTGATCTATGATAATGAAATTAATTTTGTTCTGCTGAGAATGTACAATTACAGAATTCGTTTTTGTCAGTCTAACAAAAAGAATGAACTAATTATGGTATTTTCATATGATTTAACTCCTGAAGGTCTTGCTTCCAAAATAAGATCACAGGATGCAGTAAAATCAGCAGGAACAATTTTAAGAAACATCCTGAAAGATTTAGATTTTGGGCTTAATGCCCCAGAGCTCCACAAATCGTGGGAGTCAAGTCAAGAAGAATGCCTGATGTTGTGTTACCATTTTTTTAAAATCAGTGTTTAATATCATCAAAGCAAAACTGTTACAAACTAAAGTTCTTGAGTTCGGAACAGAAACTGACATCATTGATGATGGCTTTGAAAATATAAGTGAAGAAGTGGAAGACAATCCTATGAGCCAACAGGCCTATGCTGTGTAAATGTACTGCCTTTTCAAAATCATGTTTTATGAATTACATCACAGCAAAAAGAAACCTCCGCTACACATGATGACTGCTCACGCAATCTATGACAAGTGTAAAAGTAGAGAGCTAATCACTTTAATGAATAGGATTGGTATATCAACAAGTTATAAGTGACATAGTACGGAGCAGGAAATTGTTAGCAGATCATGCTGTAAAATCTTGTGAATTCTGACAGCTTACCACTTCCGAATCACTTTACCTGGAAAGGATTTACAATTGCTTCTCTTGATAATTTTGATTTTGAATACTGCTCTTCTTTGTCTGGAAAATTCAGCACACATGATACTGCCATGCTCCTTTTTCATGACTGTACCAATGAAGTAGCTGCTGGAAAACAAGCTATGTCAAGTGTAGGCATAAACAAACGAAGCTGCACCCCAACTGCCTTGCCAATGTGTGCAAAATCACTCCAAACCATCAACATGTCCCAGTCTACCAGAAAGTTTCAAAGTGGCTGAAGATATGAATCTTCTTCTTCCTGATGCTGCGGTCTGCAGAGCTGATTAAACTAAAGTTATCATATCGTTTTTCGGTGTAGACTGAGGGATGAAGAAAAGCCAGTTTCTCTGTGGTCTGGAATTCATGCTCTGATCTCCCCGAATACCACCCCACTGGAGAAGGTTTGGTTTTTACCAGTAATATCATCTCTAGTCACAAACAACACAACAATATACACAGCTCTAAATAAAAAATTTATATGAGTGCTCAGCTTGAAGACCAGGTGTTTTCCGTATTGTATATGAGCAAACCAGTAAAATTTGATTATCTTTATCCAATGATTGGAATTTTCCACATGACAAAAGTTGCTTGCTCTTATTTTCTCACGGTGCATTTTTTTTCCCACATGGATAAAGCCTTCAAAAACCAGTTCTGACAAGATTTATTTGTTTATATAAATGTTTTTGACATACTCATTTAACCAAAGCCATGACAGAGCACCATATACAACAAAGTGGCAAAAGGAGATAAATGACTACATGAGGGTCACGTTTTGAGGAAGTTATCTCTATCTACTTTTCTCACTCCAAAAAAGGATTTATTCCTGCTGCTGACAAAAGTGCATCTGCATCTATTTTGGAAATAAGAAGGTACCTTCAAAAGGTGTGTGACTACCCACAGACTTGCCGGTTTATGGGTGTTTACCAGCATTTGCAAGTATTCCCACTCTGGAGCACCCACAACCAACCCCTATGAGCAGATTTACTCAGACATAAAATTACACTATTGTGTTGTAATGTTAGGTGTTACTAAAACCATTTACAAGTGCAAATCCACATTTTGTAAATGACAGGTTTGGAATTGCACTTTGAAACACAACTATTTGCAAACGTTTTTAATATAATTTTTTTATTAGATTTGTAAAACAACAATTGCAAACAGATGGATTTGATTCTCTTGCGCTTACACAGGGTACCTCCCCTATGTAATGTGTACTTATGTACGTTGGAAACAGTTCTACTAATTTGGTTGGTGCAACTCAGCAAGTGAATCTCAACTAGGGCATACATGTTCCACAAATATGTAGGACAAGTTCTCATTAAACTAATGTATTGGGATATGAGAACGTGTGGACGAAATAGTGAGCACATTACGGCCTGGATGGTTAAGGAGGGGGCTGACAAGCTCCAGGGGTCAGGCACTAGATGGGGTACGGGGGATGGGAGAGGGAAAAGGGGAATGCACAATGCACATGATGTATGCCAAAGCAGAGCAACTGTATTTGCTTTAACTGATACAAATAAAACAATAAAAATTGTTCTTATTAAAAAAAACTAATTTATTGTGCCCCTTGTCACATCAGCAGTGTGGCTTTAGTTCCTCCCCTCCCACACCTTGTAGCCAACTAAGGTATGTCTCTAAACACAGATTATACGCCATCCAAGGGCTCCATGTCTTCTTATATTTTTGGGGCATCCTCTATCTGCTCTACTCTATAACGGTGAATCTGCCCTCTGCATCCTAAGTATTGGGTTCTTTCCAGAACTCCACAACCGGGCAAAATCTTGAATGGCCACCAGCCCTCACAAACAATTGACAATGTTTGGAGCCCCCATCTTCCCCCATCAATCCCAATAAAGCCAGCTTGGAGTGTAACTGAAATGGCCTCTCTAATACAGCCACCAGGAAGCTCTCGACCTGCCACCAAAATAGCCTGAACAGTGGGCACTATTATGCCACATGCAGGCATGTACCCTGCTCATTAGTGCACCAGGTGTGTCTTCGGTCTGGCTTCCTCCCCAGCTTCCATACAGGCAGGATATATACCCTGTGGAGGTATTCGAGTTGGTTAAGGTGAAGGCGGGCAGAGACATTTAGCACCTTCTGGGCCGCACTGGCCTTCCTACACTCATCCTTCTCTAGCTAACCAACATCATCTTGCCGTTTACAGCGGAGGCCACCAGAGGGTCAGGAGCATTTACCAATAGGGAACGGTATATCCTGAAAATACCATGTTTTCCAACAGGGAGTAAGGTCAACTTGGCCTCAAATAGGCTGAATTCTGGGAGGCCAGACAGCGCATAAGACACCTAAGCTGTAAGAGCTTAAATAACTGTGATGTATGCAACTTGTAGTCAGTTTTGAACTTGTTTTATAATTGCATGCGTATTCAGGACCATATACCAAATAAATCCCAAATGTAAGAGGAAGAGAGTTCGAGGTTGACCTTGTTTATGGATCATCACACTGGTGGCCTCACACAGATCTTGAGGCAGGCTCCGTTCATGGCTGCCTCCTGGAAAACCCCCAAAAGATGAGGAGTCACAACCGAATCTAGTCTCTTAAGGAGCTCTGCCGGAAGACCAATGGGACCCATCACCCGGCAAGCGTAGAGCTATGCCTGTCAAGACCTCCGCTTCCATGATGGGTTTATGCAATTCCTAATGATCCTTCTAACTAAGCAGTTTATTGGTAAGTCAGTGGTCATGGGGTTTATCGCTTCACTGCAGGAATTGAGCGGCAGGTATACTGAGTCTTGTAATAGGCCCTTGGGGCCCTGGAGCACCAAGACAACACAGGAGCTCAACCTCTGGATACCAACCAGTAACGCAGCTTGCCTGCCTTACCATCTGATTCATATAATCCTTGCAGCCTCTGTCACAACATTGGTTAGCAAAGTACATACCAGTTTGACCTCCTTGAAGTGTGTTTGACCAATATCAGGGATCCTATATTGCAACTGGAAGACCCTGGCCTCCAGGGCAGCAGCCATCGCCTCCTCATGTCTCTTGCTATCCTTGACATATGCCATAAAGTCCCCTCCGAACATAATTGTGAAAGCGCTCTAGAGGCAGAACCCAAATTCCACTGAGCCAGTGTTAAGGACAAAAATGTAGTCTGTAACGTGTCTAAGAGCATACAGAAAGGTCACTGTCTGCCAGCCACCAGGCATTCAACTTCCTCACTCCCCATGGGTGATCCCTCCCCACTAGAGAGTCGGAGCAGAACTGGTGGGAGACACCCCTGGGAAGTATGTCCACCCCTGCGATAACACGTCTGCCATCGAGTGAAAATAAGCCCCACTCCTCCCATGCCAAAAGCACAAGATGTCCTCCAAACACAGCGATGGCCCACAACGCACGCAGAGGTGACCGATGCCCAGAAGGTGGTTGGAAATTCCATGAGTCGAATTCAGGTTCCATAAAAGCATTGAAGTCCCTTCCTATGACTAACTGACAGCAGCATAAGTATAGTTATGCTTTTTAACACATTTTCAATCATAGTTGAAGGGATATAAACCAACACTAATTACCATGGGTAGCCCTGTAGGGTACCTCTTAGAAGGACGTAACGGCTCAATGCATCGGTCTCACTCACTAAACCCCCATAGTGAAAGATTTAGAAAGCAGGATCAGCACCCCACTGGAAGCTGAGGGAAAACCTGCATGGTACATCCTATTGAACCCCTGTCTTGCCAGAAAGGTGCAATTGTTTCCCAGAAGGTTTGTTTTCTGCAATAATAGGACATGCAGGGAGTGTCACCTGGCAGACTGCATGAGCGCGCTCCACTTGTTGTGATTACTGAGTCAATTACATTCCATGAGAGGAGAGGAGTTGGAAACCCTCTTGAATTACCACATCCTTTCCATTCACTTTTTTAGAGAAAAAGGTAATTGTGTACCTAACAATAAGTAAAAAGCAAACATAAATATGAAGATGCCCAAACATTTCCTACCATATACTCCACACCCAAAGCAACTGTTTACCCACCTTTAAAGCAAATAAAACACACCTAATAACTCTGTAACACATCAAACAGTCTGAGTTCGTGAGGAACTTGGCAGCGGTTTGAAGATGCACCCCTCCACAAACAATTAGTGAAACATTCAGAGGTAAAGCCTCATCATGACGAACAAATGAGGTTACGGAGGTGCTGGGTCTCTGGAAGCCACTTCTCTATCTGACGACGGCCAGGGAGGTCTCAGCATGTGAGTAGTAGTGTCCTCCGATCAATGTCGATAACCATGACTACGGACTTTATGAGGCAGCACTCTTGAGGAAAGTTGATCATCCCTGGTCTGTGGGGTGGGGGGGTTCATCATGGGGGAGACGGGGTGGTCCACTTTTAAGGTTTGGTCATTCCTCGTCCTAGTCTCAATGTCTCTCGGGAATATAAAAAAAGAGTGTCTTGTCTTTATGGACCACCTTTAATTTGGTAGGGAAGGAGCATGTCTTTAATTTGCATCACTCTTAACTTTAGCTTAAACGTAATGAGTAAGCATTATTGCTGCTGGACTTTGAGAGTAGAGGTCAGGAAGATAATCATTGTTGTGGGTCAGCAGTGCAACCTCACCATTTTCCAAGCTGTCTTCAGGATGATGTTTTAGTTTGCAAAGTTAAAAATGTGGGCACAGATTGGCTGGAGGGGCACAACGGACAGAGGGCGGTATGGCCAAGGGTCTGTGTGCTTTTTCACCCACAAAGCAGGGTGATTCGTCCTGCGCCGGGACCCAGGACCTTAGACAGGTTGTGATGTAGTGTGTGGGTGATAGAATCTCCAAACCCTAAGGTATGCCAACTATACTGATATTGTTTCTTCACGAGCACCCTTCTTCATCTTTAATGTGGGCCACTAGCCTGTGACTGTTCTTTGGAGAGTTGTAATTGTTGTCCAGAATATTTGGATGGAATCCTTCACCTCCAAAACACTGCTTTCAACCTCTGTAAGCCAAATGTGTTTCTCAGGTCTTAAAAATAGAGGCCGTCGAGTTCAAAGATTGCCACTAAGTCACACCAGGCAGCATTCCAAGTTATGTCAGAACTGTCTGGTATACCTGTTGATTTTGCTCTGTTAGGAGTGCTGCCACTGTTTGTCTCGCACGCACAAAAGGTCTTCAGCGCAGGGCTGCCACTCGTCACACCGCAGCCCCTGATCCAAAGCAAGGCAGAGACAGCCAGATACTGCCACAGCTGTGCCATGTTGTTTTGTGTTAGAATGTAATGATTAGAATGTCAAGGGGTCACGTGCTCAGGGCTGAGTGTTCTTATTCTAAAATCAGATCTTCCTGTTCAACAGTTGAGGATCTGATTCTGGTATGAGGAGACGCTAGGCAGTGGGCTCATGTTAAAGAAGAAATAAACGTACTTGTTCATCCTCATTCTTCTGCTTTCATCATTCACACCAAGAAGGAGTGCTAACACATATCCTCGATGAGGAGAAAGCAGCAGCTAGGGAGCCCACTGGCTGATCTGGGGTTGATGGCATTCTTGAAGTTGAAGGATTCATAAGAAGCGCGCTGTTGAAGATCTCGCCAAAGACAGAGGATTTTTTTGGTGCTGCGGTATACACAGGGCCGGACTGGCTACTGGGCGTTTTGGTGCTGGGGGCTGATTTCGTTGATGGGGACCTGTGTGTGCTTAAAACCATTTGTTTTGCTTTGTTGATTTAGAAGCAAATGCAGGTCCCCATCAACAAAATCAGCCCCCACTGCAGTGAAATGAGCTTGCAGCACACCAAAAAGCCTGATAGCCAGTCCTGCCCTGGGCATACAGATAAGAAAGTGCAGCTGTGATCGTAATTTAGTTTGCTGTGGCAATTAAATGTACGTCATGGCATACATATGGAAAGTAATTCAAAGCACAACTTCATGGGGGAATAGTTCAGTTCAGCGTGCTGACGTCAGGCCTGTATTCAGTACGTGGAGTTAGCGCATGATTACTTGTGGCCATCTTTGATAGTTTTTCAGCAAGAAGCTTTAAGGGGGCTCATTGTTGGAGGAGACAGCAGCGTGTTGAGAACAGCAAGTGCTTACATCGTGGCCATCTTTAATGGTATTTTCTAACATCAAAAGCAACTTGGAAGTGGTCTAGTTATTGAAGTAGACGCGGTGTGTTGATATCAGCACATGTGTTTGGCGCGGCATCTTGGATTGCACTTTTAAACAGAGCAAGCAATTTATCATTGCAGTATGATTGGGGTAGTGAACCCTGATAGTGTGGTGATGTTCAGGGCACTATATATACTCTGATTGTTTAGCACTTTCAAACAGGCACTTTAATAAGCTAGTAGACTGAAAGATAGTTTATTTGCAAATAATATCTTAAATTGTTACATTGAGAAATAACATTTACTAGCTGTTTTCTGATTCCAAAAGCAAAGGTATGTGATGTTAATTGTGCTTTATAAAGAAAGACTATAGCTTCTGGTGGGAGTGTACAACAACCATCACATTTTCTACCTAATCTTGGTAAATCTGTGCAAAAATGGAAATATCAGTTTTGTGTACTTGAAATGTATCTGGTTGCTATAGATTCCATCAACTATTCACCAGTTAGAAAGGCAGCATTGTTATTTAACTGTCTTTGGGCAGAAAATGTTTGATCATATGCCCGTTCTGCAACCTCCGAACAGTATTGAAGTGGGGGGAATCCGGTAACTGGAATGTGTACAAAGAGGCAGAGAAACGCCTTTCATGTCCTTTTTCTGAGGAACGAAGTATTTTGAAACATTTTAATTTTGTATTCCAGGAAAAAATCCTTATTTGAAACAATTGCTCAGTATGTAGCATCATTAAGGATTTTAGCAAGTTTGTGCTATTTTGAGAACTATGTGGACAACGATATATGGGAGCAAATAGTACTGAACTGTGCTTCCAACAAAAGTGCAAGAGCAAGTATTATGTTGTATGAATCCCTCATTGGATGAAACTTTTAAGATTGCTGAAGGGATAGAAGGGATAGAAGGACAATAAGTGTGAATGTGTGTACATTAAAAAAAGTTTTAACATAGAAAGCTAAAAAAGTCTTGGTCTTGGTCAGGACGTTCCATTGTGTGTTACAGGTGTGGGTCCACCACACATATGAGTAACTCAGTTAGTTGCCCTGCTCAAGGAAACAAATATAAAAAGTGTAACAAAATTGGACATTATATGTGCATTGGGAAGGGCAATAGAAGTGGACCTGTGAAAGTTAGCAGTGTGCAAGTTATTGTTTAACAAGTTTTGGAGGATAAGCTAACTAATGTTGTTCTGACAGTCAATCAGGAAGGCGAACAAAGTGTTACTGCAAGAAAGCAAGGACCTTTTTGTGAAGTAAGGATTGGCGAAGTGTAATGAAGAATTATGGCTGACTCAGGTTCACCTCTTACCATGATTTCTGAAGTTATTTTTAAGAAATTATGGTTGGATATAAACAGGAAAGTGATATAAAAGCAGTGGCATATGGTGATACAGAAATTGAAACTTTTGTTTTTTTAGAAGATTCCTTATATTTTTCTGGAAGAATTATTGTTACAAAAGTTTACGTGGCTGCCAATGGGTGTGATTCATGGGTTGGGTGGATCAGGTTAAATTGGGTATTACTCTGAGACCAAGAACAGAGACACTAGTCATGTTGGTGGATTGTGAATTGGATGATTTGAATGCTATTCTTACACAATACCCAGAAGTATTGTGCAATGAAATTCGTATGGTGAAGGAATATGAACATGAGATAATTTTGAAGGAGGGTGCAATTCCAGTATCTCAGAAAGTCAGAAATGTACCTTTGTGTGTGAAACATCTTAAAGAGCTGTGTGCGAGCTGGATCATTGAACCTGCAAATGCTTCTGAATAAGCCAGTGCTATTGTCATTGCTAAGAAAAAAGGGGGGCAAATCCGGTTCTGTGCAGATTTAAGACAATTGAACAAAAACATTATCGTTGATTGTCACCCCTTTACCTAAATTGTTGACCACTTTTGGAGATGCAAAGTATTTTAGTAATATAGACTTGAGGGCGGCTTAACATCAAGTACCTTTGATGAAGAATTCATAACTGCTCACCACATTCATAACTCCATTTAGTGCTGTTAAATATTTGAGACTGGCGTTTGAGTTAGCCTCAGCGGCTAGTGTATTCCACAAACTGATGTATTTTTAGTTTAAAGATGTCACTGGTATCATAGCATTTCATGGTGACTTGCTAGTTTTTGCATAATCTGTCAAAGAACATAACAGGATTATGGATCAAGTATTAATCACTCTCAAAGAATGAGGCATGAGTGTCTCATTGGGTAAATGTAGATTTTTGATGGAGGCAGTTGATTATTTAGGTCCCAAAATTACTTCAGAGAGCATAAAACCTAAAGCTGTTCTTTTGAAAGCTCTGAGGGAGGCACTTCGTCCAAAAGACAAAGATGAATTAAGAACATTTGTTGATCTTACGGACTATCCATTCCACATTTGTGGAAGTTTATGCCACCATTAGGGAACCACTCAAGAAAATGCTTAGGAAAAATGAGAAATTTGGTTGGGGGGGGGGGGGGGGGGCAGAGAGTAGCAGGTTTTCGGTAACATAAAAACAATTTTGATAAATGTTACTGGCAGTAAATACCTTTGTATTTGGATTAATTGTATCATTATGGTTGATGCTAGTGCTGTAGGTTTGGGTGCAGAGATATGTCAAAATGGGAACAAAGCGGAACACACAATTGCTTCTGTATCCAGAACACTCAAAAATACTGAGGGGAGGTACAGCACAATTGAAAGAAAGACATTAGCCTGCTCATGGGCTATTGAAAATGTTTAATTGTATGTGTGGAGAATGCACTTTGTTATTTGTACTGATCATAAGCCTTTAACTTATTTGCTGTGGGATAAAGGCATGGCATCTTCTTCCTCCAGACTTTTGAGGATATTAGCAAAATCACAGGGATATAATTTTGATGTACAATATATACCTGGAAGCGTTAATCAGAGAGCAGACTGTTTTTCCAGGTACCCCTGAAGAAGGATACTGAAGAAGAGGACGTCAGTGAAGGTGAATCTGTAATAGCAGATGTGGATATCATCAAACTGTCATGGTATTATTAGTGAAAAAGAATGGTTTTTGGATTGTGATCAGGATGTAAGTACACTTGTAAGGAATGTGTTTTGTCCAATAAACATTAGGAGCTGAAAGACATGCCTCTAATGCCTGTATAGTTTCAGAAAAAGTGTTGGGAAAAAGTAGCTCTAAATTTGAAGTAAGTAAGTGAGGTGTAGCATAGGTTTTGTTTTTCTTTGCCAAGAATCTAACCAAGATTTCTCTTAGGGTCTAATCAGCTCCGTACCTTGGTTTTAGAATGACGGAGGTCTGGTATCTCTGTCTCGGGACTCGATTTCCCAACAACCGCGAGGGGCGCTTGGAAACACTGGAGCTGGTTTCTCAGCTGTAGAAATGCAGTCTCTCGATCAGTGCGTCAGCTGGAGGGTCGGCTTCCTTCGGGACTTGCTGTAGCGAGCTGGGTCGGGCAAGTTGATAGCCGAGCTGCTCCGAACCACCGTGTGTTTGCTAGGGCAAGTGTAGGGTTATTTATACCTGGAAGGTGCCTAGTTTGACGTAAAGTCGGACATAATAACGTCATCAAAGAACCCCAAGGGAATGGCAGTTCTTTGAAAACTCCAAGAATTCTTGGACAAATCAATATTCAAGCAAGGGGATGTCACTGACTGCTTAAGCCGAGTTTTCCCAAAAATCGTTGTAGGTTTTTGGAACGAGTGGAAGTAGCCATGCCTGTATTTGGACTGCATGGGCTTTGTCTATATATGGTTATGATTTTTATGCCTATATAAGGGCAATGTGAGTTGTACCTATATAAGGGCAGGAATCGGTAAATTTCGCTTGTATCCTAAAACGCTATACAACACTACCTCTGATACGGAAAGTACAATTGAGGGTTGTGTCAACGCAAAAGTGAGTGAAGGGTTTGATTCTGAGTCACAAAGTGTGGGTGAAAGGGATCATTTGGAACTTGCAAGTGTTGCTAATGATGGGGTTTCAGCAGGTCAATCTAATGATGGGGTTTCAGCAGGTCAGTCTTCTGTTACATCAATACCAGGTTGTGTATCCAAAAAAACTGTCTATTTGAATAACTTTTATTGTCAATACACAAGGTGATATGAAATGTCTTGGTGTATTAAGACATTATGTGCAGGGGAATCCAAGAAACCTATGTATTAAATATTGTTTCAAAATCGTTTATACAAATGATGATTGGAAATATCCTGTTATTTTTAAAACATGTTGTCTATAGTTAAATTGTTTAATTAAGTTTTTGTGTTCAATTTATTTTTAATGTTATATCATTTTGTATTTTTCATGGTTTATTTAAGGAGGGGAGATATATGGTGTTAGAATGTAATGATTAGAATGTCAAGGGGTCGCATACTCAGGTATAGCGTGCTCAAGGCTGAGTATTCTTGTTCTGGAATCCTGATGCAGCAGTCCAGGGTAGCCAAAGCACTGCCATCTGACCCAGGCGCCTCAGGGCCGCTTCAATCTCCTCTGTGATGCCATGGCAGCCCCCTCAGCCCCTCAGCAGTCCCCGCCCTGGCGGAAGTCCTTCAGGAGCTCCATAACTCATCCCACCTTTCCAATCCTCTCCAGAGGGATTCTGGCTTGCCTCTCCCTCTAACATCACTAGGTAGTCCTACAGCACAGCGCCCCCAGTCTCTTCTATTGTCAGCGGCCCAGCCTTGGAAACCACACCTGTGGGTACTGTCGCCCACTGTCTATGACGCAAATTGACTCAGACCCCAGTTCAGCAGTGCAGCATTGTAATCTCGCCTGTGGGGCACCACAGGTCTCCGTCCTTTTCCACACAGGCCTCACACCACTCTGCAGGACTTACTCCTTCAATGCAGAACAGGTAGCAGGGCCTGCATGGATTCCACACTACCTCACCAAGCATTCCTCTCCATGGGGCAGCACACTAGAGACCAGGGTTTGGGGGAGGGACCAGCTCATCGTCACCCCCGATACAGCAAGGTTACCCTCACGCTACGGGCATCATGATGATGACAGACAATGGGGGATAAATGCAAAGCTCAATGAAGAGCGGCTGCTATCTTCAACCACCAAGACATGCCCCCTACAATTAGCACACTTGAGTCTACTTGAAGTAGGGAAATAAAACTTTGACAATTTGGCCCCATGTGTCCAGAGTAAAAACAGAATAATTTCTACTGGCTAAATGAATACACTTACCAATTCCAATACAACACCTTTACAGACTAATATTCCAAAATCAAGAGCACGCCTTGAACGTGGGACCTACAGTTAATTGTTTTCATATTCCACTGCAACTCATGGTGCTGTCAGGGGCGGTTATTTTACATTCTTTTATTTTTTCTTGTCAGGGCGTCTTTTCTGATTCAGTTACATCAATCGTCACCTTCCACAATACCGTATGTATTCGTCAGTCGTTAGTAACAAACTTGGCAACAAGTGCGCAAGTTATCCCATTGACCTTTTACCAGTGAACGGAAAAGGTCATGTTAGTCAAATACATACAGTAAATAACAACATTTATCCACCAAGCTCTAATAGGATCTAGACTGGACTATGCGAATGCTCTGTACTTAGGACTTCCGGAGTATCTGATCCAAAGGCTGCAGGTGGCGCAGAACTCTGCGGCTCGCGC
This sequence comes from Lissotriton helveticus, assembly GCF_964261635.1. Lineage (NCBI taxonomy): Eukaryota > Metazoa > Chordata > Amphibia > Caudata > Salamandridae > Lissotriton > Lissotriton helveticus. The sequence goes on along the minus strand of NC_136070.1, from coordinate 439,176,423 downwards.
CATATACGGCCTTCATAGGCGGGCAAGAACATCTGGGGTGCTTCAGTCACTTCACTGGCTTCCTATCCGAAAGCGGATAATGTTTAAAACGCTCACGCTGGTGCATAAGGCACTTTCTGGCTCCGGAGCCAAATATCTGCAGCGCAGACTGGCCTTTTACCGTCCGGCTCGCTCCTTGCGGTCGGAATCTTTGTGTATGGCCATGGTGCCTCGTGTGAGGAAGGCGCGTATCGGGGGTCGCTCCTTCAGCTTTAAGGCCTCCCCTTTGCTTTACGCAGCATTCCTAGCTTGCTCCTGTTCAGGAAAAAACCTGAAAACTTGGCTTTTTAATTTGTAGGCTGCTTTCTTTCTGTTTTACTTCCTCTTTTCTGCTTGTTGACTGTTATGTTTTTTATCTGCGGAGTTGTTCTTTGAAAGCGCCGGGACACTCTTGTTGAGTAGCCGTGCGCTATATAAATAAAATTTTAACATAACATAACATAACATAACACCTGTCTTCATCCGCCTTCTCCTCTCCCTTGTCGCTAACCGGTTCCTGGGTTAAGGAAAATAAGGACAAAAACAGGTTAGTGGCCCCTCCAGGGTCCCTAGTTAGTGTACTATCAAAGTAGTGTGAAATTCATGAGACTGTCATTTATCATCTGATACATGGCTTGGTCGGGATCACCCTGTATAACATAAGGGTTTGATGTCACAACCTAACAACTGCTCCTTAGTGGGTTGGTGTGTAATACTTAGGAGTCTATTATGATGTAGGGTGGATCGCCACCGCCCGCATGGTGGTGGCGATCGGCCCTACATCATCCCCCACCCGCCTCCCATTTCCCCCGCGATATTATGATGGCGGGGGGACTGCGACGGATGGGAAGACCGTCCGCCGCTTTTCCGCCTGGTCGACCGGGCAGAAAAGGGTTGCATATGGTGGCGGTGCTAGAAACCGCCAACCATATTAGGATACCAGCAGGAAGCAGCCATAAGGTATGCAGATTCCTGGGTTGGGGGCCCGTAGCAGGCTCCCAGGATGTTGGGAGAGTGGGGGGCACATGGGGGTACCTATGGTACGCCCCAGCATTTACATGCACAACTTGGCAGGCACCGCACAACTTGGCAGGCACCGTGCGGTGCCTGCCACATTGTGCCTGCAAATGCACACAGTGCAGCCACAATGTTGTGCATTGGGAATGCCACCGCCACTGTGGCTTCCTAATTGCCAGTGCGGGACCGCTGCAGTGCCACTGGCGGCCGGTCCCAGCACAGTGCCATCCTAATAGACCCCTTAGTCTGTGCTCATCTGACCTACAACTGCACTACCAAGGTGTGTCCCTGATGAAAGTATTAGCTGTCCAGTCAGTAATGGGTTTTGATTCTGCCCCTTCATATTGGATATCAAGCAAGAAAGACCGATAGGGATGGATTTCAGGACTCCTCCTGCGAATGAGGTCAAGCGGGATTGCGCTAGTATCGAGTCAGGCCTGAATTCCTGACATCGGAAAGAAAGGCAGGTTTGAACTTGCCCCGGCTGCGAGTTGCTACGCTGTGAGCGTCACTGTTGCGTGCAGCTTTTGTCCCTTTTACTCTAATGTGTTATTTGGTTAAATTGAGGCCTGCCACTAAAATGGTGCTTCGGCCTCACTTTGTTTGTGTTACCTTTAGAGTTGTCCCACATGCCTAGTTACAGCGGGACATCTCCTTCAGCCAATTGCCACCTCCGGCTCTTTGTCGGACAGAAGAATCTTCATTACTTGCTGCTAGCGACCTAAGTCTGGCGACGAGGCTTTTTGTGCACCGACTTCTACCGCACGAGAACACTGACATGGGGAATAAAAACTCCGTCGGAACTGGTAAGTTTATGCACTTATTCAGTCTCGTTTTACAATCTACTTTTCTGCTGCCATTATCTAGACACGAAAATGCAGCCTGTGGTTAAGCTCGGTGTTGGAAAACGTTTTATGTATCCCTGACACTTCTGTGTGTCGCTTCATAGCACCGGGCACTTTGTCGCCTTCTCCTCGCCTTAAATCAGTATTTGTTCTTGTTGGCTGCAATGGAGTTTTTGAAAAGGGGGAGTGTCAAGTGCCTGGTTTCCACGTACAACGAAGGCTCGACGCTCTTGGCCACCTTCTTGAGTGTGGCTGGTAGCAAAGAGCCGTCAGCACCCCTCCTCATTGGTGGGAGTGACATCAGAGTTTTGAGTCGCACTCAGGAGAGTGGAAAACTGGCATTCAGTCCAGGAGGGTGCACCAATTCAATGCCACATTTTCGCGATGCACCCTGACATTTCTTCGATTTGGATGAATTCCATTCTCATTTAATTCATGAGAATAACTTGCAAATCGGGAGTGGATAAGACCCCCTGAGTCTACATTGGACACCCCTGTTATGCCCACTTCTCCTTTGGAACTCTGGGATACAGTGGGGAACCATGAACATGTATTGAGAAAAGTAAACCAGTGATCTTACAGAATTTAGAATTGAGTCTAATTCTAATGTGCAGCTTTCATGTTCTCATATGTATTGGTTATACTTAACACTAAATAGGCACAAGTCTGTACAACTGTCATAAAATTGAGGCTTTGTCCATCTGACACCAATGTGATGATGTACTTGTCTTATTTTGTTTTCCAACTTTTCTTCTTTTGGAGCGCTACCAAAACAGCTATTTTATAAATATAATGCTTTTTTAGCACCCTCAAAAGAAATAATGGAATACACAGGGCTGCATAATAACCCCAGGATAAAGAAATATATTGTACCATTTACAAAAACAGACTTTTTTTATCAGTTTAATATAAAGTAGATATATTTGAAGTTCCTGTTGTGGGTACAAGAGAAAGTGGATTATTATATGGGGTGGTCGTGAGACATCACCAAATAATAAAGTCACTATTCCGTATCAGGTCCGGTTAGGTTACTTTGATCTAAACAGCCCAGACCAGGGTAGCTGTGGCACAGAGCAGCCAGTCTGAACTCAAAGGGAAACAAGTGTACAACATTTATCAGTTCCAAAACAGTTAATTAGTAAGATAACACAACACAATAAACTCCCCACTCCAATTTAAAAACACAGTATACATTTCTCATCTTTAAATAGACACTAAAATGAAAAACATTTGATGAACGGAACCGGAGTTATGATTTTCCGAAGGATTTTATACATTGCTGCACTTTACTCAAAAAGCTTTATAAATCACTGCTTTTCATTTGTAGTGGTAGTCTGTGACACAGAAAAAAGTCTTGGTTCTCATTGGGAGTTCAAGGCTGTCCATACACCATTTATATTTCAGCGAGTGCTGTCTGAAGTCAGCGGCCCATGAAGGCGATGATGATGATGATGGGGAGCTGAGGAGTGGTTGTGCATGAGGCTCTTGGTCTTTATCAAAAACTGGTACCTTTGATCTTTAGGTTCCCAAGTTGCAGCTCTTCCTAGGAGGAAGAGTACACAAGGGTCCTGCTCATAACAGGCACCACTTGGGGATTAGGACTCTATCTCCCGGCTGCACCAGCAAGGTCCACGGCAAGTACACTTGTAACTGGTTTGCTGAAACAGTTGCAAGAATTCTTTAGCTTTTGATTTCCTCATGTTTAAGAGGTGGATAGCCAAATAGCCTTTGGAGTCTACTCACTGGTCCTTGGCACAAATGGGAGCAGGTGCAGCCATTAGGGTCTCTCTCCACAACTTTAACGGCAGGAGTAATCCTCTCTTTCTGAAGTCCTGTCTTGGTTCAACAAGTGCAATCATTCTTTGCACAGTTTTTCTTTCTGAGGTCCACAGGTTCGATGGGTGCAATTCTTCTTTTGCTCTTTCCGAGGCCAGTAGTGTTTGTGAGGTTCATACGCCAGGGTGCCAATTTTATGACAGTTTCAAGTTTGTGGGTGGGGAGGACTGCCTAACCAATGAGGGTAAAAGTCTCACAGGCAACCCTGCCCACTATTACATCACTTCCTGGGGGATTGACACTAAAGAAGCCCACAGTGCATCACTCTGCCCAAAAACAAGATGTCAGACCCTTTCCTCCCTTGGCCAGAGCTGTGGGTACACTCCTGAGACGTGTTGTCCAATTTAATGAGCAACTCCTCCTGGAAAACCAGTTCTACAACTGGTCTTCCCCCTTTGGAAGTGATACCAGCCTGTCTACCTACCACAAAGAAAAGACAACCCAATAACCCCTTGTGAGCTTGGGTAACAGAATCAGCTCATGTAAATGGGCAAAGAGGGGATCATTTACAGTACTTATTCAACTAAATAAATGATATGTATGCGTCTATTGAGTATGACTCGCCAAATCAATCTGAGAATAAATCAAAATCAATCATTATAAAGGGAGAACAAAACAGAAATAAATGAAAAAACAAATAAAATAAAAGAACAAACGTACCAAACACAATTACATTTAATACAAATTTATATATATATATATATATATATATATATATATATATATATATATATATATATATATATATATATATATATATATATATATATATATATATATATATATATATATATATATATATATTACGTTCCAAACAGGATTACTTCAACTCTTTTAAGGGGTACCAGAAAAGCAATGAACACACATATGCTCGGTGCGCAAGTTGTACATAATGTTTTACAGACCACTGTTTGATAGCTGAGTGACTCGCCAATCTTACTTAGGGTACAATCCATGGAACAAATCATTAGGATGTTGAATATATTACAATGTTGGTTGTTTTACAAAGTAGTGGAATTTGTGTTGACATTTCTGTCTCTTGGTTTTCTAAATACTGGAGACCATTCTCAGGAATCAGTCTGCAATTGTCTGGATTCTATTGCAACAAGAGCTTTGAGCCACCACATTCGACTCACGTTTTTGCAGCAATTCAGTTACTAAACAAGGCACCTTTAGAGACATTTACATGCCTTACAAGCAATCAAAGACCTTTCAAACTGTTTGGCCATCCAATCATTAAAAGGAAACCTAAGTAGAGGTATTCTGCTCACACCATATACAATAAGTCCTGAGGTTGGTCTTGAGTATTTAGTGCACTAAGAGCCCCAATGTTCCTAGTCAACAACATTTAGGTAAAGACGGCTCCTGGAACCAGAACGGGTGATGCCATCACAGTACCCTCCAGTCGGAGTCACACACGCTTCCGACTTAAGTGAAATATGAATCAGATGGGCCTCAGTTCGACTAGAGGAACATACATTCTCCCCAGATCTATCCAGAACCTAGTGTCAGAGTTCTAGAGTTCCTGTACTGGAGTCAGATAGGATTTTTCTAAACTCAACAAAAAACAGTGAGCCTCTAAACCGCTGCAGAGTCACAACAGAGTCTCTTGGTGTTTGATGTGTAGAAAGCACATTTAGAAGTAATTCATCTCTCATTGTGGAAAAGCACCACCAGTGGAGTCAGAACGTTCGTACAACGTTTCAGGAATGACTAGAGGTTGCAGGGGAGAGCTGTGAATGAATACTACTCATCTAGAACTCTGAGTGATAGAAATCTCTGATCGGAAAACCATTTGAGAATGGATGATATATATCCTGAAAATCCAATTAAAATAGTTGTTCCTCTTAAAGTAACAGTGGAAAGACATTCTTATGTGTCTTTTATTTTTAAATGGATTGTTAGACTGGAGAGCTGAGGTGGTTTGGATCGGCTATGAACCAGATTCCTCTGAAGAGTTTTCTCCACTAAAAAAAAATGAAGAAGACACTTGACACGCCTAGTGGAGCTGGAACCATTGTCATAGTGATGGTCTGGATATGTGACCTAAAGGCTTCCAAGTGACTAAATCTTAGACCCAAATTCACTTAGCTTCAGAATCCTGTGCTTGGAAACAGACGGTTGCTATTAAGAGCGACGTTAGTTCCGGTCTCCAAACACTGTCAGGATTAAGTCAACTTTGCTGTAGTCCTAGCTGGTGGGGCTGTTTGTTTCTGGAAGTGCCCTTTGTAGGAATAAGTGAGGGTTTACTGGATGTGTAAAAGTATGAAACCTATAATGATCTGAATTTGTCTGCTAAGGAACAGTTGAATACTCGTTAACGTCCTTAAATGCTTTGGTAATCATGTCTTCCAGCAGAGCTTTAAAGAGCAGTTGGTGGTAGAAGGGAATTTTAAACCTTGATGTCATGTGTGCCTTCTGCCTTCCAGTTCCAAATCCCTAGCTGGTATCTTCCAGCGTGTCTTATACATCCTGTGGCCCCTGAAGCCAATGCTGATGCTTTAATCTGGTGAAGGGACACAACCAACAAGAATCTTCTTGCATGCCACCCCTGCTAGAAGGGTGGCCACAGCACGATCCATCTGAATGCTAAAGAGACCCTCTGGAACTCCTTTACCAGGTCTTGGGACATGCAAGTGGTAAAGGTTTCTGCTGCCAAGTTGGCAGGGTTAAGTCCGAAGTTACTGATTCATTAGATCAGCGAGTTTAAAGTTCCTGTAAACTAAAATTCACAAAAGATCGAATCTGCATATAAATAAATAAAAAAAGGTCATTAAGCATTGTGGTTTAACATACATAAAAGATGACATATTGTTTACAAAGTGTTTAAAAGCAGAAGTCATATATATTGAAGGATAGTCCTATTTTGGAATTGATTGTCAACATGTTCAAGTAGCGGGCTGGAATTGTAAATTTGGTTTACCATTTGCCCCATGTCCAGCTTAGTTTTTTCTCAGATTGAGCTTGTAATCTCTATTGTACTTTGCAATCTCTTCATTGATTCCCTATCCTTAGGGAAGTTCCCTGCAGAGATCAAGTCAAATATAGTGCACCCTTCATCAAAAAACGATCCTGGATCCTATTGTAATTCTGTAATGTCTCATGATTTAGCCCTTCCCTCTGCTCCCTGTAACTTGTAAAATCTTAAAGCTATTTGTTGCTAGCCGGCTGCGGTCTCATTTGAAGCTTAATGACTGCCTGGAGGATGTTCATGTAGGCCTTTGATTAAATCACAGTACTAAAGTAATTCTTGCGGCTGTTTCGGATGACATGTGTCTATTTGTGGATATTAGCAGTGCCTCGATTCTGTCATTGATATTCGAAAATGTATACCACACCCTCCATCACAAGCCAGTGTTTTTAAACAGGGGATTTTAACTTGCTGCGAAGCTTGCGACACTCTGTTACCTGAACACTCCCGCCCCGGTCCGCCGCGTCCATTGTGGGCGTTTGCTGCGGAGGGTGGAGGAGGAGCCCAGCACTTCCGGGCTAAGGTCTGAGAGTTCAGCGCTCTAGTTTCGCTGTACTACCGGAGAGCATAAATACCGCTATCCTGCACACTCGCGTGGTGGAGAAGAGTCTGGCCGGTGGCAGAGGTCGACTCTATCCGCTCACGCTGGGAATCTGGTGTGTGTGTTACACTGCGAGCGAGCGCTGACTGAACAGCGTGTGTTTTTAAACTTTGGCGTTCTGCTGATTTTTAATACCTGTGTAATACTGTATTTTTAAACTTTGCCTCACCTGTAACTCACTCTGTTACCTGAACACTCCCGCCCCGGTCCGCCGCGTCCATTGTGGGCGTTTGCTGCGGAGGGTGGAGGAGGAGCCCAGCACTTCCGGGCTAAGGTCTGAGAGTTCAGCGCTCTAGTTTCCCCTAGGTCGACTATAAATGTGTGTAGGCCCGCGTCCGCGCAGCGGACGCGTGCAGCGGGCGCGCCGGAAGCGCGCCGAAGTCCAGCCAAAGTCCAGCCCGTCTGCGCCAGGACGGGGCGCGGGGCTGGGACTCCATGCTCCTCTCAGCCACTACCGCTGCGCTACGACAGGCAGGTACTGCTAGATCTATGCCCTGATGTCCCCCTTCTATGTAAACACAAGATGGAGGCACTTTCGTTACATAGCTGCCCTTCATGTACATTCACGCCAATTATGCGGTACACTGAGAATCCCATCACTAAGCAGGCTAAGGCTGGCCTTATCAACTGTCGGTCACTCAGCAAACACAGCATTCAAATCTATCACCTACTTGAGGATGATGGACTAGATGTTTTGTTCTTAACTGAGACGTGGTTAGGCGAATTCTCTGACCCTGACATCATTGAGGCAATGCCCCCTGGCTATTCCCTTTCCAGAATTGATAGAAAGGAGGGTAGGGGAGGAGGAATTGCTATAGCCACTAGATCTCCAATTATCTGTTCCCTATCTCCCATCACAATTGACCATTGTGAAGCTGGCTCCTTCACTATAATCTTTGGCCCTCAACTCTCTATGTCAGGAATTCTCGTATACAGGCCCCCGGGCAGACTGTATGATTTTACAACTAGCCTGACAGAAGCCACAGCACACTTAGCAATTAGGAAAAACAGACTGATTGTGCTGGGGGACATGAACGTCCATTTTGACGATCCCCATGATACTGAAGCTACGGACATTAGGTCTGAAATGCTCTCTCTACAGCTCGACCTTATTAACAGTGATCCCACCCACAGACTTGGCCATCTTTTAGACCCTATCTTTATGAATGGCTCCGGTGTTCAGGTCCAATGCCCTATTCCGGTTCCCTGGACTGATCACTTCATTATCCCATTTGTTCTTTCACTATCCGATCCTGGTCCCAAACCAGTTTGTAACCATCGATACCTACGGCGTAACTGGAAAAACTTCTCTTATGAGAGCTTTAATAAGTTACTCGATACAGGAGGTTCCTTGGGTGGTACAGACTGCGAAACTGCCAGCAGTCTCTTGCAGAACCACATTCGACAAGCCTTGGACACCATTGCTCCCATTCGGGAAGTCAAAAATCTTAAAAATGCTAGGAAATCTAGTCCTTGGTTTACGCCTGAACTTCAGGCTGCTAAATCAGCCTGTAAAAAACTGGAGCGTGAGTGGCGCATCAACTGCTGCCCTACAAATAAAACACAGTACAAAAATGCACAAAAACAGTACTATAGAAAAATACGCTCCTCCAAAGCTCTCCACTACAAAACTCGCATAGGGGAGGCAGAGAACTCCTCTAAAGAGCTTTATAAAATTTTTAAAGAAATATCGGTGTTCACCAACGAGAATCAGTCCTGCAATGACTCAACTGAAACTTGCAACAACATAGCCCAGTACTTTTCCAGGAAAATTACCAATATTTATGCCAACTTCTCTGATCTGCCGACTTCTGGCCACGATTTTAAGGAGAGTGCAGAAATTGATCCTACGGCGCAAAGTCTTTCCTACTTCTCTGTACCGCCTACAGAAATGCTCATAAAGATATGCAAGAGCGTTAAATCCGGCTCCCCCCGGGACCCAGCCCCACCCAAGGTTTTAGCCACGAGCCTACAAGTACTGGAACCATACTTCAGGCATGTTATTCAACTATCCTTCTCCTCGGCCTGTCTTCCAGATGACTGGAAAAAAGCGATAGTTCTGCCCATAAAAAAGAAACCTAACATCAGCCAGGATATTTTAGAAAATCTCCGACCTATTTCCCTTCTCCCCTATCTTGCCAAAGTGAGCGAAAAAATTGCAAATAAACAACTGATGGCCCACCTTGAATCCAACCACTCCCTGCACGGTTCCCAATCTGGGTTTAGAACTAACTACTCCACGGAGACAGCCCTTCTAAGAGCGACTGAAACTCTTCGGGCAGGAGCAGATGAGGGTCATATTATGGCACTCATCATGCTGGACCTCAGCGCCGCGTTTGACACTGTAGCTCACTCCATCTTGCTACAGTGTCTAAACGAAGCTGGGGTCACCAAGACAGCACTAGGCTGGCTCAAAGCTTTCCTCCTGGGACGCAGCTTTCAGGTCCAAAGAGGAGCGTTTCTTTCAGACAGCATTGCTCTTGAACAGGGGGTACCTCAGGGCTCTGCCCTGAGTCCGACCCTGTTCAATCTGTATATGGCTCCTCTTGCAGATGTGGTACAATCGTATGGCATAAATTTAGTATCGTATGCCGACGATACCCAACTGCTCATCTCGCTATCCCAAGCCCCGACCTTAGCTGTAACTAACTTCAAAAACTGCATGCAGGAGCTGGCAGGTTGGATGAACCAACACTGCCTAAAACTTAACGGCTCCAAAACAGAGGTTCTTGTGATAGGTGGCAGCGATACCAGCTGAACTCAGGAATGGTGGCCGTCCTGCCTGGGACCTCTACCCACCCCTGCCGTGGAAGCCAAGAATCTAGGAGTTTGGGTTGACCCCAGACTCTCCTTTGATAGTCATGTCAACAAAGTGGTAGGGAAATGTTTCGGGGTGTTAAAAACTCTAAATCGCACTCTAGACCTTCTCCCGCTAGAGGCCAGACGTACCCTGACCCAATCACTAGTCACCTCCCGTTTTGATTACGGCAATGTGCTCCTTTTAGGGACAACGGAAAAGAACAAGAAAAAGCTTCAAGTCTTACAGAACACGGCAGCACGGCTAGTCCTTAAACTACCCAAGAGAGCTCCTTCTAAATCCGCCTTGGATGCCCTTCATTGGCTCCCCATTAGAAAAAGAATTCTCTTTAAGGCACTACTCATTAGCTACAGGATCATCTCCGGGACAGCTCCTGATTATCTCAAAGACTTAGCCATACCCTATGAGCCAAATAGAGCTCTCCGCTCAATGGGGAAGGGTCTCCTTAAAATTCCTCGCGTAAAGAAGGCCAGGATGGGTGGTCGCTCTTTCCGCGCTCTGGCGGCTAAACACTGGAATACCCTTCCCACGCACATCAGATTAGCTGAAACAGAAAACAGTTTTAGAAAAAACTTAAAAACCCACCTGTACACCCTATGATTTTGGTCTCTGCATCCAGCTACTCTCTCCACAGCGCGGGGACACGCCGGGAAGGCGTCACCAGGCGCTTTATAAACTCATTTATTATTATTATTATTACTGTCCAAGAACCAAAAGGCCGGCGGATTTAGTACGGTTTGGCAAGTTTGCGAACATCGTACATACTACTATAAAAAAATTGGAAAACAGGGTACAATAATGAGATGACTGTATATATTTTAAAGAAAGGTCTCACTTTTTTCACTTTTTATCTGTAACTGTATTTATATATTTTAGCTTATTGTACCAATTTTTAGCAATTGACACATTAAAGATTCTTACTTAAATTGCATCCAGATGATGCGTATTCATGGCACTGTCCTCTGAAGGTTACATCAGGTCAAAAAAGTGGATGAAGATCAGGGATTATCGAAAGCAGCTGTCAGAGAGGCCATGGTTTAGGTCAAGAAATTAAGCCTCTGGTACAAGTTTAATTTTGATACCAAGGAATTATAGTGGTTGGCAGCAGTGTGGACCTCTGAATTGTGGGCGCAGGAGATTGGCGCCATCACTAGGCCTATGAAATTTGCTAAAAACCTAGGCTTTAAAATCAGGACCACCCCACAGCTAACTTTGCAGATCTGTGTCATTTCTTCATCTTGCTTTTTTATCAGATGCTGTTAAACAGGACTCTACCCCGTCACCTTTGAGGGAGGGTGGCAGCAGTTATGGCTAAAATACAATCTAAGAAGGATTATAGTGGCGTACGGTTTCAGCAGATTCCTTTGCTTTATTGTTCCATTGATTTTGTACGCCTTCCAATGATGCATACTCAGATAGGTCACCAGAGGATGCTTTCGTATGGTGGTGTGCTTCCTTATATCTGCTGATGAATTTGCACAAATGCAGTCCTTCTGGGACACAGAATCATCCTGCTCTGCATAATTATTGCATGTGACACACTGTGATGACCTCTTCTACCCACCCCCAGGCTAGTCTATTCTACATTGTTACTTGAAAACAACTGGAACCTCCTACATCAACTCAAATGTGATCTCTGGTCGGCTCCATACTTCTCTCACACAGTTCTTTCTTTGTAGCTATAGTGGATCCACATGTCTCAGTTGCCGTTTGAATGACACACTCATGGAGAAGGCACAATGGATGCACCTCCTTACTCTCCACTACTCTTTTAGAAGAGCACAGGTGCCTGAGAACACGCGTGTCTTTGGCCATGCAAACCTGCGATTTTTCCAATGCTAGGCTCCAGCTCTCTCAAAGTTAAATGCTGGAGACAGGACAGGGGATGCAGAATTCCTACCAGATGATTCCTCACCTGGTGCAGTGAGAAGGAGGTGAACTTGGGCCTGATTTATGTTTTTTACCTAAACGGCCATAAAGGCTGGATGGTGGCCAAGAACTCATCTCTCACACAAAGCTGAAATGTACCCATCGCAATCAGTGAAAACAGGGGGCCTGATTCACAGAACTAATCTGAGACAAAATCCTAAATGTACTACTTTTGGTATTCACAGAAGGCACTTACTACTTTTGGTAGTCACAGAATGTACTTACTACTTTTGGTTAAACGCACTACTTTTGGTTGAAGTTACTACTTTTGGTATTCACAGAAGGCATTTACTAGTAGCAAAGCTAGTTGACTACTACTTAATGCCTTCTGTGAATACCAAAAGTAGTAAATGTATGGTGTGAATACCAAAAATAGTAAGTTTAGGATTTTGTCTCAGATTAGTTCTGTGAATTGGGCCCAACATGTCAGCCTCTAAAGGAGACACTTTTAAAGAACACAAAGCTTAAGGACTCGCTAGACACTTCATAGCTAATTCTTATGGGTTAGGGAGAGGATTTAGGGGTAGAAGAGGACAAAGAAAGTACCCCAAGAGGTAACGTTAAAGAGGCTGTAGTTCTTCTCATTAAAGACGGTTTTAGAAATAGTGTGCTGTGATCGGGCTTGCATGCGAGAGGGTCTGCCATTTGATATCAACATAAAGATCTTCAAAAAACTGACAAGTGACATCAACAACTTTATGGTGTACACATCTCCTATGCAAAATTAAGATGATGAATTTCCTGTTCGCTGCTTATATGCTGTGATTTAGAGGTCATTCCCTGTGGTTAGTTACTGGTAAATCATTACCTTTTGTACACTTTCTACAGGCATAGCTGTGCAGAATGTAAACATGAAGCTGGGTTGGTCACCGACCATACGCTGATCCAAAACAAAGTTGAGCTTAAAGGGCACCTTCACAACATCCAATCCTTTCTCTGAGCTCTAAAATGAACATAAAATGAATAATTCCTTTCAGGTTTCTTTTTGCAGATTTTTTCTTTGGAATTAAAAAAAATGTAACCCTTTACAGTTTTAGTACATATTACGGCCATGTTTTAGACTGACTACAGATGCCATGCAACATTACCATGTATTTTCTTCCACAAATGTGAACGGTTCGCCATTGCTCTAAAATTAATAACAAGTAAAAGAAATAACGAGCGCATACAAACATGGTCAGTCTGGCAGAAAAAATTTCCCCCGGACCAAAATAAAAGTACCCGCCATTAGTGAATCAGATAGCTAAAAAGTGGCAGTTTTAAACTTAAAAAGGCACGCTTTATAGGTGTTTTGTGAAGTAGGGAGACTGAAGGCATTTGTGCTTGTTGCAGGCAACATTTATGGTAATATCAGGGAAAACACTAGTTAAAAACAGCGCCCCAAACCATAAAACAAGCCCACAAACCTTCAAAAAACAGGTCATTTGCTGACCTATCAGACCAGCCCCTTGGGCACCGCCTGATTGCCCTATAGACCAGTCCAAAACTGTATGCAAATACAACCTATAAGGGTATCTAAATGCATTAAATAAAACGCAATTTTAACCATATCGACCACTTAAATCCACGGAGAACTAGTCACACTTTCATGTGTTTCCTTACAAGTAGGATCTGCTCGTATCTTAAGCACTCAGACATACCGGATCCAGTCTTCAACTTCACTTCATGATCTGAACATGGAAACATTTTATTTATTTTATTTTATGTTCTTGTAAAGCGCCTGAATAGACCCCCGAAGGGGTATCTCCGCGCTGTTGCTGCAAAGGGAGTATTGTGGATAGGTATGTTACGGTGGTGGTACGTAAGCAAGAAAAACATTAATTACTGGGATACAGGTACGTTTTTAGGGTTTTCCGAAAGATCAGATGGTTGGTAAGTGATCTTAGTTCGAGGGGCAAAGAATTCCAGAGTGCTGGTCCAGCGTGGGCCAGCGCACGGCCACCTTGTCTGGTCCTCTTTACTCTAGGTACCTGCAGCAACTGTTGATTACTAGAGCGTAAAGATCGCCCAGGGATATAGGGCTGGAAGATTTCAGTCAGGTATTTAGGGCCTTCCCCTATCATGCTCTTGTGGATGGTGCATAAGGTTTTAAATTGGACTCGTGTCCTGACTGGAAGCCAGTGGAGTCTGATCAGCAGGGGACAGGAGGGAGTCCTTGGTGGAACGTTCAGGACAATCCTTGCTGCTGTATTCTGGATTACCTGCAGTTTGTTAAGTTGTACTTCGTTCGCTCCAAGGAGCAAACCATTACAGTAATCCACCCTGCTGATGACAAGAGCCTGCACAAGCGTTTTCCTGTGATGGTCCGGTAAGTAGGGGAAGACTCGTCTTAGCATCCCAATAGCCCGAAAGCAGGTACCGGCAACTTGGTTTACATGATCTTTGAATGTAAGTTGCTGATCAAGTAGCACTCCCAAGTTCCTAACCGTACTCTTGGGGATGGGGACAGGGCCCAACTCTAAGGGCCACCATTCAGATGACCAGTGCGCTGCCGCTTGCCCGAACAGCATGACCTCAGTTTTCCCTACATTACAACTGACAGTTTGATGACATCCATTCTGCAATGGCTCTCATGCCATCTGCAAAAGATCTTTTTATTGCAGGTGTGAGATTTTTGAAGGGAAAAAGGAGTTGGGTGTCGTCAGCGTACGACACCGGGGTGAACCCAAGAGATCTTGCTAAGTTGGCTAGGGGGGCCACATACACGTTGAAAAGTGTGGGGCTCAAACAAGAGCCTTGTGGCACTCCCTTGTTGAGCTCCCTATGGATGGATTTATGGGAGCCCAGCCTAACTTCTTGGGATCGGCCAGATAGAAAGCTCTCCATCCATGCCAGAGCCCCTCCCTCCACGCCTACTTCCCTTAGGCGGCTGAGCAGCACCTCGTGAGATACCGTATCAAAAGCGGCGGAAAGATCCAACAGCACCAGAATCATAGAACTGCCGTCATCCAGTGCCATTCTGATGTTGTTGGTCACTGTTTGGAGGGCTGATTCTGTGCTGTGGTTCGGCCTGAACCCAGATTGTGAGGGGTCCAGGCCTTCCGTCGCTTCAAGATGCTGGGAAAGATGGGTATTCACGTGCCTCTCCACAACCTTGCCGAAGTAGGGTAAGAGGGAGATAGGTCGTAAGTTGGAGAGGTCTGTCCATGGAGATGCCGCTTTTTTCTTATCGGGTATCATGGTTTGCCCAGGCTATTTCCCACTGGCGACTTCAGCAAATTCTGACCCCTTTCAGATTGCGCTGTTGGCCTAATGCAAACACTGGTATCCATGTTTCCAGTCTCAGCCTTTATCTCTTCGCCTGTTGGGATATCCCCCAAAGCCAAGACAACCAGTCCAAGTGTTATAGGAAAAATGATGGTGACTATTAAAATCAAAAGGTTGGCATAATCATTCAGTGCGGTGTTGTATATTAATTTTCTATTTAAGATTAAGAGTATAGTAAAGACTTAATGGGATTAGGCCACGAGAACAAAGGAGCATCAACAAGTGGCATGAGAAACAATATAATTTATGTTGACATAAAAAGCCATTAGACTTTGCATTTTCACTAAATGTTGATATAGAAATATAAGTACTTCATGGTGACATCAAGAATCAGCAATTGCTCAAGGTTTCCAGTGTCCCAACCCCTTTCAGGACTAACACAGCCCTCCATGCTCTAGCTCCAATACATCATCTTACCAATCTTTTGGTCTTTCCTCAGGCTCTAAAACCTGGCTATTTAACAGTTGTAACAGGTTTAGGAGTGTATCTGACTTTTTCTGATGAGTGCTGACAATACCTTTTCGAGGTTGCTGTTCGTTCTGTAACAGATCTTTTATCGATGCTTATTTTCATAGCACCAAGATGTGTACATCTTCATAGCGCAGAGATACAAAAACGGTAGCAGATTTTCAGGGAATAGCTACATTCTCAAAAGAGTGCATCATGCATAATATAGGCATGATCTGAGTGCTGAATCACAGTAGCCTCAGACACAAGTTCTGTTTTTGCGCAAATTAACATGCAGTAAAAACAGAGAATGACTTCCAAAGTCCAGCCTGGGGCTTTCCCTTCCAGCAAATATCCCTGGTGGCCCTACTTGGCTCCTAGCGTTTGGCCTGCTTCTTGGAGTTAATTTTGAATTACATCTTTTCCCCTCACCACTGCTACTTATTTTGCACTCTCCCAACTAATATTCTAGATTTTGCTCATCCATGTACAAGAAAGAGGCACATTTTAAGTAGGAAAACTAAAGAGTGAAGGAATAGCGGGTAAGTCAGAATGTGCTGCCGCTAAGATCCTAGAGTCAAAGTGACCTATTCACAAAGATAAAACTACATGTGTAGATTTAATACTAGTACATTTATTCTCCCACTTTTGCGTAACTTTCCTACTTTGGGCTGATCACAAAATTAGAGTGTAAACTTACTCAAAAAGAGACTTGCATATCTCCACCACCTGAACCAGGGAGAGGAGCCAAGTGTAAAGTTACTGCGGCCAAAAAAGAGCAGTAGTAAGTCCAGCACCACCCATGGCCAACCACTGATAAAGCAACAGCTTCCCACAGAAAATAAATGAAGGTAGTGAATTAAAATAGAACCTCGTAGGAATAATGTTATATTACATTCAATTATTTAAAATAGTTACAAATGTAAATTCATTTAATGTATTTAAAAAATATATATTTTAATTATGTTTTTGAATGTAAAAATTAATGTAACATGATTATTTATTAAAATATAAATATATTACTTTAAATGAATTCTATTCATCACTTTAATAAGAATGAATGCAAAATTGTTTTTACTGTAGGAGGGAATCAATTTTTCAAATGTAACTTTAGAAAATGATTTTAATTAAATTAAATATGTTCAAATAATTACATTTTAACTGTACATTATTAATCATGCAACTGTTTTGTTTTGTAACATTTAAAAAAATTAATATAGAAAATTAATTTACATTAATAAGTAACATAAATATTTTACTTATTTTTTCAAGTTTAACAAACCTTTTGACTTTTCGTAAATACTTTGCTGTTGTTCTTTGACATACTTGGGGTTATGCTGTTAGTTTCTTCCAAGCTCTTCTGTACAATAGTCCAGTTTTGCACCCATGATTGCTCTTGAATTTGTTGCCTAATGCGACTGTTGACAAAAGTGACAATTCTGCAGTTTCCAGATGAATTGGGTAACATAAATGCACATTCCAACTAGGAAATCGAACCTAACTTAATTTTGATCTATTATCATGCTGTGCCATGTAAATATGATTATTTGAGACTATTATAGAGGAGATGTACAGATAGGCTACTTGGTGTGGAGATTTGAAATTATGGAACTTGATTTTGTACTGTGATGATCTAGATAGGGGACACATTAACATTAAAAAGACTGCTTTCTACTGTTTTGCGTCTAATTAATATAACTAAAAAGAAGTTAGAAAAAAAAGGAAGTGACAAATCCAACCGTATATTTTGGTGTAGTACGAACTGGAACTTACAACCCCATTAACCTGGCAGATCATAGAACGCTGCTGGTCACAAATCCAATCATTTGCTTTAATTGTAGAGTTTGTAGCTTTAGGACGTTGTCAACTCTAAAAGTGCAGAGTATTTGTTGAACAGGTTTGAAACCACTGGAGCAGCCAACAATGTGTTGAGTTCTAATACTGTGGAGGCCGATCCCAGAGGCCTTCACTATAGTGAGTACACGGTTTAGCTGTTAGTTATGAGCCTGTAGATCATCAGAAAGGTCCATGGAAAGCTGGGCGTAATCGACAAAGAAGTGAGACTGTATGATGATATTTTTCAAGAATTCATTGATACGTTCTATATATATGGTAAATAGTGGTGGGGATGGAACTGGTCCCCATAGCACTTGACTGGTCATGGATGCCATGTTAGTCTATATGTTCCCAAAGCAAATGTCAATTTGCCTTTTCTGAGAAAAAGATATAACCACTGCAAGATACTATCCGACAGCCTTGGCACTGACATCAGTTGCTGTGACATAATATTGCGCTCGAGGGTGAGTAGGTGGCAGATTCACCTTAATGAGTAATGATGTTTCTTTACTGTCTGCTTTCTACAACAATGCTTTCTTCACAGCCAAAAGGGTTACCTTGATATCTCTTTATGGGCTGTAACCAGACTTGCATCACCGAGAAGAGAATTAGGCTTGATAAGGACACCTGACTTCTGCAAAACTACCTTTTCTGAGATAGTTTTCTGAGTGTTTGCAATCAGATTATACTTTGATGGTTGGAGACAACAAAGTTTGAGGCTTGCAAAAGAATCAACTTGAGATGCCCAACATCACCATTTTTCTCATACAGGATTTAGCAAACTCAGCAACAGTGAACTAGGGGCAGTTTACGCATTCCTTAATGAAGGAGGACATGTAACGGTCACCAGGGTAGGAGTTTGGTTTGATGCTCAAGACACCCTTTCTGATCTCTTCAGGCAACACCTTATGGCAGGTAAGGGATAGGGACAGAGGGACAGAGGGAAGAGAGTGCAAATTTCCAAAGAAGAGTGAACATTTCAGTATGAAACGGACTTGATCTAAATTAGCAACTATCCTATTTCTGAAAGTTTGTATGGCAAGGATTCATTCAAGCAATTGAAGAAACCAAGGGTTATGATCTATAATTGCTGAAGTCACCCCGGTTATTAACAGTGATTGAAACTCTAACTTTGGCAGAAACGAATATTGGTACAGAAGAACTGGATAGAATCAGAAAATACCGAAGGAACTGCAACAAAGCAACCCAAAATCTTGATCAGAAAAACCTGAGGAAAGAGACTCAAACATACCAATAACCAATAAATGTGTTAAAGTCCCCTGATTAATTTTAATACATTCACCTGTTAGGAATTTGTCCAATCCGCCTGAGTCAAAGGAATGAAAGAAACATATGGCAAATCTGATCTAGTGATAGCCTTATGAAACCTTTAAGACTGGTGAGCAAAATAAGAGGCTAGAGTTATTGTAACTGTTTCAGCAAAGACGCCAAATGCTGCAGTAATCTTTACTAATTGGTTATCCCCCACCCTTTATCCATAAAATGACCTGTATATTAAGGGATCCTATACAATGTATAGATCCTATCATACTCTCTCATTATCATGGTTCCATATTTCTCTCATTTGCTTTCCGCAATAATGATTAATATTTTATTTTGCTTGAATCGAATCTCTATAATCCTTGAGAAGCTCCAAGTGTCCATCTGTTTCTGAGATCAATAGTCCCACAGATACTCACCTTGCAACACAATTGAATGTTTTACATAGGAACACCAGAAATCTTTAACCATATCTGTCCATGTTGTGGATCTGGGATTCACATACCTCGCAGCATTGTATACTGTGAAATGAAAGGACTGTCCATAGATTTTATAGAAAATCTCCACAGAGAGCTTTCTCCTTCTTGGGCCATTAAACTGCTGCAATTGTGCTATCAACAGAGGTCTGCGGAAAGGCACCTATCAGTGTCAAAACTGATTTAGGAAAAAATAAAAAACAATTTATGCACACACATAAATTAACCCACCATATTAATAATTGGACAAGCTTTTGTAAATGCCACTAAATAAAGGCTTATTCCAGGGAGAGGAAGAAATAATCAGAATAGAAGCTGATGTGCCTCCATGGAATCAAAAGTTTTGCCACACATAGAGCGTTAAACAGGTTTTTCTGGAAGACATGGTAGATTGTGGTAGCAAATACTGACCACATGCAAAAACGGTACTAATGACCAGAAACGAAAAAAGATACGTTTGAGCAGGGAAGAAGTGTGTGTTCCTTTAATTATTGCCTGCTGTACTTTCTTTCGAGAGAAAGGCCACTTCTATTCAATAGCACATGAGAGTGCAGATATAACACAGTGAGCATTTATAGGTTTGATAAGATTCCCATTAGAGTTCAACATGCAGGGTGTGTGGTGGGGTAGACGTAATAAGCTTCTAGAGTTGTTGGAATTAGCAGAGATATAGCTGGACAGCATATACACTGGCTAGGCTAAACAAAGTGCATAGGCTGTTTGATATGCTAGGCTCAAAGCAAGGTTGTGGTCGGGCATAAGAGATTACATGGGACACTTCAAATCAATAATACAGAGGCTGGGCTTGGCCAGGACGCTTCAAGGGGCTTTGAGGCTTATCTATGGTTGAATGACTTCTATACTGATCCTGGCAGAGTATACCTAAAAATTATACTTGGCTTGCAATTTCCAACCGAGTCAGAATTATGGTTGAGCATTTGGGAGCTGGAAAAGGTAGGACAACACAGCAAGACTGCAGAAGGAGATGTGCTGCAAAGAAACCAGGGGTACCTGAATCACCTGGTAACCCCCCATCATGTTAATATAGAGTGTTACCATTAGCAGCATGCTGAAATACAAAAAATCGAGTGCCATGTTTCAGGTTCTGATCTTTGGTGTTGAGGGGCTGAGCGTGAGAGATGGTACCGCTCATATCCAAACCCACATTAACAGCTAGCGATTTCTAGCATTTCTGTGTAAATCAGTGGCGGCTGGTGGAATTTGAAACTAGTGGGGCGTAATGAAGATGTTTCCAGCCATGTAAACAATGGTCCCCCCCCCCACCCCCTCCCCTGACACCGTAGTATCGCACAACCAAATACT
Source organism: Lissotriton helveticus (assembly GCF_964261635.1). Lineage (NCBI taxonomy): Eukaryota > Metazoa > Chordata > Amphibia > Caudata > Salamandridae > Lissotriton > Lissotriton helveticus. The sequence goes on along the minus strand of NC_136070.1, from coordinate 439,155,758 downwards.
GAATCCAAAACACAAATCCTGAAGGCAAGTTTAAGAAAGGTGCACGCAACCCGACTGGTCACAGGGCACTAGTCAAGCTGCTCTTTTCAATATTTGGTTCAGGACTACTAAGGAGGCGTTTATGCTTGCTGCATCTAAAGCTTTGTCTTTGGTTAAGCCACAGTCCAAACCCTTGTACCTATGGGATCCACTGGCACTGTAAAACTGCTAACTGTGATACGTTGTTGTTGGAACTAGCCAGGTGAGGCCACGGGGGTTCTAGTCTGTCATGACCGCCGTCGCCTCGCACAGTGACTATCCCTGCGACGTCGCTGGCTGGGTCACAGATCAGCCCACCCGGCCACTCATTGATAAAGACGGTCGTCCGTCGGAGCTGAGCTACGTGGTAAAACGAGTGGCCTTTTCCTCGGTTGGACTGTGGGACACAATTTAGAATTAATTTATGCACTTTAAGAAAGGCGTACTGTTGTTGAAAGGAAGCAAGTAAGCAACAGTGGTTCTGGTATCACATATTCCATTTCTCTTCAGCTCCTTATAATTAGTGACCCTAATCCGTTACAAGTACACACTGTCACCGAGGAAGTTTATGAGGGCAGGCAGGGTGAACTAAAGTAAAACTAAAATAAAGTACACTTACCGTCTGTTCTCCGGACACTCCGTCCCGACTAGCGCCGTCCTGGTATTCAAGTCCCAGCACGTCATCAGGAAGGCGGCGAGGCAGGCAGCCTCCCTCCCCTCCCCTCCACCGCCGCGTTCTTGATTGGTGCGGCCGGCTGCCCCCCATCTACGTCATTTTCTCTCTAGAACAGGGAGCCTTACTCGAGGGCAGGGGGGAGTGGCTTGGGGGAGTGGCTTTTTCACTGTTTGGTAATACTGACTGTTAGGCCGGCCTCAGGCCGCCCAAACAGTCAGTATTAACAACAGTGGGCAAGCCACTCCCCCAAGCCACTCCCCCTGCCCTCGAGTAACACACCAGGAAATTCTGCTTTCTCGCTGTGCGACAAGGCAGAAACAAATGGTAGTTATTACGGCAATAACTACAATTTGTTTCTGCCTTCTTGCACGGCGAGAAAGCAGGGGGGCGGCGCCAATTTGCCCCCATGGAGCAGCCGCCACTGCAGTCAGTTATGTTGCAAACCACACATATGAGGGGCCTATCAATTTCTTTACAAAAGGGCAATTGCAACAATCAAGGAATCAAGGATTTACAGAGATTGGATTCTAGAAAAACAAATGTTCTGTTTCTTTGAGGATGAATACAGGTGAATGTTTTTCCTCCCACCATAACAATGAACTTCAGTTGCTTTTTTCACTTGGTAACCGAAAAAAGAACCACGGGATGTGACTGTTTACATAGAAAACTATGGTTGGGGCATAGCCCAACAGTGTTCCTCCACCATCCGCTCCAACAATGGTGGCTAGAAACCTGGGTGCGTTGTTTGACACCCAGCTCTCATTTAGAGCGCAGGTGTCAGCAGTGGTGAAATCCTGTTTTTGGATCTTTCGTATGTTGAAGAAGTTTCTTCATTTGCTTCCTCATGAGGCCCAAATTACAGTGGTTAGAGCACTGATTTTATCCAGATTGGACTAGGCTAATGTCCTGTACCTTGGCCTCCCGGAATATCTGACCCAGCAATTACAAGTCATTCAGAACATGGCAGTCCACTTAATATACAGAATTCCGAAATACACTTCAGTGTCAAGTTTTCAGGGCAAACTTCATTGGTTACCAGTTCATCAGTGTATTAGGTATAAAGCACTGACCATAACACACCAAGCCCTCCATAACAGGGGACCCAGGTACCTCAATGACCGTTTCAAGGTATACTGCCCTGGGAGGCTGTTGCGCTCAAGCACAGCGGGTCTCATTATGGCCCCTCGCTTTCAGAAACATTGGAGAGGTAGCTCTTCCTTTTCTGTTAAAGCAGCCAATTTGTGTAATAACCTGCCAGATTGTTTTAGACAGATTCCTGAAGAAGTGAGATTCAAAAAGATGCTGAAAACATTCTTATTCAGGCTCTAAAAGGGAGTATGGGCACCGATCTCGTGTCTATTCGCCTTTTGCATTCCTAAAAGCGCCAGGACACTCTCTTGAGTAGCCGTGCGCTATAGAAATGTTTCATCCATCCATTCATTGAAAACTGGAGGGATATTTGTTAAGTGCTCTACTCTTTTTCTATAGTTAAAAGACTAATCTATTCACAAGCTACAACTTTACAGGTCTAGAATCCTTGAACCAGCCAACTAGATCAATGTGCCTACCCTTTTAAAAGAAGTTATAAATTCTTCCATTCTCTTGCAGTCCTATCCATTAGTCTGTAAAGAGTAAATGGATAGAGGATATGAATTAGGTTACTTAAGTATTTATTTCCGCAGAGCATTCCCAATGACTTTCTGCTAAGCATGTGATGAATCAGGATTTGAACCTTATATTTTCTGCAAAGTTGGGAATGTTTTGTGGAATTTCATTAAAAAGACTGTCTTATGTTCGGACGTTGACTTTCACTAACAAGGGCATAATAACGGTGTTTGATTTGATGGCGTTAGACGGATGAAGGTGGTCAGCATAAACTTCCATTTCCTCCCAGGCTTTTCTGAAGGATTTGGAATTATTTAAAGTCATATCTGTGCAGCTATGTGTCATCTGAACAGCTGCTGTTAAGAATCATTCTAAATTGCAACGCTGCGATCCTTCCACAAACCCCTTCTGAACTAGTCTCCTAACCCTCCAAGCCAGATGGGTTAAGTGAGTCACGCTGTCGGAGGATATAAACATTTCTAAATTTAGTATCCATTCATCCAGAAGTACCATGGCAACCAAAGCTGTCTGTCTACTGAGAAGCCGTAGAATTCACTGAAATCAGATGGCTGGTTTACAGAATCCACCTTTCAGATATTTTATTTTAATCCAATTACCAAGAATGCCTCTGAACCTGTGACTGTTAGACCTGGAAGCTGTACAATAACAGGAAGTTTATGAGCTCCTTGTTCCTAGCTACATTAACAGAAATTCAGGATTTTGTCTTATGTGGGAGTATTAACCATCACATTCCATGCCACTTTTGCTTCTTTAAAGGGTATGTTCCTGCTCAGTTCTCTTGCTTCTGAGGTTATACTCAAGAGAGGAGAGAACAATTACTTCCTGTTTAGTTCAATGTGAAGTTTGCCTCAATGAATATAGGATATTATCTATAAGGGGGGCCTAGTCCAGCTGAGGCATGTTGACATATGTTTATTCTTCTAGATATAGATATGCAAGAGGATAGTTGGACAGGTATTGTTTGTTTTTTGTTTGAATTCTTTTATTGCATTTCTTATTTGGATTACATTACCTGTAATGAAAACATATCTCGACAAATCGTAATCATGTATATATACACTGTAGAGACAACAGTATGCTACGATGGTATAACTCACGTTCCACATTTTACACATCAAATATGTAGCCTAAGGTACTTATACAGGTATTGTTTGTTTAGTGAGTATTTTCACATTTCTTTGTAATCTAATGGTGAATGGGGTACTTTTCAGAAAAAAATATTGCCTTTAAATACAGAGGAGGCGGTTTTATGGGTGTCAGAGGGACTGTAGCATCTCCTGAAATTACAGAGGAATACCAGAAGGAAAGTTAGACATAATACAGTATAATAAAGAATATGTTTTGCAACATCTCCCTTCAAAAACTCTTTCTGTGCAGTCAGCAGTCATGCACAATGAAACATAAACAGAATGATGTTTCTAACTCCTGAAATTTTAAACATTATGCGGATTTATGTTTGATTGACAAGAAAAATGTAAGCATTTTTAAATTGATCCCAATGACTCTGGTTTAGGGGCAGGAGACAGCGAAAGGAGAACATTATAAAATCTACCTCTTCCTTCCTGTCAGTATGCCAATATTTTGAAACCTGTGCTCCTCAATGGAAGGGCATATACAGCAGCTTACCTCCTCATGCTGAAGGATGTAGTAAGGTCAAAATGAACCAAGATACAAATGTAAACTGTGTGTGATGCACAAAGGTTGTAACCATTTTCATTTGTAGCGCTCTTTTTGAGATATTTCCTTTGTCCACCACTCAAATTACTTTAATATTTTCACCATACTAATTCACCACTAATACTTTATGGGGTCCGGGGAAGCGTGCTACTCGTCAAAAAAGCAGTTTGTCGCCTCATCAGGGGTAGTAATAGCGATATAAATGCAATTACAATACAATACAATGGAACAGAACACTATTACAGATCAACAAATAAATAAATGAATGAATGAATCATAGAAACGTATAGCTCACAGCTACTCAGAGGAGTGTCCCAGAACTTAGAACTGGAAGGTAAGGACAACGGCCGTACCAGCCAACTAAGATGCAAAAAGATGGGTTTTATGAGCCTTATGAAATGACAGCTCTGGAGGAATCTTAAGCATAAAAGAGCGTCTATGACTTCGTATGCTGCACAATCTGGGGATGGTGACCAGCAAGGCGGAGGGGGAGCACAAGCTTCTCATAGGCACATAATGCTTAAATCTAGAAGGTATTGTGGCTCCTGTTGCCGGAAAGCATGGCGGGGGATGATCAGAACTTTACACAGAATCCTCTTCTGTATTGGCAGCCAATGTAGCTCCCACAGGTGATGAGAAATATGAGCTCTCTGTGAAATACCAGATCTCAGGCGGGCAGCAGAATTTTGCACCACTTAGAGTTTGTTCATCTGCTTACCAGAAAGGCTGACATAAAGCCAATTGGTGAAGTCCAATCTTAATGTGATCACCGTGTGCACAATGATTTTACGTGACATCGTGGGCAAGAGAGACAGAAATGTCAGCCATGATCTCAAGAGGAAGAAGCAATATAATTAATTTGAGGAATAAATGACAATTTGGCACCTATATTTATCCCTAACTTCCTCACTGAAGAGGCAAGCTTCAGAGGGGCAGAAGATCCTGGGACCAGCAGTTAAGCAACTATTCTTTTATGTGGCCAAACAAGAGGATGTCAGTTCTGTATGCATTGAAAGCAGATGGTTCTCTCTCAGCCAGTGCAAAGTGGCAATTAGGCCAGATTTCAGTGCCTCGACTGGAAAAGGGAAAAAAGCATCCACTGAAATTGTCCTACGACCAAAAGAATCAATCAACTTGGCCAGAGGACCCAGATAAACATTACATAACGTAATGCTAAGTGTAGACCCCTGGGGTACTCTGAATGGCAGCTTCTTTTCCAATGATTAGTAGGTGGCCAGCCATGCTTGTCGTTCTCTTTCTTCAAGGAAGAATTTGAGACCCCCCCAAGCCTTATCACAGACACCTACCTTCAAGAGGCACCATGGGAGACCGTATCACACACCGCAGAGAAATCCAGCTGATTGAGATCAGCACTATCCCTTTTATCCAGTGTAAGCTTAAAGGTCCCTGTGATCTCAAGAAGAGCCGTCTCTGTACTGTGGCCTTGACGAAAGCCAGACTGTGTATAGAGCCGTAGAGAGTTGGCTTCCAAGTATGCTATCAACTAGGTATTGATTAACTTTTTTCAAGACTTTGGAAACTCCTGGCAGAAGGAAATACGTATATATTGTGGGATCATAGTAGGTCTAGTGAGTGTAGGACTAATGCATTCACTACTGATGTATCTATGTTTGACCCCATGGTCACAGGTTAACACCCTGTTGGTCCTCTCAGCCTTTCATCCATCTGAGGATGAGAAAATAGTACTATTAAGCTATATAAAAACAAACATCAACTTTCTTTCACTATCACCAAAATAACACTTTAACACATTTCTTGCCATTGCACTTATCTTTTACTGTGTTGTCGCTACACTTCTACTCAGTCGTGCAGTGTCTTTGACGGACATAATTAACATTTTTGAAGCTGCAGCTGATGCACTTTTGGCATATTGCAAATATATAATTTCATGACAAAAATCACTATGTGCTATTATATGCAGAGCTCTGGGTGAGTCTGTCGCAGAACTATAGATAAATTAATCCAGTCATTATCCTTTGGAGGACTGTGTTTTGTGCCAATTATCAAGATGTGTTTTCAGTATTTTTTGGGGGGAAATATTTTTACTAAAAGTTTAGAGCATGCCACAGCAACTCTACCTCATACAATAAAAAAAATATGACCTACTGCTGACAGGCTAAACGGAAGACATATCAGTTAAATCCAGTATACATAGTAGGTGATATGAATGGCACAGTAAGTAGGCACATAAATGGTTACATTTCAAGTAGTAAGAAGTTCCACCCTGAAAAGAGGAGATAAGAGAGCTCGCAATAAAAGCATAAACCATCATGCGCACATCAGTCGCACATCTCAGCGATCATCACTCACACCTGGGACTGGGCGATCAGGTAAAGAGGAGTGCCACTAGCCAGGGCTAGCCAGTGTCAAAGCCGATACACTACCCTGATAGGGAATCGTCAGAAGTGGTTGCAGTCCGGAACAACCCAGACCACACAGTCCACAAACAGGCAGGCCAACAAAATGGCATCCCAAGGGGGCAGTATTGGCACCCTGCGAACGCTCCGAACTTCCTCCTGGCATATCTCCTCCCTCTCACATTCCGACCATCTCATCAGCTCAAGCCCCCATGATAAGCATCAGGACCCTGAGGAGACTTCTAACTCATGGTCAATTGCCGGGAGGCAAGAATTAGGGCTAAATCGAGAAACCTTCCTAGCCGCCAAACTTTTGTGAAGGTCCAAAAAGCACAATGTGGGCCTAACAAGGAAGTCTCTGTCTGTAGCACCCCTCAACACTTGCAAAACTATGGTCCAGTAAGGAAGCAATAGCGGGTGAGACCAAACCATGTGGTAAAAATCTACATCCATAGCCAAGCAACGAGGACACACCGAAGGCGCAGCCAGAGACATGGCATGAATAAGGGAGGGGATTAAATAGGCCTGATGCAGATAGAAGAATTGAATAATTTTGAAGCAAGCAGTCCTGGACACCCAGAAACTAGCTTTCAGTATTCTCATCCAAGAAGAATAGGAAAGAGGGGCTCTGAAGTCTGCCTCCCATTGGGCCCGCAAGGCCCCATCCAGTGAAGCCCCATAAAGCAATGTGACCACCTTCGTTCAGCCTGTTCTAAGGAAGAGAAGGCGCATACATTTGTGCTCAGGGGTCTCCATGTCACCAACAACCCGCCCAGTACTGACCCGCCACTCCTCTACCTTCTAAACCATGGCACTATGGATCAGGAAATGGCCCACCGAATGCCATAGGTCACCTGGAGGTCTGCGAATGGGCCCAATTCTCCTCCTGCAAAAAGATCTCCCAGGACATCAGTCCCCGCAGACGGCCATTCACGGAGTCCCTCCCTACGGCCAGCACTAGGAACAATGGTGGAATATTAGGCCTGGAGCTACCCGTTGGAATAGAGTCAGTTTGATCTGGATGAATTAACACACACATGTGGGGGGAGCAACCGAGTAGCTAAAATTCTACGCAGGATTTTAGAATCGGCATTTAGCATAGAGAGAGGACGATAAGAATCGAGCAGGAGTGGGTCCTTGTCTTTCTTTGGGAATGAGACAACTGCTGCTTCCCGCATTTAGGGCGGGAGTTGGCCATGCTGTCAGGGGTCATTAAAGAGCGTTGTAAATCTAGGCACTAGATCAGATGTAAGGGCAGCATAAAATTCAATTGGGAACCCATTTAAGCCACACATCTTACCCCTTGCCATCTCTTGGATTGCTCCTCGAACATCCTGATCCGTGATCTCCCTGCCCAGCTTTTGTGTTTGCAGTATATTAACCATATATTGTGTACTATCAGGTGTTTAACATTGAAACAGTCTGGATGTTATAATCATCGCAGCTCTGAATGAGTCTGGGGGTTTCAACTGAAGCTCCTACTGAATCTTGGTATCATAGCTCTAAGTCAATCCGTGGTGTGCATCCAGATTTTCCATTGGCTGCAAAGGGTTGTATTTAGAAAGACATTTCTTTAACTGCGCGCAGAGAATTTTGTTCCAACGTAGGCACAGTTAAACACATTTGAGGGATTTGCAATCATTTCCCAGTTTGTGCATGTAATTATGTACCAATCGTAGCTGTCGAGGTGTCATCCTTGGAAAGTCGTACCAATCCCTGTTTTGTCCATTTGTGTCACAATTTGGATCAACACTGGCTTTGTGTAATGGTACATCCTTTTATTTAATATTTGTTCTTTTTGGAAAAAACATTCCCTGGCACTGAAACCCCTTCTCCAGCACCTTTACAAAGGTTGTGGTTGTTCTGTTCATCTTCCCATAATGGAAAGGGGTTTTCTTAAGAAATTGACAAAAGGACAGCTGGAACCACAGAGATGAGACTGTGAAATGACTACAAGAGAGTTTGCAATTAGGGCACAGGGCTGGCTTTAGAGCTGCAGGTGCCTGGTGCGACAATCATTTTTGCTGACACCCCCGACCCCCCCTCACAATGCCCCCCCCATGCCCCCCCATGACCACCTTCTTGGATTCCCTCATGACTACCGGGAATTCCACCGCGGTGCGGGCAAATTAATGAGTGGGCGTGTTTTGGACGGCCCCCAGCCGTCCTCCGCACACGCCCACTGTAACGTCAGACGACCGGGGGCCGTCCGACGCACCCAACGGGTTTTAAAGCCAGCCCTGGTATGGCCCACAATGTTTTGATTACTCATTTTCAGATCGGTCTATAAAATAGATAAGCATACTGCAACTTTAAGTCTTTGAGATGGCGTTCCAGTGGTTGTTTTGCACAAACTGGTCTTGCTAGCATTAAAACTCTGGAGGCAAGGGGTGGTGCGTGATTGGTTAAGTAGTAACAGCATGGCTGGCGTGGACCTTGTATTCTGTCCAACGTATTTTTATAAGATAATTCCCAAAGCTCATAGCTGAGATGATTTGCAGAAATGAGGATGTGAAAGAGCTCGTCTGCACAAAGCGAATGTAGGGGACTGAGCCCACCTTGCACGCCAGTATTTGTATTTTGATGAAAAGCTCTTGCTGCAGAAGCCTATTTTTATTGGAAGACCTATATCACCGAGTCACTATTAGGAAGAGAGACAGACATCTTCAGAGACATGGAGGGATAGAAGCCACCAACTTCAAGCAGCCCTATGAGAGGACAACGAAACCCAATAACACTGACATTGCTCTAACTGTTAACTTCACACCTTGTGGAAGCTTGATGTAGTGCCTGTAATGAAATCCCTAACGTGTGAACTACCCTATGCCCAGTTTACTATCTGCACTGGTTGGGCACACACTTTTCAGATCTCGACCCCCTTCTGAATCCTGGCAGTTCGACCATCTAGGGAACTTGCACAGGGGAAGGAATGTCCAAGGGGCTTCATTTTATTTGTTTCAAAATGTCCCTAAAAGTCAAGCAATTTGGCTGGAGGCATAGGGCGTTCTTTAGACCTTGGCAGACGTTCATAAATAAAGACCTTAGGGCCTGATGTATGACACTATTATGCGGTTGCAAATGGTGCGGATCGCATAATACAGCCGTTTGCGAATGCAAAATGGCCTTTCCTTATGAATGAAAGGCTTTGTTTTTGCAATTTAGGTAATCACAATGTTTAGCAATTATTCAAATTGCGAATGAAAAAAGGGAATCGCAATTTGCGAATCCCTAATGCACATGTAGGAAGGAAGCCTTTCCTAAATGTGAACTGTGCATTTAGGAAATGCCTCAAGTTGATGGTAACCATCTGCAAACTTTGAAAAATACACAAAACAGCATTTTTCAAAGTGCCATGTAGCGCACACGTGTGTACGTTACATGCGCACACTTTATTTTTTTGGGGTACTTCGTGGGTCTTCGGCCCCCGGGCTTCCTTGGCTTTGCCTTAGCTAATTTGTGATTACCAATTAGGTAATCGCAAATTAGCTAATGCAAAACCATTCACACCTTTAGACTTTTCAGCCCGTAGGAACGAATGGAGTGATATTACCTAATGGCGATTCGCTATTTACCGAATCGCTATTAGGTTATATTATGGAATCTCCAAATCTTTGGCTATTCCTACATACTAGCATTTTACAATTACCAAATAGCGATTCGGTAAAAATCGCTGAGAATTGCAGAATTTTTTTTGATACATCTGGCCCATAGTTCCCTGCCCCTTGTCCCCCACTTAAAAATCAGGGAAATAAATCTGCTGCATCCCCCACTAGCAACTCCCAGAATTTTCCTAAAACTTCAGATGTGCTGCACACTGTTCCAAATTATCTGCCTCTTGTGCATCCAGGCGGATGTACGACGGTATGTAGCGTGGTAACAGTACTGCGTTGTTAAAGTTTCGTCGTAAAGGATGTTCCCCATCCAGGCATCTCCTCCCTGGCCCAACCCCGCAGTCCCAGAGTATAAAAAAATAAAAATACAATAAAAATTGTTGTAACAAGGCTCATTTGCCTCCTCCAATCTGCCGTCTCCACACAATAAAATCTATAAGTAGTGCTTAGTTTGCACAAAAAAAATATACATGACAGGGCCCAAGGTATTTCACATGGATACACTGCAGATGGTGCTACACAATGTCACTTCAAACTACAAATTGAAGTCAAAGTTTTGTCATGTTTTTAATGGATATTAAATAGTTAAATGCTCCACTAATGAACTCTGCTAATGAAAACAGTGCCACCATATTGGGGATATTCATAAATAAGTGCTATTGTTTACAAATAAATGCAGGCACACAGCACTGGTAAACACAGGTACAAATTAAGCACCATGTAAAAGCTACTGCAAGCTCTAAGAACTTCCACAGAATGTAGTCAGCCAGTGATTGCAGTAAGGCTACTCACTTCTCATTGAGGTGCACAGGAAAAGACTCCCCTGGACCTTTTAGGGGAAAGGAGTGAGAGAGCCGTATGTCCACCCACTTTGTAGTTAGAACTAGTGGGTGGAGGTAGAAACAGTCTTCAAAACTGAACAGAGGAGCATGGTAGTGACACTTTGTTGCAGTGTCTGTCTTCTTATCACGCTACATCCTGATGTGATGATATGTTTCTATCTCCGTTGAAGCAGGCATGCTTGGCAGTTGGGACTCAGTCGGGGATGATCGTGAATACAAAGACACCTGACAGTGCTAGTGGTCAGCTGTATGCATCATGCTGAATAAAGAAGAGCATAGTTTCACTCACCTGTTATCTGCACATCATTATCGGTGAGAGCACGCTAGCACATAAGAATCTTAAGACTAAGGCAGCGATCTTTCACAGGTCATGGGCTGATATTGAGAACTGATTCACATATATGAAGATCAGCCTTATTAAGCACTAACAGCCTTATTCATCAACGGGCCGTTTAGCGAGCCCCTAATAGCGATTCATAGCGAATCGCTATTAAGGACTCGCTAAACGGTATTCATGATGTATTGCGAGAAAAAAAAGCGATTCGCATGCGGCCGCAAAAACCGTTTCCGATCATCGAAAATCGCATAAAAATCGCTATTTCCGGCAACATCCGTGTCGGATTAGCGATATCGCAAATAGCGATATCGCTAATAGCGAGATCGCAAAAAGCGCGAGATCGGGAAAACGGGAAGTCGCATTTCGAGCACAGTGATGACATCACAACCAGGAAGCAGCCAGTTCCCACCCCCATTCACCACAGTGAGGCAGACCTCGAGGCAGCAACAGAGACAGCTCCTGCATGGACACCTGCTAAGTTGGACTACCACCTCCAATACCACTGCAGCAATGGCTGAGGAGGCAGTACCTGGGCCCAGCAACCCCGGGCGCAAGAGGAAACTCAAGTTCTCGGAACAAGAGTTGGAGCACCTAATTGAAGGGGTGGTGGAGAACCACTCCAAACTGTTCGGGAAAGACTCAAGGAGGGTGCCCGAGCAGGAGAGGCGCAGGATCTGGCTCAGGATAGCGGCCGCAGTGAACTCTGTGGGTGTGGCCGACAGGTCACTGGATGACCTGAAGAAAAGGTGGTACGACCTCCGAGGTCGTGCCAAGGAGAGGGTCGCCGAGAGGCTGGGAGAGTCCCTGGGCACTGGAGGGGGAGGACCTACAGTCCCTCCAAACACCCCCCTGGAGGATCGCGTTGAAGACACGCTGGAGGAAGAGGAGTGTATTGGAGTCACCCGAATGGACTCATCCCGCCCCACCCAAGAGAGCCCAGGGTAAGTGGCATGCGACTGCGACCCTGTCCCCTATGAATGGCCATGACCCTATAGCCTCCCATAATGTTCCAAAGTCATGCCATCGGTGCACATCAGTTAATGCCCTAAAGCATTGTGGGACATGTAGTGTGGCCACAATGTACAAGTACCCCAATGCAGCCAGACAGATCCAAAAGTAGGCAATGCTATAGGCAGTCAGGGAATGTCACCCAGCATGCATATAGCAACTGCACGTGTGACAGAAACATGCAACTAATGTACGTCCACTTCCCCTCACAGGTGGCGCTGACAGCAGCGACAGCGAGAGTCTGCACATAGATGAGGATGCACAGGATGTCGAGGAGGTACCGTTACACACACAGCCTACTGCGTCTGCCGCAGCAACAACACCTGCAGCCCGGCCCACTACCACTGTGCCTCCAGCCTCTGCCCCAGCACCAACACCTGCAGCCCGGCCCACTGCCACTGTGCCTCCAGCCTCTGCCGCAGCACCAACACCTGCAGCCCGGCCCACTACCACTGTGCCTCCAGACTCTGCCGCAGCACCAACACCTGCAGCCCGGCCCACTACCACTGTGCCTCCAGCCTCTGCCGCACCAGCAATGCCTAGCTTGACTTCACCAGCAGCTGGCGCACCAACATCAGGTCCCGCGACAGCGGCGACACAGCGGCCACCCACTGTGGCAGGCCAGCAGAGCAGGCGTGGCAGGGCTCGCCTGCAGACCAATGCTCCCAGCCCCAGGAGGGGGAATGGACAGCGGCTGCCGAGCATGAGTGTCGAACGTCGCATGCTCCGGATTCACCAGCTGCAGGCACGCCGGCAAGGGGCCATACAGCTGCAGCTGCATAACATTGGCCGCAATGTGGCAGGTGTGGGGGACCGGATGGACCGCATGACGGCAGCCATGGCAGGTGTGGGGGAGGGGATGGCCCGCATGACTGCAGCCATGGAGGCCAACACAGCTGCAATGATTTCACAGCGCAACACGGACCGCCGCCGCCACCGTCAGCTACTGACCCGGCTGACGGCTTACACCCGGTCAAACTATGTTATTGGCAATGCCACCTCGCAGCTATCGCGCCGGTGCCTGGCGCAGCAGCAGCAGCTCATTCAATGCTGCGAGGATGTGGCCAGGGTACTTGAGGGCCTGACCACTGCCGTGATGGCACTTCACCCTGCTGTACCTGCCACTGTCGGGGGTGACGATGCCAGTGAGGGGACATCAAGTGTGAGCAGCCACTCTGCCTCACACGTAGGGGCGCTGAGACGCAGCACCAGGCCCAATGCAGGGACATGTGCGGTGGATGAGGAGGAGCCGGAGAGACGCTTGGGTGATTCGCGCCAGAGGCGCACCTGACTGAATAGTACTTGTACAGGCACAGGCTGAACATAAGCCTGCCCTGTGTATTGGACGCAGCAGTATGCTGAAATACTGTTTGCAATGGAAGGATGGCAACTGGAAACATTATTGTGATTCAAACAATAAGATTTAATTTAGCATCACACATTGGCGTTGTGTCATTATTACATTTTGCATGCAATTGTGATTTGTTGGGTGAGGGGAGAGGGTGCACTAGAAACAGTTCATTGTGATGTGGTTGCGGCGTCTGTGGCCTTCAGCTGCGTTCTCCCCGCGTGCATGACGCCCATGTGCAGGTGGCCGGTCGTCCCCTTCCGACTCACTGCCAGAGATGTCAACAGGTATCCTGCGCTTGGTAGCAATGTTATGTAGTATTGCGCAGACAGCCACAATGCGGCAGCACAATTCAGGACTGTAGTACATGGCCCCACCTGTCTTGTGCAGTATGCGGAACCTGCTCTTCAGTAGCCCAAAAGTCCGTTCAATGCAATTCCTTGTCCGTATGTGTGCAACATTGTAACGCCGTTGCTGAGGTGTAGCAGGGTTGAGGTATGGGGTGAGGAGGTATTCACGGAGGGCGTAGCCACTGTCACCTGAATGAGAGGAGCAGAGGGTGAGTGCCTGTGCTGCGCAGCTACTTCATTGCAATGTGACATTGTTGACAAAGTGTACTTACCAAGTAGGTGTCCTTCCCCAAAGTCTCCCCTGGCCAATCGTGTGTGGAGGCCGCTGTGCCGGAATATGAATGAGTCATGGGTACTCCCTGGGTACTGGGCCACTATGTCCGTGATGTATTTCTTAGCATTGCAGACCATCTGTATGTTGAGGGAGTGGTAGGACTTGCGATTGCGGTACATGTACTCCGTTGCAGCTGGTGGGCAGATGGCGATGTGGGTACAGTCTATGCATCCTATCACTTGTGGGAAATGGGACACATTGTAGAATTGTAGCTTGGTCAAGTCCAGATCCTGTTGGCTGGTGGGAAATTTGATGTGTCGGTGTAGCTGGGTCAGCATTGCGTCAACGAAACTCCTGAGGCAGCGTGACATGGTGGGCTGGGATATCCCCCCAGCAACCGCTACTATCCCCTGGAAGCTCCCGGAGGCCAGGAGGTGCAGGCTACACAATACCTGGACATGTGTAGGCACGGCATTGGTCCGCCTTGTTGGGTGCTGCATCAGGGGGTCAAGGTCCTGTATTAGCTGGATTATCATTTCCCCATTCAGGCGGTACTTTGCATATATCTGCTCTCTGGTTTGGCCCAGCAGGGTGACCCGCTGGCGGAATATCCTGTCCTGGATTCTGCGTCTCCTCCGTGCTGCTCGCTGTAGCCTTCGCCGCCTGACCACCATGTACATTCCTGGCCTTGTGAGACTCCAACTGCTGCTGCTGATTCTCCTTATGTGTGTTTGGTCAGGCCTGCACCTGTTCCTGATTGGCCAACGGTTTAAAAAAAAAAATTCCAATGGCTTTTATGGTTACCACCTGCTTTGGGTTGTCCTTAATTTGCGCCTCGCAAATAGCGATTTTGTTTTTTTTTGCTATTTGCGATTTTTCATGAATACCGATTGCGATTGTATAGCGAATTCGCAATTTTTTTAGCAGAATCCGTGGTTTGTCGCACTCCTGCCGGGATTCTGCTAATCTATTTGCGAATTCGCTATTTTTTGTTTGCAATTTCGCTATTTTCATGGTGAATGCCGATTAGGGAAATTGCGCCTGCAATAGCATTTTCGCAGCTATTGCGGGCGCAATTTTGCTTCATGAATCAGGCTGTAAGGGCCAGATGTAGGTAGGCAAATGCCGGTCAGTAACGGACGAAATTCGTTAATTTCGGCCGTTACCGAACGGTATTTGGAAAATGAGATGTAGAAGCATGTTAAAATACAGATTTGGTAATTTTACCGAATCGGTAAAATACAGAGTCGGTATAATTACCGAATCTGTATTTTGACATGTAGGTAGCACTGTAATCAGTGCTACAGGGGTTTTAGAATTCTTAATTTACCACCAACTAGAAGTTGGTGGTAAATTAAGAAAACCCTTTAAAAAGCATTTCTTTTGCTTTTTAAACAGTGCCATGTTGCAGACATACATGCCCTAAGGGCATGTATGTCTGCAACATGTGCACCCATGCACAATTGAGGGGTTCAACAGGGTGTCAAAGTGACACCCTGTCCCCCTTGTAAATTCGGTAAATTTACCGAATCGGTATTTACCGATTCAGTAATTGACATTGATTCCTATGGGCCTGAAGGCCCATAGGAGTCAATGGCAATTACAGAATCGGTAAATACCGATTCATTAATTACCGAATCATACTGATTCGGTAATTAATTCGGTAAAATTACCTACATCCCGATTGCCAGTTCGTAAATACCGAATCGGTATGATTCGGTATTTAAGAATCGGTAATCTGGGATTACCTACATCGGGCCCTAAATCTTGAACTGCCCTGTCTCAAATGGACCATCTTCTATGTTCTCTCTATCCACAATCAGATTTCTTAAAATGATGACATAGGTCCAGATATACAATGTATTTTACCATTAGGCCGTTTGCAACCCCGAAAAATGCATTTTACAATGCACAAAACTTATTTTGCGAGCCGGTAACCTGTTACAGACTCGCTAACTGGGGTTTGCGAGTCACAAATAAGAAGGGGCGTGCCAAGGGCGCCCCTTCCTAATAGCGAGTCGCTGAGGGATGTACGTTTTTTTTGCGACCGGTATGCAGATGCAAAATAATCACAGTTTACTGCCTACTTCAAGTAAGTGGGAAACCAGTCACAAATGGGAAGGGGTACCCAGGGGACCCCTTCCCTTATGTGACTGGCAGAAAAAACCTTTTTTAAGAGCAGGCTACTCTTAAAAAATGAAACTGAAGCGTTGTATTTTTGTTTTTGAAATGCCTCCTGTTTTCCTTTAAGGAAAATGGGCTGCATAAAAAAAAGTTGCTTCATTTAAAAAGCAAACACAGACACGGGGGTCTTCTGTCCCCAGCAGGCCACCATCCTTGTGTTATTGCCCATTCCCAATGGGTTTCAAATTGCGACCTGCTTCATGAATACTGATGAGGCAGGTCATTCGCAATCCCCTTTGGGAATAGCTAAACGTGTCTGAGACACATTAGTACATTTCATTTTGTGTCGCTAAAATTTGCTAATGCGAGTCGCAAAAGAAAATGGTCGTGCATGTGGCCCATACTCTGAACACACTCCTGCTCGGCTGTCAGACATTCAGAATCACTGTTGTTTAATCGTCTGTTCAGGGACAAATACCGAACTAAGCATACTATGGTTAGTACTGTAAGTCTTTGGTGACAGAGGCACCAATGATGGAGAACGGTTCTCACTAATATTTATTACACAAACATAATGCCCACCCATGCTATGTCTCTCTTGGAGATTCAAAAACAAAGTAAATCATTCATCAGCTGGAGACAGTTTTTTACCCCTAAGGATGCATTTTTAGTTAATAATAAAACATATGGCGTGAAGGATTTTGCAGGAATTGATGGTGTTTTTCCAGTGTTTGTTTTCAAACTGTGGATTAAGAATTCTAACCAAATGTGAAGAAGGAAAAAACAATCAAACACAAAAGAAATGGGTTTCAATGAAGCATCATCCACTAAAGCTTCTTCACTTGGTTTACTAGCTTCGAAGCTGGGTTCAGGCTTGCAGTTTGTGCTTTGTGGTTAAATAATGGCTGGGTACATGCAGCAAGCAGATGAACAGCGCTGTGGTTGCTGTGCAGCATGAAGAGCAAAGGGAGGTTTTCTAGCAGAGGAAGTATATGTTCTATTTCGAGAAGGGAAAGTAGCACATCATGCAGTCCAGTCAGGTCTGTGGTTTGTTGCTTTAACAGGGCACAAGCCTAGAATGAGGCAGAGACATTCCAGTTAAGTGACAGGATGTAAGAGAGAGAGAGAGAGAGAGAGAGAGAGAACTACTGGTCGATATTTGTGTGCAGAAGAGAATAGAGATATTACAGAAAAAGAGACTAAGGATCAAAAGCAGAATTCAGGTTACAAACTGGACCAAAAACAGAAGAAAGGGAATGAGACCTTTTTAGTTTCCTAACTTCTTGATTGGAGAACTATTTAGACATAAATCTTTCTTGTCTCGATTTAATTTGTGATGAGATTGTATTTGTGTGTATAGGAAAGTAGAATATTAAGTGATATGGCTGGGCAACCTTACCGTGTAATATTATCACAATACCCCAAAGAAGGTCCCAGAATTCAAACTAATAATCCCTTAGCCTAGTCCTGGTAGAGTGGCAAAGAGCAGTCATGCTTTATCCGAGGAACATGTGTTAAGCATTTTACATTACCCTTATGGCTCATAAGTGATTGACACAACTCAATAGAAATCTGATGCCACTTTATAAAAATAGAGTGTAATTTTATCTTAATTCATACACCTAAACGAACAAAATAGCATGCGCATGACCGGAGTTCTAGTTTTTCAAAGCAATAGAAAATAAATGTAGCAAATACAGCAGACATTTAACATTGCGGGCAATGGCAAAAAACTATTAGTGACAATCAGTCACTGAGGGGTTGAGATGCCTTGTACCCTTGCAGGGTAAAGGTGGTGCGGTCCCAAGACCAGGCCCCAACAGTCAGTTAAATTTTGCTTAGCCCATGGACTCTGGGTGCAGAGTTGTCCTGACTGTCCTTATTGCTGAACAGGGCCCGCGGTGAAGCTGCTTTTACCACTGGAACGGTGCTGCTGAAAAGGAAATGCAAAATCCCATAAGTGTTTTCTTTTCTGATGTCGGTCACAGGTGTTGTGGAATGCTCTCTTAATGCAGTTTTCAGTTAAGTGGTTGATTACCGGACTGGTTACCAACAAGCCAAAAGCAAAAAACTTCTAGAACTTCACTGGGTTTGAGGGAGTAACGTAGTGGCCTGAAACTTCAGGGCAGACGGCACTACAACTCCTGCAGTGCACTGGACCATCTGTATGTGGGTTATCCCATGGAGGGTCTGATGGCCAGTGATTCTTTGGATCCGGTGAATGTTTTTACCTGCTGTTTCCAGGGGACTAGTGCTATTAGTCTAGGGGAGACAGAGGGTGTTTCTGGCTTCCACAAGTGTCCCTCTCTTCTGGAGTGTTAAGTTTTAGCCATGTATAAGTCCAGTTTTACTTTGTGCTGTTGGGCAAAGTCCTGTTGTCAGCGACACAGGTCTCCTCTTGGTCCTTCTTTGAAGTAAGTTGTTCAGATCTGAGGTTCTGTTGTCGGGGGGGGTCCATTAAATCCTAGATTTAGGGCAGTTCGGGGTGTGGGAGCTAGTAGCCAATGGGCAGCTTTTCCCTGAAGCTTGTCCCAGCAGCGAGTCCACCTCTAAGGTGACCACATCTAGTGGTGTAGGTCACCTTTTCTGCCCAGAACCCACTATTTCTGCCCTCATAAAGAAGGCCGAATTTAATTTTAGGTGTACAGACAGGCTAGAGGTGTGGCCAGCCTTCCTGGGGGTGGACACCTCCTGCATAGCTAATTTCCGGCCTTGTGTGAGTGCCAGTGTACCTTGGGCAAGAAGTGGGCTGTTTCTACCTAGGAGGGACATCCCAGAAGCATATCAGAGGCAGTGCAGCATTTAAAGCTCACAGCTCTGATGTGCCAATTTACTAGCCAGCTGGGGAGGAGGGAGGTGTGACCTCCTTCCTGCCCACCCTTTCTTTATGACTCCTGGAAGTAATCACACTGCCTGGCAGTAGGTAAGAATCCTGTCTTGATGGCAGCAGGCGGGGAAAATGTAGAGTGCTCAGCCAGAGCACAGTGAAGCTGGGGCAACAAGGTAGGTAGCCTCTAAGGTGCCCCCTAGGTGCATGCCAGCCTTTCCTGACTTGGGACAGCGGAGAGAAGACACATTGTTTAACACCAAACTTGACATATTTAGGTGGGACCATAATGGAACTAACAACCTGTGTCTGCCCGTGTTATTCAATGGACTGCCTATCACTTATAGTATACTTTAATGTTAAAGACACTATAGAGACATATAAGCCTGCACTTACATGTCTACAATCTTAATACACTGCAACCTGCCTCCTGGGCACATGAGGCCTTCTCTACGAGTGACTGACATATATTAAAAGCAGTGCATTTGATTGTGCCATACAAGGTGACAGCACAGGAGAGTTTGAGCAGTTGGCACTGCTCCTACAGTCTGCAATGGCAGGCTTGCGGTTAATAGTTTGCTTGAGTCACGCAGGGTGGGCGCAAATCTATACTGCAGGCCTGGAACGCTTTACCACTTATGTCCTGGAACACTTTTAGGGAAAGAGCACTGGCACTGGAGCCTGGTTAGCAGGCTTCAGATCACTGTCAGAGAGGAAAACCAGCATCTAGCAGTCCAAATGGGGGCAAAAAGTGGGGGACATCTACAAAAACCTCTTTTTTCTTACTGTGTGTATGTGAAAAAGGTATTCACACAACTGACGACGGGTACACAGGCAGCAAATCCATAAGGCAGGGTAATACAGCGGCTAAAGGACACTACTCAGTGGTGGTGCAAAATTAATGCAAAAGGTTCCAAAATTGATTTTTTAAGCATCTGAGGAGTGCTCCTGCAGACAAGTTTGTATTTTGAGTTTACTGAGGAAAAATCACGCAGTATTTTTTTAAGGGCACAGCAATAAAGTCAGACTATGTACAAGCTCAGGTTACCTTCAGCAGACTATAGTGCATTGGTGGCAATCCCCTTCCTGTCGAAACAGGTCATAGGGACAAAGAGATCTGAAGATTGTCTGAACATCCTCATATAATCGGGACCGTAAATGTTAGCTCGTTTTAGGTCCCGTTTGTGAGAGTGTTCTTAAACTTAAAATGAGGTAGGAGCAAAGAAAATTGAGTTGAAAAGTATTTCTTATCAATGGACCTTTGGCATGAAAGGAGGACCATCTTGTCTCTGTTAAAAACTAAAAGGTTCAGAAGCACAATGCATAGGGTTCAGTGAGTCACTAATTTATAAAGCAGGGATAATAGTGGCAAGCACATTTGAGAGTACAGTTAGAACAATGTTCAGAATCCATTGTACATGTGGTCCCCCACAAGCAGGGGAAAAGTACATTCGTCCATTCAAATACTTTTTTTCACAGCTGGACTGGACAGTGAAACATATTCTTCTCGAATATAAAGGCACAAGTCTCGACTGATGGTAAATAACCTTTGCAAATAACAACTTGTTGATTCGCTCTAGATAAATATTAAGAGAAACAATATAATGAAAGATCAATTAAGTCCATTGGTTTACTGTTTTTAAAGCACAATAAAAAAACTGAGAGGTTTACTTTTGTAGTGACAAACTGTAAAAGTGTTTCTACTTTGTAAAGGGCAATATTCGACGCTGACAGCTTACATGGTGGCTAATTGACAGAGAGAGAAAACCCCTAATCCACCATTCGCTGGAAATAGGTCTCCTAAAAAGTCCGAGAAAACTAAGGCTGGCCAAAAACAATAACAACGGAATATGCGAAAAAATGCTATATGGGAGAAAACTCAGTACACAAAGGCCCTGATTAGGCGCGTCCCTTGTCAGATGTGTCAGATGTGAGAGTTATTACACCCAATAAAATCTGAAACTGAGATGTCTGGAATTTATCAGGTTCAGTAGTTATCTCATCTTCCGACTTTTTGGTGAGTGGCAAGTGTTTTTTGGTGCCTAAATTACTAAAATCTGCATGTTTCAGTAGTAATGGAGCCTATTAAAAACCCGGTCAGTTTATCCTGCAGCAATGTAATGGAGAGTGCAAACTTTATCACGCTGAATAATTATCAGGTGTGATAAACACTGTACCACTTAGGGTTGCAATCCCTGACCTGACTGGTATTTGTGCATGATTGCAACTTAAGGGGCCAATTGTAATCATGCCCTAAAACAAATCCTGATGTATAAAAATGTTGAATTCTATCACTATTGCAATCAGTTCCATTTAACTTCTATGTGTGGAAAATGCAACCTCAGTGCACACATGTGCAGGCAGAGTGGGCATGGATAGGCAGAATGCACTTTCTAGAAATACGACAAACACATATTTATAAAGCTGTTTTCTCTATTTGTTGTCCAACACAACTGCACCCTTCACCTCGCATAAGATATAGGGGCCTATTACGATGTCACGTGGATCACCACCGACAGGATGTCGGTGGTGGTTCATCCGACAATCGAACTCAGTGGTCAGACTTCCGAATTACGATGCGGTCGGTCAGACCACTGCGGACTGGATGAAAAACTGACGCCTCAGACAAGATCGAAGATCCTGTCGGGGCGTCGGTCGGACAGATAATCCCCAAACGGCAGTGGTGCCTGCTCAGGCACCGCAGTTGGGATTATGATGTTGTTTCCGACAGCCTTTTCATGTCGGCCTTTCCGACATGTAAAGGGGAGGCCCTAGCATGGCCCTGTCCCCCGCGGCCTCAGCTACGAGGCCTGGGGCACCTCCCCAAACATACATGCATTGTGCGGTGCCTGCCATACAGTGCATGGATGTTTTAAAAGTGTATTTTTTCTAATGCGGCTTCTGCTGCAGCACAAGCAGCAATAGATAATATACACGTTCCGAAAGCCGTGAAGGCGGTTGCATCATAATATTGGAAGCAGGACTGCCGACTCCTTGTTGGCCGGTCCCGTGTCCGCTAGGATGTCGGTCGGACCATCATCGTAATGGGCCCCGTATTGACTATTTGCTACTCTAATATTAACAAGTTTTATGTCGTCTGAATTGCATAGCTTGGCAGCATATGAGGTTAAAATTCCTCACTACTGAAATACAATTCCTAGTTGTTAACTGCTATATCAAAGTCGTTTGTCTCGGCCTTGAGACCCTCGTGGGTAAGTAGTGCGTTCTACAAATGTCTGATTGATTGAATAAATTATAATTGAAATGATCCCCAACTTTCAAAAGATCCTAACGGTTTTCAATCTGAGTCCAGTAAAACCCATACTACCTCTCAAATGTTCATATCTGGAAATATTAGTTATAATAAACAAATAATAGTGATAACAGACTCACTTCTTGTCAGTCTCTGCAAATTCACTTCACTCGGGGAAATCAAAACCTGTACAATTTCCTTTTGCAGAAGGAAAATGTGTGCAGAAACTAGACATGTATTTGAAGTTTATGTGGCATTGGACCCAGTAATTCCTGCCAAAAAACAATGAACGGCTGAAAACCAGGGTGGAGATAGTGGCTTGAACTGGTATCTCTGAAACCAGTATCTACACCTCCAATTTTCGGTCAACCCGTAATGAGAGCTCTAGAATCCTATATATTTTAAGTCCTTAGGCTTTCCTTGGGGTAATTCCTCTTAATCACAATGGGTGCATCTATTGTTACAATTTACTAGAGGTTTGAAGAATAAATTACCCTTGTCATGCAACAAACTAAAAAATCCCTGCTGCTTTTGGTGGCTTTGGGTTTCTTGATATTACATCTTACCAAAAAGCTTTAACATTAGTTAAAACTAGGCACTGACTGAACTACTGAAGCTCCGAAATTAGCAGTTGGGGCGACATAGAATATGACACCTCATATTGTCTTTCTCTAAAAATACTCCTAACTTCTGATAAGTTACGACTTAAGAAAGGATTCATGCATGGCTTTGTATCAGACCTGTATGACAGGTGGGGTGGAATTCAAATTGGTTTATATGTCGACTTTTTAGTATAATTCAGAAGTTAAAATCCAAGGAAGTAGTCTCTTCTGGCCGTTGTGGGTACACATGGAATTTACTTTATTGGTGAACTATAAACACAGTACACTTTTGTGTCTGCCAAAGAGCTATGAAAACATTTTCAGCTACCACTGACAAATATGTACCAGTCTCATGATGAAATCACATGTGCGCCCTTTGCTAAGCTTTGTAAAGTCTAATATTTCTACCTGAAGCCAGATACACTTTCCTCTGCCTACAATACATATAAACACATCAAGGGCAACAATATATGTACTCTCAAAATAAACGAAGACTGAGAAAAAGAGATCGACTTACCAATTTAAGTAGATTTTTGCCTAAGCTTTCGCAAAAACTTTCCAAAATAAACCCTTGGCTTGACACTTCTCATTCAGCAAAATATAATCCTACTTAAATATTAGTCTAAACCGAAAGTTTCAAAACTAGGTTTAACAAAATAATCTACATGCTGGTGAAGCAAACTGGAGAAAGCAAATCAGTCTTATACGCTAATTTTTCTTTTGACATGAATTTCTGGAAAGACGTTTTCAAGAGGATCTCATTAGTGACATGCACGACAAGGTGCATGGCACACTGTGCACTGACGTATTCAAGGCGCTGTACGGCAGAGGCATCTGCTGTGGCATATTCCTATGGCCGCAGCATGCCCCTGCCATGGTACCAACAACTTCCGACCACCAGCCCAGCGGTCAAATCGAAATACAGCGGACAGACCACCACATGCTTGTCGACCACCTGGCATCTTAATTGGGCCCCATGTTAGAAATAATATGCCCAACATAAATGATCTACTACAACGCTCATCCTAAAAGATATGATGCCTTTCAGAAACACAGTGAACAAAATAACAAATTTTTCATGGGAAAGCTGTAGTATCATACATAATTATTGTTAGGAATAATAGACTCAGTACAAATAATACCCATCATGAATTGTCCTTTTAGGCAAATAATGCTTAAGGGTCTGCCATATGTGATGATAGAAATCATTCAACACTTGCACTGGGACAAATGCCAGTAAAGTTTTCCTCTAGTATTATTACACTTACCTAGCAGGGCACTGTGATTGTGGGGGTTGTTCTCCCTCAGAAGGGCTCGCGCATTGCACTTTGCATGTGCTGGTCCCTGCAATGTCCTCAGGTGTGGGATGTTTGAATGTGTGGTATTTGGAGACAGTGATCGCACAACTAAAAAAAAAGTTGTTACCTTGTACTATTTAGGTAATATTTTTATAGAGCATGTACACTGTAGCATATTTGGAGCTATGAAATTTCTGATGCAAGAGTAAAACAAATGAGACAGATCAACTAAAAAAGCAAATTTACTCATTTTCAGTGTTTGTTTAAAAAGACCAAAGCTGGTTCTCCTACACTCAAGAGGAAGGTCAATCTGTAAATTTGGGACTGAAAAGGCTCTTATTGTTATTAGAACACAACTTAGAAAGCCTGTATGCATCAGTTATTGTGAAACAATTGAAGCATTATCTTCTGAAATACTGCTGTAGCTGATGTGACACCAATCCGCATGTGTAGCTATCACTAAGCTCTAAGTTGGGTGATGAAATTAATCAGTGACTTGAGACTCTCCAGCCATCTCTGTCTGATAAGTTTACCTCAAGTTAATAGTCAAAAAGTACTAGACATTGGATATTTGCGCAGATATAACAAGAACCTTCTGAAGGGGTGGGAGTCAATTAGAATGTTCTTGTTGAGAGACCTTGTGCAATCATTTTATCTTCAACCGACATCTGGAGATGTTCTTTCAGGTGATGTTTCAGAGTAATCTTGTGCACAAAGCATCGACCTCAACCCAACTTGTCACTGATTTGCCCTCAACATTTTTTAATGAGATGGGATATGAAGCCCCAGGTCTCAACAAGATCCCAAATGAACATTTGTCACTGCAGACTGAGGTACTGGGTTTTTAAGAACCGGTACAGAACCGGTAACCCAGCGGTGCCAGGGGATCAACACCCAGAGACCTCGGGTTCTCCTGAGTCAGACCTACAGAAACTTCAGAGTCTTCTAGGTGAAGTCAAAGATTAGTTTATTGGCTGCAACCAAGGTGACAGGGTCCTCGAAGTACAATTCGAGTATATTCAGGAGACTGCACACTTTCACGAAGTTAGGCTTCTCTTCTTATACATAATATTCAGCCTTGGGCAAAACATTCCTTGGATTCGTGGTATTTCATTTATGGTTACTGATTACAAAAGAAAAGCAGAGTCATGATGACATGCACATATTTCACGTCGTGCTGCCCATAACAAATCATCCGGCAAGGCCCAACATTTCATCAGATATCGCTGGACCCCTAATAAAAACGGTCACCTCCCCATCATAAAGCAGGTGAAGAAAAGGAGTGGAGAAAGATGTGAGCGAGATATGGCAGGTGTGCGCGCTGAAATGGTTTTATGGCTGGTTGAGCCTAGATGCTATCTTGCTCGGCCACTGGGAGGGAACTGACCTAACGAGTTCGGCCTGGGGCAATGGTTCTAACTTGTACTGGGGTCAGGGAGAAGTCGATCAAGGAGTATGTGTCCTTGTGGAATCAAATTCAACTGGATTAAGGCCTATGTAAAGGGCAACATGTAGCTAAGGGTAGAGAATGCAAATGGCCATTTCGAGGTGAAATCGTCACTCGAATACGCCGAAAATACATGTACTTGATGTACTCGTCATTCTCGGTCTTTTGATACCAAATTCGTCCTATTTCGACAAAGTTTTTATTCTCGAGTTCAGTACTTTATATGGATCCAGATTTTTCAGAACCACAGACCCTCCTTTTGCCCTTACATAGGCAATTAATCTATCCTCATGTTAATCTGAGTCCAGATCTATATTCCTAAAGTCATTGAGATGTTGCTGCAACATCATTCTAGTGCTGAGCGCATGTCTTAACACAGGCTTCCTTATACATGATGTAACACAGAGGCCACATATTGCAGGAGCACACTGTATGCATAGACAGAACAGGAAAAGAATGGCTAAGACCATCCCAATGACCATCAGAATTTTCCATCCCCACGCAGATATCAGTCCCCAGAACCATCCCATTAATGACCAATCTCCTTTATCCACATGAATAGATTCGGAAATTTTATGTAGTTTGGAGATGGCCCCGTACACTGTCGGAGCATTATCTGGAATAAAAATGCAACAACTGGACTGGATCAATTTGCATACTCCACCTCGGTCCGCAAGTATTACATCCAAAGCGACCCGGTTCTGAAGGGTCATCAGTCGATCCGACTGGAGCTCAGCAGTCAGGTTACTAAGGGCACCAGCAGTTTCAATCACGGTGGATTCAACTACCCTTGTCAATTGCCTTATGTTTCTGCTGTTAGCCATGGCTCCCCAGAACGGCAGGAAACCCATTGCAAAGTCACCAAATTCTTGACCTGCAGTGTCTTCTTTACTCAAAACACCTCTAACTACCCTTGTCCGATGGTAATCCGCCGCTGCTGTGTAGGTGGGAGGTAACAGGAATGAAACAAAACATGAGCCCGAGAAGTCAGGGGGCAACCATGTATAGGCTTTATCATGGCAGATGAAATAAGTACCCTTAGCGGCTAAAAAGGCAGGGGAAGTCTGAGATCCAAAAACATACGTTTCTGTACAGACACTCTTCCCTAGCTGAGCTCTGGGATTCCTGCCAATACCTTGCAGACACAGGTGACCTTGATGGGGTACGATCCAGATAGGGGACGATCTTTTGGCTTGCTGTTTCTCACTTAATGTAGTGCCATATCCGGTCACATTCCAACCTACATATGCAAGTATCTCATCATCCGGGGTATCTTCATAAGAAGTTACTTCCTTGATCATGTCAACTATACCCTTGACTAGGGCGCTAGTCTTGAGGTTGTCTTTTACAGAACGTAGGGGTTGGATTTCTCGTGCATATATGAACATTGTCCTATATGCCCATACTGACCCATTGTGACTAAATGGCAGGACCAAATAGGGGATACCTCTATCCGTGGTGTGGGGCATGAGACCACACACCCAACAGTTGGTTGTGTTCATTACAAGTTGGTGTTGGTGTAATAACTGAACGAAGGAGTTATTAATGAACTCTAATCTCCTATTTGATTCGTGGTCAGGCAAAGGGTGGAAAGAATGAGAGGAAACAGTAGGGGGAGGTATGGGTGATGTAGTGGGCGCAAATGTCACATGAAAAGAGAATAAAACATAGCTTATCAAAAAGACCATTACGCTAAATAGCATAGAAATACACATTATTATAAAGTTTTTCTTCGTCATTGTTTTCAAAAGTCTCTGCTTAAAGTTCATTTGTTTGGCAGGCCTCTCCACATCAGGAAACTCCATCCTCTCTAAGGTGCTGCCCGCGGCGGTAGGTTGTTTCTGCTAAAGGATGCTTCCGTCAGTCTAGGGCAGCTCCCTTGGACTAACCGGAACCAGCGACCTATCGTCGTCAGCTGCACCCAAAAGTCTTTAATCAACCGCGACCCTAGCAGCGGAACCCGGATGGCGGTTAAAAAAAAAACAAAAATAAGCAAGTTACCTAGATGGGAGAATCTGCACTTTCAAAAATAGTATTTGGGAAAAACGCATTTTTTATTAGTCCACAGGTTTTTCTCTCGGATCATAAAATAAATCACTTTTACTTTAGTCTGTTTTTCTTGGTCGTAAATTGTAGCGTCTTTTCCCGGATACTGTCTGGTCCAGAAATAGTAGTTCAGGTTCCACAGAGTTCAATTGTTCTGGTGGTGGCACAGTTTCTTGGAAAATGTTCTCACTCTTACAATCACGTTTAGCTTCTTTTACACGTTCATCAGTTGTGCGCTCTGAGTCAGTGGCTCCTTTCCGGACCCATTGGTCATGTGGCAGAGGGAAGGGTATCTTCTTACAATGGATCCCGTGGACCCAATTGGTCTTCCCCTCCACCTTAACAGTCGACCTTGTAGACAGGAGGACGAGGTGAGGCCCGGTCCATCTGGGCTGGTCGTTTCTTGTCCTCTGGAAGTTTCGGACAAGCACCCAGGAACCGGGGTCAATGGAGTGACCCGGTGTTTCAGAGACCGGAGGCAAGGTGTTGTGAACCTGTTGATATAAAACACGCAATTTAGCCGTCAATTCATACAAATAGTCAAGCAAAATGGGGTGTTGCAGCTCGCTAAACTTCGTGGGTCTAGGCACTCCCCATATGTTGGCTGGCCGACCAAAGATTATTTCATAGGGGCTGAGTTTCATTCGAGAATGCACAGTCATTCTGGTGGATAGGAGTGCTAAGGGTAGAGCGTCAGGCCATTTAAGACCTGTGCTCGCTTGGATTTTGGCCAATTTAAGTTTAAGCATGCCATTGTAACATTCCACTAATCCAGCTGATTGGGGGTGATTTGCAGCGTGGAACTTCTGCCTAATGCCTAGCCCTTCACACACTCTTTTCATCACACAACCCACAAATTCACTTCCGTTGTCGGACCAGACCATTCTAGGCATTCCGAACCTGGGG
This sequence comes from Lissotriton helveticus, assembly GCF_964261635.1. NCBI lineage: Eukaryota > Metazoa > Chordata > Amphibia > Caudata > Salamandridae > Lissotriton > Lissotriton helveticus. The sequence continues at coordinate 439,127,110 of NC_136070.1, read as the reverse complement.
AAGAACTCTTTCACAAGGGCTTTCGCTGTGGACAAGGCAGTATTGTCCCTTAGGGGATAGGCTTCTACCCATCTTGAGAAGGCACAAACAACCACGAGCACGTATTTTAAGTTGTTGCACCTCTCCATGTGTATGAAATCTAGCTGCAAAACCTCGAACGGATACGTAGGAGGTGCAAAATGACCAGCTGGAGTTGGGGTTCCCCTACCAGGATTGTGCTTCAGACATACCATGCAATTCTTGACAACATTCTCTGCACACTTGGGAATCCCTGAATTCTTCCACACTGGGGCCAACAACTCGCAAATCCCTTTCGCGCTGATATGGGCCACCCATGAGCCATTGTAACCACTGCAGGCACATATGCATCGGGTAACAACCATCTCTGTTGCTCTGTCGATTCAATTCAACAACCATTTGCATCCATTCTCCCTGTACTTTCTCTCCACATGCTTAACTCTTTCTCCGTGGCCTCAGCTTGGATGGACTTCACACTTTCTATCGTGTCTTCACATATTCCAACATCACCAGTCCATCTTTCTGGGCTCGCAACATACATTCGGCTCATCATATTCTTTGCAGTGTCCTTAGCAGTTTCATCAGCGAATGCATTTCCACGACCAACATCATCAGTCACTTTCTTGTGTGCACTACATTTCACGATCGCTACTTTCAGGGGCAACGTCAGTGATTCAAGAAGCTCATTCACCAACTGACCATGCTGAATCTTGGCTCCATGCGAAGTCAGGAACCCACGTTCTCTCCACAATCGTCCAAAACTGTGAGCCACTCCAAAAGCATACTGACTGTCGGTATAGACAGTCACTTTCATTCCTTTGGATAACACACATGCTCTCGTCAGTGCCACGAGTTCAGCGGCTTGAGCTGAACCATGTGGTATTCGCGCAGTTTCAATGATTGTGTGCAAAGTTGTGACAGCATATGCTGTAGTCACGTTACCATTTGGGAGTTTAAAGCAGGAACCATCCACCCACAATGTACCATCACATTCAGCAAGAGGAGTGTCGAATAAATCAACTCTCCCTTTCGTCTCTTCCTCTGTTCTGAGGAAACAATCGTGCTGTTCTGAAGCATCCGATTCCTCTGTAATTGGTTACAATGTGGCTATGTTCAAGGTACTGCACCTTTTTATGTGCACATGGCTTGCTAGTAGCGTCAATTCATAACTGGACAGTCGAGCACTAGTTAAGTGCTGTATCTTGGTCCTATTTAACAACGTGTCTACTGCATGCGGGACCATCACGATTAGTGTATTATTCATTACTAGACCTGCAGACTGTCGAATAGAAACAGCTGCTGCTGCTGTGGCCCTTAAACAACTTGGCAATGCTCGTGCTACCGGATCCAAAGTTGACGAAAAATAGGCGCATGGCCGCTGTCTATCTCCGTATAACTGAGTCAGCACAGACAATGCACAGCCCTCCTTCTCGTGGACGTATAATGTGAAAGGCTTACTGTAGTTGGGGTTGCCTAACACAGGGGCCGAACATAATGCTGTGCGTAATTCGAGAAAACTTTTCTGACACTCATCAGACCAAGGAATGGGATTGGGTGTATTTGTACACGTTAGTGCCAATAAGGGTTTGGCTAATAACGAAAAATTTTGAATCCACTGTCTACAGTACGATGTGATGCCCAAGAAAGCGCGTACTTCTCTCTGCGTTCTTGGCACATTCAATTTCGCTATTGCCTGAATTCTTTCTGGGGTCAGTTTCCTTCCCTCCTTCGATAAGAGATGACCTAAGTAGGTCACTTCTTGTCGGCAATATTGAAGCTTGGAAAGTGACACCTTGTGATGCAGATCACATAGATGACGCAGTAATGTCAACGTGGCCATTTTACATATTTTCTCAGTATCCGCAGCGATGAGCAAATCGTCCACGTACTGTACGAGAGTGGCACCTTTGGGCAAAACCATTGTGTCAAGCTGACATTTCAGAGCTTGACTATATATTGAGGGGCTTTCACAGTAGCCTTGAGGAGCGCGTTTAAAGCGGAAACTGCGACCTCCTAAACTAAAGGAAAAAATATCCCTGCTTTCCTCAGCAATCGGGATACTGAAGAAAGCATTCTTCAGATCAATCACCGAAAACCAGGATGCAGATGCTGGAATCATAGTCAATAATGTTGTAATGTCGGGGACAACTGGGAATTGTGGCACCACTATCTTATTTACTTCCCTAAGATCAATCACAAATCTATACACAGGTGGCTGAGAAGGGTCAGTTCGTTTTAAAACAGGCAGAACAGGACTATTGCAAACATTGCCTCGTGTTTCTTCAATTACGTCTTTTTCAATCAACTCGCAAACAATCGCTAGCAAAGCTTTTTCGCCCTCATTGGATATCCTGTATTGGGGAATTCGTGGCATTTTGACATTCGGCTTCAATGTTACAACATACGGTGGAATTTCTAAAAGACCTACATCATTCGGACCAGTAGCCCAAAGAATATCTGGTAGAAGTGCCAATTCTGCTGGAAGTGTATTTCTCGACAAATACATGGGAGAAACCACTTTCTTACCTAAAGTAAGTTGTACTCCTGAGGGAGAACAGTACAAAGTCGCATACAATCTTTTTAGCAAATCTAATCCTAGCAAATTTTCACCACAACCTGTTGTCAAAATAAGGGGTGCTTCGAATTCACAAGGACCAACAGAAAGAGATAAAGGGTCAGAAATTGGATTTCTAACCGGGGCGCCAGAAAAACCTACGGAAACGTTCATTTCGCCAGACAAAGGTGCGCCAGGGAGTTTGGAGTGCATAATAGAACTCTTTGTAGCACCAGTATCCAACAGAAAAGGTTCTGACACACCCGATGTAATCACCTCAACGTAAGGTCCACTCTGATCTACTGGAACTGAAACAACTCCCTCTCCTTGTCTTAGGCTGTCCTAGCAATCATTACTCTCCCACTGCTCATTTTCTGTGTAATACTCGTCAACGTAGTATTGAGCTGTCCTGTCAGATACGTTATTTTGCTGGTCAAACCTGTTCATAGAGTTTTGTGGTGGAAGGGGACGTGTGTCCTGAGGGGCGTTTCCACGCCCTCTACCTCTAGGCGCTTGCTGACTACCACGACCTCTTACGCCAGAAATTCCATTTGCACGTTGTGGTAGGGCAGGACAGTCATATTTGTAATGACCCTCTTGTTTGCAGTATAGACACTGGTTGGGACCTACGCGGTTTTGATTGTAATCGAATCTTTGCAAGTTTCTCTGAGGCTGCTGAAAAGTGTTCTGGTAATGATTCGGACCATCATTATTTTTATTACCACCACCACGTGGCGGATAGGCTTGCTGTAGCAAAACCTTCGTTTTGAGTTCTCTAGTTTTCTTCTCTACTTTATCTTTCTCATCTTTGTCTCTATTCTCGTAGTACTGTGCGGTAGCTAATATCTGGGCTGAAGATGAGACTGCCCAAGAACTTTCCGAATCTTTTAATTTCCTACACAAATCTGGAAGTAGATTGTGCACAAATTTATCGACAAACAATCTCTGACCACCTTCTGTGGTCATATCTTGACCGCTATGGTCAATGAATGTTTCTTCAAATCTGGTGAAGAAATCTGACACAGTTTCTTCTTTCTTTTGCTTGCATGCAGATAACTTATCCCAATTTACGCGTATTGCAGGCATTATCGTTTTCATGTAATCTACTATTCTACCAGGTAGTTCCGCTATCAAAGGCTCAGGCTTGGCACCACCAACTTGTCGTGCGTCTGCAGTAGTAATATTAGCCCACGTGTCACCTAATTCCTGGTCATGATCTACATGACGAATTTTTCCCCATAACGGCTGTGGAACAACGTTCCCGAATAACATATCGATATCGGCCAAATTCATTATACATGACCCAGCAGTTTGCGACAATTCTTTATAGTACCCTGCAGGATTTTTACGCGGATCTGGTAGTGTTTGTTTGAGTGCTAAAACTTCAGCTCGCTTCCATGGGACATGTACCCATACGCGGTGAAAGTGCGGCAGGACAGGTGGGACAGCTGTCGCGTCACCCTCTCTCCATTGTGGGGGAACTTCTCTCATAGGGTATTGTCGTGCCTTTTTTCTACCAGATGCACTAGATTCCGATGGTGACCCAGAACTGCTTCCCTTACTTCGATATGAAAATAGCATTTCAACTGCTTTTTCCACATCGGGACCTACAATCATACCCTCTCCAAATTTAAATCGTACACGACACATCTCTTGTGGGATGCATTCTTGATCATTGTCTTCTAAATCTTCGCCAAGAAAGACGCACATCTGTTCGAACACATATCTCTGTGTCGCTGCTTCCCATTGGTGGAAGACTTCCATGACAGACTGTACATCATATTTTGCAGTGTCCAGGACCCATTTCCGAGCTAAACTATTCAGGGAATCTCTCTCTTGATAATCAGGCAGTTGACTTCGCAACTGTCTTCTTCCTATGTTAGGGGTCGTAGCAGGCGACCCAAAAAGAGGTAAAAGAAGATTAGTAACAGTGCTGGCCATTTTCTGCCGAATGGAAGGTGAAACTGAAGGACAAGCAGATGAAAAAACGGGGTGAGGTAAGGCGGGGGTAGAGATGGCAGAAGAGGTATCAGGAATAATGGATGTGGTACTAGGCAAAATCATAGAGGGGGCATTAGGAGATGTAGAAAACACTGTAGGCAAAATCGTAGAAAACACAGGTGAAACAGAAGTGGTCGGTGGGCCTGGAGGAGGCTGCACCGAAGAAGTAGGAGCCAGCTGAAGAGCAGCTGGTGGGTGCTGTGGAAGAGCCAGAGGCGCAGCTTGTGCAACTAAAGGTTGCGGGGGTGCTGTGGCATTCTGCGCATAGGGGGGTGGTGAAGTTAATAATTGCGACATTAATTGGTCTTTTTCACGCTCTTTTGCTGTCCCTTGCTGAAGAGACGGCAAAACTGGATAACATTTATCTATTGCCATTTTACGTTGCCTGTGCAACTGCTCATTTATCTGCTCTTCCTCATTATCTTTAAACTGCACGGCAGCTTGCATTACTGAAAGTCCCCCTTCTCTCTTATTTTTCTTAGCTAATTTAATTTCTTTTTGTTTGGCTTCTTTGCGCCATAAGCGGAAAGAGTCAAACATCGCCGGCCGGGCTTTCTTTTTGAAGAGTTTAACTTCAAGGTTGTCTAAGATTTCAGAATCAAAGCTACCATATTGGGGCCATTTTAAAACACCATCTTTCCTAGTGTATTTAATCCATACCTCGTTGTAAACGATGGGGCCTACCCCATGTTTAGCGTATAGCTCGTAAGTCGGAGTTCCAACTGGAGGAACCGGACATGAGTCCTCCAATCGGGAGTCCCTATTATTACTACCAAGACAAAACCAATTCCCGAGTCTAAGACTAGGCATCCTCGCTCTCTAGTCTAGTTCCAAAACTTCAAAGGATTTATCGATTACGATATTTCTCGTGAAAACACGAGTCCTTCGGTTATGGTGCTTGCAAGAACCAATAAAAACCTTTTGTATCTCTAAGATACCACAAAGTAAGTCCAACTAAGGACTGGGAGACGCTCCACTTATACTTAACTGAAAATATCGATGGCTTCACCAGAAGACTCGTCTCAGCGTTTCGCTCTACCGAAAATTTCAAGGGTCCAACATCAGGGCGATAGCCAGGGCAGCAGTCCTTGTAGCCGTCGGGAAGCGGGGAACCTCGCAGTAAAGACCTTCGGACCACTTCGACATGCAGGGGTCGATGAGGTGGTGGGCCCTCCTCCGGAATTTTCACACGAAGCTCCTCACGATCTTCAGGCTGATTGGTACCACTGGAATCGCCCCACGTTGGGCGCCAACTGAGGTACTGGGTTTTTAAGAACCGGTACAGAACCGGTAACCCAGCGGTGCCAGGGGATCAACACCCAGAGACCTCGGGTTCTCCTGAGTCAGACCTACAGAAACTTCAGAGTCTTCTAGGTGAAGTCAAAGATTAGTTTATTGGCTGCAACCAAGGTGACAGGGTCCTCGAAGTACAATTCGAGTATATTCAGGAGACTGCACACTTTCACGAAGTTAGGCTTCTCTTCTTATACATAATATTCAGCCTTGGGCAAAACATTCCTTGGATTCGTGGTATTTCATTTATGGTTACTGATTACAAAAGAAAAGCAGAGTCATGATGACATGCACATATTTCACGTCGTGCTGCCCATAACAAATCATCCGGCAAGGCCCAACATTTCATCAGATATCGCTGGACCCCTAATAAAAACGGTCACCTCCCCATCATAAAGCAGGTGAAGAAAAGGAGTGGAGAAAGATGTGAGCGAGATATGGCAGGTGTGCGCGCTGAAATGGTTTTATGGCTGGTTGAGCCTAGATGCTATCTTGCTCGGCCACTGGGAGGGAACTGACCTAACGAGTTCGGCCTGGGGCAATGGTTCTAACTTGTACTGGGGTCAGGGAGAAGTCGATCAAGGAGTATGTGTCCTTGTGGAATCAAATTCAACTGGATTAAGGCCTATGTAAAGGGCAACATGTAGCTAAGGGTAGAGAATGCAAATGGCGATTTCGAGGTGAAATCGTCACTCGAATACGCCGAAAATACATGTACTTGATGTACTCGTCATTCTCGGTCTTTTGATACCAAATTCGTCCTATTTCGACAAAGTTTTTATTCTCGAGTTCAGTACTTTATATGGATCCAGATTTTTCAGAACCACAAGTCCCAAAATGCTATAACCTTTCTTAGCCACGTATCCTTGGGTACTAACACACATTTATAGAAAATAGCCCATGTCTACTTTGTTTTCCCCAAAGGCCAATGGAACTATAACAGAAAGAATTAAATGTTTGCTTTACCACTCCTTGTACAACAGGTTGTAAAAATTATACTTATTGGTATCCCAGAATCTACTTTAGGAGATTGGGAGTACCAGTTTCAAAACAAAAATGATTAGGCACGGGATCAAGTAGTATTCCAGCTAATCAAGTCTCTCTGCAGCCCACTGTAAGTACATACCTTTGCCCCCTATCTCTGCTGAAAACTTCCATTACCTCCTCGTCCATCTTCCTCGCCAAAGTAATTAACAGTGAGCATTCTGCTCCTACAGTACTAGATCTGAACAGGAAATGATTGTTGCTTTCCATCAATCCTGGGCTATCCTCAAGGTTTATGCATCACCCTCCATTTCTGTGATTCTCAAGACCTTGCTTTATGTTAGGGGACAGATCAATTATACGAATACGAAAATTTTATTATGATTCATTAAAACCATTACAGATGATGCATTTGACAATAAAACCACTCAATGTTTAAAAGAACATTTATCAGAAAAATATAAGTGGATTACATCTGATGAGTTAATAAAGAGGTTCTGTAAGTACAATCAGGGATCACACGTGAGGTCCTTTGCAATGTGCCAAATAGCTTCATAATTTTCCTTTTTCCTCAACACCAACTGGCCAACATGTACTTCATCAGGCAATTTTCCCCCACAACTTTGTCATAGCTCATTAATCACAACACTGCCAAAATCACTGAGAGCAATTATTTGCTCAAATATTCCAGCATGTGTCACTGTTTGAGTCCAATTAAGTCCCAAGTAGCAAAAGGGATTAGCACAGCATGCACGGGCCATAGTGTGGGCCATTGACCACTGACTTGAGTCAAGTAGGTAATGGAATTTAAGGACCACTGGGCTAGCTACAAAAAGCAGCACACATAAAGGTAATACCATGTACCCACCAGAGTAAAAGAAGTTATTAGGGGAAGTCGAATCAGGCTAACCAGTCTTGCCACCAAAGGTTGCTATCACAAAAATCTGGGTTCCAGTTGGAGATGCCAAGAAGACCAACAGGACTGAAGCTAGAAAATCAAAATTAAAATAGATACCAAGAGGTATCTGGAGCAAGTAGATACCAGTAATTACTTTGGCATTACAAACATCCCAGTCATTCCTCCTCGCCCCTTTTTCTGAGTACTAGACACACTACTCACCTCTCTCATCTGGGGTGTGGCCAACAAAGAGTAGCCCTGTCGAAATTACTCCTGCCAACGGATTGGGGGGACTGGGGGCTCCGGACTTTGAGGCGTATTTTTTGGCGGCACAACTACAATGGCTCTCGCACTGGACCGCGCAACGCCACATGGGAGAGACAACCTCTAACACAGAACACATACCCCTACCGGCTTCCAGCACATGCTGCTGCTTGGCACTAAACTCCAGCGCACTTACCCTATACAAGTGTTAATAGCTTGCACCTGCACGCTGCATTTCCGATGAGAGACCCCCGTATTCTCCACTGCTTCCATTGGTAGGGTTCCCCAAAAATGAGAACTATTACACAGCCCACACCCTGCGAGTGTGGACTGACTGCTCATTGACGGAGTTAGAATCCCTCTTCGAGGACGGGCAATTACGACCCTAAAATCAGCTGGTGGAGAAATATGACCTCCCCCCGGGGCAATTCCTACTACATAGGCAAATTATAGCCAGCAGACGCCCGTTTTGGGATCAGACTGAAGGAGAACCACCGACACATCCAGTAATACATACCGTACTACATATGGGGGAGGGCAGACACCTCGTCACATGGCTGTATAAAGCCATCCAGGAACTACTACTCAAACTGCTAACCTCGCTGCGACAGACGCGGGAGGAGGACAAGGGTCGACCGCTGCACGACAAGGAGTGGGAGCAGGCTGTAGAATACCCCAAAAAGGTCTCTTGAAATGCACGCTTTAAAAACATACAATTTAACATCTTACACAGAGCGTACCTAATGCCAGGGCGCCTACAACACTTCTATCCAGATACGAAGTTCCTATGCCCCGATGTCAGGCTCCTGCAGCGGACTTCAAACATATGTTCTGTGAGTGCCCTATAGTACAACAATACTGGGATCACATTCATGAGGTGCTCCGCGCAACCACGCATATTCCAGGGGTAAATTCATGGGAAGCGTGCGCACTGGGCATGTTCAGGAGACAAAAATCTAATAAAGTGCAGCTCCGATTCATGTCCCTTTCAATACTCCTGGCAAAAAGAGGAATAGTCATGTACTGGCGAGCCCCTGAGGAACCCCCCAATGGAGGCCTGGGTGGGTGCAGTTAAGAAATGGGGTGCAGCAGAGGAGGAAGCGATACTGGACGAGGAATTGAAAGGAACACATAAACACCATATATCCATGGAGTGGGCACAACTGCTACATCAGCAAACCATGCGGGAAGAACGAGCGAGACACTCCAAGCCCAGACAGCACCCACAACACTGATAGGGCCAGATGACGGGCACAGCGAGTCAGAGTGAACACATATCAGGGAAGCCATATAGCAGTTATTACAATGGGCACAACCCCATGATAACTCAGGAGTAGTACTCGCATCTGCAGCCGTAGGACGCCAGATTACTGCGCACACTTGGACAGGGGCCCCCCCCCCCCTGCTGACCCCAAATCAATACCCCAGTTCAACACCAAAGTTATAAGTTAGAGATACAGGCCAGCAGCTTTGGTATCAACATTAATTGGTAGGGAGTGTAGCCCAATCACTGGGGTACAATACCACGTCTCCCAACAACACCGTAGACAGCTATAGCTCCTAAACCAGGGTACGTGTCCACAGGCACACCACAGAAAGCACACTAACACTGTAGATTGACCCAATATGCATGTAATACCAGGACTGCAACGACGATTAATAGCATCTATATACAAAGACAACTACCTACTTAAAAACAATTGCCAAAACCATATTGGTCTATCTATGTATGTAATTCAAATACGAAATTCTGCCTAACTGTATCTAAATTGTTGGAATCTAATAAACAAATTTAAACAACAAAAAAAACATAAAACTGAGAGAGAACAAGGGAGAAACCTATATGAAAGTGAACTAAAAAGGGCAACAACAATAATGGAGAACTCAATAGTCTTCTGCAAACTAAGACAAAGTGGCAATCCACAACACTGCTCTATGTTGTTTAGGACTTAAATAATTCATCTGCCTAATCTTACTCAGAAGTGCACCATAAAATGAGATGGGGGCACATATAGGCAAAACTCAATTATATGGTATGGTGTTTGTGTGCTTTCAGTTTCCACAGGCCTTTTCTGCCGAGTTTCAAAGCCTTATGCTTAATCCCAGTCTCATGCGGTGAGTAAATCCTGACAGGAGTTCCTAGGATGTCATGGCATTTTGCAGTAGTCATTATACATTCTTGCACCATCAACACAAACAAGTTATAAACATGCCACTGGAAAAAGGAGAAACCAGAAGAGTGGCCACATCTTCTGAAGAGCAAAAACAGGATTCTGCTGTTGCTTCACAGACCAACCAACACAAACAGACCCGGTATATGTATAATTGGACTGAATTTCTGAAGCAAAATAAAAATCTGTTTGTGCCCCTCCAGAAGATGTGGTCACTCTTTTGGTTTCTCATTTCTCCAGCGGTGGGGATATTAGACTATTAATGCATACAGATCAACCATTTCTGCTAGTTATGTTTTTGTAACAGGGGAGACTCTTGGCAAAAATGTTCTTCGGAGAAAGATTTACACTCTCAAAAAAATCCCCCCTACCCAAATATTCCATTCTCTGGAATGTTATGGTCTTTCTGAATTACATCTTTTAAGGGTGTGATAAAGAATACTTTCTTTGAAACGGTTATCTGGTATGTTATCTAAGCCTTTATGTTTAATTTCCCTTATGAAGGTTTCAGATGTTAAACCTTTGTATGTTAATAACAGCACTTCTTACAAAGGGATGCTCTTTTACTAGGCATACAGAATCATATCCATTTACCACTTTTTTCCTAGCTTACATAGTAATACTACTTATGTGTGGAACGGTGTCTTGTGTTATGAAGCACAGACTGCCCGTTTGAAACCTCCTTCAGCATCTCAGGTTTTGATTTTTATTAAATAACCGTTTGCTTCTCTTTTTCTACTCTTGCAAGATTGGTTAAATTCGTGGACATTCCAGAAACAGATGTTTCAGGATCATATGCAGCAAGGAGAACTATGGTGCCCAAGTCCTCTTTGGAGTCTGCGCGTTTGGAGGCTATTATGAATGAACCAGACTGTTTTCAAAATCTTTTTTTTAACAAGCCAGACACTCGTGTATCACATAATGTGATTAAAAGACATTGAACTTGTCATAATTGGGCATCTGGTTGTGCAACAGAATGTACAATTGTCTTCACTAGCGTGAGGGGAGTTGTTTAATATTCTATTAAAGACATAGAAGCTCAGATTTTTGTGGTAATATCAGGAAAATCAACAATGAAAACCGGCCCACCACACCATAAAACAGACCGACATACATACAGTAAAACGACCCACACTCTGACCTGTCAGGCCAGCTCTTGGGGCACTATCTGATTGCCCTATAGGGCAGTCCAACCAGGGCCGGACTGGCTACCGGGCAGTTGTGTGTGCTGCCGAGCTAGGGGCTAATTTCTCTGTGGTGGGGGCTTATTTCGTTGATGGGGACCTGCGTGCGATTTGAAATAAAAAAAGCAAAATGAATTTCGTTTTGCACACGCAGGTCCCCATCAACGAAATTAGCCCCCAGCACGGCAGCACACACATCTGCCCGGTAGCCAGTCCGGCCCTGAATCCAACACTGGGTAGGAATATTTAAATGGTTGTCTGCACTTTGAATGGTGGACCTGTACTGATAAAGAACTACGCAGATGGACCACCATCTGTATGCCAGGCGCACTGCTAGGATAACGTATCACAAAATTATCTGATGTTTAGAGCAAAAAATGTAATCAACAATTTATCAATAAAGTTATACTCGTTCTAATGATCAACATAGAAAAATAGAGAAACACAACACACGAGTTTAAATACATAACTTTTGTACTGAATGAAATGAAAAACTGTAACAGCAATTGTCAATGTGTTCTGAAAGAACTTGTACACAAAATCAAAAAAATATATTATGACAATCAAAGTCATGAGTATTACTAAATACAATTGTCATTCTTGATCAAGCCCAATGCATTTCGGATGCAATCCCTTCTTCGGGGGCCCTGTAAATGAAAACCAAATATGTATATTTTAACCAAAACTAAAACAGTGATATTAAGAACAAGTCTTATAAATGCCGTGGGGGAAAACAGTCAGTTTGCAAGAGGTGAAAACCCTCGAATGACTATTTGACGTCAATATCATATTCAACCTTAAAACCCAAAAGAAAAGACACCCCGTGTGGAATGTGAATAAAGCAATCGGTAGCCACTAGAATGCTACCAATAGACAACCTTAGATGCCCAGTGAAAAGAAACCGCTGATGTTGTGCTTGCAAAAAAATGCCAATAGAAAAAGCCAAATGTACTTGGACATAACGCTGATACAAAGACTCACGTGTAACAAGAAGTGACTCTAGTGTGTCTATCTCAATGCAGGAGTACTGAAATAAAACAACCATAATCAAAACAGGGATACTCAGTGTAACAACGAAAAGCAACGCTTACAACTGTGAAAATGGAAGAGAAAAAAGAGGTCTGAACCTACTCAATAACTTCCCGAAGGGAAAGGAACCATCAAGGCACACATGTCCGTGTTATTTCGGAACCGTAGAACGCCCGGAATACCAATTCCGCTGGTGTACGATAGGCAACACCTCAATTCCTCAAACTTCAAAACCACAAGACTCTATTCAAAATGACAAAGATAACAAACGATCACCAATGTGGTCAGAAGAGGCAAAAACACGTGAATAGCCTACAAATCATTTATATGAAATGATCCTTACTTACGCTCGAAGGATCTTGAAACAAACCAACAAAACAGCTCCGCAACCTCGATGCAGTACGCAGAGTCGTTTCCGCTTCATAGAAATGAGAGCAGAAGCGCTATCTTTCTACTAAATGGGGTAAGACAATAAAGAAAGGACTAAGGTCTAGCGGCCATCTTGTGGTGATAAAAATGAATACGATGGGAGGGAATGACCTTCCATTCTGCAGCAAGATACGTGAAATAAGTCCGCTCTATAAAGAGCAATGTATATATCCATAACATTAGCCTTACCAAGAAACAAAAAAAAATTTAAAAATAAAAAATAAAAAATTTCACTCGTGAGTTCCATAAGTAAATAGGAACACCATGAAAAAACCACGCCTCATTAAGCAACCATGAATGGCTAAGAATATTGTGTAAGAAAGATAAATAAAGCCATAACTTGATGGAAATACCAAGATGCTCTGTAAAGAACAGGAAAGAATAAAGACCGAAGAAAAAAATAGATAGGCAACTGCGAAAAAATGCACCACCTTGTGGAATGTGCAGAAAAATTTGAAAATTAAGGAAAAGGAGATAACAATTGACAACAAATAGACATACTCACATTCTAAAGGGAATAGACATAATGCAGTGTGGAAAAAGTTAGAAAACATGCAACCCACAAGAATACTGAAGCATACTTAAATGAAACAGAGCAATTCTATCCTGTCATTAAGGCCTCCTGGTGTTAAGGTACTCAGATACTTGGTCCACCAAGCCTCCCTTCTAGCCAACAATTTACTCATGTCTGTGTCAGATCTTGATGATAGCAATTCAAGAACAGTGAATTTTAATTGTGCATTAGAGTGACCATGCTCAGTCCAATGAGCCACAAAAAGAGACTTGGTACTCTTGGTGCGAATTGTGCTCTTGTGTTCTGTTATCCTCGTTTTAATTTTGCGGGACGTTTTTCCTACATAAAGCAATCCGCATGGACATTTGATAGTGTAGATTACATTAGTTGAGTTACAATCACCATTGTGTCTCAAATTGATGATTTTACCTGAATGGGGATGATGAATGACATTATCCTCAATTACATTATTGCAGTGTACGCAATTGACATTTGCGCATGCCTCTGAAATGAGGTTGATGCTGAACCTTTTTGGTTGAAAGTATGCCCTTGATGTTATTGCTGCGTGTGTACGCAAACAATGGCTCTTCTGCAAACAGTTTATTAAAATCAGGTTCAGATTTCAAAACTTCCCATCTGGACTTTATAATGCGCTTGATCGCGTGGGACCGAGAAGAATATCTCGAGACAAAAACTTGCCGTGTAGTCTCTTTTTTAGCCTTGGTTTGCAAAAGTATTTTGCTGTCTTTGGTTGCAGTTTTTTGAGTAAAGTCAAGGTGGACAGTGGATACCCACGTTCCTGAAATCTTTAACACTGTAGGTGAAGAGAATCTTCCAGTTTGTTTGCAATGGAAGTAATGCGTTTCATCCTTAACATTTGAGAATACGGGAGATTTTGAATTAACTGAGGAGGATGAAAACTCGAGAATAACAACAAGTTGTTCTTATCTGTCATTTTAGTATGCATGGACGAATGAAACCCTTCATTGCCTTTGTGGATGGAGACATCAAGATAAGAAATTGTGTCTGAGTTGATAATGGAGGTGAATTTAATTCTCTCATGCTTAGTGTTAAGTTTAATTCCAGAGAGGGTATTGCTGTTTAATTGCCATTTTATTTTATAAAAAGTCTACAATTTTGATATAAATTTTACTGTACATCAGAGAAGAACCAAGGAGAAAAATCAAAAAATGGACGAACACATTATATTACATTCGACTGAAATCATCAAACACTCAAAAATCCAATCATATCACATTCACAACGCATTCAAACTTGACTCAAGCACTCTAAGTAAAAGAACCAGGTCTGCTTAAATTTGATAACAAATGGAAAACAATTTTTTGAAAATAGTACAAAACCAAAGAATTTTTACTTTCAAACATTCATTTTAACTTGAAACACATGGTTAATGTACTCAAAAATTGTAAGGGGTTAACAAATCAACTCCTATACGGGAGAGCAGACCGTAGAGATGTTAGGCCTACGCGTTTCGAATCTCCTTTAATTCAGCGGAGATTCTCATCAGGGCCTCAGGCGGCTAAAAGAGAAAAAAACAGAAAACATACACATAGAATGATTTGTGAACATAGATACTAACAATTGTGGTAGAACAATTACAAACATTGCATATACCTGATATTTTACATAAAGGAGGCACACTTGGAGTCTCAAAACTTAGTGAACCACACGGGCAATGAACGGGGAGCAATGACTTTTATCAGAAACAGTTCGAGTTGGTCACCACTCCAAAAAGGTGGATTTGTCACGGTCAGTGCCAGCGTAAACCTGGAGGACTTACCACGGATAATGCTATCCACGAACCTGCGTGTGACCAAGGGGCATGGGGAGCTTCTCTGAAATGAGACCGCCTGTAATTTTAAACAAAACAATCTAATGGAACCATGACGCTAAATGGATTGAAACATGTAGCTAACAAATCATAATAAAATTGACTTACCGCGCTGTAAGAATCAAAAAACACAGGCGGTGAAAAAGGGGGGAATGCCAGGGCGAACAATCTGAAATCAAATTGAAACAACTCAGCAGTGGCCCAAAACAAGTAGGGTTTATAGATATCACAGGTGAGTCACAACCTCTGAAGGAAAGAGGTGAAGGCAAATACCTTTAAATAAAGATGGAAACGCCTGAACAGAAGACGTCAGCTTGAAGGGAAACCAGGAACCTTCAGAATTTGAACCTGGATGGTTTAGAAAAGCAATAAAAGGACCAATTAGTACCAGGGACTTGAGGTGCGAGGTCTAGTTCATGGACGAGACCTAGACGTATCTCACCTATAATGGAAATATCCGTCGCAACACTTGGCTGGAGGAGGTGCGCTACATCACCAACACAGGCGGCTATTTAGCGTGTGCTGAAAAAATAATAAGAAACAAAGGGTAATTCACGGTACAGGGCCGGGTAGAAAGGGGCTGCGCCAATATTAAGGCAGTCAGGGGGTCCGGCTGCCAGGGGGTGTTGGCACCAGACCCCCTGACTGCCTTAATATTGGCGCAGCCCCTTTCTACCCGGCCCTGTACCGTGAATTACCCTTTGTTTCTTATTATTTTTTCAGCACACGCTAAATAGCCGCCTGTGTTGGTGATGTAGCGCACCTCCTCCAGCCAAGTGTTGCGACGGATATTTCCATTATAGGTGAGATACGTCTAGGTCTCGTCCATGAACTAGACCTCGCACCTCAAGTCCCTGGTACTAATTGGTCCTTTTATTGCTTTTCTAAACCATCCAGGTTCACAAGCTGGTGGTTTAATAATCCACACTCCGTCCTCCTAAATTCTGAAGGTTCCTGGTTTCCCTTCAAGCTGACGTCTTCTGTTCAGGCGTTTCCATCTTTATTTAAAGGTATTTGCCTTCACCTCTTTCCTTCAGAGGTTGTGACTCACCTGTGATATCTATAAACCCTACTTGTTTTGGGCCACTGCTGAGTTGTTTCAATTTGATTTCAGATTGTTCGCCCTGGCATTCCCCCCTTTTTCACCGCCTGTGTTTTTTGATTCTTACAGCGCGGTAAGTCAATTTTATTATGATTTGTTAGCTACATGTTTCAATCCATTTAGCGTCATGGTTCCATTAGATTGTTTTGTTTAAAATTACAGGCGGTCTCATTTCAGAGAAGCTCCCCTGGCCCCTTGGTCACACGCAGGTCCGTGGATAGCATTATCCGTGGTAAGTCCTCCAGGTTTACGCTGGCACTGACCGTGACAAATCCACCTTTTTGGAGTGGTGACCAACTCGAACTGTTTCTGATAAAAGTCATTGCTCCCCGTTCATTGCCCGTGTGGTTCACTAAGTTTTGAGACTCCAAGTGTGCCTCCTTTATGTAAAATATCAGGTATATGCAATGTTTGTAATTGTTCTACCACAATTGTTAGTATCTATGTTCACAAATCATTCTATGTGTATGTTTTCTGTTTTTTTCTCTTTTAGCCGCCTGAGGCCCTGATGAGAATCTCCGCTGAATTAAAGGAGATTCGAAACGCGTAGGCCTAACATCTCTACGGTCTGCTCTCCCGTATAGGAGTTGATTTGTTAACCCCTTACAATTTTTGAGTACATTAACCATGTGTTTCAAGTTAAAATGAATGTTTGAAAGTAAAAATTCTTTGGTTTTGTACTATTTTCAAAAAATTGTTTTCCATTTGTTATCAAATTTAAGCAGACCTGGTTCTTTTACTTAGAGTGCTTGAGTCAAGTTTGAATGCGTTGTGAATGTGATATGATTGGATTTTTGAGTGTTTGATGATTTCAGTCGAATGTAATATAATGTGTTCGTCCATTTTTTGATTTTTCTCCTTGGTTCTTCTCTGATGTACAGTAAAATTTATATCAAAATTGTAGACTTTTTATAAAATAAAATGGCAATTAAACAGCAATACCCTCTCTGGAATTAATCTTCTGTTTGTGGTTGATCAATGCTAGTATGGAATAAATGTTTTCAGCACTGGCATCTCTTCTTGTTGCTTAGTATATCGGCTCAGCCTTGCTGAATAGAGCCAGCCCTATTTTTGTTTTCACGTTATTATAGCGGACGTCTGCCCGCGAGGTAATAGTGTTTTTCCAATTTATTTGGATGTTGTGTTTATTAAATACCAACTATATTACAGGTGTGATCAAGGGTTGATCTAGTGACTGCCTTGTGATCCATATAATTCTGTTCTCTCATTCTTGTTTTCTATTTTTGGTCTTTCGTTGTGCACAGTCATTGCTTGTATTTTTTCACCTTCTCGTTGACGTTTCTATTTCAATACATTTTTGGTGTAATGGCAGATAAGGACACATTTGCATATAGTGAAGAGCATATTAGGAGTCTCCTTAGTGACCCACCAGTGTTCTCTTCTGTCTCCTTAAGTGTGTCTGCACCTCACAAAACGAATCAGAAAGACTTTTGCGATTAAAAAAGAAGCAAATTAGAACGGATCTGCACGGCCACTTTCTTCTACAACATCTTAGAGAAGGGACCATTCCAGGTGGCCTGCAGATCAAAAATATCCCGGTAATTTTCACCGAGGATCCCATCTTCAAAAAAGGTTTTTCCTTTATTGAAACAAAGTGCAGTAGGGACCTTATGGTCCTCACTGTGGAGACAGCTGTTAGACTCTCTAGAATTGAACTAGAAGAAATAGCGAAGTTGGAAGCTGAGATCAGTACCAACCCTACAATATCAGACGCTAAATTATTATTGGAGAAAGTGGAAAAAGAAATCCAAGAGTTTAAAGATTACACTGTGACACAAAAGACAAACCAATTTGAAAAGGACAAAAAGACCTTTTCCTTGGAAAACATATACCCTTATTTACAGCCGGATTTCTATTCGAAACAGGAAGCTAGAAGATTCTTACCCGCCAACCAGGGTAGATCTAGAAAGCATTTCATCTCCTTTGGCGATACTTCCTCTGCCTCAGGAAACGACAGTGATAGTAGTGGTAATTCTAATCCGACAAATAGGAATAGAAACTGGAACTCCAATCAGCAAAATCAAAACCAAGGACAGGGCCAGAATTCTTTTTTAGGCAGGGGCCAAACGAGACCCAGAGCCCGAGTGAGATATACCACCCCGTGGGAAATGAAGACCAGACGGCAGCATTACAAGAACTAAAAACCTCCCCGATTTTTAATCTCTCACAAAGAATCCTTACCAAAGCTGAAGAGGATATTCTATCCAAAGGACTATCCTTTGTTCCATCCAAAAGAACAGACTTTGTGCGCATGAAAACAGAATTTATAGAATTCTGTAGAAAACTTAGGCTCACTATGTTTTTCTTGGAGAATCCTATACCACAAACCACTGAGGTTACAGGCTTACGCAATAAGTCTACATTCTGCCCGTCTGGGAATATGATTCCTAAAGAATTGGTAATTTTTGAAAAAAGTGTACTCTCTGCAATTTCCAATATGGAGAAAGAGAAAAAGTTCGTAAAATTCAATACCACAAGAGAAGAGATGTCAGCTCTAGCGTCCCTAAAAAATGATTCCTCAATTGTGATAAAGCAAGCCGATAAAGGCGGTGCTATTGTACTGTGGGACACTGTAGATTACACCAATGAGATAAGGAGGCAACTTGATGACACCAGTTGCTACCGCAAAATTGATAAAGATCCGACAAGTGATCTACAAGGTCAATTGTTTGTGATTATCCAGGAAGGCTTCGATCAAGGCTTCGTTGGGAAAAAGGAATGCGAGTACCTGAAAATTAAACATCCTAGGGTACCTTTGTTTTATGCACTACCAAAAGTGCATAAAAATCAAAGCAAACCACCAGGAAGACCCATCGTGGCAGGATGTGGTTCTCTCCTGGAACCAATTTCCAGGTATGTTGACTGTTTTCTTAAACAGTTTATGGATCAAGTGGTGTCTTATTTGCAGGACACCACTGACTTTATAAATAAACTGGAACCACTAACATTTTGTGAGGGCACGGATTTGCTAGTCACTCTTGATGTGACAAGCTTATACACGCAAATCCCTCAAGACGAGGCTATAGCGGTGCTTTCCTTTTTTCTTGATTCTCGGCCAAGACCCATGCGAGTCCCTACTAAGTTTTTGGTCGATCTGGCCTCCTTTGCTTTGAAGAAGAATTATTTCTGCTTCAACAAGGAGTTCTACTTTCAAGTAAAGGGAGTAGCGATGGGGTGTCCCTTTGCCCCAGAATTAGCAGTGCTCTTCATGTCGATGTATGAGGATAGGTATATACATCAGAATAATCCCTTTGCTGAATACATTAGCAAGTGGTATCGTTTTATCGACGATGTTTTCATGGTGTGGACCGGAGGAAGTAACAACTTAACCCTATTTCACCAATGGCTCAACACTAGAACATTAGACATCCAATTCAGTCTTTCTTATTCTGCAACCTCAATTGCTTTTTTGGATGTTGAAGTGTTTCCCAAAAATGGCAAGTTGGCTACTACTCTGTTTATAAAACCAACAGACCGCAATAAGGCGTTACTTTTTCAGAGTAACCACCCAAGATCTTTAAGAGAAAACTTGCCTTATGGGCAGTTTCTGCGTGTACGCAGAAATTGTACAGATGTCAACGACTTTTCCCTTCATGCGAAAAAACTTGTTTCCAAACTGTGCGACAGAGGTTACCCAAAAAGATTGGTTAAGGACTGTATGAAAAGAGCTAGGTGGACTCCCCGTGAAACATTATTGGAACGCAAGAAGAAACCAGATCAGAAACGCCAGGTATGTGTGACTACCTTTTGCCCTAATGCCAACCAATTGAAGCGCATTATCGGTCAAAACTGGCACTTGGTCAAGAATCTGGATGGAAGTTTGAGAGACCCACCGCTGTTTGCGTTTAAGAAAGAGAACAGCGTTGCGAACCATTTGGTGAGGGCTGCCATGCCAACTAAAACCCAACCATCCCTCCGTCAAATGATGGGATTGGCACCCGTATTAGGCCACCACAAATGTGGCACATGCCTATGCTGTGCCACCACCATACAGGGCTCCGTTTTTCAACATAAGGGAATATCCTGGAAGCACGAGGTATTCAGCAATTGCAAGTCTAAATTCGTCGTATATGGCATAAAATGCCCTTGTGATTGCCTCTACATCGGCAAAACTGAACAAGAAGTGCGCCAACGCATCTCACAACATAAGTCGAGACTGAAGAGACAGGTTGACAATGCTCCGTTGGTCAACCACTGGATTAGAATGCAACATGGACTCAACGAGTTCCAATGGACAGTGATTTCCAGGATAGAAAAAGATCCGCAAGGAGGTGATTTGAGCCTCCAGCTATCCAAAAGGGAAGCAATGTTAATCGTGAAATTTGACACGGCCGTGTCAGGTCTTAATGAGCTATCTGAAATTTTTAAATTATGATCCCTGTTCAGATAAAACACGTCAGACACCCCTCGGTCCCTACCTTCCCAGCAATAGTCTTTCCAGCCTGCTTCTGAGCTAACTTTTTACCCATGGGGAAATTTTTCTGATCTACTGTGTAGTTTAAGCAGTTTTTCTGCGAGCATTTAGGTGCAAAAAACCTAATTGGCCATTTTTCCTCGCGGAGAGGAATTTTTTACCACGCAGGCACCAACCCTTACATGCATAACCATCACTTTTTTGCGTGACGTGTGGAACTACCACTTCACTTCGGTTCATTTTTCCCTTTTATTATTTGGATCTTAATTATTCCGAGATGCCCCCTTTTCGCGGAGAGTGTCCCTCTACCGCGCATGCGCCGTCTATAATATTAAGATCCGCCCCCTTGTTGGGACGGATTGTCCGCGCATGGTACTAACGGTAACGCCCCCCTTCCCGCGGAGAGTGTCTCTCTACCGCGCATGTACCGTCTCTAATACAAAGACCCGCCCTCTTGTTGGGTCGCTTTGTCCGTGCATGGTATAAAACGATAGCGCATCATCCTGCGGGCCAATACGCCTGCGCGAGTGATTAGTACTCGCTCCGACGCCGCCGGGACCCTTCGCATTTATTTGCATCTTGAATCGCGACTTCTTGGTTAGTGTTGGCACCAGACCCCCTGACTGCCTTAATATTGGCGCAGCCCCTTTCTACCCGGCCCTGTACCGTGAATTACCCTTTGTTTCTTATTATTTTTTCAGCACACGCTAAATAGCCGCCTGTGTTGGTGATGTAGCGCACCTCCTCCAGCCAAGTGTTGCGACGGATATTTCCATTATAGGTGAGATACGTCTAGGTCTCGTCCATGAACTAGACCTCGCACCTCAAGTCCCTAGTACTAATTGGTCCTTTTATTGCTTTTCTAAACCATCCAGGTTCACAAGCTGATGGTTTAATATTCCACACTCCGTCCTCCTAAATTCTGAAGGTTCCTGGTTTCCCTTCAAGCTGACGTCTTCTGTTCAGGCGTTTCCATCTTTATTTAAAGGTATTTGCCTTCACCTCTTTCCTTCAGAGGTTGTGACTCACCTGTGATATCTATAAACCCTACTTGTTTTGGGCCACTGCTGAGTTGTTTCAATTTGATTTCAGATTGTTCGCCCTGGCATTCCCCCCTTTTTCACCGCCTGTGTTTTTTGATTCTTACAGCGCGGTAAGTCAATTTTATTATGATTTGTTAGCTACATGTTTCAATCCATTTAGCGTCATGGTTCCATTAGATTGTTTTGTTTAAAATTACAGGCGGTCTCATTTCAGAGAAGCTCCCCTGGCCCCTTGGTCACACGCAGGTCCGTGGATAGCATTATCCGTGGTAAGTCCTCCAGGTTTACGCTGGCACTGACCGTGACAAATCCACCTTTTTGGAGTGGTGACCAACTCGAACTGTTTCTGATAAAAGTCATTGCTCCCCGTTCATTGCCCGTGTGGTTCACTAAGTTTTGAGACTCCAAGTGTGCCTCCTTTATGTAAAATATCAGGTATATGCAATGTTTGTAATTGTTCTACCACAATTGTTAGTATCTATGTTCACAAATCATTCTATGTGTATGTTTTCTGTTTTTTCTCTTTTAGCCGCCTGAGGCCCTGATGAGAATCTCCGCTGAATTAAAGGAGATTCGAAACGCGTAGGCCTAACATCTCTACGGTCTGCTCTCCCGTATAGGAGTTGATTTGTTAACCCCTTACAATTTTTGAGTACATTAACCATGTGTTTCAAGTTAAAATGAATGTTTGAAAGTAAAAATTCTTTGGTTTTGTACTATTTTCAAAAAATTGTTTTCCATTTGTTATCAAATTTAAGCAGACCTGGTTCTTTTACTTAGAGTGCTTGAGTCAAGTTTGAATGCGTTGTGAATGTGATATGATTGGATTTTTGAGTGTTTGATGATTTCAGTCGAATGTAATATAATGTGTTCGTCCATTTTTTGATTTTTCTCCTTGGTTCTTCTCTGATGTACAGTAAAATTTATATCAAAATTGTAGACTTTTTATAAAATAAAATGGCAATTAAACAGCAATACCCTCTCTGGAATTAATCTTCTGTTTGTGGTTGATCAATGCTAGTATGGAATAAATGTTTTCAGCACTGGCATCTCTTCTTGTTGCTTAGTATATCGGCTCAGCCTTGCTGAATAGAGCCAGCCCTATTTTTGTTTTCACGTAGTGTTAAGTTTGGCAATGGATTGTTCCAAAGATTCTCGAGAGTTGGTCCACACGAGAAAAATGTCGTCAATGAATCTGACGTAGAAGGCCAGATTCAAAGTCCACTCATCTTCTTCAAAAATATGAACACTTTCAAACTGTGACATGAACGTGTTGGCATAGGAAGGGGCACCAGAAAAACCCATTGAGGTGCCACTCACTTGGAGATAAAAATCCTCTTTCCACTTAAGATAGCTGTGTTGAAGACAAAATGTTAGGAGCTCTAGTAAAAAAATGTTATCGATGCTCAGGGTGGGCATTTGAAGCAATGCCCACTCGCAAGCATCAATGCCATCTTTCAAAGGTATTGACGTGTACAATGATGTCACATCAATCGTACACATCAGCCAGGAAGGAGAAAATTGGCCTTGAATTTCTTCTAGTCAATTCAAAAAATGTGTAGTATCTTTGACATAGCTCCTCCAAGACTGCACAAATTTCTGTAAAAAATGATCAACTAACTGACCAGCTGGTGCGAAGATGGAACCGCAACCGGACACGATCGGACAAAAAGGAGGATCAATCAAACTCTTATGCACCTTCGGGAGCATGTACAGTCTAGGTTTGCGTGGTTGGAATACTGTCAAAAAGCTCCGTAAACTGGCATTAATCCAAGTCATTTCCTCTGCGTGATCTAGAATGAGGGTGAATGTACTCATTATCATGTCTGTGGGGTCACTATCCAACTTGACATAAGTAATGTTGTCAGATAGATGTTCTTCAACTTTTTGGTCATAGTAAACAGTGTCCATTATGACAAGGGCGCCGCCCTTATCTGCTTTTTGGAAAGTAATGTTGTCATTATTAGCCATTTGTCGTAATATGCTCAATTCGTGTTTTTTCAAATTTGATTTGACTGGAGGTTTGAGGTTCAATTTGGCAAGGTCCTGCCGTACTAGATTCTCAAATAGATCAAGCGACTTATGGGACAAAGGAGACATAAACGAGCTTTTAGATTTGAAGGAGGATAGCTCAGGATCAGACTCTTGACTCAATGGAGTATAGCTTTCCATTGTAGGGACCACATTGGTGAATTTTTTTTTAATCTCAGAGAACGCATGAATTTGAAAATAGATACCTCCAATTCGAGCTGATTGGTATGGTAGGTCGGCACAAAAGATGTGCCTTTATTAAGCACTTCTTCTTGAGCTGATGTCAAATTAAAAGATGAAAGATTAATCACAAGGCTTTCCCCTTGCTTCTCAGGTTTCTCGCTTCTTGCTCTCGTTCCTTTTCTCTTACTGCGCCTTGGTTTTTTTGTTGCTCTGGAGGTTTACCTCCTGTGGGGCCCTTGGCTAAAAAAGAAGCCGATTTTGCTGCTTGAGAGGGGACAGAAGATGTTCCAGCCTCTTCAACTGGACCAGGGGAACTCCTTCACTGGAAACCACCAAAGGTGGTCTGGAGGGATCCAATTCATCATCTGCGACTACAGATTCTTGAGAAGATGTGTTTGGTTTCTGATATGGACGTCTACGTGCATACACCTCTGCCCAGGTGTAGACCTCATTTAACTTGTAGTCAATTGTGTCGCGGCAATATTTACACAATTTCCTTTCCTGTACATCTTTGCCATAAATATCAAGTTTTTTATTAAGATCCTCTAGTGTGGCTTGCCAAAATTCAGCTTCACATCTCCTTGAAAGGTCTTCTTTTATGATGTGAATTTCTTCTTCAAGTTCATTAATAGTCTTGGATAATTCCTCAATTAACAATAAAATCGACCTGTACTGATATCACAATAAACAGGAATGCTAGAAGGTGGAGTTGTATTTTTTCAATGTATATTTACTTCTATGTTGAATACACGTTTTATGAGTGTTTTTCGGCGCTGCTGGAGATTTTGGTAAAAAAAAACGTTCTCATATTCATCACCTGCGTCTTATGATAATTGGAACCTCTCCAGCCTGTTAAAAGGGAATTTATACTGTTTTAAACTTTGCATTTATTTATTCACTCACCTCTATAGGGCTTGTCTGAAAGAAAATTGCTGCAGACAGAAGCACGGTCCACACAGCAAAGAGATACGTGCATAAAATACAAAGATATGTACCGACCAAAGGGACCACTATTTCAGTAATACAAAATATCTTGGGTCTGTCATGAATATGGTAGCAAGGTAGAACAAAACATGCTAAAGACCGCAATTAAACGGTTATACCTCTCCAGAACGCATGCTCAAAATGCACAATATACCTCAGAACGTTTAGACTTGAGACACTGAGTTTATATAATTCAAAGAATTACCACAATATGATCTGGTATGTGTTGCCTCGAATAAAAGGAAAATGTAACTATCACACAAATATATTGACTTAAAACACGTGGACAACTTTAACAATATGTAATATTCTTAAATGCTGTTGCAGAGCTCTCATGTTTCGCATGTCCATGATTAAATAGCTCATCCGTGGCATTTTGTTGCCTTGCATTCTGGGAACGGTAGTCCTATTAAACCTATTCTAAAACCAGGGCATCTACTCATGCATGGATCTGAGAAACTTGAGCGATCAGCAGTTGCTATAAAACACCCCCTGGTACTCCCTAGTAAAATCACAGGGACCTGGGAGATAAACAATAATGCGCTACTGGGCGAGGATTTTCGATAGCTGAAACACAGCAATCAGGACGCTTGCACCCATAGTCAACAGTGCACGTGCTTAACCAACATGGGGGCATATTTACAAGGATGGAGTTAAAATTATCACCGCTTTAGCGGCAGAAAACTGGCGTTAAAGCGGCGATTATGGGCTTGATAATAGGCTCTTGAGAATTCCAGAGAATTTCAATAGAAGCCCAAGTTTACACCAGAACATGGGCTTCTCTTGGAATTCTCAAGAGCCTATTATCAAGCCCATTATCGCCGCTTTAGCGGCAATTTCCTGATAATTTTAACTCCGTCCTTGTAAATATGCCCCGTAATTGGCTTATGTATACTTTGAAAGTCACATGTTATATGATTCAATATGAGAGTAACATAAGGGCCAAGCCTAAACGATTGTTACTTAGAAGCTAGGGTATTATCAAGAAACTACGTTACAATTATCGCCACTTTAGTTCTGGTGTGAACATGGGCTTCTATTGGAATTCTCAAGGGCATATTATCAAGCCCATTATCGCCACTTTAGCAGCAATTTCCTACCGCTAAAGCGGCGATAATTGTAACACCGTTCTTGATAGTATGCCCCTAGGTTACTAGGTCTACCTATTGTTTATCTAGTTAGGGTATTTGTGATAAAAAGTGCAGACATATATAGTAACAAGGTCAACGGGACGCTTTCATAAATAACAAGCGAACACGCTTTGAAATGACAATTTGGAAATAAGCATACCACTGTGCGAGGAAAGTTTCAAGCAAAAGAGGTGAATACGGCGCAATGAGTGTCAAGGCTGGAGCTGAAGCCATTGACAGACGGTTAACTCGGTTTGGGTAGTGTAGTAATTTAGAAGGCCTCGGACGAATCGCAACCGAAGAAACTTGTGAAGGTTGTTAGTGACAGATGAGAAGATAACGAGCCACGCACTACACATCACTCGCACCGCCCTGAAATGTCCGGCCCTTCACAAAATGGCAGCGCCTCGCTCATATTCCGTAGGAAGCCGAGCCTCCTTAGCCCGCTCAGCCAATCGAATGAATGGAGGCCGACTGGCAGCGAATGAGAGCGCAGCGCGAGCCCCCTATATAAACAAAGCGGCGGCTCAAGGCACTCACCACTTCAGGGAGGCGGCTGAGGTGGACGTTGGGCATCTTTGGTCATCTATTCGCACATCCACGACCCCCGTTAACATCTGGTAAGGTGCAACGCGGCTCTTAGTATTACACTCATCGACAGGTGAAAAGATGGGACACGGGAGGGAGGCGGTTCGTGGATATTTATATTGCTTTCAGTTTTGGATTCACTAAAACACTGTGTTATACTTAAAATGATCCTGCGTTTTGTCAAGACGTGCGGTCGGAAGAAATACCTCTCGACGAAACTTGCTAGGCACGGCTTTTTAATTTATTACGGAAATGCATTAAGCCTCTTTGGTGCGGCATCGTTAATATAACGCACCTAAACAAACAAACAAAAAACGGCCGCGTTTATTAAAAGGCAACACAGAATGACATAAGTAGATCTCGTGCTGTAGGGTACTCCTACATATAATCATAACTGGTACAAAACGGGATCCACAACACGGTACGGCATGATCTAGTTAAACACTTAGCATTATGAGATGGTAGTCCTCATGTTAAAGGCAGTGAGTGTTAAATGCAGCGCTTACATGCGGATGTGTAGGGATAGTATCGAGCTGTACTATTGATTTGAAGATGTAGGTAACGAACGTGTCCCCTGTTATGTGATATTCGGATATGTTACCCTTTTATAGCGGCATAATCCTATACCTTTAAAGGAGCTTGGGCACTTGAACATACCCATTATCGGTCGTTTTACAGAATGGCAACTTTCTATTGGTGTTTACTGGATTAAAAGTGCAGATTTATAATTGTTAATGTCTCCTGTGTAATCATTCTGAAAGTCTAGGTTTTAGTAAAGCTCATGGTGCACAGTTATGCTATTGCAAGATCAGTGTATGCGTGCAGCACACTGTTTCTCTTATGGCTACCTGAGTTTTTTTTCCCTTCCACCTCTTTGCTAAAAGATTCTCATACAGTCGTTTTAAGTTAAACTCGCTGAATGGTAAGCCACTATCTGTAACGCAATTAATACTTTTTCAAAACAGTGGCGTTTAGGAACACCGGAGACTGTGGCTTTCAATTAATCATAATGTGGCAATTAAAACTGCTATTGGCGATATGTTTATATACTGCAGGGAGTACGAATTTGCCTTAACATGACCAAAGGCACCTTTTGGGTGCGGGTGGGAGAAGTTATTTTGTTTTTGAAAAAGCACCGTAATGCCAAGGAAAACGTGTCAAAATACAGGATTGAATGATTATAAACCATCAATTGTTGAGACTTGAGTATTTTAAAGAAATATTCCTTCTAAGTACCGGTCATTCCGATGCTAATGGAAGATTCTTCAAGCGTGTGTGTGTGGGGTAATCTCCGCCTACACAACTGTTTTTGTGCGTCAGTCAAAGGCTACATCGCCTTGTTACATGTGATGTAACGCAAAATGACCCCCCCCCCCACACACACACTCCCAACTGAATATAGGGGGCCCAACTGAACTCCGCACACCTTTATCAGTTTAAAGGGCCCCCTTGACTTGCCGCAGAGGCCTGCGTTCCGCCCCGTCTTGTTACACCAGACTTTTCTCCTCGAAAGCGTCCGCGATGCCTCGGCAGTCTGCCATTAGCAGCTGCTACATATTAAAGGGAAGCCGCGTGCATTCCACAACGATTGCATAGAGGAGCGCAGGCGTTTTAAATGGACTGTGCAGAACTGTTCCAAAGCCTCCTTATGCAGAACAGCTCTGGGCTCTTTAGATGTGGAAGGGGGAAGCTGAGACCTCCTTCAGAACAAGAGAAGTACAGGCCGGAGATTCCGTGCTTGAGACCGCCATCCGCACCCTTGAGGGGGGGGACATCACTCTGAAGGTCATGGCTGCAAGCTGGTAGCATTCCTCTGAAACATGTAGCTTTATTTTAAAAATGGTATACGCATGTGATATTTGTCTTCTATTGTAAACCAATACATCTTACGGTCTAACATGAGCTAAAGCACCCCAGATAGATGCCCTTTGTTATCTGAGACACGGAATTAAGTAAATCGACGGTTCAGCAGGTTTGCCTTGCTCCACCCACCTGGGCCATATGTAGTTGGATCTTAACATACGTACATCCTCTACTGAGCTCATATTTTGTTTTAGACTATTGCACGCGTTTGGCGCTTTCAGTTGAGTGTTTTTATTTTTTGAGGGGGGGTGGGGCTAGTAGAGATGACTACTTATAATTGCGCAGCGTCCATTAAACCGTATTGATGGCTAACGATCTCCACACATATAGATGTACTCCGTTTTGAAGAATTGGCATGGAGTGGACTTTAACGCCACCCAGAGCTTTACCCGTTTAGCACATGATACGGAAAATCAAGAATCTGTATAAGTGCATGATGGGCAAGTATCCATCTGAATCATCACACGGTCTGTAATATTCAACCTATTTTCCCAGTGTGCGATACGGAGAAGAGAATTCATTTTGCTACTCCCTTCCTTCACCACAATTAGGAACGTATACATGCAGCTAATGAGAATAGATTTTATGAAAACCTTTAGCACTTTAATGCCAGGCCTGTTGTCTGTGTTCTATGTGGGTATGATTATTGCTGCCACAATACGAGTTTTTATATTACATGGGGTTCTGTTTTGCACCTTGTATCTAAATAACCGTAATCTGGCATTTTGGAATCCCAGCAGTGATAATCGTATGTAGTCTTGCTTCTGCCCTTCTAATTAGCAATGCAAATGCCTACACAAGACTGCAGGGTTCTTAACAAGCTGTTAGGTCCTATATAGAATTCATACTGGAATTCATGTCCAAATCTGCTATAGGACTTATTGTTCGGTAGAATATTGTGGGTGCATTCTACACTTCAATTCAACTGTTATTCCAGGGTCCTTTAGTTTGCGGGAAAAGGAGTGAAGTCCTGCATTTATCTCTCAACCTGTATTATCACTTTGGCCTTCTCATGGGACCTAGCTTAACTTTGCAAAACAGATTCATGGAATCCATTTTTCGACCCGCAGTTTTGATCATTACACATGAAAAATGGGTAATGTGGGATATAAGCTCATAACTCTTAGAGAAGTTTCCTGATTGGAATTCTGATTCCTACAAGCGGATTCTGTAGCTGAGAAGCATTACACTTGGTAGCACGATATCCCCGCACTTCTGCGCACTATGCAACCAACCTTAGTATTCATTTCAGTCACTGGAAGTCTTGACCCTAACCGTAGAACATCTGGTATTGCGTGACTAAAATCGCGAGTCCCTGTCCCTCGCTTGTGCTGTTGGTTCCAACGCTCCCTCATCCAGGGATCAGTCTGTCTGCAGAGCCTTCCAAGGCCTCAAGTGGATTTCAGGTCCACCTCGAAGGGCTGGCTGGAAGCCGGAGAGCCTGAAAGGTGTGTAAAGGAACTCTTGGTTCTTAGTACTAAAAGGTTTTAAGCTTCTTTTTATTGCAAATTTTACACGAGTTGTAATGACTATTCAACTAACATTAATTAGACTTCGCCAAAGGCAATGTAATACTCCACCTACTAGTCTTTAAGCATTAGAGGTCGCTCCCTGCAGTATGTGTGTTTTTTTTTTTTTTGTTTAACCCGCACATACGTGGGTTGGTGTAACCTCTCGGACCAGTCTTTGTCTACCAGTATCTTCGAGTAGGTTGACTTTGATATTTAATGATCCGGAATTGGGACTCTATATTCAGTGACCGGGAGGTGCCTTTACTTTAGTCACATCTGAAGTGACGGGATGCAGCGAGGGTCTCAGCCAGTCTTGAATCCAAGTTATATATATATATATATATATATATATATATATATATATATATTTTTTTCCCGTTCGAAACAGTGCCCTTATTTGGACAATGACAGACTTTGCTACAAAACGTCTTTCGGATCCTTTAGTTGCGTGAATTACTATTAAACGTGTGTTCTGCGCGATTTTGCGTGTCATATTTTTTTCCTTTTCCTAGTGATTCTACAGCCACCTCCCTGAATAGCTCGATTCTGACTCTAAGGCAGTGGACTGTTCGAGTTGGGCAGAAGGTGTACATCCGACGGCGCTGCTGGCGACTCCAGTGCCGTGTAATCCTAATCCTTCCAGTGCTGCCAGGCCGGCCTGCGTGGCTATAAGAGGTCAGGGGCAGGCACCGGCACCTCGGGGCAACCACTGCCTTCTGATCTGATGCGCTTATCCTAGCACTTCTATGGCGGAACACATCCTTATGGAGAGTCACTGTTAGAACAGCTTATCAGACGCAGCTCCGGGGTGACCCTGCGACTGGTAGGCCGCGGTTTGCCCTACAACCATAGAACAGACACGGGCTGGGGCACCCCAATGCTGGCTGCCGGGAATGCACCAAATGTACGCTTTCTCGTCGCAGGCTTTACAGATCTCTTGCGGATGATTTCAGTTTAGTGCCTGAATTTAAAGAAGTCGGCAGAGGTCTGTTCCAAATCTAGATTGTATAGTCTTTTACTAAAGAGAACTCGTAACGCAGTACTTTTGTAATGTTGTAAAGACAGAGGGAAGCAAGGCACGAATACATGCCGCCGACCTCCAGGGGGCGCAGTAGCTGTCTGCAGCAGTGTACCTGTCCTGGGCCCCTCAACGCACTCAGACTGTTTCCCAACACACCGACAACTGAAAACGCAGGTGGCAGGGGCTTTTTGGGGACCCCGGGCAAGCAGTATGGTGTGCCTCCCTGCTTGGAACTGTTGCGACTTTATAATTTTTTTTAAATTATATAACCATTTTTTTGGGCCAATTGATAGCGCCAGGCCAACAATAGTGTTCACTTTCAGAATCCGAATCACTCAAACGGTACTTGGACATGCCCTGAAAATCCTTAATGTTGCGTTCGCCTCCGTACGGACACTTGCAGGGGGCAAGCGCAGCAAATCGGGGACACAACACGGTGTTATACCGCAGGTTTACGGAAGCGGTCACCCCGCCATTATTTACCCCTCTGAATGTCGGGAACCCTTTCTGCAAAAAACTTCATCTCAGTTGCTTGAAACTTGGGTGCATCGGATTGACGCATGCTTTCATGGAGGGAGAGCATCTGTACTTTCACGCCACGGATTTCGTGACCATGCTTCACTCGCTGTATTTGTACGGAATGTTTAAGGTTTGCATGTCGACAGTTTGGAACAGCTCTATGTTGTAATACATAAAACAGGACATCGGTTTAATATGTAATCCATTTACGGCAGCATTTCACAATTTGAGCCTTCATGTTTTAAAATGCATTCCCGCTAAGGCTTCATAGCCTATGTATTGCACTAGTAGTCGTGTGTTTAGTTCACCTTTTCGTGCACTACAAGAAGAATCAACCCCTGTGGTTTACACCATGTCAAACTACCAAAGTTACTGTTTTTAGCGTGCGGCTTTAGGCCGCTTTCGTGCTCGCAAATGACATTGCATCAGTACTACATGCAATCAATGGCCTTATCTTTTGGTGTGGCGCTTGGCATGCTTTAGTCCCATGCGTGGAACAACGTCGCCGCTCTGTGGCTATTCTATGTACTGCAAGTAAGCCAGGCACATTTGCTTCATCAATACATGTATTCCTTTGATGGCATCACCGTAGATCATATAGGCATTAGGAAAATAACTGGGTTAGTGTTCTGTATGAATCTGTCAGTCTGGTTTGTAACTCTTGTTTTGCTTCCGTTGCCCACGTTAAGCACATTTTAGTATCCTTTAATGCTGCACTTGGTAACATTCCTTTTTAATGCATGCTAATATCTCAAAGATACATGGCTTAACTACGTTAAGTCTGCATAAGCTAGCATTTGTTGCATCAGTAATTATCTTAACGGCTATGTTAATTTTATGATTGAACACTTGCCAAGACATCAGAACTGACAATGTGGATGTCTTTCATTTACTAGCATAGCTGTACCTATAATGGATTTTTGTCATCATTGTAATTTCTAGAAACCATGCCTTTCGGCAACACCCACAACAAACAGAAAATGAAGTATCCTGTAGAAGAGGAATTCCCAGACCTGAGTGCCCACAACAATCACATGGCAAAGGTTCTCACTTTGGAGATGTACAACAAGTTAAGGGACAAGGAAACACCAAGTGGATTTACTATCGACGATGTCATTCAAACTGGGGTTGACAATCCAGGTAAAACCCCAATCATTAATACTGCTTTGGAAGTTGCTTAAAACCGCTTGGGTTGGTTAATGGATGTCTTTTTTGAATTCATCAAACCTCGCTTAGGTTTGTAGAATCTACTGTCCAGTCAATTCAACTATGTGTATGTACGTGTGTATACACACACGTATGGCAACTTGGAATATGTGTTTGCATTGTTATTCAAGAGGGATTCTTCATTGGAAAAGGCGAGTTGAGGCTTTGTTATCCGTGTGGATTTGGGTTTCTTCCCCTTAAGATGTTCTCTAGCTCTCTAACATTACTTTGGAAATACTAGTTGGCTCTCCTTGTCAGGAGTAAATAGCTTTCTATAAGAAACCACATTAGGTTATGGCCACTGCAAACAGCCTAAAAATTGACTCTCTACAAGGTCTGAAGCCCTGATGTCATAAACCAGAGCCTCTCCTACTGAACCATCACATCATTGGTGCACGTATACACTGGCAGCCTACAGTACTTCCTTTTAGTGGAAGGGAAATGGTATAAGGAAAGCCATGTAAAACTGTTTCTGCATGAAGGCAGTTTTAAACAAATTACCTTTGCAAACTAGCTTTGAGTGGCTTTAATAGCTGAAGCAGTAACCCAAAATAGGCTGCATGGTGGACACACTGGATGGAGCATATGTACAGGTATGTTGTAGATTGAATGTCATTTACATGTGTTTCATCACTCATCTGAACAGATCTATAGAATATTCAAACCACAGCTGTTTACACTGTGGTCAATAGTAAGCCGTCAAACTGTTATCACTCGGGATGGCCAAATGCAGTTAAACTGGCTGCACAGTGATTTCTGCTGCCTGTTTCTGAAGTCGGTAGCTAGAAAGCCCGCAGATAGTTAATGTGCACTGTTCTCAGTGGTCTAGGTTCAGGAGGTGAATCTTTCACCAGTGCGACTATCAACGTTATAAATACAAATAAAATGGTTGACAGGACAGTCCTATGAATTTTAAACCGACTTCAACTGGGCCAGAGTTTTTTGTAACTTTTTTTTTATTTGGAAAATGTTGAATTGCTTACAATGTATGTGCTGTCTGACCTGTATTGAGACTGTTCTTATAAACTACCTGTTATATGGTAATTTCAATGTGTTCAAATTAATTCCCCTGTGAAAAGAGAAATGGTATCCACAAGGTTCTGTTTTATCCTTCTCCAGGTCACCCCTTCATTATGACTGTGGGATGTGTTTTGGGTGATGAAGAAAGTTGTGAAGTGTTCAAGGATCTCCTTGACCCAGTCATTCGTGACAGGCATGGTGGATACAAGCCAACTGACAAGCACAAGACTGACTTGAAGTTCGAGAACCTGAAGGTGAAACACCGTCTTGCCAGTGTCCTTTCAGTGCGAACTAAATGTCCAGTTAAAACACCTTAGAATAACATTTGTGAGCACTGGCTTCCTTTAAGCGTGTGCCCTAACACTTTGTATACTCCATTGGAGTAAGTTGGTACTGCCTTTATACCCTTTTATGACCTGCACCTTTGTATTTATAGATAAAATGTGTCAATGGTGAATTTTTTTCTTGCAATGTTGGGGGTCATGCAGTACAAGGGTTTATTTTCCTCGCAGTCGCCCCCCCACCCGTCTACTCCTTTCAAGCCTACTTAATGGCCTTGCCCTCCATTCCACTGTGGGTGCCTTACAGCACTTTATCCTTAAAATCAAGGCTGTGGACTCCTAGCAATAGGTGTGGTTGTAGAGTTGCTAGCCCTCAAGGCTATAGTGAGGGTGGCTGCTTTCGGCTGATACCCATTAGCGACACAGCTTCTTACTTAGGCCCTCGGACTGTCCATGTGTCTGAATCCTTCAGATTTTTCTTTCTCGTGGATGTGATCTGCTTATGCTCGTTAGCTCTTCAGGTCCTGTGGGTTGCTGGGATCCACATCTGCTTGGCCCATAGACTAATGTGAAACGAGAGACCAGAGCTGGTTTGGCTGCCTGTGAAGCACTGATCACAGATTGAGAGATGGCATACTGTCCTAAACTAGGTCTTTCATTTCTCACCCTGTGCATGTGGCAATCAGCTAGTGTGATCGCCCAGATAATGAACTCCAGATATGGAGGCTTGACTAGTGGCCTAACCCTCAACTAGAGATTGCGTTAATTCTGAGTCTCTACGTGGATACATGAGCCAGGTTGCAATTTTTAACGCAGTTTAAAACTTACCTCGGTTAATAATGCCCACTAACATTGGTACCATGGAGTTCACGGAGTTCTAAGTCCTTTCATACTCCAGTGCTATTCCGAGCAAGGTCTCCCTGAACTACCCCTCATCCCAGATCTGTAGTGGCCCCTGGGAGTCTGACCACCCTCCCTCCCTCCCCCACCCCCTCTCAAGAACTTGTCACTGAAGTCTGACTGGTAACTGGCATAATGCATTAACCAACGAGCCACCCAGAAAAGTTCCCACCGCATTACACTCAGATCCAAGCTTTAACAAATTTACTCTTTGCTAACATTCGCTGCTTTGCCTATTATGAGCTTTTCATGATGTGCTGGACAGCTGCTTTACAACTTAGACTGCACCGGAAATATGCATGTGCAGTTAGTAGACTGCAGCCGGTCTGATTTGTCTTGGATGTTGAGGAATGTATAGTGCTTTCCTTTGATGTACAAACAGGAGTCCAAAGATGCCGAATTTGACTAGTCAGTTTTGGTGATGTAGCATAGTGAGTTTCGACTATTGCAGTGGTTTAACTTTCCCCTTCTGTGGACCTTCAATTTATTACTGGAATCCAGTGAACTATAGTCTCTGGAACCCATGGCTTAAACTACTTCTATTTTGGACTGCAAAACAATGCACGCATACAAACAAAGCCAGTATTTACCAACAATGTTTAGTGTAATTCACAATCTAATATAGAAACATTTCGGTGTTGCTTATTTGTGCCTCACCCCACAGAGGGCCACAGATGAAAGGCTATTTGGTAGTTGACAATAAATACTACACTAGTATCTGTCAATCTAAATTAGACCCAAGCATGGGAAAGGCACCTGGTCATATATACCTTTTCAGTCACAGAAAGCAAGTTGTTCGTAGTTAACTTTAACCCATGATCTATATTTTCACTTTAAGGGTGGAGATGACATGGACCCCAACTATGTCCTCAGCTCCCGTGTTCGTACCGGTAGAAGCATCCGTGGGTTTTGCCTGCCGCCTCACTGCAGTCGAGGAGAGAGAAGAGCAGTCGAGAAGCTTTCGATAGAAGGTATGACTTGTACACTTCTGGCATAAACACGAAATGTTACTTGGTATAGTTCTGGTGTCTCCGCACCTTCTTTACTGCTTTTTTCAATGAAGTAAAGTGTTAAGAGTGTATCCATGTCTTTTAGCCTTGGCGAGTCTCGAGGGTGACTTGGCAGGAAAGTACTATGCCCTGAAGAACATGACCGACGAAGAGCAGCAGCAGCTCATTGATGATCACTTCCTGTTTGACAAGCCGGTCTCTCCTCTGCTGCTTGCTTCTGGAATGGCACGAGACTGGCCAGACGGCAGGGGCATTTGGTACGTTTTCAAGCTGTGTCGCTTTGTGTGAACCCTTGGTCTGGGAAGTCTTTTGTGAAAATCTCAATTTACCCTCCAACATTGCTTGAAAAATTTCTTACTTCATTCATTTCAAACCTAATATTTGACATACTTGACCATACCCTGATACCTCAAGCGTGTTAGTCCACTTAATGCTTCAATACCTTCATATAAAAGGGTTTACAATTGCACTTGCAGTAACTTTCAGTTCCTGTATACATACAATAGCTTAATTAACAAATCATGGTTTGGTGAAATTGTGCAATATTTGAAAAACTGGATGTTAAGAGTCATATGGTTGCTTATGTGAAACTGTTGGGAAATTTCCTCATATGCAGACTTACTCTTAACGAAACACCTGCTTCAGGTATGGAGTGCATGGCATTTTCTTAAAGCAGTCCCCTATACGTAAAGCAGGTGAAAAGCAGAAATATAATTCACACGACTTTCACGATTGTAAGGAAAATCGTCCAGGCCTATTTAGTGCAACCTGAAGTTAGACGTTAGTCTACCTGTTTGGGACCCAGAACGTTCTACAGACTCCTGGCTACCTTGCCCCAGGCCATGTTGCACCGCGTGTACATGTACAACCACATAACACTACTTGTATATCTTTTTTAGGCACAACGTCAACAAAACTTTCCTTGTCTGGATCAATGAAGAGGATCACCTGAGGGTAATTTCCATGCAGAAAGGTGGCAATATGAAGGAAGTCTTCCAGCGCTTCTGCACTGGGCTGACCCTGGTAAGTATGTATTTTGCCTTATGGGTGCTGCAAGCCTCTGGGGTTTTTAACATGCATGCTGCTAGACTAATACATATGTATGCTTTTTGGTTTTACATTGCCAGCATTAAGATGTAATCTCTGTCCTGAAAGAAGCCATCTATAGCCAAGCGGCCTCAAGAAATTTCCCTTGCTTTAGAACATTACTGTAGAGTAGTTCAGTACAAATCGATACGGCTGGTTATTTAAAGAATCGGCATTGGATAAATGCTTGGAAAACTAGGCAGATGGAACACTTTCTACACTGTATGAACTCTGCGGTAATATTTGCTTGGAGCCCCAGCTGAGGATGGAATGATAGCTGAGCTTGCTAGTGTGGAGCTTATTTAGCAAGGCTGGGAAATGGACATGCATGTCAGTATTTAAGTGGCCTTTTGACTCGTATGGTGGCTAAGCAGGAGTGACTTAATCACTGAAGTACATGTAGAACGTACATTTGTTATCTAGCATGTAGACCCAACTGTGGGAAAGAACAGGTCCTACATGGGGCCGGACTTTTTTGGTGGGCTGCCAAGCCAGGGGCTGATTTCACTGCGGTGGGGGGCTGACTTAGTTGATGGGGACATGCATGTGCTTTTCAATTAAGCAAGCAAAACAAATGGTTTTAAAGCCTACTTTAAAACCATTTGTTTTTCTATTGTTTACTTAAGGCCCAGTGGCCAGTCCGGCCCTGGCCTACAGTACAATTCATACCCTGAAGGGTCAGGGGCTTAGCTTCAGCATTTTGGACATGGAATCTGCTGATTATACACACTGGCAACAAGTGATTAGTTTATTGCAGTGTCCGTAGGTCTGTATGTCTGCAGTCGAAGTAAATCTTATTTGGAGTGACGGATGCTACTCTAAGACAATCCTACTACAAACGTAAATAAACCAAGTCCCACTTTTTGGCTTGGTGCCAATACTGAAATGGGGGAAACATAGTGACCACCTAAACATTGCTGTTGCCACCACAGGACTGTCTGTTGGTGTAGATAAAGCAACCGCTGATTAATGACCATCATTGGATTTGAGAATTAAACTCCATTCGCTCCACTTTTACTCTATGGTCATGCTGATAATACTGATCTGAAAGTTAAATCCAATCTCACAGCCAAAGCGCACTATTTGGGGGCAGGGGTTGTTAATGCTTATGCTTTGACCATCACCTAAACTCATGTCCTTGCTGTTATCTTTTCAGATTGAGAAGCTGGTCAAGGACAAAGGGTACCAGTTTATGTGGAATGAACATCTTGGGTATATCCTCACTTGCCCATCCAACCTTGGCACAGGCCTCCGCGCTGGTGTTCACGTGAAGCTGCCAAATCTAGGAAAACATGAGAAGTTCGGAGAAGTCCTGAAAAGGCTACGGCTCCAGAAGCGAGGAACAGGTAAGCATTATTTATTTTGGATGGCATTCACTCGTGACTTGGAGCTATTGGGAGTGGAGGGCTGTGGCCTTACTTGACCATGGTTACCATGTGATGCTGGGCTAGTGTCAGCCATCGAGTTTAGTGCAGTGTTGTGAAGCATAAGGTAAAAGACTCCACTCTGAAACATGCCTATCCGTTTGTCACACTTAACGAGTCTTCTCCCCTCATCATTGGTTCTTAAAGTTGTTAGTTTGTGTGGACTGATGAAATATCCAATAAAGGTGTCTCCCTTTAATAACCTCGGATACGTTGGCTACATTAACGTATAACTGGACACGATTAATCCACCTGGGCACGCTCCGTGGTGGTCTAGATGTGTTAACTGATAACAGTACTATTAAACATGAATTCTGTATCTGTTGCCTCTAAGGAAAAGTGATACTTCATTTGTGGTCCAAGAAGTACATCTTGGTTTGGTCTTTTGGAAGAATATCTTGATTGAGACTGATTGCTCTACCTGTGAACATGAGTATCCATTTGCAGGACTGTCCAGTAAAATAGAGGTAAATGCGGACCACCGACTTAACTGCTTTTGTGTTCCTTCCTTTCAGGTGGGGTAGACACTGCTGCTGTTGGAGGTGTATTTGATGTTTCCAATGCTGATCGCCTCGGCTTTTCAGAAGTAGAATTGGTACAGATGGTGGTGGATGGTGTAAAGCTGCTGATTGAAATGGAAAAGAACTTGGAGAAAGGCCAGTCCATCGACTGCCTCATACCCGCTCAGAAATGAGAAATATCCATTCCATGCTTCTATTTATTAAATTGCAAACACTCCAAAAAGACCTTGATCAAAATGCCCACCTTATGTAACACCGTAGGAAAAGTCTTCCATCCGTCTGTGCTTAGAGATTTATTTTTTTGACTGCTGAAATGTCACTAAAAAAATAAAGTATTGTTTTGCCTGATTTGTTGTGGTCCATTAATCTAGGCCAAATGTACACATGCCTGCATAATTTTATGTATTGCAGCTGGCCTAAGTATCTATGTATCAGATTTTCTTTT
This sequence comes from Lissotriton helveticus, assembly GCF_964261635.1. Classification (NCBI taxonomy): domain Eukaryota; kingdom Metazoa; phylum Chordata; class Amphibia; order Caudata; family Salamandridae; genus Lissotriton; species Lissotriton helveticus. The sequence continues at coordinate 439,087,616 of NC_136070.1, read as the reverse complement.
TTTGGTCTCTCTGCCAGGAGGTCTTGGGCCACATTAACATTTCTTGAACTAAACTAGTTGGTCTTTGTTGGAACCAAACTTTGTCAGGTCACCTAGGGTAGCCTGGCCTAGGGTAAGACACAATCATTAGAGGCACATGTGTAAAGGTTGCAAACCACCCAGCAATAAATTAACGCAATTTCACTCAAAGGACGCTACACCAATGTTGGACAAATACGAGCTTGTGTATAAAAATACTATTTGCTCTTATCTTTTAGAAATCACAGTTTAGTACATTAGTTTGTCTTGAAAATAATAATAATACTTTTAAAGCTGCTAAATCATATCACCCAGCATCAACAGTAGAGTACATTACATTATACTCCAAACTTTACTGACTGACTTCTCTGAAGTGCTTATACATTTACCCCCCCCCCCCCCCCCCCCCCTCTGTACCTTTAACCACAAAGAGGGTGCACACCCAGTGAGAAGTGTAGGAAATACACAAGTTCTATATTTTCACCAGTAACTTCTATGAGGATCTTATAATTTTCCTTAGACCAAAGGTACTCTCAACACCACATTGGCAGTTGCTTTTACTCCCAGGTTCTGATTAAGTGGCTTCTTTTCCCTGGACTGGCAATTGTTTAGGTTTGCGCCATCAAGCTACTCCCCACCTCATGGAACACAGTGGAAGGAAAAACGAACAGTGAGCCAGGGCACTTTTCATATGCACTAGAACTAATTTTCCCCAGAAGGGGAAGACCTTTTCTTGAACCCCACTCCTCTAACTCACAAGGTGATTAATCCCTGGGAGGGAGTGCTCAGTTTTCCCCTTCACCCACTCACTCCTTACTGTCTTGTGGGGGCTGTATTGCCCGAGTCTTCAGGTATCTGGGCTGACAGACGGCTCTTTAGAGGTCCCAGCCGGCAGCTGTCGAGTCCGCTACTTCCCGCCCAGCCAGCTGCTCAACTCTGTGCTGGCGCGGGTAGAAGCGGTAATGCCAATTCCCCTCTTCCCAGGGACGATTGAAGTCTTTCTGCCTCCTCAGCCACTCGCTCTCTGGGCTGGTGCAGGCAGGGCGCGCCTCCGCTGACAGGAGCCGCTCTATACCGTGCTCTCGTTTCCGGCCGACTCCTCCTCTCAGAGCCCGTCGGCTCCACCGGTCATGCGCAGGGGTGCAGTGTCTCCTCAGCGGAGATCGTGCTCTACTGACGGCGCCTCCCCTTCCGCTACTCTCACTCCGGGACCGGGGAAAAACACACAGGGCTGCTCCTGCAATAAGCGACTTCCTCGCTTCACTTCTCCCCTCTCCACGGTACCAGTGGCCACAGCTCTGCTCCTGCACTGCTCACCACGCGCTGGTTTGGGGGTAGACCGGTTCAGCCTCACCTCGCTTCTGCTCCCTCAGCGCTGGCTCCTCTCCACAGCCAGAAATCAGCCACAGCAAGTAAGAGATGACACTCTGTGGGATTTTGTTACTAGGGGGAAGCCACGGCAACCGGAGACATAATTCGATTGACGAGCTGAACAAGGGGGGGGGGGGGCACCAAGATTAACCCCTCCTCTACTGGACAACTCTCAGCATTAGTCTCTCTAAAGTCCCTCTACTGGGCAGAGGACTGCGCTCCGCAGCGCTGCAGTCTCCTCCTTTTCACACCCCTGTATTTCTAGACTAGGGGTTGGTCAGGCACCCAGGGTCTCCAGCCATCCAAAGCAGCAGGGTCAGGACAAATAACCCAAGGGAGGAAGGGTGGTAAATCAATAGGTCAACCCTTTGACTATCCTACCCCCACCTTCAGCTACAGCCTGTCCTCCAGCTGACTCTCTCTAGTAAGACAAAATGGCTGACCAGCATTCTGCCTTTTATAGGCTGACCCTCAGAGGTCCAGAAGGTTCTGGAATGCCCTACTCTATCCTATGGGACAGATTCTAGGTTTGTCAGTTGGTAGCCACCATTTTGTGACTCCAACTATTTTCCTATCAGGAAAGGCCTCTAGGCCTGAGGTAAACTATGAGGGTGAAAGAACACCTATCCCCTTGACCAACACCTTGAAAAAGCTAGTGAACACAAAAATTAATAAAGGCATGAGGGGCAAAAAGGGGACAAAATAAATAATAAATTGGAGGGTCTACGCAAAAAAATCAGACCGGTCTAACAGTCTTGTAACATTGTAGCCCAGACTAAATTATTTTTTATGTAGCGCTAGCTAGAACCGGGGGTATTGGAGCGCTTTAATGGGTGTAATATGCTGACGTAGGATTACAAAGGGATTACATCTTGGAATTGCTTAGTCTGGGGAAGGACCTTATCTGGGGAGTTTGTGTGCTCTGAAGGTGAGCGAAAAGTGATCACTTATAAAGAAGCACATGGCTTAAGGCTGTTTCTCAGTGCAGTGTAGTTCCTATAAACCTATATTGGTGTCCAGGCTGATTCCAGACCCTGGGTATGTTTGCCTGTATATCAGCTAGCTCACAGTGCCACTATAAACACCTCTTACCAAGGAGAGAATAGTTTTTGGTAACTATTGAACATGACAACTGTCCCAACAGGGCTTGTGGAAACAGTACTTTTTGCTCAGTCACTCGTGCGCATTTTGTCATGTTTATACAACAAATAAACGGTGGGAAAGTTTTCAATAAGCATTTTTTGAACCAGGGTCATCATGCCAGTGCAAAATAGGTGTGCTGACACCACCGTAAGACAAACTGATATAATTCTAAACACCAACAGGGGTGAAAGGATGGTAGATTCCTACCAAAGTGCTAATACAGGTATGTATAAAAATACATGACCGTAATGTGTAATCCTACGATGCAACCCTAACTAACATACCTAGTATGCAGGTGTAGTGACGAGAATCTCCTTGGGATAAAGCCAACACCATTACCTGAAGTGAAGCACTGAGACTCCTCCTTGGTCTCGAGATGGACACCCTGCGAGGGATGTCAAACCACTGTGCTGGTGTGTCCTGGAACCTCCTTACTTTTGTTAGTGTCAGCATGGAAGTCCTTTTTTTCACCAAAGATATGGCTTTATATACCGAAGTGGTACCCTCGGATCTACCTTGCTGTGTCATGTCGGACTAGGATGACAGAAAGAATGACCCTCATACATGGGTATTATGCAGGAGGTGGTAGTCCTGCTGAGATTCCAAGAATCCTCATTCATAATGAGGCTAGTTTTGGGGAAACCGCCACGTAATTGAAGCAGTACTGAACTAGGTAAAAGGTCACTACAAAGAATTTTATGTAGTGTAATGGCAGGGTAAATTTAGGTGAAGGGTTTGGTTACTATCTGAGCCTATAATCTGGGTACCTATATGAAAATAACACCCACTCATCATCCGAATGAACAACCAACTAAATGAACTTCTAAAATGTAGAAAACTAAACTTCTGTAAAAGGCTAAAACTCTAGCATAAGCGTTCGAAGTCTATTAAAATTGTTCTTGTATATTGTCTGAACCATGAGTGCCTGAAAGACATGCTGTTTAGCAAGAGAAACAATTTTTTTTTCTTTTAAAATTCCAGATTTGGGTGTTTTGAAAGGGCCAACATTTTCCCAGCACACTGAGCCAAATGTTTGTTTCCTGTCTGGGAGATGCAACATCACTGTTGCTTGCATTCACACAGTCCCTGCAACACCTTACAGAACAGTTCAATCAAGCACAAATCTTCTGTATTACCCACATCGATGCTGGGCAAGTCTATATGACAGCCATGGTCTGAGTGCTTGTAGAGGAGCCGGTCTCACTTCCAACAGGAGCTGAAGTGTCCTGTGGCGGCTCTAAAGAATGCGGACATCAACATGGGAATACACTGAGGACACAGCATTACATGGGCTGTTATCTGGTCCAGTAAAGCATCCACGTCTGGTGGTGCAACCAATGGAAGTGTTCGAGATCCAACATGCATTCTTGTCTGCAAAACAGGCATTGGAGGACAGGCAAAACAGTCAATCCAGACTGGCTAAAACAATTGGAACCAAGATTTGCTTAGTTCTCGAAGGCGCGGTGTACCCAGATGGAGTACCATGCGATCACTGTATCGGTGATCCAAGAGCGGTTTCCCATCTCCTTGGTGATTGGGACATCCATTGCATAGCACAAATTACAATCCGGATTCCTGCTATTAGTAACTGGATTTGCAGAAGTCCAAATGCTTCTGAATACAAAGTGTATGAAGGCTGGAATCGCTCACTGTCTGAAAGGTGCTCAACACTCAAACCTATGATTGCAAATAGGTGTAATATCCTTCATATCAGACATGTTTAAGATTCGTTGGCCAATTTCTGTGAAATGGAACAAGGAGTTTGTTTGTACTACTGCCTATATCTCTGCTGAGGACCATACAACCTGAAGATCCAGTCTCTTGGGTGGAGGTGAAGGGCATGGTTGTCTGTAAAAGGATGGCTTTCATTTGGCTGAGTATCAAACCATATAAAGGAAACATTCAATGTAGGCCATAACGGAGCCTCCCTGACTGTGGGTTGGTGGAAACGATGCTTGCATACAAGAAACTCTGAAGCTTACAGTGACCAGATATGTGATGCCCAGAAGTATCTCACAACAACCATGATCACTTCAATTTCATGAAGTTTCTCTGCAGCTTCCTGTTGAATTTCCAGATTTTATTATAAACTGCGTATAAAATGTTTTGGGCGTAGTTTTTGGGTACCCGATAAGTCCCGTAAATCCAGGTCTTCTGATAGTAAGGATAAGTGTTTCTCTTTGGCTAAAAACCCAGACACTATCCCATTGAGGCATAACCTCCCAAATCTGTATGTCCCCACCCTGGATGTTCTTGTACATAGCATTGGTCTGGCCTATGCATACCACCCCTGAATCTTGACTGGCAGCTATTTGTGTCTGTGTGCCAAAATAACCATTCCTTCCAATTTGAAGACTAATTGTATGAAATGGTATATATGCTATCATCCCCACAATGTTGCAAAGTTTTGCCACCCCTCAAACATGATTGTGAGGGGATCTGAGGTGTGTTCAAATCTTTGTTCTTGGCTAGTCCAAGACAGGAGGACTGTTGCAGTGTTCAGTAATGATCTGCTGTGGAATGAGGCATGCTCTAAACAGTGCTTCTGTTCCCTGAACTTGCCAATCCTTTGAAACCCAGACTGATTTTATCTCTATAGTGTCCTTCCATAAGTCGAAACCTTGCCCAGACAGTTGGGAATTAACAGTAAATATGTTTGGGAGTTGGCGTATTTTTCAATGCAGTTGTAGGTGCAACCATATAGTAAAATTAGGTCGGGTCAGAAATGTTAACCCTGAAAAATAAAAACTTCTGTGCAAACGTTTGTGAACTACCTTTCAGTGGTGTTGGGCAATGTTTACATTGGTGGTATGTAAAAAAAATTATGTGTGGTACTGGTTTTATTTAAAAAGGGATGACCATAATGTTGGTAACAGTACTTGTCGTAATCAGTTGTGTCCTCTAACATTTCTATGCTTGGAAATGCAGCGGTTTGCTCTAAATCGGACAACAAATATACAGTTTGAAAATCCCAATCGTTGGAAAATGTACAGGAGGTAATATCATTTAAAGACATTTTGAATACATGACTTCTTTTCAAAAGTTCAGTGGGACCCAATTCATCATATGAAACTCTGTCCCAAACTATACCATCAGGAATTGGAACAGCTGTAATGTTCATGAAGGACATGTTTCTATGTTCACAATGAGATGACGTATGAGGTTTCAGGATCAAGTTCACATTTGATACTGCAGAGCGTAATGGGAGATAGTTTCCATTCATGAGTAAGCAAAAGACAGTCACCAGGCCAATCAAGAATAGAAAAAACAGCATTCCAGTTATCCAGAGCTATAGCCATGGTGAGACTAGCTAAGTCTTTTTCATATTAGAAGTCATGAAGTTGTGGTTTATGGGAAACTGGAGCTGGTGTTTGTTTTAGGTTCACTGGGATCAAGAGAACTTATCAAAATTGATTAAGTAGCCAGATGCAAGTCTATCTATTTTTGGTAACGCAGCAGGTTTTGATGAACTGGCAGACACATCGTGAGGAGGTATATTTATGTAGATATCGGTGGTAGGCCGAATTGATATTTGTCTTTCATTTGTATTTTGATCTATTTCAACAGGAACGAGTTCCATTTCATTGTTGGAAAGTCCATCATTTTGGTGACTCTTCAAATTTTGAGTCTTTCTGTCTGAACTTCCTGTATGGTAGTGAGAAGAGTCTGCTACCCAGGAGCCCTACTATTCAGTATCAGCCACATTGTGTGGTTTGATCAGATCGATGGAGACCAATCTCTCTTCTTTTTTGCCGGCAGGAGAAGTACTGTTCTTGATCCTTCTACAGCCAGGACAGGCTTTCTGTAGGATGGCACAAATTCTTTCATGTCCACAAACTTTTCTCTGACTGGATCCCTTACTTTTGGGATCCAGGCAAGTCTTTCCTTGACTTCCCCAGTGGCGGTAAGTTTTACTAGCATGTTGCCCAGAACTCATTGGGATCCTGCAAAACTGCCAAACATTTGATGTCCAACGGTTTTTTATCTGCCACTGTGCTTTCATAGTCTAGATCATGTTCCCACATTCTCGTTCAAAATAGGACTTTGTAAGGAGTGACACCACCTAGGGAACTTCTTGGCATATTGTTGAGCGCCATCTAGACCCCATATAGGTGATTGATCCAACTACCACCCAAACCTAATACTCTTGCTGTTAAAGATTGCTTTAAGTCACGGTTTTTCCTCTCCATGACCGAATTTCCCTCTGGATGGTACGGAGAGGAGTACAGTAGTGCACCAGCCAAACTTCCCATGGCTTCCTTGTAAACCCTATAGCTAAACGTGGGGCCACAGTCTCATTGTAGGAGGCAGCAGTGGTCCAAGTAGTTGAAGTTGAAAGTACTTATGAAGCGCACGTAGACCAAGCGGTTTCTTGGCGCTGAGGACATGAGTGAGTAGGAAGATGCCCGCTCAGCAAAAGCTTGCAAGAAAAGTCAGGTCTTCAGAGCCCTACGGAAGTCCAAGTAAAGGACAGTGGTCCCTAATACTAAGGGGTAAAGAATTCCAAAAAGGAGCCAAGAAGGAGAAACTCATGCCGCCATGTTTGTTTCTTTTACAGCGGGGAATGCACAGAAAATGTTTAGATGAAGACCGAAGGTCACGGGTAGAGACATAAGGCTTGAGTTTAGCGGCTACAAAAGCAGGAGCTAAGGCCTTAAAAATCAAACCGCCAAGTTTAAAAAAGGAGTGTTCAGTAAGTGGGAGCCAATGTAAAGTATTTAGAAGCGGAGTGATGTGGTGGTGTCTGGGAAGTTTGTAAACCAACCTCGTCGCCTGATTCTGGATTACCTGGAGACGGCGCAGCTCACACACCGGTATTCCAACGTACAGAGCGTTACCGTAATCCAGATGAGATATAACCATGGCTTGCAAGATTAGTTGGAGTGCCTCATTGGAAAAAAAGTGGGAAAGGTTGAGAAAGCAGGATGAGACCACTGCACTGACTTGATTGTGCATGGAAAGGTCGCTGCTAACTTTAATACCGAGGCTTTTGACGGAAGCTGAGGGAAAGGGGGAAGGGCTAAGGGAAGGGGGGCCAAAAAGTGGGGTACCAGGGACTGGGGACACCACCCGTAAGTACAATCTCAGTCTTATCGGGATTGAGCTTAAGCTGGTTGGAGTTCATCCAGTCGCTGATAAAAATCCTAACTGATTGAAAATTTGAGACAGAAGAAGAAGAGATGTTAAAAATAAGTTGGAGATCATCTGCATAATTAAATACTGTGACATCCAATTTTTGAATAGCAAAGATGAGAGGGAAAATATACAAATTAAAAAGAAGAGGAGAGAGAAGAACCTTGGGGGACCCCACAGATGACAGGTTGAGGTGCTGCAGAGAAGCCGGCCAGCTGAACGGCTGCTGACGGTTCTCCAAAAATGAGGAGATCCAGGCCAGGGGGCCAGCACTCTTGACACAGTCGATCAGGATGGTATGATCGACCGTGTCAAAGGTGGCCGAAAGATCCAGGAGAACCAAGGCCTGAGTGGAATTGGCTTTGGCATTTGCTCTACATCTGAGTTCATCCAGCACAGAGAGTATGACAGACTCTGTGGAATGCGCGGGGCGAAAGCCCGCTTGATAGGGATCTAGAACGTGTGTTCTCAATGAAAGAGCTGAGGCAAGCTGTGACATGGCTTTCTAAGATTTCCCCCAAGAAGGGGAGCAAAGAGATAGGGCGGAAATTAGAGGGAGAGGACAGGTCGGCCCCTGCCTTCTTTAAGATGGGAATAATTTTAGCGGATTTAAAAAGGTCAGGGACCGTCCCCAATGAGAGAGTTGTTAAGAAGTGCCAAAGGGGGATCAGAACAAACAGAAAATACCTCTTTTAATAGATAAGCAGGACAGCTATCGGTGGGAGAACCAGATTTGACTTTGGTAAGTAGAGAGATAACATTTTCCCTAGATATGAGGGAACTGTTCCAGAAAGTGAGAGTTGGGTGAGGGATCAGGGCAGTGGAAGTTGGGTGGAGGAGAAAGGATATTAGCTTTAATAATACTGATTTGATCAATGAAGTACTCATTGAGAGAATTACAGAGGGCTTGTGAAGGGAGAGGCTTAAGGGTGGCTCTTGCAGATGTGGACAGGTCATGAACGATGGAGATGTCTTTGGGCTTGTTCGCAGACAGTAGAATTTTTGAGGTGAAGTCTGATTTAGCCTGAAGAATAGCTTTTTTGTAGTCGTGTAGCAAAGTAAGGTATAGTGATTTTAAGGCTGGGCAGTATCTAAGCCTCCAGCGACGTTCAGCTTGCCTGAGGGCCAGTTTTTTAAATTTTAACTCAGAAGTGAACCATCGGTTGGAGTCATGGAGGCAACGGGTCTTGAGGTGTTTTAAGGGGGGGGGCAATTGATCGCAGGCCGAGGAGAGCCAGTTGTTGATTGCGTTGGCCTGGGAGTGAGGGGAAAGATCGTGTAGATTAGGACGTGAACATGAGAGGGAAGAACAAAGGAGAGATGTGTCCACTCGTCCCCAGTTTCGGGCCCAGGTTTGGAAGGGAGCAGGAGTTTACTAACCTCCACGAGGTCAAAGGAAAATGAAATAAAAAAGTGGTCAGACCAGGGACATGGGCTAGTGATCGGGGTGGGGATGTTCAAATTGATTGACCAGACCTGGTCAAGGATATGGCCATGAATATGGGTCAGGGAATGTATGTGCTGGGAGAGATTAAGGTTACAGAGGAGATCAGTAAACTCTTTAGAATGGGGGTCCCCCCGAGGGTCGGAGGGCCAAAAGTTAAAATCGCCCAGCACCAAAAGGCGAGAGTTGTTAACAAGCGTAGCCAGCAGTTCCCCTACTGTCAGGGAGAAGAGGGGCATGGGCTGCGGTGGGTGGTAGAAAAGAAAACAAGCTAAAGGAACAATAGAGGTGGAACGAACAACAAGGAAATCGACCGATGCAATAGTAGGGAAGGGTATAGGCAGAAACTGGAAAGACACAAGCAAGTGGTCTTTTAGTAGTTGTGCCTGCGCTGGACATGCCACGATGGAACCCTTCATCTGCTGACAGATGTCGCACTTTAAGACAAAATTCATCTGTTTAGTTAAACCTGGCCACCAATAGCGTTGTTTAGGTAAGGAAACTGTTGCAGTAACTCCTGCATGTGAAAAACCCAGACCTTCATGTGCAGCTGGTATTAAGCCTAATCTGTGTTCCATGTTTGGTATTACTCTGTAATTTGAGCATACGGAATGTTATTTTCATCTAACTTGTAGGAGTACTTGAGTGGAAATGTTTTTGGTATGGCTGAGCTGTTTTTGCGTGAAGCAGTGACGACTACCATTAGTTCATACTACCCCTTTTGTCTTTAAACCCATTTTGACCCCAGTAATGAGGATATTCATTGTAGTACTGGACAGTCAAAAGAATTGTACAGTGTGGGAAATTCTTGATCCGTATTTATTAATGCCAGTAACAGAGCTTTTAATTCTGCTGGCTGCACTGTGCAGTCTCCTAGAGATTGTGTCTTCGTACTGCTAGGATGGAACTTGCCTTCCTGCATACGGCCCTTCACAATTGCACACACAGTGCTGTATTGTTTACTTCCTATGGCCGGCTGAGCAGATCCGTCAGTGTAAATAATATATTCATACTGATCTAGAGGCATTATTTCATTCGGGATAGGATATTTTTGTTTGTATTGCAGAAATGCTTGCATTTTAAGTGTAGAGTCAAACTTGTAAGCTACATCTGTTCCAGTGAGAGAATTAGCCCATTGTATCCATCTTGGATGTAAAGCTTTAGAATTTGAAACACTTGCTTTTGTGACAGCCTCTAAGGCCGGTAACAGAGGTACGACAATTATTTGTTTCCCCCTGAGCCAGTGCTCTCTCTCACCACAGCAATCTGTACTGCTGTCAGAATTTGTTCTATGGAAGCAAAATGCATTTGCAAGTTTGTGTAGAAGTGAGATTTATATGCTATGGGTACTGTTTTGCCTTCATTGAAGGATAGGTAAGTATACCCGGATTTACCCGCTTAAACACTGTTCACCAAATTTGTGGTGTTTACATGTGTGTGTAGGTGTTTTGAAGCTTGTAAGGAACGAGTGATATCTGTGTTCCTGTGTCTTATGCCTAATTGAAAATCTAGGTTTAACTTTTTCTGCGTAATCTAAAAAAGTTCTGACAAAAAATGCAAGAATTCCAACATGGATTGCAAGTTTTTCAACGATTTAGGAGGTTGGAGCAGAGCACACTTTTCTAAAAAGTTAGCTGCCAGGTTTTTCCCTTCACTTGAAAGCTCATATCCCAAAAATAGTACATTGAGATGGGCTATTTTTGATTATTTTTAAATTGAATTTGTAGCCCACAGAAGCGAACCCCAAAATTATGTTGTTCACCTGGGTCAAGTGATCCATTAAATCATCATCCATCAGATAAAGGTCATCTACATAGGACACTACCTCTTCATCCAATTTCTAAAGTAACTCTGTTACTCTAGCTGAGAACAACCCAGGGCTATTCTTACACCCTTGGGGGAGACAACAGAATTGACGCTGAGAATGCTGTCAAATATCTGCTTTCAGGCACTCTATTCTGCCAGAAAAAGCCATTGAGATATCTAATGTTTTGTATTTTTTCCGCAAAATGCTATTCATTTATTAATGCGGCACTGTGTGCATTTTGTACTGCAAATGTTTTAGGGCATGCGTTTAGATGTCTGTAGTCTAAAACTAGATGGTTTGAATTATCTGGTTTCATTACAGGAGTCAAAGGCTTATTCATTGAAGAGGTGTAAGTTTCAATTACTCCCTGGTATTCAAGTTGATCTAAAATCTCCCTGACTTGTTTTTTCGCATCTTGTTTTATTGGCTAATGTCTCTGTGGAGTTGGAGTAGTTTCTACTGGGATTACATGGTGAGGTGACTCAGCATCCCACCCAACATGGTTGCAATATAATGCTGGATCAAGTGCTACCGCCCACTCCTGCGCGTATGAATGTTTAAAGTATACTGAAATGAGTTCAGAAAAAGCTGGCAAAATTATCGTCTCTCTCTTTGGGCACTCCATAACAATTTCAGGCGGCCAATCTTTTTCAGCCAAAAGGATGTCATCTATAAGTCAGGTTCTCCCAAAAGAGACCTTTAATTTTTCTGGGTTTGTCCCCCTCCATTTGGAGAGTTAATGGATGTAACGTATTCGGAACATTTACCGTCGTATCCGGTATCTCCACCGTGATATGTTCATTCAACTTCGCTGTCACCAGAAATTCCATCAGGTTCTGGCGAGCTATTGTTACTTCTGCTGCGCTGTCTAGCTTAGTCAGAGCCCATTTCCCATTCAGAAGTTGAGTCCTCAGAATTCTGGGCAAGTCTAACTTAAAGACCTGTTACCTTCTTTTTAGGTCTCACCTGAGCCAGCGCATTTGCTGGTCTGGCGAGACATTTAGTAAGTGGGCTTTAAAAATCCGACCACATGCTTTTGCTAGTGGCCTAAAGCTTGGGGTTACGCGCACAGGCATCATCTGGCTTTCCATCATGGCTCATTAAGCGCAGCGCTCGCGGCACCCTTACAGCGCAATCCCTTTCGCCGCCGCCGCACACTCGCGTGCTTTTTTAAATTTCCTTTTTGCGCGCGCACAAACTCCCAGGCTTGTTATATGTAACCTCTACTAGAATGCGGATGAGTTCCATTTTGACTGCTTGAGAAGCTTTCCGGTAAAAAAACTTGCCCAATGCACTTCATGCTCATCAAGTGTACAGACTTTCTCTGAGCACGATCCAAATACCCTTAACCTGGGGAGGGGGCGGAAGCAGCCATTCATTGAGGCTTGTGGGTTCATCTCCTGACAGACAGGGAACAAGGCGACGCCATTTTATTCCGGGGTGTCACATTCCACAGAACCCTAACATTTCACATGAGAAGTGAAAAATCTTATTTGGAAGGTATGTCTGGTATGTTGTATTTCTTTTTTTCTGTACACTTTACAATGAAGACGTGGAATCCGTACAATTCAGCCAGGGTTACGTATTCCGCCATACACATCAGTACCTGTTGGAGCTGCTGGAGGGGCCGCCTAAAACTTTATTTCTATGTATCTTTGCTTGACCTGTGTTCACTAAGTTATTTCTCTCCAGTTCTCTGAGCTTTTGGTGTTAAGTATTCTCTGTTATATTGTTCCATTTGTTGGCACACATCCTATGTAGAGTGCTCTGGGACCGTCCTGGCTTTGGCCCTCCTTGTATAGATGCACATGCAAATAGAATAATTACTTATTATCGTAGTTATTACTAACATTCAAATTATTATTTGTAACTGCGAGTAATTTAAGTTTTACATAATCAATGCATGTGCTTCGTTATGATTACATCCATTATTTCATATGGAACATGTGGTCGCATGGAACAAATGGATCCATTTAGATCGTGAGTGAAGTGTGACGCTAGGACTCTTCATACGCACAGCTTAAACGAGGAAGGCGTGCAAAAAGCGCCGAAAGGACCAGTCCGATACGCCAGCCTCTGATTTCTGCCAGCAAATCTTTTTTCCCAGTTATTTGTTCATTTGGCATTGTGCTCAGCATGTTTTGGCCACACATAAGCCACGTTTTAAAACTGATTCTATGATTGTATCCAGAGCTAGCGCCTAGAGGCGGTTTAATTGGACGTTGTGTTCTAACAAGGGCCCTTATGATTATCTTGGCGTCGCACTGGACTGCGTGTTCAAAGTGCCCGCAGCTCCCACAGACAGGCAGCTCTGCTGTTCGGTGCCCTTGTGCAACAGGGCTTGCAATTATTTGCTTTGTGCAAATAGGGGCTGCAGATCCGACCTGCTACCGTTATATTAACATTCCTGCTCCGGCTTTGGAGCCCCTCTTCTTCTGCTGTCATCGGCATGCACACCCGCAGGCCCTTTTATTATCTATTGCAACTAACTCTAACTCCTCGTGCCCTTTTCAGCAGACGCAGCTTCTTCCCCAAAGCCCCCACCCTCACCCCACACTTATCTGGAAGAGCCCTTTATCCCAAACGGAAGGAGGGGTGTACTATCAGCAGTAAATGTTCCATTTACATTATCTTGGCTCTTTGTTCGCCATAAGTTGGCAGGGTATGCTCAGACGTGAGTCTCTTGCTCACTTTGCAACTGGATTCAAGCAAGCCTGGCTGAAGACGGCTGTAATGCCAGAAACCGGTCCTAGGAAGCTTGTTTCCAGTCCAGGGAAAGCATGGCTTGGCAGTTCGGGCTGGACTGTTCCCATGAGGCACCGGATCAAACTGATTTGCATATGGCCATGTCTGAACTGGGGTGGCAGAGTGGGCTAAAGAACAGTGATGGATTAAACCCAGATCTGTTGACTGGGTGTGAGTGTTTGATTGGCTCAGATGCTCCGTCCATCACCACCCCCTTTTGTACCGCTTTGATCGCCATAAGTTAGCAGGGTATGCTCAGACGTGAGTCCCTTGCTCACTTTGCCACTCGATTCAAGCAAGCCTGGCTGAAGACGGCTGTAATGCCAGAAACCGGTCCTAGGAAACTTGTTTCCGGTCCAGGGAAGGCAAAGCTTGGCAGTTCAGGCTGGACTGTTCCCATGAGGCACAGGGTCAGACTGATTTGCATATGGCCATGTCTGAGCTGGGGTGGCAGAGTGGGCTAAAGAACGGTGATGGATTAAACCCAGATCTGTTGACTGGGTGTGAGTGAGTGATTGGTTCAGATGCTCCGTCCATCACCACCCCCTTTTGTACAGACAATCCAATTACATCACCTCTCTTGCTTACATACGGAGAGGGGTGCTCCGACCTGACCCCCAACTCATCCCAGAAATGAAATGCTATGAAGGGTTTTATGACGAGGAGTCTTGATTATCGGGTTCATGGCTAGAAGCTCGAAGCTGCATTCAGTCACATGCAGCACTGTAGCACCAAGAAAACATGTGCATGCTCAACTTGGTTTTCTTCCGAAATATTCGAGTAAAAGTGCACTTTTGTAGGGTTGCCTGCCAATATGAGTGGGGATGCCGAAGATCGTTTTGCTGCAGTGGGACTGAAAAAGAAAAGGCTCTGTAGCTCAGTGGGTTGAGCGTTCACTGATCAGATTTTTATGAAATCTGCAAAGTGGTGCGTGAAAGAAAATCTCAAGCCTTTGTTGCAAGTCACAAAATATTATGTATTTGAGGTTAGTTATAAAAAAACAATGACTTCTTCGCAAATAGTCAATCTGTAGTGTTTTGAGCGCTATATAGTCAGTGCGACCCAAACCACCACCCGAAGGCGATGCGGTTTTCATTTAATTTTACTGCCCATGGTGAGGATGCTCTCCTTTCTGAGATTATGTTGCAGCGTCTAAGAGCCCATCCGGCTCCACGGAAAGAACAGGGCCGAAGGAGAGGTGAAAAGTAAAACAAGCATTGGCATAGTCAACAGGTTTCGCCTTTGGGACCTTGTAAGTGTTTAGCCATGTAACAGTTGATGTTGTTGCACCAAGGATATTGTGCTGCATAACTAAATACTTATACGGTCCCAAAGGCGAGACCTATTGGCTATGCCAATGCTTGTTAAATTGAGGTTTTGATTTTTGTTTCTCTTCTGTTTTGGAAGTATAGTCTCTAGCGCTTTGCATGTCTCTGGACTTTGTACGCTCTTCATGTCTGTGTTCTGACCGTCCTTCCCTCCCGGAGTTTTTTGAAGAACCCTAAAAGGAACGAGAGGAACGTGCATCAGTATCCTGATACCTGTCAGGTTCTTTAAGGTTATCTTTCGTCCTAACATTGTATCTCCTCTCGGAGGGCCCCTGTTTAGGAGACCCACCCCTGGATTGTGACCTATTTTCTCTATTCTTTTGTTTTTTATTATTATCCCATCTTTTCTTAGAAGGATCAGGGGCTTGCGTGGTGTTATCTTTATCAGGACCACCCATCAGTTGAGATTTTGTTGCTCTACCTCCCAAATGATCTCTACCTAATTCGGCATAGGTATCTTCGATAATTTTAGGTAATTATCCGGTTATAAAGGAGTGAAATCCCTTGGGCGTTAGCGTATTCCCACTGCTGATGCTTCCCTTTTTAAGTTTGCTAATATTATAGGTGATACCTGGGCAAAATTTTCTAACAATTTCATAGGGAGACGGCAGAGCAGGTGCGGTTGGGCTTTGGCATCATCGCAACAAACTTGACACCATCCTTGGGTGTGTAGGCCCGCTCCATGGTCTACAACGAGCCCTGACTGACATTGCTGAAGTCATGACGCGGATAGTAGAACACCTGTCCGCTCAGAGTGTCTCCAGCAATACCAGCCAAGAGTTGTCACACATGCAGAGGCTCATGGAGGACATGGTGCGGATGGAGGCGGAAAGGATGGCAGCCACCACTGCACATCACAGGCCATGTGACCCCGCAAATATATAGGGGGCGACGACATCACATACCCCTCTGCCTGTGGTGACTGGATGACGGACCCGAGGCCTTGAGGCCGGCACTGGCCTACCACCACGTGTCGCTGACTGGGGTTAAACAGGGTTTGTGGCACATGGTGCATTGCGGCCGGCACAGGCACCCCGCCACAGGATGGTGACTGGGTGCATTGAGTCATTGGCACCTTAAGCTGCTGAGCGGGTGTGCAGCCTGCGATGATGCCCCGTCCCGGCGGTCTGGACTGGTCAGGATTTTTGTGCCCTGCTGGACCGCAGTGTAGGCCGAACCAGCGGGCAACGCGTGCCTACCTCCACGTGGCCTCGCTTCTGGGATCACAGAGTTAGTGGCACCCATTGGGCTGAGCGGGTGTGCAGCCTGTGTTGGTGCCGGGTTGCCCTGGTATGTTTTATGCCATGGAGTAATCAAGACCCCGCCCCAGACGTGAGACCTGGTGGCCTGCTCAGCTTGTGAATGGGGAGGTAAATTTATCACCACTTTGGCAGCGTTAAAGTGCTGTTAATTCTGCGATAGCTCCTTGTGAATATGCCTCCATATCTTTGCTGAAGCAAGCGTGGAGAAAAAGGACTTCCATGCTGACACTGATGCAAGACTCTGAGGTTCCTGCACCCAGACACCCCAGCTCGCAGTGGTCTGACATCCCTTGCGGGGTGTACATCTCAAGACCAAGACGGGGTCCCACTGTCTCTCACTTCAGGTAATGGTGTTGGCTTGATCCTAAGGAGATTTATGGCTATACACCTACATACATGCTACGTACACTTAGGTACATCTAGTTAGGGGTGCACCATAGGAGTACGCATTATTACGGTCATGTATTTTTATAACAGCCTGTATTAATTGTTTTGGCACTATGGTAGGAATCTACCATCTTTTTACTCTGTTGGTGCTTATAATCATTTATATCTGTTTATAGAATGACGCGGGTTCAATAAATGCTTATTGAAAACATCCCCACCGTTTATTCTGTGTAGATCTCTGAGACAAAGTGAGCACGAGTGACTGAGCGAAAGGTACTGTACTGTTTCCACGATCCCTGATGGGACAGAGTTGTCATGTTCGATAGTTGCCAAGAACTATTCTCTTCTTGGTAAGAGGTACAGTGACACTGTGAGTTAGCTGGTATACAGGCGAATTTACCTGGTGGGGAGGTCTGGAATCAGTCATCCCCGCATGACCACTACTTCCGAAGTGTGGAATAATGCCAACCCAGAAACTATTCTTCCAAAATGCAGTATGTCAGAGTTTTCAGCAGAGGGTGAGGAGCTGGCTAAACACACCCCTAGGATGGCTAATCTCCATAGTCTCTTCTCCTTGCTTCTTCTCATTCCTTTATTAAGCCTAGCATCTGCCTTGGGTCAAAACGAAGAGTTGTAAATGAAACTGATGTATTTAGCTTTTCTCCCCCTTCCCATGACGAGCATTATTTACTATCCTATTTACTATCCTTCTCCCTGGCTCTGGCATTTCTATGCCGGGCAACCTCTGCTCCCCGAGTGGCTTCCTAATCCCAGGGGTCATTTATTATCTTTTCAAAGCAGCCAGGCTCACCCACTTATCTCTGACCAATCAGGGCAGAGCAGTACAGGGTTGAATTTTGGCTTACAGACAAAAAAGTATTAACTTCTTGTCTGTACATTTTAAAAGAATTTAAACATTAACATATTGTTGGATTTATCATTACCATTCTACTAAGTCCTTTAATCCTAGTTTTAGGGCTTTTCTTTCTCCACTAACTAACTAATAACCTTTCCAATGTTAACCTATGGGCTGGGGATCTGCAATGTTAAAATGAACCGGGCAATTTCTCAAATACTAGGGCCTATAAAAATGGTTTTATAAGGACCCCTCTTATAGCTACAGGATTCAGTGCAGCACCACAAGCCATTTGCCAGCGCTGCACTAAATCACTTTCAAAGCACAGGGATGCGACATATTTACAATATGTCACATCCATGTGCTGGCAAACAATTGGCTGCCATACACCAATGCAGCCCCCGTTGCATCATTGTGCAAGGGTGTCTGTTTTTCAGGAGAGATTGTTTTTGTGCAGAAAGGAACATTTTCATGCACAAAAAACAATCACAAGAGGCAATTTCCTCTTTCTATGTTTGCTGCACAATGCAAGGGGCAGAAAAATGCGTCACCAGTGTGTCACAAAAAGTGACTCACAGGCGGTGCAAGGGGCTTGTAAATAAGCCCCTGAATGTCTTGGAATCTTCTTAATAGCTGACTCTATTTTTTTTTTTTTTTTAAATATATTTTTATTTATACCATTGCACAATTTACACAATTCATTATATATTCTTCAACCATACATTATATTCAATTATCGTATTACATCATACATAAAAAAGAAAGCAGTTAAGGTTTCGTTAAACAACATATCAACATCTACTCAGGTTATTTGCTTATTTCGTTTGCCATAACATGACCTGTTCAAATCTCACAGATCCAGTCCTTCTTTCCATCTTATTATGGGGTCCCATATCTTTAATCCCAATCTCCTCCCTTTCCTACCTTTCCGGGCGTATATGTTTTTTTCCAAATTATAGGTTGATAAAAGGTTCGACAGCCAGACTTGCATTCCTGGGGGGTTTTTGTCTAACCAAGCCCTAGCTAAGCATAACCTAAAGACTGCCATTGCGACAAAGATGAATTCCCTCTGAATGACATTAATATCTGTGACTATCCCAAGGAGTATTTCTGGGGGTTTTAAAGTAATCTGAATATTAAGAGTGGCATCCAGAAACTGCTCTATATCCATTATCACTGTCTTTATCTGTGGACATACTGCAAATAGATGTACTAGATCTGCATCAGGGGAGCTACATCTTGGGCATGTGGTGCCTGTGGTACCCCCCCCATTTTGCTATTTTTGCAGGGGTAAAGTAGAGCGAGTAAAGTGTTTTATACTGCTGCGATTGCAGCGGTGCTGAGCACAGGAGAGTACGCCCTAAGTCCAGTGACTCCTTAAACCAACAGGATTCCCCTTCCAGCCTTTCGGCCCACTTTTCACCATGTTTATCTATGTCATCTGGTTTCCCTGCTAACAGCTTTGCATAAAAGCAGCGTATTGAGCAATCTCCCCCCAATCTTATTTTCTCAAGGATTTCTACTTTAGCAAACCCTATACTTCCACCCTGCTTATTCCCAAGAAAACTTCTTAGCTGAAAAAATTTGAAAAGGTCCCTCCTATCTAACCCAAATTTGGTCATTATCTCTGTGAATTGGAACATCCCCTCCAAATTCCTCACATCTCCAAGCTGTACTATCCCCTTTTCCACCCAGCCTGCCATTATACTGTCACCAAAGATCTGCCTTGGGAGGATTAATAGCTGACTCTAGAAGGGCAATGTTGCATGCCTTGGCAAAGGTCAATGAAGCAGAAGGACACTGTTGGGTTTTTAGTACTATGACCAGGCATTAAACTCCTCCAGCTAGCATCTGTTAACTGGTGATCTTCAAGAGGTTTAGAAAAATGGTGACCCAGAACTGCTCACCAGTTTTAGTTACTGCTGGCAAAAAGCCTAACTTTAGCTCTGCCCCAAGTTTGACTTCGAAAGGAGTGTGGCTCCATTCTTTCGTTCACTAATCCATGTCAAATGAAAACTGGTGTTGAGGATGGATGTAAAAAACATGTAATAATCGCAGATAAAGATTTTAGAGTCCTAACTGGACATCATCTATGCTAATAGAGGCTAAGAGGTTATGGCAGATAGAAATATGGGCAAACTAGATGAGCTTGGCGACCCTAAACTGAAACTAATCTATTGTAAGTTATGTACTTTTTTGTGAAGTCTTTATGTTAGAAGCACAAAGACAGATTTGGAAACTAAGGACATGATTCCCAGTTTGTAGAATTTGGGTGATAATTAGTGCGTACAGTTATCAATGTTACTTTCACCTCAGAATCAAGCCTACATGTGGATTTTGGTGTTTACAATATTTTGCATTTATGCCGTAGCTTTTTATCATGATAGATTTCCTCAGACCTTGCTTGGTAAAATCTGACAGAAGAAAATTGCTGAATGTGGTAATTGATGCACAACTTCCTTTGTACATCGTCCAGAATTTAAAATTACTTCAAAATAGGGTCTAAGTAAAATCCTTATATTTTATAGAAATGAGGGGAAGGTTATGTGAGATTTGCCTAGCTCTATAGTGCCATTAATATTGCTTCCATGCTATAGGGTTAGAGTATGTTGTTTTTATACAGTTGTTTAATCCGGCGCTAAGGCTCCTTTGTGGCGGAGTAGCGTGCTACTCTCTGGAGAGACATAGATGGAACCATGCTTGTTTCTCATTAAACCTATACATGGGTTTCTTGATGTCAGGATGAGTTATGCACTTGTTTTGTTGTGGGGGTGTGGCTTGGCCACCCAAGATGGCAGCAGTGTTCCAACTCAGCTCCCGCAGGCATCATAAACATCGCCAGCAATCCTTGCCTGAGACAGCGCCATCTGACAGTCTTCCCCCTCTGCCGTAGGAAAGTGCTATTTTTGATATAGTTGCCTGGTATCTCTTTCCCTAAAACTGTACAATTATCCACCGTCCTGATTGCCTTTAGCACCCCTGTAAGCCCCTAGTAAATGGTACCCCAGGTACCTAAGGCAAGGTTACTTACGAGGCTCCCAAAGGGCTGAGTCGTCAAAATCAGGTTTGTTGTTCCCAGACCCAGCATATCCAGGTATGGGAACATCAGACCTATTATAATCTTGTGGAATTGTACATCACACAGTAGTTCCATCTGATACATGTCCCAAACAGGTTCCTTGTCTTTTATGGTTACCTTGCAAGTGGGCTGATTAGGAAGAGAGAGTGCAACACCACAAGGAACAAGAAGCAATGACAAAACAAAGCCCCCTCTACCTGTAAATGGCTTATGGATGACCTCAGTGGTTGAAATGTGCGGGATCTATTGAGAACAACATTCAAAATCTTTTTAAAATGTACATTAACAGTTATAAAATGTACATTCACTTAAAAAAAATACAAACACCAACACTTTTTCCAAAACAGATCATGTGAACCTCTAGGTGCTGCTGAGGATGAGGCAGAACTCCAAAGAAAAAACAAGCCTTATTTCCTGGATGTCTGCAACCTGAAGGAACTGTATGTGTGTGCACTTGGTTAATCAGCAATTGTGAAGGCTCTTTGGCAGCCAGTATATAGATTTAATTGATGAAGTCGTTTGACGCTTCATGGTCACTAAATAGATTCTTTTTGAGAGGTAATGTAAGGTTTTTGTCAGCTGAGCTCTGGAGTGTGTTCTAATGGAAACTTATAAAAAGAGATTTGCTTTAAGTTCAGTATTATTTACTTTTATTAAACCTTTATTGTTTTTAACACAGTTGTTTTTATCTCAAACATTAAATCTCTTTGCACATTTTGCCGCAGTCTTTTACTCTGTTTAATACAATTTTCAAATAATGTCTTGTATAAACACGGTGCTTTGAAAAGAAGGCTAGGACTTCATGGCACTATGATGCAGGTCACTATTCCTCAGTGCAGCTGCCAGGATCCAGTTCTGTGACTGTCTAGACACACACACACACATTGGACCTCTTATTTACTAACTCCCCCAATATCTGGACAGACCCCCCCTATTCCACTACTGTGGACCGACCATTATCTGGTGAAATTCACCATAAACGGCTGTGTGTCGGGACTGCCCAGTAAGGCCAATTCAAAAATGTGTAGAACCCTGAAAAAGATCACTCTTGCTTCCTTCTCGAATAAATTTCAGGAAAACCCTATAGACCTGACGGCAAATGTCAATCTAGCTGCACTACAAATAGAGTCAGCCATTGGTAAGGCACTGGATATTATCGCCCCCCTACGCATGGTCAAGTGCAGGGAGAAGCCATTAACCTGGTTCACGGAACAGTTAAAAGAAACCAAGTCCATCACAAGAACCGCTGAGAAAAAATGGCGGAAAAGTAAGGACGCAACCGATCGTAAGACTTATCAAACTCTGCATACCAACTACATGAGGGAAATAAGATCAGCTAAGAGGGTGTATTTAGCAGAGCGTATAATTAAAGCCGAAAACTCCTCGAAAGAGCTTCACCACATCTTAAAATAATTCACTTCTCTTAAAAGTCCATTATCTACTCCTTACACTGTAGAATGGACTGAAGCACTCTCTAAATTCCTGGAGGATAATATTACAACCATATGCGAATCCTTCAGCCCAGACTCTCTGCCTACACAGCACCAAGACCATGACCCCACTACTGATAAGTCTCCCTCTAGATGGACTACCTTTGAAATGTTTGACAAGGATAAGACCATTATAGTAGGGCAAAAGATCAAATCAGGTTCCCCGAATGATCAACTATCCCCAAAACTATTTACCTTACTTGCTCCGGCTCTAGTGGACTGCCTCACCAGCCTCCTCAATAAATCTCTGCTGGAAGCAGATGTCCCAGAAATCTGGAAGGCGGCGAGAGTAAGGCCAATATTGAAAAAACCAAGAGCAGATGCTAACATTCTTGTAAACTACCGACCCATCTCCCTGCTGCCATATTTTGGAAAAATATTGGAAGCATCTGTCAATGGACAGCTGGTAAAATATCATGAAATGAATGACTTACTTGACCCCTCACAGTCGGGCTTCCGTGCTGCCCACAGTACGGAGACAGCACTGGTCGAGGTCGCAGACAACATAAGTCTTGCTCTGGACAAACATCAATCTTCCATCCTTGTCCTTTTAGACCTATCTGCGGCCTTTGACACCATCTCCCATTGCATTCTGATTCAGAGACTATGGGAGATTGGTGTCAGAGGGCAGGTATTGGAATGGTTCAAGAGTTACCTATCTAACCGGACGACCACAGTACAAATAGACAAGATCCTGGCTAGTACTCGGCCTGTCAAAAGGGGGGTGCCACAGAGTTCCACCTTGAGCACCACGCTTTTCAATGTTTATATGGCTCCCCTGGCCAAAGTAATCAGAACGTTCGGCTTTGATGTTCTTTCCTACGCCGACGACACTCAAATCCTGGTCACTCTTGGCCCTGACATTAACGAGACCAAAGGCCGTTTCAAGAACTGTCTGATGGAGGTAAAAAACTGGATGGGCCGAAATCACCTGCAGCTGAATGGCAGCAAGTCAGAGGTCATGTTGTTCGGCAAAGCCATTGAACATTGGACCCAGGACTGGTGGCCTACACAACTGGGCGAATGCCCAGCCCCCAAGGAATCGGCCCGCAATCTGGGTCTACACATGGATAATAAGCTCTCCATGAAAGCCCAAGTAAACCATATTGTTGGTACCTGTTTTGGCATCACGCGCAGCTTGCGCAGGGTTTTTAAGTGAATACCAGCTGAAGCCCGTAAGCCCTTGGTACAGGGCCTTATCATAAACTGGCTTGATTATGGTAATTCGCTACTACTTGCCACAAATGACTGCCACCTCAGGAAGCTGCAGGTTCTGCAGAATACGGCAGCACGCCTTGTCTTGGACCTACCTCGAAGATCTCCCTCTGTGCCGTGCCTAAAAACTCTACATTGGCTTCCTGTAAAAAATCACGTTCAAAACATTATGTATGGTACACCAACATATGTATGGAAGGGGCCCAAAATATTGGACCCAGAAACTCACATGGTACATGCCAAGGAGGCAGCTGAGATCAAGCACTGAGTCATTACTCACTCCATTGAGAATTCAAACCGCCAGGAATGGAGTTCGTGCTTTTGCCTTTTTGGCACCATCCCTTTGGAATAAAATGCCTCTCAGTCTGCGCACAACCTCTGAACACACTAGTTTCCGAAGAAACTTAAGACATGGCTTTTCTGCTAATTTCAGCTGCTTACCTTTCTGTCAGAACCGTCTGCATGCGCCATGGGACTCTTTGGACGTGATATGTGCGCAATACAAATATCCTGACTTGACTTGACCCGAGCACATCAACAAACAGCTTTCACAATATAAATGGATGCATTTTTCTTCCATTTAATTGAAATTAAGGTGTTTAAGGTGTGCCCAATATATTTTAAATATATTTACTTGAAAGAGAAAGGCCAACAAAATAGCATGGGCGTCATTTAGGGGTTTCCAGGTGTCACAGCTGTGACGACTGGCTTGCCTTTTGCTACCCATATCACTGCCTTTGCTACCCCTGTCCTCAGAGAAGGCAAATTCAGTGCCTGGAACACAGCGGCACTTGGGGCTCCACATTCTTTATTTTCAGTGATTTTTTTTATTACAGTAATAGTGCTTAAATATATTATTCACAATATGTCCTTCCATGGCAGCTGAGGCAAGTAAAAAATGCTTTTAAATGTACGTTGTGTGCATGCTTGCGGGTGAGAGTGTGTTTATGTGTGAAAAAGTGTATATGTGTGAATTTGTGTGTATGTGACTAAAAGTGGAGATCAAAGGGTGTGTGATGTTACTTCTGCTACCCCAGGCATTTTGGTGAATTGACGTCCATGCAAAATAGTTGCGGAAATATTTTGTTCTTTTTTTGCTAAGTCTCTGGCTCAGTGCCCATTCCACTCAGAACACATTTATCATACTTTTAAAGCATTTCAGACTATGGATGGCCTGCAAAATACTTTGTAAGAGGCTGTCCTCGAAGCCTCATCTTTAGGCAGTCCAGCTGATATCAGGCAACGAAATGTGTGTCCCAGAAGCTGCCAGGGGCTGGGTTAAAGCTCTTTTAGCCCAATGGATGTTGCTCTTTTGTGTTGTTAAGCATGAAGTCGCTGAAGCTGTTACTTCGCTATAGAAATTTGCTTTTCATAAGTCAGAAATTGGGGAATCTTTAGAAGGTTCCTAAATTACCAATGTATGTGTGTTTAAGTATGGAGGCACAATGGTCTTGAACTCAAAGTGAACAGGTAAGCTTAACTTCGTTTGGGTGGGGATGATTGTGCGAGTTTGAACCCAAGGCCGGCAGGAGTATATTTATGCCTAGGTCCATATATGATGCGCAAATCTTTAAACACTCTGGGGCGGATTTACAAGAAACTGACGCATCTGTAGAGATGGGTCAATTTCCCTGTGCCAGTTCTGCGATACCCTTACGTCACCATGGATGCGCCATATTTACAATATACTAACAGTATAAGGTTTAAGATACCAGCAAGGGAATTTGTTTATCAAAGTAATTTCCAGATTCAGAGTTGCATTTCAATTTTTACAATAATCTGATCAATCAAATCAATATCTGCTACAATTTTGGTTAACTTGTAATGTTCTGGTAATCAATGTAACAAAAAGACTTTTCAGTTGATATAGTCACAGTAAAGATCAAGAACAACAACACGGGATCATCTTTTTTGAGAAATATTTCTTATTTTATATTGCTCATAGATTCATAGTGTACATACCAACAGTTCACGTTGATTGCAATGCTTACAAATGAATAAGGAATTCGACATTTCTACCTATAGTTCATTTGAAAAAAGTCCAATCCAAAATAAAACAGTAAGTGACATCTATCTTTCATAAATAAAACAGTCACTTGTACAAATATTTACACATGGATAAATGGACTATTGGGTTTTCCCACCCCCCCTTTTTTATATTTACAATATGGCGCACCTTGGCGAAAGGATTGACAAATGCATCAGAAATTCTGACGCATCTTTTGGCCCAATAGTCACGCATTGCTGGAGTCGTGTTGCAAGTATGACGCAACTTCAGCAATGCATGTTGAGGCCTTTACATATTGTACTGTGTCACTCCTTACACCTGCTTGAAGCAGGCGTAAGGTTTTGATGCAGTGGCATCCTAGAAGTGGTGCAGTGGTACAAGGCTTTGTTGCGTAGGAATGCCCACCCTGCATACATTATACCTGACGCATGTATAATGTGACACAGGGCTTTGCAACGTGATGCACCTTCCTAGATACATCACGTTGTAAATTGGCCACATTGTTTACACCGCCCTTGCATCACAAAGTGACGCATCGGCGATGCAAAAGTGTTACAAGGGGCTTTTAAATCTGCCCCTCTGTTTGGCTAGTGGTAGGCAGGGCAGAACATAGTCCGAATAGGAGGTGTGGAGATGTTTTTGAATCTAGGTTTGTAACTATCTTAAGATTTTTCAGGGTTATTTTTACCAACAGGATTCCTCTCTCAGGACCTGGTCTCTGAAGAAAAGGACCAAACATTTTGAGCATCTTCTCGGGTTTTTAAGGTGTGGTGCTTACCAATCGTTAGCCTGGACAACACGAGAATGATTTAGCTGTTTAATGCATCTGCATCTGTGGAAGCTGTGAAGTGGCAACGGTACCATTCTGGGGACCAACTCTTCCAACCTGTGCATCATTGGACATTTGAACAGTAGTCTTGAATTTCTCAGGGTTTTTTCTTCTTTGACTTACATTTTTTTGTTGTGTATTTTCCCATGACACCTATTTATATCAAATAATTAGTTCCTTACACTCAAGGAAAATGCTAATGGGGTAGTGCTTATGAGTCTTATGTCCAAAGGCAATTCAACACAATTACTTTGCTTGCATGTTAAAGATCTGCGGTCTCCCTCCAAGAATGGGTGTGAAGGTGGTAAGAGTTTTGACCCACTGTCTATGTTGACAAAGATTTTAGTGATTGATTCAGAGGCTAAAATGTAAGAACGTTTCCATGATCAGGGCTCTCCATCAGAGAACATACCTTTTGCATGTATATTTCCCCTCAATTTCTCCCTTTCTGTTAAACACGAACCTGCTTATGTTTTTCATAGCAAAGCGGTGCTGCCTTCTCTCGTCTTTGTTTCAGAGCAGTTAAGAATTTCCAGTTTTTGCTCCTTTAAATAAGGAGTAAGGAGGAGGTGCCTCGAGCATTTAACTAAGTTATTACACTGATTTGGTTCCGGACAAATTAACTTACTGGCATTTACACTCTTGGCTGAGATTCCCATATGTTTTGGCTGAAATGCCCTCCTGAAATAAATTTAGGGTAGTATTCATCACACCTCCTCCAAAAATCTATTAAAACAACAACACCTCCTCAAGTAAACATTCGCATTGGAATTAAGCTTAACCAGGATTCCCAAGCGGCATGTATATTGGCTTCAGTGTTGACCAGAGAGCAACCCTGTCCATCATATTGATGCATTTTCTGTACTAAATGGGCATTTCCTCCAGATGCTAACTTTCTTCATTACATTTTTTATGACAGACTGGGTAAATCATTGACAAACCCTGTATGAATGGCATTAGGACTTCATTGACAGAGCTGTGCAATGTATTCAGAATGCCTGTAGGAAACGTCTTGTATTACGCAATTCTGGATTGTCCATCTGGAAAGAGACCTGGAGCGTAGATACGTAGAAAGCAAGATGCTCCATGAGGAGCTCAAAGGCAGGGTAGTCTGAAAAATATACTGCACACTAATCAACAACAAGCTGGTTAAACTCCTGAAACTCCAAGCAACATGGGAGAGAGATGTAGACACAATGGAAGAGAATGATTGGGAAGCTGTGCTGATGCATTCAGACAGGTGGCTATCAAGTCCAGGCTGAGGTTAGTGCATCTTAAGATCTTACACAGAGCATACTACAATAGGAGCAAGCTATTTAACATTGTTAGGCCCAAAGCCCTGTGTGTCTTAAATGCAGGACTGCTGAGAGTAGTTTTCTGCATACTTCCTGGTAATGCCCCCTCCCATCAACAAATACTGGCCCACAATTGTAAAAGAGTTAGAAGCAGTGCTAAACCCCAACATTTCATTGCACCGTTGTTCATCCTATTGGGCATCCCATGTGACGTGGATCTTACAAGAGCTAACCTGTTGTTCTGCAGTTTGGGCTTCAATGTAGCAAAAAGGGACATAGCTAGGTTGTGAAGATCACAACAGAATCTGACCAAAAAGCAGTGGACCTCGGGCATGTGCATGGCAGCAGAGAGAGTGTTCTTCGCCAGCTAGAGGTGGGGAAGGGGTTTGGATGGAGCACTACGGACTGAACTGGGAAAGGCAAGGGACACAGAATTATACCTTGGGGGCATTGTAGAGCACTTAAGATGAAGGGGGTTGTCAATGGAGGTTATCGTAGAGGTTTGAGCTTATTCATGAATGAATAGAAGGAGAAGGACCAAGATAACTGTACTGGCTGGGCCACCGCGGGTCAGGATAATGTATGCATTGATGAGGAGATTATGCTCTGTAGACTGGTTGTACCAATGCAGAAGTCAATAGTTTTAGGTTTTCAAGCAAGAAATAAAATCAGTTTAAAAGCACTATCTACAAAAGAACATGAGCATGTGCGATCGACAAGTTAGTTTCATGACAGGTTGAGTTTTTTTGGTTTTTGCCAGAGGCTTTCTACTGGGATCCAATCTCAGATCTTTTAGTTGATTGTTCCAACTGCTGGTTGCTCGGTAGGAGAATGCTTGTTGAGGGTTTGTATTTTGGGGATTTCAACAGAGAACCCATACAAGATAAATGGCATTTGCACCTTAAAAAATTGGTATTGAAATAGCAGGTTTGCCAAAAAACATTCTGTGATCTGGTTTTTATGAAATTATAATACAATTCATCTTACATTTCTATTAAACAGGTCAGGTGGAATGATTTATCAATAATGGCATTCTATTAATTATTTTCTGTATGAAATCATATAAATGGTGGGGAAGACTGTCACCTCGCGGTACATAGAAAAACCATTTGATACTTTGGGTTGGAGCTTCTTGATTGCCATGCTTAAAAACTGTAATTTTGGGCACAACATATTTGTCTGGGTCAGCTTCCTCTATACAATACCTATAGTCCTTGTGAAGATTGTCAAGTTCATCTCTAGGAATTGGAGAGTCACCAGACAGCGTGTCAATCCTTGCTGCTTTTGCTTGTTTTTGCAATCAAGGCACTTGAGGCCATGCTCTGAAATACGATGAAAAACTCTGGCATTCAGATAGGGTCTGATACTTGTGTGCTGTCACTCTACGTCGATAAAGCATTCTCCTATACGTGTGATCCATCACAGGTTATTCAATATTTTCTACAACTGTTGCACACATTTGCAGAAGTTTTGGGCCTTGTCACAAACTCGTGGAAGTCCAAGCTCTTTCCATTGGGAGGCAGAGACAGTTCCACAATTCCTGATCTGGGTCTGATAAGGTTGAAGGATGTCCTTAAATATCCGTGGATCCCAATAAGCATACCCTCTATGACACATGAGACCATGTTATTGGAAGGGTTATAGATCGCCTTCACAACTGGACAAAATTCAGATTCATTGTCATTGATGTTTGTGGCACTTTGGTAAAATTATGATGTTAAATTTTCAGAAATCTGAAGATTTGAATGTAGACATCCCGAAGGAAAACATGAATTAGCTGGCAGCCCATTCATCATCCTGCTGGACTCATCCTCATAGGTACTTGGAGATGTAGTTTATGTCAATAATCCTTGAGCTACATGCGTGTGGATTCCCTCCACGAATTAAAGAAATATGAGTGCATGGCCAAAAGTGACTTGTTGGAATAATGTAACAAGTGGTAGGCGATATTATTCCTTTGAATGTTGAACACTGTGTGATAGGTTTGCATTCATGCCCCCACAAGGGGAGGATGAAAAATAAATGTTCATCCCTGTGCATCTTACTGACCTGACGTAGAATTACTGTCCATTATCCTCTTTTGTAGGGTGGAGGAATGATATTACAGAGTGGACAGTGACAAAAGAAGTGCACATGTTCAGAACTCTGATAGACCCTAAAACCAACAATAAAATTTATCAGTCTATAGAATTGGTTAGAGAATTGTTGTCCCCTCCAGTACATTCCCATTGTAAATCTTAAATAGAGCTGTGATATCTTGTGGACCGCCCTACATATTTAATGTATTTTGAAACAACTGATATTCTGGAAATACATGGCAATATTGTCCTTAGCCAAGATGCCATTGTGTCTCTTTCATTTCTCCCTGAGTACCAGGTGCTCTTTGTATTGGTTTATTTTTGAAAATATAATAAAGAATTATTCGAAAGAAATACTAGTCACTGTGATTTCAGCGTCAATGTTCACCTGTATTTGGAGTACACTAAGATTTAAATTCCTCTGTCTCAGACTTGTAATATCTAAAACACTGCCTGTTGCAGAATGAAAACTGGCTATTCAGCCATTTTTCTGAAATTAAATACTGCTAACATTTCGTTTCTGTTGATCTCAAACATGAGGTATGCTTCCGGTTCAAAGTTGGATCAAAGAACTTGAGGATAGCCACACTATCAAACTGCGTTTTACATGTGCTTGCCTCTGTACTTGGAGCTCCAGGTAAAGATCTTAATTAAAAAAAAGTGGTAACTTCCACTTCTGTTCAT
Source organism: Lissotriton helveticus (assembly GCF_964261635.1). Lineage (NCBI taxonomy): Eukaryota > Metazoa > Chordata > Amphibia > Caudata > Salamandridae > Lissotriton > Lissotriton helveticus. Next base: position 439,057,444 of record NC_136070.1, on the reverse strand, counting down.
AATTTAACATTTTTGATTCAAGTAGATGATTTCTTTATGTGTTTTATTCTGTTGTACTGTCCAGTCTGTTGGTCTTCCGAATCCTTATTTTCTTGACTGAAAGGGATGCTGCGTAGTCCTTTGTGACTGGCATCTAGCACTTCTTAGCCACAAGAATATATTATCAGGTTTTATTGGACACAGTGTTAAGGCACCTACAGTAGTTATCTTTAGCCGCCCCCATTTTAGTTAGCCTGCATTTTCCAGAAGAATGTGTTAGCATAAGCGTGTTTGTAATGACAAATCCACACCAGTAGAACATTGTAGCTTTATTTCTTGTAAATCCTGGCACCATACACAGGAAACACCAAGAGACAAACTGCTCCCAACTGTCCCAACTTCCAACCTCCCTTCAACATTCAACAACACATTCAAACGATTCTACAGGCTAAGTAATTTTCAAGAATTCTGTAGGCTCAGCACCTGCTAAACCCACAAGAACCGGTGCCCAACAGTACACACCCCCCATAAATTTCAACGACCAAAAAAACTAAAACAAACTCTAAATTACAAAAATGTGTAGCTATGCAAAGTTATGATTTACTTTATACATATGCACATGTGAAAATAAAAAAATGTATCTGTTCAAATAAGGGCCATGTGGTTGTATCAAATTCATTTGCACAAATAATCCTCATACCTTATAGGTTTCCTAATGATATAGTATGAACAACAAGGTACTGTGCTGCTCCTAATTAGGTGAGTGTCAGGGTCAACCAATAGTTATGAAGCCGTAGGGTCTCAGTGGAGTCCTACAGTCGGGCAACCATTTGGTTGGATATAATGGCCTCACACACCCTTGCAGGTGTCATGCTTCATCATCGGCAATGCTCCTCGTTGGGTCGGCGGTGCAATACCCAACGGGTAACACCTCAAAGAGGGGCTCTTTGGCGGAGATCTTTTTGTCCAACTGCCGTATGGGTGAAGTGCGATGTAGGGCCAGAAAGGTGTAGACGTTAAGTGAAATTAAAATGAGGTTAGAAGTACCAGGATCAGGTTTATTCTGGGGGCCCCCTGCCTCAATTGAAATGAGATACTAGCCAGTACTCGATGGAATATTATGTTCTATAGTATGAACAACAAGGTACTGTGCTGCTCCTAATTAGGTGAGTGTCAGGGTCAACCAATAGTTATGAAGCCGTAGGGTCTCAGTGGAGTCCTACAGTCGGGCAACCATTTGGTTGGATATAATGGCCTCAACCACCCTTGCAGGTGTCATGCTTCATCATCGGCAATGCTCCTCGTTGGGTCGGCGGTGTAATACCCAACGGGCAACACCTCAAAGAGGGGCTCTTTGGCGGAGAGCTTTTTGTCCAACTGCCGTGCGGGTGTAGGGCCAGAAAGGTGTAGACGTTAAGTGAAATCAAAATGAGGCTAGAAGTACCAGGAGGGCTCTAATGGCAGAATACTTCAAGGCCAAAATTGCACCCAATGGGCTTATCGTTAAAAACTTTCCCAGGATTTTCTGGGAAGATGGGCAGTTTAAAATTGAGTGGTCCCAGATCTCCTGGAAGTGTACGCATGACCTCCTAATCCTGATAGTCAACACCGTGAAGTGCTTAGCTGATGAACTACTCGGACGCATTCAAATTGCAGAGAGCGCCCTTAAGAACTCGGTTCCCAACCCAGGCTTCAAAACCAAATTAACTGAACTGAATAAGGAACTGGCAGAGCACAAGGAATACCTTATGAAGCAAAAGGTCACAAAGCTTCAGAAGGACATCCAACGATTTGCCAAAGAAAAGGTCTATCCGTACCTCAAAGAGGACTTTGTCCCTCCTGAGACAGGATACCTCTCTGACTCTAGTGCCACGTCCTCCAGAAGGGGCTCTAACACTGACAGTAATTCAAGTGGAGACGAATGGCCATCCCAACAACGCAGGGGAAAAAGAGGGGGAAGACGTGGACAGTACAACTATCCACAACCCCTCTACTAGGGACCCCCTTTCTGGCAGTACCCGCAATACCAACATCCACCTCCACCCCCACCATTCGGCCCTCAGTACCCACAGCAATTTGCCCCACAAGGCGGTAACCGTCCTTTTTTAGACAGAGGCTGGGGCAGAGGGCGCGGACGAAAGAGAGGCAACGTGCCAGAGAAGAGAGTCCAATGGGAAACCCCTCCAGCACAAGGAATGGACACGAGGAGCATGACCGCCAGGAAGTGAGCTTGGTAGTCAACCTTTCTTCATGCCAACTCACTGCGAACGAAGAAAGGGTTCTACAAAGGGGACTCGGGTTTGTTCCTACCCCTAAACCCGACAGCTTGCAGCAAATGTGCGAATTACAACAATTTTTTCGCAAGATAAGACTTAGGGCTTTCTTTGATGGAAAACCTAGAGAGACCATCGAGGACTCAGGTCTCCACAATGCATCTACCTTCACACCCCACAATGGGATGGTCCCTAACGAGGTCCTGACGTATGAACAGGCAGTTCTCAAGGATATCAGAGCTCTGTCCTGTCACAACAACCACACTAACATCTCTAAGACTGAGCTACACATACTGGAGTCCTTAGCCAGTGACCCATCAGTAACGATTTTTTTTCTTTTGTCCTCATTACGCAACAGTTTAAAGTAAGGAAACTTTCAGGGACCCTTCTCAACTTCGGGCAACTCTGAGAAAGGGAACCTCATACCTCCATATACTTGTAAGGAGAAGGATCCTTGTATCGGAATTGGGATGAGCTAGCCATTGTGGCTTCTCTTACAAGCCTTCCTTGATAATGTTGCGGTAGCGTAATCACTGGACAATACAGCGGGGTATAATGAAGAATCCAGATATATTCCACCATACGGTATACCCTATATATACACATCACAAATTTAAAATTTTAAATCACCCTTTATGAAACTCTTCCCAGATGTCCCAAAATTTATATTTTTTAGAGCTAAGCTTCTTATTTTTATCAAGGTTATACACTTTCAAGATTGACGCCAGCCATTCGTTATGGGTCGGTGGGGCTGGATTTATCCATTTTACACAGATCTCTCTCCTTGCCAAAAGAATCAAAATGAAAATTAAATTCTCTTGAGCTCTAGACAAGGGGCTTATTACATTTATATCGGTGCCCCCAAAAATAACTAAGTTCATACTTACAGGTAGTTGTCTTCCCAATACCCCTTCTAAGGTATTACCCACATCTTTCCAGAAGTTATCCAAACTGGGACAATGCCAAAACATATGGAGGTCGTCAGCCATCTGTAGGGCGCATTTTGGACAGCTCTTCACTGTGGCTCCGTTCATTTTGGATAACCTTTTCGGAGTCCAGTAGGCTCTGTGTATAGTGAGCAAATGATTTCTTTTGAGAGCAGCAGACGTTACAATCGACCAGCATTTGTTCATAGATACTTGCCATAGGTTGCATGTATCCATCGTCGGCAGGTCTTTTCCCCAGGTCCTTTCCGGGATTAGGAAATCTTCCTCCCCAGCCGAAATTAAGGCCCAGTACCAAAAGGATATTTCTTTCAAAAATAGATTTCTCGTCTGCATCTTTGTTTCCAGGGAGATGTTACCTTTCCTAGTTTCTTTGAGGGTCTTACTCCAACTCAATAGCTGGTAATATTTGAATTTCGAAAGAGTAGAGTTTGTACATTGAGATAATATTTCCCATTCAAGAAGTTTATTTTGAAAGAGAAGCTGTCCCCATTCTGTTATTCCGGCAGATATTAGAGGGATCGCTAAACTGTCCTTAAGGCATTCTGGTGTCGTCTGGGAATCCCAAATCGGGGCCTTATCACTATAGAAGGGGATATCTACTGTAGATCTCACACAATACCACAATCTAGCAGCTGATTTCAGGACCTTCAATTTAATTTTTTGAAGAACTTCGGGTGGCCGAATTTGTACAAAAAGTGGCTGGTGTTGTTCGTTAGATTTTGTAGGAATAGTGGATAATTTTCGTAAGGGCCCAACAGCACTCTACTGCTTTTAAATTGGAAGGCTCTGCAGTATTCTAGGAGGTCTGAACTAGCTATACCTCCCTGTTCTTTCTTTCTCCTTAGTTTATGCCAAGCAATTCTTGGTTTCTTTGAAGACCATATAAAACTGGATAACTCACCCTGCATCTTTTTTATCTTTTCTCTATTAAATTTGTTAAGGGCAAACCCCTCCATACTTTCAGGAGCTTTTTTACTTCAAGTTTTACCCTATGGTAGTTTATTTGGGTTATTCTGTCAATATCTTTTACTAAGTCGATACCCAAATACCTTATTTTTTCTTTACAAAAAGGGGAGACAAAATTTTCATTCCAGCTTATAATTTCAGTTTTAGTTTGGTTTATCTGGTATCCAGATATCCTCCCAAAATATGTTAGGGTCTCTTCTGTTGTTTTAAGAGCCTCTTCCAGATCTGAAGTAAGAATCATGAGATCGTCTGCGTAGAGCGCTACTTTCTTATGCCACCCTTGATAACAAAATGGGGAGATTGAGGGAAGATTCCTAAGACATCCTGCGATCGGCTCAATATAGAAGTTGAAAAGCAAGGGGGAGAGGGGACACCCTTGGCGTGTTCCCCTACCTATTAAAATATTGTTTGTTAGGTTGCCATTGATTAGGATTTTAGCTCTAGGAGAGTTATAGATGTTTTTTACAGCTTTTACAATGTTATCCCCCAACTTAAACTTTTTTAATACCTCACTTAAGTAACACCAATTAACTCTGTCAAACGCTTTGGCAGCGTCAATCGTGATTATTGAAAGTGGAATTTTCTCTACGATGGCGATGTTAATTGCCCCGATCAACTCTTGTGTGAGGTCTTGAAGGTGCCTTCCTGCCACAAAGCCCTTTTGGTTAGGATTTATTAGAGAGCCCGCGATTTTCCCTAGTCTTTTTGCCAAAATTTGGGTGAAGATCTTATAATCACAATTTAAGATGGATATTGGGCGGTAAGATTCACATCTTTTCGGGTTTTTACCTGATTTCAAAATGACAGAGATGGTAGCATCATTCCATGACTCAGGGATTTTCTCGTTATTTATAAAAATCTTATTAAATAGCACTGTTAATTGGGGAGCCAGAGTGTCTTTTAGCCTTCTGTAGAATTCATTAGGAAGGGCATCCGGACCTGCTGCTTTACCTCTTTTTAGTTTCTTTATAGCTTGATCTACCTCCTCTATTTTTATTTACCTGTTTAAGATTTCTTTTCCTTCAGGGGTTAGAGCTGGGATATTCTGTGCGTCTAAAAATTTGGTTATTTCCTCGATTTTAGGATTACAGTCCTTCGTATAAAGATTAGAAAAGAAGACTGAAAATTCTTCCATTATAACTTTTTCTTCTGACCCATTTTGAGAACTGTCTGTTGGAATTATACTGTTTATTTTATTTCTAGCTTGGTCAGTTTTGAGCAAAAAGTCTTCCTTAAGTTTAAGCCTTTCCTTAAGTCTGTCTAGGCGTCTCTGCGGTGATGTATCTATCAAGATCTGTCGATCCAGTGTTTTTATATTTTATATTCTCTTCTATTCTCTGAATCTCTTTTTTTGCCTCCCTTGATTTATATATAGTTAGGCTACAGATCTTGCCCCTTATTACTGCCTTATATGCTTCCCAAACTGTTTGGGGTAAGGCACTTCCATTATTGACCTGGAAATATAAGTCAGTCTCCTGTATAAGTTGTTCAATTAATACAGGGTCTAGGAGAGCTGAACGATCCAGTGTCCATCTCGGGATCGTTACATCACTAGTTATTTTTAGTGTCACTTGGACAGCCGAATGGTCTGAAAGGTGCGCGGGAAGGTGAATCACGTTATCAATTTTTTCTACTAGCCCCTGATCTATTAAGAAGTAGTCGATTCTCAATTGTATACCAAGCTTTTTATTATTAAAGGTGTACCAATCCTGTTTGATGCCCTTCTCTTTCCATACATCAGTAAGGCTTAAGTCTCTTTTATATGCTCCCAACCACTCTCTCATTTTTGGCAGACTATCCTGTTTTCCTCTAGGGTTTCGGTCTGTTTTTGGATCTGGAATAATGTTAAAGTCACCGCCCAAGATCACAGGAAAATTTACCGAAATCAGTTGGGAGTATAAAGATTGAAGTGGGGTAGGATCGTCTGTATTAGGTCCGTAGTACCCAGCTAAAATAAGAGTGTTGTTAAGTATACTAATCTTAGCTAGGGCCCATCTCCCCTTAGAGTCTGTCTCAGATGTTAAAATCCTCGCTTTCAAAGATTTTTTTATGAGAATAACAACGCCTTTTATAACACACTGTTGGTCAGTACATACATAATCATCGACCCAGTGGAGCGTTTTAATTATCTCCTCCCATTCTTTTTTATGTAAGTGTGTCTCTTGTAAGATTAAAATTTCGCTATCAATGGATTTTAGATATTCAAAGATTTTCCGTCTCCTGCTCTTGGTTCTTAACCCATTAACATTCCAAGAAGTTATTTTTATACTCTTTAGGTTCCTTCCCATCTCTGTCTGTTAAGTGGTTGGATTCCATTTTTAACCTGCTGGGTCCTGATTATCTCCTTTCTTTTAAGATGAGGACTTTTTTTTTTATTTTCCCCTACTTTGCTCCCATCCCCCGTGTGCTCCCCCCCCTCCTCCCTTCTTAAGAATACAGAAAACCAATTGTGGTTGTGATTGTAATTATATACAATAAACCGGAAAAAAAAGAAAGAAGAAGACACGGGGAGACACACTCCCTTCCTGGGAAAGCCTCCCTTTCCTTTGGGCCTTAATTATAGCCCACTTTGAGCCCCGTGCCTGGTTCGTAAAAAAAACACACTATTTTGAAGTTGCTACTGCTATTACTGTTACAACGTTCTGCTGCATAGTTTTTGAGAGTTTAAAGTGTGTGTAGATGTGTAGATGTGTGTAGATGTTTTCAATCTAAGAGTGGGATTGTATTTGTATTTGATCGCGCATCAACACTAAAAGAGAGTCAACTTCTAGAGGATCTTCGATATTGTACATCTTATTCCTCCACATAATCCTAAGTGAGGCTGGGAATTTCATTTGTACTGTTGCCCCGAGAGATTTTAGTTCGGGCATTTTTTGGCCTAGTTCCCATTGCCTATCTTGGGTCACTTTCGCAATGTCGGATCTAATCCTAAAAGACCAGTCATCTCTGGTATATGTCCCACTTTTTAAAGCTTCACTCAGAATCCTCTCTTTAAGATTGTAGGACCTGAAATTCACCAGAATCTTTCTTGGGTTCTTTCTTTCTTTAGGTTTCCCGAAAGGATCACGATGTACCCGCTGGATATCGTTTTCCAGGTCTAGGGTTTTACTCCATGGGAAGTGTTCTTCTATTAGCGATAGTATAAATTTCTTTATATCTGTCCCTTCCCGACCTTCCGGGACATTAAGAAATCTCGAGTTTGGACCTCCTGGACTGGTTTTCTAGTGACTCAAGTTTTTCCTCTATGTATTTGTCCTTTGCCTTCAAGTCTCTAATACTCCGTTCTGTTACTTCAACTCTCTTAGTCAGTCCCACAGCCTCTGCCTCCACTGTGGAGACTCTCTCATTTAACTCTAGAAGTTTTGAGTCCAAAGATTCAAATCTATCATGTAATTTGGTTTGATTTTTCTCTGATATTTTAAATCTGGATGTCATCTCCTCAAACATCCTTTCCATTAAGACCTCCATACTGGTTTTAGGTTCGGTCTGGTAATTTATAGATTTAGGGTTGGTATTAGGTTCAGAAATAGGAACAGAGACGGTTACCGTGTTTTCTGAAATTGAAGAGGAGAACAAGGCTGGACAGCTAGGATCAGGCACAGAAGAGTCCAAGGATGTGCTTAGTGCTGGACTCAAGCTCTGGCCGAGGGATAGTCTCGGAGTTAGGCCCTGAGCCAAGGCTAGGTTCAAAGGACCTTCATGCTCCTGATTGTCTTGCTCTCTCCTAGAGGGCTCTGCCAGTGAGTTACTAGCGTCGTAATTTGGGTCAATCAATAAGACATCTGTTAATGCTGATAAGGGAGAGCTTTCCATCGCGAGTTTAGATTGTGCCTTCTCCTGTACTTTGAAATAGGACCTCAGAGAGGGTGTAATTTTTATTTTGGAGTTTTTATCGCCTAGCTCCTGCTTCCCTTCTATCGGACCCTTTTTATTTAGTGGACTGAAGGGGTTGTTTTCTTAAGGAATTGCCTGTTCCTTAGGCAGTAAGAGGATTTTTCCTGCGGTTCAGGTACAGGTTCAGGTTCAGGTTCAGTTTCAGGGACCGGTGTAAGTGCTTTGCCCCCTTTGGAATCAATTTTACCTGTTCTACGGAAACTATGGGAACTAGGTGAGTCCCGGATCTGCACTAAAGATTCGGAGGCTGATGAAATGTTATCTGAGCTTTCTTCCTCCCCCTCCACTTTTAATCCAACAAGCCTCCTTTTGATAGTATATTGGCTGGGGTATACTAATGATGTTTTATCTTCCAGGAGTCCTGCAGGGTAAGCCACCAGAATCAGTTTATCAGGACTACTAAGACTGCTTAGGATTCTCAGATTAGTAGAATCAGCCTGATGTATTATGTTATTCAAGTGGGACCTATATAATTTAGTTAAGGACTCTGAGCAGGGCAAATGTGCCTTGAGCCTGTTGTTCCCCCGGACTTCAAAGCTGTCGTAGTCCCCAAGTAGTCGAGCCCGCAGTTCAAACCCCCTCGCCTTGCCTCTAACAAAGATTGCGAATTGGCTTACCGCTTTCCTGCAGTTCTGCCGAGCGTATGCTGCTGCCTCCCACTTACTGGCGTCTGCTCCTGCTCCTGTAGGGAGCACCGATTCATCGATGCAGTAAAGCGCCCTCGAAGTGCGAGAGCTCAGTGCCTCCGTTTCTGCCTCTGCTACAGCAGCAAGGGCGGGGGCTTGGACGCCAAGGGAAAACACCATGGGTAAACGAAGGACCGGGGAACTGAAAGCTGAAAGAGCAGCGCGTCAGGGAAACTCGCCTCTCACAAACAACTCACACCGAGTGGAAAGGTGAGTTATGAGTAGCGTGCGCAGCTCCTCTTAGGCAGCCACTCCGCAACACAGCAGGTAGGAGGCGGGCAATTGTATCGCACCGTGGTGCTCCGTTCAAAAAGATCGAGGATTTTGCACCAGTATCTATTTATAAATTAGAAACATCCCGCTACGCTAAGGGAGAGTCAAGCATTCAGGAATCAACTCTAAAGCTTGTTATGCCATACATATCATTAATCTACAGCAGCCACCTCTCCACGAAACGCCGCACTTAGAGCTCAGGCACGGAGCTCCCGACCAGTCTCAGCAGCCGGCCGCCATCTTTCCCATGGTCTCAACTGAATAAGGAACTGGCAGAACACAAGGAATACCTTATGAAGCAAAAGGTCACAAAGCTTCAGAAGGACATCCAACGATTTGCCAAAGAAAAGGTCTATCCGTACCTCAAAGAGGACTTTGTCCCTCCTGAGACAGGATACCTCTCTGACTCTAGTGCCACGTCCTCCAGAAGGGGCTCTAACACTGACAGTAATTCAAGTGGAGACGAATGGCCATCCCAATAACGCAGGGGAAAAAGAGGGGGAAGACGTGGACAGTACAACTATCCACAACCCCTCTACCAGGGACCCCCTTTTTGGCAGTACCCGCAATACCAACATCCACCTCCACCCCCACCATTCGGCCCTCAGTACCCGCAGCAATTTGCCCCACAAGGCGGTAACCGTCCTTTTTTAGACAGAGGCTGGGGCAGAGGGCGCGGACGAAAGAGAGGCAACGTGCCAGAGAAGAGAGTCCAATGGGAAACCCCTCCAGCACAAGGAATGGACACGAGGAGCATGACCGCCAGGAAGTGAGCTTGGTAGTCAACCTTTCTTCATGCCAACTCACTGCGAACGAAGAAAGGGCTTCTACAAAGGGGACTCGGGTTTGTTCCTACCCCTAAACCCGACAGCTTCCAGCAAATGTGCGAATTACAACAATTTTTTAGCAAGATAAGACTTAGGGCTTTCTTTGATGGAAAACCTAGAGAGACCATCGAGGACTCAGGTCTCCACAATGCATCTACCTTCACACCCCACAATGGGATTGTCCCTAACGAGGTCCTGACATATGAACAGGCAGTTCTCAAGGATATCAGAGCTCTGTCCTGTCACAACAACCACACTAACATCTCTAAGACTGAGCTACACATACTGGAGTCCTTAGCCAGTGACCCATCAGTAACGATTAAACAAGCGGAAAAGGGGGAGCCACGGTCCTCATGAATACAACGGATTACGACAAAGAATGTCTTAGACAGTTGGGTGATAGACGGTATTACACACCGATCCCCAACAACCCCACCAAACGCCTGAAATGTGCCATTTCAGGTATGGTTGAGTCAGCTGAATGCCAGGACTGGATCAGCAAAAAGGAAGCTGATGTCCTAGTTAAGAAAGATCCTAGGGTCCCATACTTCTATGTCCTCCCTAAAATTCATAAGGATACTACCCCAGTTCCGGGCCGTCCAATAGTGTCTGGGATCGACTCAGTGCTGGAACCCCTTTCACAATTCTGTGACTACTTCTTACAACCCTTGGTCAAACACATTCCATCTTATGTCCAGGATACCACTGACGTCCTACGATTGTTGGACGACTTTGAGGATTGTGCCCTGGTAGACTTCCTCATTACCCTGGACGTGGAGGCCCTCTACACTAACATCCCACAAAGGGCCACACTAGGGGTAATTGAGGAGGTTCTCAATGCGGGCGAATGGTTCTCGCCAACTCTACAAGCATTCGTCATGGAATGTGGGACAATGGCTCTCACAGAGAACTACTTTGAATTCAAGGGTCAACATTATCACCAGACACAGGGTACCTCGATGGGGAGCACATTTGCCCCCAGCGTGGCTTGCCTCTACGTGGCTGATTTGAGGGTAAACACATCCATCAGCAGACAAACCCCTACTACACCAACATCAAACTGTGGAGGAGATTCATAGATGATATCTAATGGTAAGTGGACTGTGGCAGCGTCCCTACCGCTTTTAAAACTAAAGCGCATTTGCGTGTAGCTCGCCTGCTTAGCGGCGCGTGAGCATTTTTATGCTATTTTAAACTTTGCACATTATTGTATTATTTCTCCTCACCTTGCTGGGAGGCACAGCGTGTTGGCGGCGTGTTGTGTGTGCCCCTTGTTTTAGCTCGGCTGAGCTCGGTTGGACGGATCGCGGAGGACTGGACTCGCCCCTCCCTCCCGCCTCGGTCTGACGCCGGTGATTAGCGCCGTTTGAGCAGAGGGCGTGGAGGGTCCGAGCCAGGCACTTCCGGTAGGGAACAGCAGCGCTCTAGTTGTTGAAACTGTGGGGGGGATATAAGGCACTGGATTCAGGAGCCCTGTGTGGTAAGTGGACTGTGGCAGCGTCCCTACCGCTTTTAAAACTAAAGCGCATTTGCGTGTAGCTCGCCTGCTTAGCGGCGCGTGAGCATTTTTATGCTATTTTAAACTCTGCACATTATTGTATTATTTCTCCTCACCTTGCTGGGGGGCACGGCGTGTTGGCGGCGTGTTGTGTGTGCCCCTTGTTTTGGCTCGGCTGAGCTCGGTTGGACGGGTCGCGGAGGACTGGACTCGCCCCTCCCTCCCGCCTCGGTCTGACGCCGGTGATTAGCGCCGTTTGAGCAGAGGGCGTGGAGGGTCCGAGCCAGGCACTTCCGGTAGGGAACAGCAGCGCTCTAGTTGTTGAAACTGTGGGGGGGATATAAGGCACTGGATTCAGGAGCCCTGTGTGGTAAGTGGACTGTGGCAGCGTCCCTACCGCTTTTAAAACTAAAGCGCATTTGCGTGTAGCTCGCCTGCTTAGCGGCGCGTGAGCATTTTTATGCTATTTTAAACTCTGCACATTATTGTATTATTTCTCCTCACCTTGCTGGGAGGCACAGCGTGTTGGCAGCGTGTTGTGTGTGCCCCTTGTTTTAGCTCGGCTGAGCTCGGTTAGACGGATCACGGAGGACTGGACTCGCCCCTCCCTCCCGCCTCGGTCTGACGCCGGTGATTAGCGCCGTTTGAGCAGAGGGCGTGGAGGGTCCGAGCCAGGCACTTCCGGTAGGGAACAGCAGCGCTCTAGTTGTTGAAACTGTGGGGGGGATATAAGGCACTGGATTCAGGAGCCCTGTGTGGTAAGTGGACTGTGGCAGCGTCCCTACCGCTTTTAAAACTAAAGCGCATTTGCGTGTAGCTCGCCTGCTTAGCGGCGCGTGAGCATTTTTATGCTATTTTAAACTCTGCACATTATTGTATTATTTCTCCTCACCTTGCTGGGGGGCACGGCGTGTTGGCGGCGTGTTGTGTGTGCCCCTTGTTTTGGCTCGGCTGAGCTCGGTTGGACGGGTCGCGGAGGACTGGACTCGCCCCTCCCTCCCGCCTCGGTCTGACGCCGGTGATTAGCGCCGTTTGAGCAGAGGGCGTGGAGGGTCCGAGCCAGGCACTTCCGGTAGGGAACAGCAGCGCTCTAGTTGTTGAAACTGTGGGGGGGATATAAGGCACTGGATTCAGGAGCCCTGTGTGGTAAGTGGACTGTGGCAGCGTCCCTACCGCTTTTAAAACTAAAGCGCATTTGCGTGTAGCTCGCCTGCTTAGCGGCGCGTGAGCATTTTTATGCTATTTTAAACTCTGCACATTATTGTATTATTTCTCCTCACCTTGCTGGGAGGCACAGCGTGTTGGCAGCGTGTTGTGTGTGCCCCTTGTTTTAGCTCGGCTGAGCTCGGTTAGACGGATCACGGAGGACTGGACTCGCCCCTCCCTCCCGCCTCGGTCTGACGCCGGTGATTAGCGCCGTTTGAGCAGAGGGCGTGGAGGGTCCGAGCCAGGCACTTCCGGTAGGGAACAGCAGCGCTCTAGTTGTTGAAACTGTGGGGGGGATATAAGGCACTGGATTCAGGAGCCCTGTGTGGTAAGTGGACTGTGGCAGCGTCCCTACCGCTTTTAAAACTAAAGCGCATTTGCGTGTAGCTCGCCTGCTTAGCGGCGCGTGAGCATTTTTATGCTATTTTAAACTCTGCACATTATTGTATTATTTCTCCTCACCTTGCTGGGAGGCACAGCGTGTTGGCAGCGTGTTGTGTGTGCCCCTTGTTTTAGCTCGGCTGAGCTCGGTTAGACGGATCACGGAGGACTGGACTCGCCCCTCCCTCCCGCCTCGGTCTGACGCCGGTGATTAGCGCCGTTTGAGCAGAGGGCGTGGAGGGTCCGAGCCAGGCACTTCCGGTAGGGAACAGCAGCGCTCTAGTTGTTGAAACTGTGGGGGGGATATAAGGCGGATGTGTTGTCGACAGCGCAGCGGGCGAGCGCAGCGGGCGCGACGAAGGCGCGCCGGAGTTGCGCCAGAGTTAAGCCCGTCTGCGCCCGTCCGCGGCTGTCCGCGGCCCAGGGCCGTAACCCCTGCCTCTCCTTCCTGTCTAGTCTCCTGGAGTCGAGATGATTTACTTCTCCTCCGTAGAGAGCTATACGGGCTATGCCCCCACAGCATCGATGCAGGGACCAATGCGGGCTGTAGCCACTGTGAGTACACCTTTAACACAGGTAAGTCGCTAACCGTAGGCCAACATACTTTGGTATGTGGTCTGCTAAATGTTCGCTCCCTACGGAAACACTCCCTGGATATTCATGATCTCCTCACGGGGAAACAATGGGATCTGTTCTTCTTCACGGAAACCTGGCTTGACCAGGATTCCATGCCGGAGATAATTGAGGCCATCCCTGAAGGCTACTGCCTTCATAGGCTTGATAGACCACGTGGGAGAGGGGGCGGCATAGCCATTGCTGTGCGGCAAGATTATCAATGTCAGCTGGACCGCACTGTGATTGACGACAGTGAGGCTGGCGCCTTTTCCATCTCCATTAATGGCGGTCTCACCTTGAAAGGCTTATTAATCTACCGTCCTCCAGGCTCTTCTGCAGCCTTCGTTGGAAAGTTAATGGAAGGTGTCACAGAAGCCGCTCTACGCTCGGACAAATATCTGGTCCTAGGGGATCTCAATTTCCATCTAGATACCCCTTCGGACAGAGTGGCGAGCGAGCTATGCCACACGATGGCTAGCTTACAATTTGAGCAGAAGGTACTGCAGCCCACCCATAAGTTGGGCCACCTTTTGGATCCAGTTTTTGCCAACTGGAGTCAAGTGGACGCTCAAGCCCCGATTCCCATCGTATGGTCTGATCATTTCCTCGTCCCTTTCACCATCGAAATACAGGGACCTCGCCCCAATGACCCTCCCGCTGATAAACATCCGAGGCGCAGATGGTCAGCTTTCTCCCAGGCCAAATTCAACCTGGCACTCACCGAGAAAGGTCATCCTGGGGGTGACGGGGCTGATGAAATCAATTCCAACCTGGACCAGCGGATCCTGGAAGCCCTGAATCAGGTGGCACCTCTGGGTGTGGCGAAATCAGGCGGCCGAATACAACGGTCGGCGCCCTGGTACAATGAGGATTTGCGAACGGCCAAAGCTGCATGTAAACGTGCTGAAAGGCAATGGAGGACTGCTTACTCCATGCAGGCCAAAACTGTTTACACTAATTGCAGACGTGCCTATCACATGTTGATTAGGAAGGCCAAATCGACGTACTATTGCAATAAAATTGAGGAAGCTAAGCAGTCCACCAAGGAGCTCTTCTCTATTTACAAATCCATTGCAATAGGTAAATCCGCCGTAGTACCGAAGAAACTTTGCACCAGGGAGGGCTGTAATCGTATTGCGGAGTACTTTGCAACCAAGGTCTCCAACATATACAATTCCTTCCCCCAGAGGACCGACAGTGGCCTTGCCCCCTTTGAACTCCCAAGAAGGGAAGGGTAACATTGGCTAACCATGTTCGTTACTCCTCCCACTGCGGAGTTTCTCCGCATTTGTGGATCCATCAAATCCAGTTCCCCTAGAGATCCGACCACCCCCAGCCGGCTCAAGGACAGCTTGCCAGTGCTAGAGCCCTATGTGCGTCAGCTGCTGGACATCTCCTTTGAGTCTCAGGTGGTCCCGAAGGCTTGGAAACAGGCGGTGGTACTTCCCCTGCAAAAAAAGGCCAGCGTTAGTTTTGAAAAGCTGGACAACCTCCGTCCTATTTCCCTGCTTCCCTACATGGCGAAGGTGGCGGAAAAAATAGCCAACATACAGCTTATGCAGTTCGTGGACACGGCTTCAATACTCCACGACTCGCAATTTGGCTTCCGTCCCCGCCACTCGACGGAGTCTGCTCTCCTCGTGGCGGTAGAAGCACTCAGACAGGGAGTAGACGAGGGCCAGACGATGGCACTGATCCTTCTAGACTTAAGCGCAGCATTCGACACTGTAGCACATTCCACCTTGCTACAGTGTCTGAATGGAGGTGGGGTGACAGAAGCTGCGCTTGGTTGGATTAAGTCCTTCCTCTCTGAGAGGTACTTTCAGGTCAGACTGGGTGAGTGCTATTCCAAGGAGATTGAGCTGGGCCAGGGCGTACCTCAGGGTTCGTCCCTGAGCCCAACTCTTTTCAATATCTACGTCTCCCCCCTGGCTGCCATTGTGGAGGGGTATGGCCTCCGCCTGGTGTCCTACGCCGACGACACGCAGTTGGTTATCTCCCTATCGCGCGCGCCCGGTCTTGCGGCTGACATCTTCAGGAATTGTATGAAAGACCTTGCTGCCTGGATGTCTGCCAACTGTTTAAAGTTGAACGGGAGCAAGACCGAGGTGCTCGTGGTGGGGGGTGCACCGTCGGCGTGGTCGTCGGCGTGGTGGCCACCTTGTTTGGGGGAAGTCCCCGCTCCCTGCCGTGAGGCCAGGAACCTGGGCGTGTGGCTCGATAAGGACCTCACCTTTGGCCCACATGTCAGTCGGGTGGCGGGGGTATGCTTCAGTGTTCTGAGAGCCCTCAGGAAAGTCTTAGACCTGCTTCCCATTTCTGCTCGTCAGACGCTGGTGCATGCCTTGGTCACCTCCCGACTCGATTATGGGAACCTGCTCTATTTGGGGGCCACAGGAAAGGTCATCGGCCGCATGCAGATTCTTCAAAATGCGGCAGCGCGGCTGGTCCTCAGACTCCCCAGGAGGTCATCTGCCAAACCAGCTTTGCAAGCGCTCCATTGGCTCCCTATCGAGAGGAGAGTGAAGTTTAAGGCCCTTGCCACCTGCCATCGTATTCTGCACGGCAAGGCACCTCCTCCGCTCCAGAGCCTAGTAGCCTATTACGAGCCTACACGCAGTCTTAGGTCCTCGCAGACCGGGCTGTTAAAAGTTCCAAGAATATCTAAAGCTCGTATGGGAGGCAGATCCTTTAGATACCTTGCTCCCAAGTGCTGGAATAATCTGCCACTGGAACTTCAGCTTGAGCCCTCAGAAATCCAGTTTAGAAAAAAACTTAAAACGTATCTTTTCAGTAGATAGCTTGGTTTGGGAGGAGGGGGGACAGTCACTCCACTTGTCATAGCGCGGGGACACGCCACTGGCGTAACCAGGCGCTTAATAAATGTCCAATAATAATAATAATAATAATAATATCTTGATCCTCTGGGTGGGGAATAGGGATTCCTATGATGAGTTCTTCTTATGGACCAACTCACTTTACCCTTACCTCAACTTCACCATGACCGCTTCGTCCACCCAAATCGCATTCCTTGACCGTACGATTAAGATCGAGGAAGGACGACTTACAACCACCATGTTCAGAAAAGCCACCGACCGGAACAGTCTCCTCCTTTACACGAGTCACCATCCCAAAGCACTGCGGGATAATCTACCGTTTGGGCAGTTCTTGAGGGTTAGGCGCAATTGTAGCAGTCTGACCGACTACAAAACCCAATCGACGGTCCTATCAATAAATTTGGCTGACAGAGGCTATCCTACTAGGGAGATAACTAAGGCCCGTTAGAGAGCGCAGAATAACCACAGGGGAGGGCTCTTGGAACAGAGGGTGGGCACCCCTGCAGAGGATGAACCCATGACATGTGTCAGCACATTCACAACGGCTTCCAATAAAGTTAAGAAAATCCTCAAACGCCACTGGCAGATCCTCAACACAGGGAATCTCACCCTAGACCTGCCCCGTTTTGCATTTAAAAGGTCAAAGAATATCAAAGACATCCTTTTTCAGACTAAACCCAAGCAAAAAACATCTAGATCACAAACTAATCTCTGGCATTTACCTCCAGTCAAGGGGCACTACCCGTGCGGATTGTGCAGTGTATGCCGGTTTACAGCCACACACAAGACAATCCAACTGACCGAGAACTTCCATTGGGAATTAAGGGGCCACACTGATTGTAATACCTCCAACTGTATCTACCTCCTGATATGCCCCTGTGGTCTGTTTTATGTGGGGATGACAACTCGTCCTATCAAGACCCACATTTCTGAGCACCAGAGCAACTTCCGGTGCAAGAAAAACAACACCAAGATGTGCAGGCATTTCATGGAACAGGGTCACACAGCTGATTCTTTGAAGTGGTTAATCTTGGAAGCTAACAACAGCACCTCGAAACAGAACCTGTTCTTCAAGGAACAAAGGTGGATACACCGATTGGCCACTGATTCAACTGGTCTCAGTGAGGACATTCCGTGGAGTTCCCTCTAGGGGATCCTAAACCCATCTCGTCACCCTGGGCATGAGACCACGACACACTAGGGCCATCTACTCGTGAGCCATTTTCCATTTCCCGAGGTTTAGTCATACCTCCCCTTCCAACCTCGACTCCCCTTAAGTTTTTAAGGGACCAGTATTGCACGGTGCAGGTTTTATACCACCAAGGGTTGTGGAAATAGCCCTGCGGGTAATCGAGTCCCAGCAACCACACAATAATGTGCGCGGCTTTTCCTGTATTATCACGTTACATTCGCTGTTCACATTGTAACACCCCTTCACCTCCCTTGCCTTTAATTATGGCCACTAGGACACGCACTGGGCATGAGACCATCACACACTAGGGTTATCAATTCGTGAGCCAATTTTGATTTCACAAGGGTTATAAAACCCCCCCTCCTACCTCGACTCCCCTTAAGCATCAAGGGACTAGTAGGCATATTGCAGGTATTATTATCACCAAGGGTTGTGGTCATAGCCAAACCCTATTCCGCTGATGAGGTCATTATGTCTCAAGGAGTATAAGAATGGCTCAATTGCCAAGAGGAACAACGAGGGAGAGAGTGGACATCCTTGTCTTGTGCCTTGTTGAAGTTAAAATGAGGATGATAAGCAGCCGCCCGCCCTCACTCTAGCTGAGGGGTTAGCGTACAGGGCAATCACCATGCGTATGAAGTCCGATCCCAGTTCGAATTTATTCAGAGTAACTTCCAGATAAGCCCAGTCAACCTTATCGAAGGCTTTTTCAGCATTTAATGTTACTGCTATTGTGGAAGATTTCGTTAATTTAGCCTTTTCTATGATATGCGTCAGAGTCCTTGTGTTATCACTCGATAATCTATTCTTAAGGAACCCTACTTGCGAAGGGTGTATCAGTTGGGGTAGCACTTTTTGTATTCTTTTTGCTAAAATCATGGCATGGCATATATCTTGCAGTCAAGATTGATTAAGCTTATCGGTCTATAGTTTTTTGGAAACGTGGGGTCCTTCCCTTCTTTAGGGAGCACCGCAATGATTGCTTCTGCAGGTGTGCCGTGGATTTGACCACTTGTGGCGAATTGGTCATACAGATCCTTAAGTGGTTCTGTTAGGACATTTGAGAATTTTTTATAAAACATGGCACTAAAACCGTCTGGTCCCGGCGCCTTCCCAGTTTTGAGGGACTTAATGGCATGGATAATGTCTTCTTGTGATATAGGTCGGTTTAGTTCAGTACGGTCAATGGGAGGGAGGGAGGGAACTTTACATTTATCTAAGTATTGTCCTAGTTTTGATCCGTCTATGTCCTTGTTTTTACTGTACAATTCACTATAGAAATCTTTAAAGATCTCCGCGATTTTGTTAGGGTCCGAGTGCGGTACTCCTAGCTTGTCAATGATACTTTTTATGGTGGTTTGCTGAAGTTTAAATTTCAAGTAGGATGCAAGACTTTTACCTGCTTTGTTAGTATGGCATAATCTGAAGTTTTTTTGGTGTTGGAGCCAAATTCCTGCCCTTTCACTAATAAGTTTGTTGTACTCGTACTTTTTATTCATCATTTCATTAAGGGTCCCTGCGTCTTTTAGGAGTATATGTCGTTGTTCTAATGCAGCAATATCCCTTTCTAGTTTCGAGATGGCCGAGATAGCATCTCTATTCATGGCAGCACGTATCTTAATTAATACCCCCCTAATAGAGGACTTTAGGGCTTCCCACCTCGTTAGGTCTGCGGTATTGTCTTTTTTGTTATGTCTAAGATAGTCCTTTATGGCTGTTTCTATTGTCTCCCTGTGTTCCTCCTTTTTTAGTACCGCATTGTTAAATCTCCACAGTGTACTTCTCTTCACCCCGTTATGGATGGTTAGAGACATCGTTATACATAAGTGATCGGATACTACGCGTGGTTCAATGGAGGTAACTTCAATGTCAGCAGCGGATTTGGCCGAAGTGAGTAAGTAGTCTATTCGTGAGTATGAGCCATGCGGTGGGGAGTAGAATGTATAGTCTCTGCCTGCTGGATTCATTAGTCTCCATGAGTCCACCAGGTTGAAACGCTTACATAGGTTAAGAAGAGCTTTGTGTGAGTTGGATGGTCGGAAGGGACATCGTGAATCTCTGTCGAGAAGAGGGTCCATGGGAAGATTCAAGTCTCCTCCTAGTATGTGTGTTACAGAATCCGGTATCTTATCAATGTGATTACCGAGTTCCCTCCAGAAATCCTGGTCATCCCTGTTGGGAGCATATACGTTAGTAACATAGAACTCTTTTCCATCTTTTGCTAATTTAGTTGATACCCATCTACCTTTGTGGTCGGAGCTACTCTGTAGGGCATCGATGTTTGCTCTCTTGGCAATAAGTGTAAGAACCCCATTTTTCTTTCCCAAGGCGTCAGACCCAATCGCTTCGCTATAATACTTATTTTTCATTGAATTAAATTGGGGTAAGTCAATTTTAGTCTCTTGTAGTAATATTATGTCGCCCTTCTGTTTGTAGAGATAATCAATAATTTTTCTCTTCTTGATAGGATGATTGATCCCCTTTACGTTAAGTGAAACTATCTTAATCGCTTGCTTACATGTCAACATATTAAATGTATGTGGATGATGTGTCAGTTCTTATTAAAGGAGATCTCAATATAGACGATGGGTGAAGATAGTTATTCATGACATTCGTAACAAAGGCACTGACTGGATCCCACACTGTGGACATGAGCTTGCATTTATACCCCTTTAAAACACCATGAGCATCATCTGCTCTTTGACATTGATGTGTGTTGTTGCCAGGACACAGAAACAAAAGGGGGGTTTGAAGCATACATAAATCAAAATACACAAGAAAAATCAAACAATCCAATACTAAGAAAATCCCTCCCCGCCCCATCCCCAACCCAAACCCACCCACCCCACCCCCAAAGTACCTTAGGGTCATGCGTTTTTAACTGTCATTATATTGCCCCATGTTCAATGAAAAGATGGGTGAAGGACCTCACCCGGTGCACCTTGACATTGTCAGTCTTGTGTGCCACGAAGCCTCTTCCTTCCCCAGGGGGTGGACAGATAATTTCTAGCGCTGGGTGGTGTTTAGTGGAGCAGAATATAAGAACAGGGTAAGAAGGTGTCAGCTGAGGCAAAAATTTCCATTTTCTGCTGTTACTTTTCTACATCATCCCTCGGTTTTATGTATTTCACTTGAAAGTAACTGGCCTGTTCCTCTTTATGGTTTTGGGGGTAGATGACAGCGTTTTGGGAGTCAGGAAGTGCTAATGGTCCATGGGTTAGGGGACCATTAGCACTTCCTGAGTCTGTAGTACTAAGAATTTTGTTTCTTTTAAAAATGTGCGCCCCTAAGATTTTTGCACCTGGGGCAACCACCCACCCCTGTTGCTCTGCTCACGCTACGCCACTGACCTCTTGGATTTCTATAGAAGACTGGAAACATCGAGAATTTGTTATATCAGTAGATTTATCCTGGAAGGCATTAAAATCAGTCCGGTTCACTTTATGCAAAACTTAAGGCATAATTCCTGAGAAATTCCAAACTTTCCTGCTTAAGCTGATTAGATTGGGGTATCACTCAATGCAAGATGTGATGGCTGGAGTTTAAAAAGGTGGAAAAATGGCGACTGTTTTTCATTTTTAAATGGAATTTGTATCACTTGTAGAGGAGGAAATATTTATTTGAAAATCTACTTTATTAAATTAACAAATGTTTTTAAAATAAAACAAACCTGAATGGATAACTCATATCAATAACTTGGCCTACAAAATTTAGCAATGCAGTCCTAATGGCTATCGGTAATCCTTTTAAGTCAACGTATATTTTTTAATATTTAGTTCTCTGATAGAGTATATTTGAATATACAAATTGTTATTTCCATATGTTATTGGAACTATAGTTTTACCTTCTTGGTCTATATAATTTTTACCTAATGTGTGCACAGCACTTCAATGTGCTGCAGCACGTAGATTGTGACAACATAAATAAAATGAAAAACAATGTATGAGATACAACAGAGATTAAGCTGCCTTTCCAATTAATCAGTTTTTTAAGAACGAGATTTCAATAAAACATACCTGCAAAACAATTACAATAATACTTCAAAGTAAAAAAGACATTATTTAATAAAGCTGTACAGCTGTACAAAATATGACAAAGCTGCGACCAAGTACCCAAGTAAATGAAAATGTGGTAAATTTAAATTCTTAAAAGCAGGCGGCATAACAAATACATTATTTTAAGTCTCCAAATAAATATTTAATTCCACACAGTCATAGTTAAAGAACCCTTCATATAAGGATGAGGTTAAAAGTGATTATATCCTTACATGATTAATCTCTAAAGGTACATTCCTAAATAAGGACAATCTATTGTCTTCAAGTCTGTGCCCTCAATAATAGCAAGCACTGGCTAAGTCAATCGGTCTGGTTATGAAGAGGTAATCCATTCAAACACAGGGGAATTTGATACTGTTTAAGCAAGAAAAAATGCCATTTCATCCTACTACTCCCATTGAAGGTGTAAGCAATTGTGAGAGCAGCAACTATCGTGCTTGAAAGCTCTGTAATGGAAGAGTTACAAGGCAAAATGTGAAATATGGGTGGCACCTACTAGGAGATATCATATTATCCAGGTATGTTTCTCTCCTATTTGCTACTTATGGCACAAATAGCTAGGTTCTAAAACCAACTTGTGAATAATATTTTGATATTTTATTAGTCAATAGTACCAAAATCGTTTATAATCAATTAAATACTATGTTTGCTTCTACCTTCAGGTTCTGTCCATAATTCATTAAGGCCCATACCTGCGAGCAAAATTTGCACATGAGCTATGCAAGGGATTCGAGGGGCATCATCACATTTCTGTAATTCTGTAAGGGTGCACCGATAAATTGAGGTCTTGAAATTACACTACAACCCAAAAGAGCACACGCTTAATTGAAGCACTGTAAATAAGGCTTGTCACCCCAGGGTGAAGGGATTATGCATTGGAATAGATTTGGGAATACAACGATTTTGCATCATCCTAGATCCAGGCCCCCTACATGGACCTCGTTTAAGCTTTAACCCTATAGATTTCAAGCAGAGCAGTTAATGATCTGTTACCTGACTTAGTGCCCTAGGTGGAAAAACATAGGTTGCATTAGTCAGCGTATGAGAGCTCTTTTATCCTTGGGCATACCATATACAATGCCTTCTAACATGTAACCCACTGTAAACAAAGTCATCAATTATTTGTAATGCTGCTCCATTAATTTCAAATAATTTCCAGGGAATATATTTACAGCCACCAATGAGGACCTTACGTTTCCACATTTGGTTGTAAATACTTCCGCCTAGAAACATGTTCAAATGTGGACAGAGGTCTTAGTAAGGCATTTTATATCCTAGCAAGAAAGACATAATGTCTGTGCGAAGAAGACATTGGACTAAAGTTTAATTTTCAATTAGACAGTCACCTTCTTGCGAATTTAAACAGTTATCTAGGTCATTAATTAAAATTTTTAAAATGGCAAAGGTGAGTAGACAACTTTGGCTCACTTTCTTATCAACAATAAATGGCCTTATTAGTTCCCTGGCCTAGCTAAAATGGGCAGAAGCTGAATTAGAAGGATAACACTAGAAAACAACATTGATCAGACCGCCACTGATTTTTGTAGAGACAAGTGCTTCCCTAAAGAGCAGCTTAGTGGACTAAAGATATTGTACCGTGCCTCAGGGTCACATATTTCATAATTTAGCCACCAGTCTAAAAGCTTGCTCAGTTGTTCCTTAGTCCATTTAGAATAAGTTTGACATCGGGCACAAGTCTTATAGACTTGGATCCACCCAGTTAGCAATTAGCCAAATCCTGACATAGAATTGTCCCATTCCATGTAGTATTGAGACTTGTTGATAGCTCACTGAAGACATTAGATCTACATTTTTGAAAATAGAGACTAAAGTTACAGTTTTCCAAGAAGGCATAAAAACATCCGTCATTAGTACCTGATTAAATAGTAATCAGAAAAGAGTTATTCATTAAGCTCAAATTTTAGATAATCAGTTGAACCAGATCAGGACCTGGAACTTTTCACTTTTTAGGCTATTTAAAGACTCTGTTATCTCTTTAAAAGATATTGGTGGAAAATTATGAGAAATTCCATTATCAACATTCCTGCTATTTTCCTAGCACTGAGCAGGACTATTTGACCGACTTCTGGCCATAAAACGTTGAAAAATGGGAACCATTCATTCTTGCTTATATGGCATTTGGGCTCAGTCCCAATGCCATTCAGAAGTTTAGAAGTGGTTGACCAAAAACCGTTCCAGTCTTTATTCTCAGTAAGTTTTTTCCCATTTGTAACTCCCCTCTTTTCCCATTGAACAGTCACAAACTATCTTTTTTCTGTGTAAAATAACTTCTTGTAGGATATTTGCATTCTTTGAATTTAAGACTTTGTTGCATGGTTTTTCTTAGCTAATATAATTGACCTTTATTTTGCCGCACAGCACTCAACATTAAACCAGCTCAATCTTGCCTTCTGAGCAGGTTTACTTGGATTTAACAGATATTAGAGAAAATCTCAAGAGTTGTAAGAATAGTGACACATTGCAGAATTCTCCAAATCTTCAAAAAGGGAACAAAATGGCTTTAAAAATGGGGTATTGTAGGGTTAAAACACTGTCATTCCTTTTAAATCTACCATTAGCATGTCTAATGCTGCATTTGAAGGACATTTCAAATAACTACTTCTCATGAATATTTGCTGATGACATTTAGGATTGAAAGGATGGGGGATATTCCAAAAGCAGTATCACTAATTGAAATCTCTTGAGGGAGTGAATTTGCATCTTCTAATCCTATATTAAAATCTCCCATCACCTTCTTTGTAAGCTGCCATTAGAATGTTGGAGTTTATTTCATACAGTTTCATTTAGAAGTCAACAAGTATGGCCGATCAGACTGAACCGCAATGCACACAAGGCTGCATAGACTGCAGCAGGCCATGGGTGGTGCCATCTGAACAAATTAAGATCTGCCCCAGAACGAGGGGTATGGATGAGAAGATGAAAAGCAGTGATCCAAGATAAATCATGCAAAAAGCTAACAATAAATCTAGGAGGACCACTGAGAAAACCTCTCTGACTTCCACTAAATTGAGGGCATAATCTACCACTTGTAGAATCATGGCCTAGGTGCTACATCAAAGATAAGCCTAGATGACGCAAGGGGGGGGTGAGGCAATCAGCACAAATTAGCATCTGGCCAAGAGAGAGGGGCATAGAGGAGATGATCATAATCATCCTTCCAAAATTAAACATAAGTAATCATGCCAAAAGCTAAAAATAAATCTAGGAGGACCAGCAAGAAAATGTCTCAGGCATCCACTAAATTGATGGCATAATATACCACTTGTAGAATCGTGGACTTCGTGCTACATCAAAGGTGCAAGCCTAATTGTGGCAGAAGAATTTGTTATAACAGATGTGGATTGAAGCATATTACCAAAGACAGGCACTGTTTAACAGCTTTCTATCTCACTGAACTGTGGGTTAATATTTACCTTAGCACTGTGCCCAGGACTGGCATTTTAGAATAATTTGTGCATTTATGCAGGGAGATTCACCTCACTGCAGATTTAACACCTTCTGCTCAGGTTTTACTATCAAATGCCCCTTCTGCAGAGTGTTTGTGGTATCAATGTACACTGAATATGTTTTCTTAACTGAAGCCTTGGGGTGTGATCAGTGGACCTTGGTACAACAGGACCTTTCATATTGCTTGCCATATAATATTTGTGAAGGTTTAACATCTTGGAATTGATAGTCTGTTGGATATGGAGCTGGCAAGTGATAGATGATAGAGTTCTGGTAAATGTTACAGAATTCTGAAGTAAAGGGAGTGATACATAGGATGCCATATGGTTTGTTGTTAATCAGTGTTCTACAATAATTTCTAGGTAATATTTCAGAAAAGCTGACAGGCTGAGTGTGCTATTTTTCAGATTGTTATTGGAATATCTACAATGTAGTGAAACCTATATATGTCTTAAATCCATGTGGCATCGGCAAGTGTTATGGACCAATGAGGTGAACCTACAGATTAGATTCCACAGCATTTCTAAAAGCAATGCTAACCTGCTGTCACGGTTAACCCCATAGGCTGATCCTACAGAGAGGAGATAGATGCACTGGCTAGATCAGTACAGATTCCGTTGTTTGAAGATGATGCAAAGAATGCCGTCAGCACTCAGGAGGATAATGTATGTCATCTCTAGCATTCCCAAGCTCTGGCGTCGCTGGGTACTTAAGGTCTGGTGCCTCTGACTCTGGTGCGCAATGTGTCTCTGGTGTCTCAGGTTACATGTAACCTGAACAACCACCATGCTCTGTGGGGGCTATTACTGAAACAGTTTCTGTAGCCTAGCCACTTCTACTTGATTGACAAAAACACCAACTATATGTTAACGACCCAAACCAAAATGGCCACTCTGATTTATTTACATATCCCGATTCATTATGGACATCACCATTCCACGTGATTAATTTGATTTATTCCTGGAATTTTGCTATTGGCGATTTTGTAAACGCTACAATGCTACACCTCTTTGACATGGTTGTGTTCCTACAGACTGGGGATCTCTGTATGTTTGGAATTCTTTTTTTAAACCATAATTCCTGATTATTTCAAAACCGCCTCTATATCTAGAACATGATTATTGTGATGGTGATTAGCTGGATTTTGGTTGACTTTATTTCGAATTCCGACGTACAACCCACTGGAATTTGAGGGTTATGTTATGGGGTTGACGGAGACTTTATGTTTCCTGAGGTACCCGAGTATTCTCCTGCAGTACCCCCAAAACATCTGATGATCTCTCTTTACTAATCTACCCAGTTGGCCTGCAACCCACTTTGAAAGACTCCAATCTGTTGTTACTAGTCCCTCGGTCATCTGGAGGGCTGATGAACATTGGTGGATGTTACTCTCTTCTTCACCTCGGTTAGTCTTGTCACGAAGAGAGGTTGTTGGTGGGAGTTGACAGCTCTTCAGCACCAGTATGTGTGTGTTAAGGACTGTAACAAAGTGAGTTTCACCCATTTAACCCCTTAGACTTAGGAGCGATGACTGCAAAAGTATGCCCAGCTGGAAGGAGAAGCCATCTGACCCCACTGAGGGGCACGACTTTAACGCCCACTGTCATCCGGGACTGAGATGTATCTCTCAAGGGCAAATGGGGCTGTTCCCTTAATGCCTCCTGAGGAAATGTTGGGGGAATGGACATGCTGGGCGACCCTGGACTGTTCTCCTGGGACTTCTATGGACTTGCCCTTGACTCCTCTGAGACACAGGTGCCCTCAAGTTGCCAGGAGGTTGTGGGGCCTGGGGAGTGTTGCAAGGCAGGTGTTCTGCTTGCTGGCTGTGGAAGAACAATGAAAGATGTCCTCTAAGCAGAAAAGAGCAACTGGAGCCCAAGAAGAGGACAAGTCTGACACAGGGAGTCCTAACGATCAAACTGATGAAGATAAAGCCAATGTAGAGGCCAGTAGCACTGAAGAAAGCACTCCAAAGTGCTAAAACTGGTCTCCCGGAGCAAAAGGAGACTGGGATCATGAAAATCGTCCCCCACCATTATCTGTGCAGCACTGGGGATGCCAAAGTCCTTCACGATGACAAGCAGGCACTCTCTCAGTGTTAAGTCCACTACTTTGCCCAGGACTTGGGAGAGTGTCCCTTCTATTCCTTGCCAAAACCCTACATTTGGGGGACAAGACCAAACAAAGTGAGACAGGACCAGACAATGTGAAAGAAGTCGGCATTCAGTTCAATACTGTGAAAATATGTGGGCTGAGGGATTACCTATGACGGCCACAGGCATCTGGGTGTGAAATAGGCAGCATTCAGGTAGTACAGCTGGGTTAGCCGCAGCCTGGAGGAGGTGGCAATCTCTCTGGGTGCTATGCATGTATCTCGCCTGTCTCCGTCATCCAGAAGGCCCACCCTTACCTCCCACTTCTGTTTAGGAGTTAGGAACTTCTCTGGGGCATTAATCACCATTACCCAGTATATACTGCTAAGGAGAAATGTTGTTAATGAAATTGTGTTGAAAGGAGCAAAGATGCAGACCTTGTCAGACATCACCTAGAGTTGTAAGCCCATTTTTGTACCAGCTCTTAAAGTGCTCAATCTGGCCATGTGATGCATCCACTGTCCCTCCACAGAAGAGTAAGTTGAGTGAATGTTTTTTCCTGGCTGTGAGGCGCAAGGCCCCTCACCATATCTTTATGACCACCATGTTCAGGCTTGAAAGGTGATGTCCCCATCATTGCCGTAGAGCCACCCCAAGGTGTTATCCAAACTTAGCTGGATAAGGCCTGGTTGTTACACCTTTCAGTCAGCCAATCATTGATGACCACCAGCTGGGATGCCCAGTAAGAGACCTGGACATCAGTCATTCTCGGACCCCCATCATTTGTCGATTGCCTACACTTACTGGGTGCTATACGGGGCTGGCGGTTCGCCCACAGAAAGTTACAGATCTTGGCTATGAGCTTCCGGAATCAACTATTCGGGATGTCAAATTGGAAGTGTTGTAGAGTATATAACAACATGGGGAGGATCTTCATTTTATATAAAGGTTCTCCCCATCACATCAAGTTGAAGCCAATTCCATTTCTGAAAATCGTGGTTCAAGTTCACTAATAAGGGGTACAAGGTTATGGTGCAAAGCAAGGTCAGGGTCCTTGGAAATGTGGAAGCCTAGAAATTGAAAGCTCAGTTTCCTTACGGGGATGTACACCTGCCAGTCCATAGCGAGCTCGTCTCCATGGATTGGAACCAGAAGGGACTAGTTCTAATTTACTTGGAGACCAGTGGTCAACTCGTAAAGGGTTAGGATTTCTAGTGTGTGGGGTCCTGAGAGAAGTGGATTAATTAGGAAGAGGAGGATGTCATCTGAGTACAGGGCAATCTTATCCTCTGCCTGCTCGGCCCACTGCCATTCAAGAATACGCACATCAACTTGAAAGAGTTGCGCTAGGGCTTCAAGGGCAAAGAGAAGTGGAGAAAGAGGGCAGCTTAGCCGAGACCACTCAGTGGACTCGCACCTGTGCCAGTGGGGTGACATAAAGCTGGTGCACATAAGACCTGAATTTGGGGCAAAAGACTATTTGCTTTAGGATGTTCAAGAGTAAGGACCAATTGACCGAATCAAAGGCCTTCTCAAAAGCGAACATAAGAAAAGCACATATATCCTGCCGGGTCACAGCGTAGGCTAGAGGTGCCTGTCCCCAGCACATGCAATGTCAGGTGCTGTGGATAGCCATAAATTCTCCCTGGTCGGGATAAATCCCGGCAGGCAGGGCCCACTGGATTTGGGCATCGAGTATTTTGGTATAAATCTTGGTTTACCCATTAATCAGTGTGATCGATCGATACAAGGAGCATTGCGTGGTTTGTTGCCCAACTTTCGGAATTACACTATTGTGGCAACGTCTAAATCCATCAGGAAGCATCTGTCAGCAAGCGCTTCCTCAAACATGTCAAGGATTTCTGGGACAAGTCTGGAAGTTAGGTCTCGGGTGGAGGCCAGTAAAGTAGTTTGCCACTCTTGTTTCCCCATTCATAGACTCGCTGCATGGATTCCCTCCAGCAGTGGGCAGGGTTGTGCCTCTCCGAGTGAAATTAAGTATCAGGGCCGGCTTTAGGGCAGTGCGACTGCACTGGGTGCTGACCTGGAGGGGGGGCACTGACCCTAGGGTGGGGCACTGTCTTTAGAAGTAACTTTACTATTTAAAAGCATCTGATGAAGAGTTCCTTGTGCATCCAGATTTCAGGCATCAATAAAAATGTCAAGGTAACTCTTGTGATTAATGTCCCTGCTAGAGAGAGATCAGAGTTTTGACTCACCATAAAGTAGTGCAGGGGGTTTTTAAGCCTGCTGCAAAGAACAGACTTGTATTTAAAGTGACTAGCTGAGTGGATTAGTAAAGCCAGCCTTTACCATTGCTTTTAAAACAAATGAATGTATGTGAAAGAGGGCTATGGAGAGATGAGGGGCCCTTTTGCAGGGTGGTAGTGAGGGAATCTGAGGAGCAGGTCATGGGGGGTGCTATAAAAGGTTGTTGCACAGGGTGCCACCAGCTCTAAATTCGGCCCTGTGAAGGATTAGGTAATTTCATGCATTTTATACCCATTTTTAGGTCTCGCCTGTCGATGCGCATGCGCATCGAGCTTGCGAGCCTATTGCGGCTTAAACAGTCTTTAACCAAGTTGCAAGGAATCGTGGCGATTCCTTGCAGTGCCCGTGACTTTTAAGCTCAATGCGCATGTGCATTGAGCTTAAAAGCGCGTGCACATCAGTTCCCTCAGCCGCAATCGCCGTCTGTTCCCTCAGCCTCATTCCTCCGACACCTTTTGAAGTGAAGCTTAGCTTCACTTCAAAGGCCCCGGCTTCTTCACACCCTCATGCCGCTCTCCCCGCTCCGCCCCCTCCCCTGCCCGCCGTGTCCGCTTCACTTTGACGGCCGCAGGCCGTCTCTCGTGTTTCTGCTTGTTTCCTTTTCTCTCTCGGGTCCTAATCCCCGTCCATTACAAGCCTCGCATATGTAGTGTTTATCGACTACCATTATAAAGATCCTGCATGCAGCAGTCTCTTCGGGGACATGAGCAGCTAAGAGGCTCCCTCTATTGCAACCTTTCAAGAGCTTGCCGTCGGTTTTGAATTTGCTGGGTCCTTTACATTGTGGCTGCTGCTTGTTGATAAGCATTGTCCCTGTAGTGCAACATTGCAGCTCCTCCCTGCTGCTTGGTATTGATTCGGGCCGCTTTCCTTTGCTTGCGGGTCGTCTCATTAATTTATGTTTCTGAGGCTCTCACCACAGCCTTGAAGCCCTTCCTCAGTTGCCTGTTCTGCAGGCTTCGTTTAAATCGTTTAGCCTTTGTTTACCACATAACCCGAAAGGGGGCATGGGCTTCTTGTTGAGCTGTTTGGACCGTAGAGTTCAGAAGGGTTGAACTTGCAGAGTGCGCGCTTTGGCCCAGACTGCCAGTCTGCAACGAGTGAGGCTTGTACTCTTGTAAGCTTCTGAACTGGATGCACCAGCCACGCTTTTATTTGGCGGTTTTCTTTCAACCACAGGACTTAAAGATTTCTTGTTTTTTTTTCTCAACGCCCGTCTTTGTTACTGTGCCCTTCTTTATGCCTGTGACCCGTCTCACATTTTATATCCCTTCTAGTTCACATTGTCTTTTCTTTTGTTCTGTGCCTCTTCCTTCACCTACTCGGCGCACAAACATGTTTTCTTATTGAAATTGACAACACAGGCGCCGTCAAAGTTTGCGTGCCGAGTACACAACAAAAGAAATGTGCGAGTGCGCCATATCAAAGCGGAAGCATCCATCAGCTGCTCCCGGCAGCTGCTTGCGCCTCTTTCACATAGTACCCCGGCCATGAGGAGGGAAAGGAAGGATCCGTCACTGTTAACATCCCTGTGGCTCGGGTGAGGAAATCAGTCCCTATTTTAATAACTGTAGAAGGCTTTAAAACGTGTGTGTTTGCTTAATTAGCGCTTGTGTTCTCAGCGGATCGGCGTTAACTGCTTTAAACTAATGAGGATCATCTGAAATCCCAACCGCTTGCAGCTTGTTTTCAGCCTATCCTCGGCCCTCTCCCCAGCCCCTCTAGCCTGGTTTACTCTATCGGCAACCAAACACAGCAGTTCCTAATTCACCCCTGCCATTGCTGCTCCTTCTCGTGTTGGTTTCATTCCTCCCCTGCCTCCTCCCAGCTGTTTCTGATTGCTTTACCACCCCCTGGCACACCACTCCACTTTTTGTCTTGCTTTAATTACCCCAACATTCCTCCCTCGTGTTTCTTGTTTCCAGCATCTGTAGATATTTCCTCTTTTAAAAACACTTCCTCCCTGCTCTACAGTCAGACAGACACGCCGTGCTTCCTGGCACCCTTTCCTAAGGTTTGATTTTTTTTTCCCTCTTGCAGGCTGCAATAATTATTTCTAAATGTTATTTGAGTACGGTAAATGTAAATTTAAACACTCTAAGATAAACAGCGTTTCACATTGCAAAAACGCAAACAGAGAAACAGTCCGTCCAAAGAATCGTTGAGTTTGGGGCCAGATACATTTTCTAATATATAATTACTTTCAGGCAATTTATCTTTACACAGCACCCATATTTGCATTATCTCATGAGTTCAATTGAGTAATTTAATCAATACTGGCGGTCAGTTCACCTGCTTAATTATAGCAGCCTTTGTCGTCCCCCTCGCTAATTTTTAAACGTTTATCCTTAGAGCTTGGAGAGTTTTCACTGAGAAATGGAGCATTACTTGCTACAAAATGGTTACAGAAAAAGTGACACGCAGTCTGTGTCGGTTTTCTATTGCGCTACTTTTAAATCTGGGTCTTTATAACCCTATTGTTGACCCTAAATAGGAAAATCCCATATTAATGTCCTTGTTGTATCGGCTTCAGCTGGTGTCCATGGAATTCTCTGGTGTTGCATGTCACCAGCAAATTTTCCACGATTTGTGTCAATGGCCATATAACATGTAATGCCAGACAACTGAAATGCTACATTGGATTATGTGAAAACAGTTTTAAATATGCCCCACTTTGTGTAATTCCTGCAAATCTTGGCAAAAGGAGGCTAAACAGTTTACTTCAAACATATGCGTGAATATTGAGTAAGACCAGGTCCTGAAAACTGACATCCATGCGCAGGTGTGTTACATACAGAGAAAACAATAAATCTTTTTTGAACTGATCTTATGAATATAACAAAGATGCAGTGGCCTCACTTCTCCTTCTTCCACTGTTAACACAGGACTCATCATAAAGCTTTTCCAGTTTATAGCTGCAGATTCAAGAAACAATCCAAACAAGAAACGGAATATATTCGACAACACTTTGCCTTCTGTCAGCAGAAACATTAATTATCCAGTGCGGTTCTCCATGTCTAAGTAACTCACTGTATCCGCACAAAGCTGAGGTCCTACGAGCAATGGGCATTAACTGCCATCGCACTACCTCACTCTCTCTATCTACCTCACTAACTCACTCTCTCTCACAACCTCACTCTCCCTCACTACCTCACTATCTCTCTCTCCCTCTCTCACTACCTCACTCTCTCTCTTTCTATCTCTCTCTCACACACACTCTCTCACACACACTCTCTGTCACACACACTCTCTCTCACACACACTCTCTCTCACACACACTCTCTCTCACACACACACTCTCTCTCTCTCTCACACACACACACTCTCTCTCACACACACACACACTCTCTCACACACCCACTCTCTCTCACACACACACTCTCTCACACACACACTCTCTCTCTCACACACACTCTCTCTCTCACACACACTCTCTCTCTCACACACACACTCTCTCTCTCACACACTCTCACATACACACACACTCTCTCTCACACACACACACACTCTCTCTCACACACAGTACAGCCTTCTACCGCCACCACTCTACCACTCTCTCCACCATCACTCTACCACTCTATCCGCCACCACTCTATGTGCCACCACCCTATCCACCACTCTATGCACTGTACGCCACTCACACATGCAACGCCACTCACACACGCAACGCCACTCACTCACGCAATGCCACTCACGCAATGCCACTCACACACGCAACGCCACTCACACACGCAACGCCACTCACACACGCAACGCCACTCACACACGCAACGCCACTCACACACACAACGCCACTCACACACGCAACGCCACTCACACACGCAACGCCACTCACACACGCAACGCCACTCACACACACGCAACGCCACTCACACACACGCAACGCCACTCACACACACGCAACGCCACTCACACACACGCAACGCCACTCACCCACGCAACGCCACTCACCCACGCAACGCCACTCACCCACGCAACGCCACTCACCCACGCAACGCCACTCATCCATTTGCAAAACAAAAAAGGTCAAACTCTTCTATTGCGAGACCTATTGCATTTTCAATGCTTGTTTTTATTACATGTCTATTTGAACCAAATACGTTTTTATATCTGACCAAAAGGCTTTTAGTCACAAGCTTAATTAACTCAGCTAAACTCTTAATATTGTTGATTTTTTTTGTAATGTCAGAACACATCTGACATGCATTTACTTCAAAGTAGAAACAACTTTAATAGGCGATGATGATCGTGGGCAGATAGAAGGATTTAGAAGTAACAACCATTTCAAAAAGATATTTAATGAATTTTTGGAAGGGATTTTGAAACTGTTGAACGACAGGGACTCTGCATGAAAATACAGCACGGTATTGACTGACATGTTACATTAAATTAATGGAACGTTAGCGCTTAATTTTCACCTCCTCGTAGTCTGCTTGATTTAAGAAGCATAACCTTCGAAAATCCCATTAATCCTTCGGTCTATTTGTCGTATGTGGGTCAGTTAACATCAAGCCCTGCCAAGTTTAAGGGCATTCGTAGGTAAGCCCTTGGTCTTTGATCTTTCGAAATAATTTTTAGATTGCTAACTCTCTGCATGCCCTTTCTTGTCGCCCAGCCTGATTCGGAGAAATGATTTATTTTCCATTCACTCTCAGAAAGTAATCACCAGGGGGTGCAGAAAGACATTAGCACAGTGCGATGAAGCGGGCAGCAGGGCGGTGTTTTTGAGGGTAGGAAGCACAAACCAGGACAGTTTCAGACCTTCATTCGCAAAATACATGTGCAGGCCTGCAGACGCGCACGAATTGCTCCCAAACAAGTTCGTCGTAAAATGTGCTCATCAACAGAAACACTTTTCAGGCGTAGGTTGCATTTTTAATCCACCTCTGTAGTTTATAAAAGCTTCTTGGTTTCCACTGAGCCTCACTACTCAGTTTTGAACATTGTGCTAAAAATTTCGCTACTTTCACATAAACGCCTATTGCCCACATCCACCAGGCGCCAGGCTGTTGTGTTACTAATTCCAATATCCACACAGTTGTAGTTATCAATTTTCATTTACAGGAAACAAGTGTGCCAGGTCCAGCAGCAGCAACAGTACTGAGCTGGAACCTTACAATAGAACATGAAGGATCATAGAATAGAACCTGAGTGTGTCATTGCACTCTAAAAGAGAATGCAATCACAACACAGCAGGACCGGACTGGCTATAGCGGGCACCGGGCAATCCTCCGGTGCGCCGCACGGGTGGGGGCCGGTTTTGGGGCCCTGGGGGCCGTTTTTGTTACAGGACCGTTTTTGCAGCATAGCTGCAAAATCGGCCCTCTAATAAAATCGGCCGAAAACCGGCCCCACAAAGAGCTCTGCGGCACCTCCAACCCCCCCCCCCCCCTCCCGAGTGGGGAGTGGGGGGCCGGCCGAGCACTTTGCCAGGGCCGGTTGTGGTTCCCAGTCCGGCCCTGCAACACAGGCTTACTTCAGCCTCCCACCCCCCCAAACCCCTCCCCCTCCATGACAACAGCCAGGAACAGAACACTAGTGGCCGATAAAAAGTCGCAGCAATGCAGGGCAGGGTATTAACAATATCATGTGGTATTTCCGCACCTTTACCAGGCCATTACGAGTTCTCACATCTAGAAGAGGAAATAAGATGACACATTTGTGTTAACGCACCCATTTCCACATGTTTCCCTCAAATTCTGGGCCCTTTACTGGGCAGGCTTCCACCTGCTTTTGGCAGGTGCTTATGTGCCCGATTCGCTGGACTACTTGAGGCCGGAAACGGGAATACAGGGCTGCTTGTAATCAGGCTCCAGCGGTACAAAAGGGGGTGGTGATGGACGGAGCATCTGAACCAATCAAACACTCACACCCAGTCAAAAGATCTGGGTTTAATCCATCACCGTTCTTTAGCCCACTCTGCCACCCCAGTTCAGACATGGCTACATGCAAATCAGTCTGACCCTGTGCCTCATGGGAACAGTCCAGCCCGAACTGCCAAGCCAGGCTCCGAGCATTTGAGCTAGTTTGCCCTCCACTCCTGCCTTGATGGCCGCACCCTTGCATTCAAGTCAGTAATGATGAAGATGCCTGAGGTGGTGGGATCAAATTTGTACTGAACTGCCTCATGGACATTTAAAATTAATATTGGGTTCAGAGCACAGTTATGGGCATGGTAAAGTGGCTATATTGCGCCATATAATATATATTCCTCTCCAGGCCACTAAGAACGAGGTCTTAGGCCCAGATGTAGAAAGATTCCCGTTTGCATTTCTTAAATAGCGTCTCTGTATGAATCGCTATTTAAGAAATGCCAAACCATATGTAGTAAATGTGCGATTGCTATTAGGGAATCGCAAATAAGAAATTCCATTGCATTCCCGCCAATGGGCAAAATAGGAAATTGTTTGCATTTCCGAAATTGCAATTTCCTAATAGGAAATCGCTATTTAAGAGATGCAAAGCCAAGGTTGCCTCTGGGTTTAAGGCCGCCTTGAGGCACCCCGAATTTCCTAGCATACATGTAAGTATGCATATGCTCTAGGGGCATATGTGCGCTTCATGTCACATTAAAAAATGCAATTTTTAATGCATTTTTTATTTTTGCACATGGTTACCATCGATTTAAGTCAATGGTAATAGGATTGCCTAAATGCCCGATTCGCATTTAGAAAATGCTATGCATATGTGCTTTAGTAATCGCAAACAGGTAATCCCTATTAGCGATTCCTAAATCGCGTCGCAATTTGCGATTTCTACTAGGTAGAAATAGCTCATTTTGACCGGTTTCGGCCCTTTGTACATCTGGGCCTTAGCGATAGTGATTCGGCGGCTAAGAAATGCTCGATGGGTTTGTACATTTGGGCCTTAGATCTCGGTCTCAGACCTCACATCATAGACTGAGATGTGGGGAGAAGCTAGAAGGGACCTGCGCTGAAGGAGCTCCCACCCTCTCTTGAGAGGCATTGCAAGCTGCCATTTGTCAGGTGGGTCAGAGGGACCGTACACCATTGGCTACACCAAAGAGAAATTATGATGAGTTCTCACAAATCGGCAGAAAAAAAGAAAACAGAAGGTAAAGAGGGTTGACATGAAAGAAAGAAAAATTGGAAGGAAAGAAAAATGTAAAGGAGAAAGGAAGAAGGAAGGAAGGAGTCTTTCCTTGGGGTAAGTTCCTGGTGATCTTCCTTGAAAGGGGCCTGAATCGCACACTACACTCCCTCAGTGGAAGAATTTTCGTTCCAACTGGGGGGCATATTATTTTTCTGCCTACTCCCTTGTTACACTAACTAGCTCAACAATGTCTCTGGGCTAACCCGAAGACTGCACTCCTACTCATGGACCTAAGCTCCAACATTGCATATCTGGGACAGTATCGGAGCACCATAACACCGTTTACTGAACTACCTCCTCTGCACCAGAAGAGAAGAAATTAACCCAGCATTACCAGAGAACCATGCACGCCCGAAGGCTCAGACTATAATTATTGCCGCTTTAGCATCCGTTTTTGGGCGAAAGCAGCGATAATTTTATTGCATTATTTACAAGGACATGCTAGCGCGTGTTTCAATTACTTAGGGCCCGTGAACGGCACGCCTCGCATCGCAATCGTGAATGATATGCAAAGGAGGCGTGCCTCACAAAACATCATGGAATAATATCGCTAATGGGGCATTGCGATATTTACAATGAGGCCC
The DNA here is from genome assembly GCF_964261635.1 of Lissotriton helveticus. Taxonomy (NCBI): domain Eukaryota; kingdom Metazoa; phylum Chordata; class Amphibia; order Caudata; family Salamandridae; genus Lissotriton; species Lissotriton helveticus. The sequence goes on along the minus strand of NC_136070.1, from coordinate 439,020,286 downwards.
CGTCTGCCGAAGCGATAATCCTATTCGCGCTAACTCGGCATTAACGCTGCTTTCGAACGTCTGCAAAAATCATGACTTATTTATACATTACATGGGGGGTGATTTATGGTGATACGACCACAGGGTCGTATCAGCAAGGTTATCGCCATTTTTCATGCAACATCCCTGGTTTTTCAGCGATTGGCTCATTTCCCCAACTATCGCTGGAATATTTATTGCGATTGCGCTATGCGTTGTTATTACAGCGCTAGCATGGCGATAAATTCCAGCGATAGCCGGCCATAAGAACATTCGTGCTAAGCGCGGCCAGCGATAATTATCGCTGCCACTTGATAATATGCCCCAGAGTCCCATGCATTGGGAGATCACCTTAAGGGGCTTTGGGAACGATGATGGGCACCCATGGCCTTACCCGTGATGAAGTTTCTTAGAGACAGTCATTCTACTCATTTTTGCCATGTCCATCAAATAGGTTGCAATCATACCACTGCTTCTGGAATTGTAGACTTTAGGCCTTATTGAGAGATTATCACACGGGATATGTGTCGGATGTCCTGTCGACCATATTACCAGTGCATTATAACCTACAGCACTTGTGTTACAGTGAACAGGAGTATCCAGTTGCCAAACTCTACATCAGTCCCTTTGTCAATCAAATCCAGGAGAAGCCAGATACTCCTCCCATATCCCATGTTGGCTGATGCCTCTGCTCTCTCTCACCCTCTCTATCGCTCTCTACCTATCTTTTTTCTCTACGTCGTCCTCTCTCTATTTCTCATGGAATTAGCATTAGGCAGGTTGGATGTGAAAAACATCATGTAACAAGAGAAAGTGTTTGTTGGGGTTTCAGACACACCCTTCAGGTGCTCTGAAAAATTGCATTTATGGACTCGTTCTCTTTTTTTCTTTGTAAGGAAGATTTAAGAACACAGCACAGGAGTGCTCCATTCTTAGTGACTGTGCATTCCGTTTGCAGATACTATTTATGTACGCCTAGTGTTTATTACAGAGAGGGCCACTGTCGTTTAGTTTGCATGCCTTGTGTACTTAAAGCAGTAAACTATTCCCAGTGCTCTGCAAACACAAACACAGTAATGTTAACAGATATAAGCTGTGACACACACACACACTCACACACTCACCCACCCACACACCCCTCTCTTTCTCTGTGTATCTCGAAAGCAGGGCATCTACTTAGTTCTACATACGTGGACACAAAGAGCGATATGAATACACAGACACATGCACACACGCGTGTGTAGTGTCTTTAATATTATTCGTGCTAGGACCCTCGCAGTTCTGGGCGGACTCTCAAAAGGAATTATGTAATCTGCTGGGAGGTGTTACGTGTGGTTATGAAAATTATGAGGCAATGCGTACATATGTGATCGTATGTTGAAGAAAAAAGACGTCTGTTACAGAGCTCAGTGTGTGGCATGTTCATTTACATGTTCCTGGGCAGGGGAAGACGCTACAATGTGCACCCTTGATCCATGAAAGTAGCATAGTAAGAGGTCATACAAATACTACAAATGGGTATGAAGTGTTTCACCAGAGGAGGGAATGGTATATATGAGGGGGTGAGGCTGCGGTGATGTTCTAGTGCTCACCAGAGGCAAGCGGACCTTTTCACCATTTAAGCACCTTTTTAATTCTCGCCCAGTTGTTCGAGACACACTGTTAGCTTTTTCGAAGCTTAGAGCCTGTTGCTTCTCCCCACCCGCACCTTCATGTTGCTTACCCCAGCTCCCTGCCCCTTCTTCCCCATGTTGCTTTGACCCCTTGTCCCCATTTTGCTTCAACCCCCACTCATGCCTACAATATTGCTTCTGCCTCCCATTGCTTCCCCCAAACTTGCTTAAAAAAAGAAAAAGAGCCCTTTTGTGCATTTCTTTTAATTTTAGTTACCTATGCAACTCAGATAAAAACCACCGCAATGGAGCGCACACCGCTAGCCCCTCCTCCGGATTGCCCCTCGGGATTCTGGTACATGTAGTTCAGTAGTGGATCACCCAGGTGGGTGCAAGTCGGTACTTGTTGGACTGATGAATCTCTAGACCCGATACATGTCCCGGGTTTTTGGGTATCGCCCGAGACATGGCTCGGGTTTCGGGATAACTTCCCTCATCAGTAGAGAAAATGGTTTAGGGGTGGAGGAGAAGGCCGCCAAACAACCGTCAATGGCCTCGATGCCCGAACCGGCACGCAGGGCAGCATCCAGGAGCCCGTCGGCTCAAAGCTCAAGGGAGCCAATTAGTAAAAACCACCGCAATTTCTATTAATTGGCTCCCTTGAGCTTTGAGCCGACGGGCTCCTGGATGCTGCCCTGCGTGCCGGTTCGGGCATCGAGGCCATTGACGGTTGTTTGGCGGCCTTCTCCTCCACCCCTAACCATTTCTCTACTGATGAGGGAAGTTATCCCGAAACCCGAGCCATGTCTCGGGCGATACCCAAAAACCCGGGACATGTATCGGGTCTAGAGATTCATCAGTCCAACAAGTACCGACTTGCACCCACCTGGGTGATCCACTATTGAACTACAAGTACCAGAATCCCGAGGGGCGATCCGGAGGAGGGGCTAGCGGTGTGCGCTCCATTGCTGTGGTTTCTATTAATTGGCTCCCTTGAGCTTTGAGCCGACGGGCTCCTGGATGCTGCCCTGCGTGCCGGTTCGGGCATCAAGGCCATTGACGGTTGTTTGGCGGCCTTCTCCTCCACCCCTAACCATTTCTCTACTGATGAGGGAAGTTATCCCGAAACCCGAGCCATGTCTCGGGCGATACCCAAAAACCCGGGACATGTATCGGGTCTAGAGATTCATCAGTCCAACAAGTACCGACTTGCACCCACCTGGGTGATCCACTATTGAACTACAAGTACCAGAATCCCGAGGGGCGATCCGGAGGAGGGGCTAGCGGTGTGCGCTCCATTGCTGTGGTTTCTATTAATTGGCTCCCTTGAGCTTTGAGCCGACGGGCTCCTGGATGCTGCCCTGCGTGCTGGTTCGGGCATCGAGGCCATTGACGGTTGTTTGGCGGCCTTCTCCTCCACCCCTAACCATTTCTCTACTGATGAGGGAAGTTATCCCGAAACCCGAGCCATGTCTCGGGCGATACCCAAAAACCTGTGACATGTATCGGGTCTAGAGATTCATCAGTCCAACAAGTACCGACTTGCACCCACCTGGGTGATCCACTATTGAACTACAAGTACTAGAATCCCGAGGGGCGATCCGGAGGAGGGGCTAGCGGTGTGCACTCCATTGCTGTGGTTTCTATTAATTGGCTCCCTTGAGCTTTGAGCCGACGGGCTCCTGGATGCTGCCCTGCGTGCCGGTTCGGGCATCGAGGCCATTGACGGTTGTTTGGCGGCCTTCTCCTCCACCCCTAACCATTTCTCTACTGATGAGGGAAGTTATCCCGAAACCCGAGCCATGTCTCGGGCGATACCCAAAAACCCGGGACATGTATCGGGTCTAGAGATTCATCAGTCCAACAAGTACCGACTTGCACCCACCTGGGTGATCCACTATTGAACTACAAGTACCAGAATCCCGAGGGGCGATCCGGAGGAGGGGCTAGCGGTGTGCGCTCCATTGCTGTGGTTTCTATGCAACTCAGATGTTTAACTAAAAATAAAATAAAAGTGAACATGTCGTTTAGTAGGCACGTGCATGCAAGGATGCTGTGCTCCATGGCTAAAACCATTGGCAAAACCCATATGTCCTACAGGTAAGATCTGTTGGCCTTTTCAGTGCTTGCTACATCTGCCACAGGGTTAGGACAGCTTAATATGGACCAGCCATTTGTTTTGGAGACAGCTGCATCTTTGGCCACTTAGGGGTCATTCCTTACCAAAGGGACCTTAAGAGCTGTCAACTCCATCTATTAAATGATGCAATTACCTAAATGGATTAGCAAGTTTGGTTATCAGAAGATGACTCCAAACAATCTAATGGGTTGTGGTACCATAAAGAAAGTGTCTATGTACCCACACCTGGGATATGACAAAATGAATTGTGCTTGGCACATGCATTGAAGTTGGTGGGTAATCTCAAAGATACTAAAACTAAAGAAGCACCACATATATTAGTTTATTGCACCTCAGTAGCCACAGATGTGCAGAATACATGCAGTCATGTGTTTTATGCGCACAAAAGTTCTGAATTTCCATGTCAGAGATTCTTTTGGACCTATTCCTGCTCTATTACTTCCACAGCAGACAATTTCCCTGTTTTTCCTGACGGTTACAGTACCATCCTTGTTATAGTTGACTATCTAAATAAAATAGGCAATTTCATTCCAGTAAAAGGATTAACAATGGAAGCAAATATGGGCAAGATTGTTGTACACTTAAAGGGCTCAATCTTTTTTTTTTTAATTAAAGAACCTTTATTTCAATTAGCATGAGATTACAAACACGGGCCTACAACCAGTGTGGCCGGCCGCTAATTAAATCGAGCAGAAATTAAGGAAGAAGTATCACATCAATCCGGCGCTTAAAAACAAAGCCACATCAAGGATACAGCAGAGAATCAAGATAATACGTGATACCAAGGATTTGAAACGGTTCATTTTTAAATAACCAAAAATTAAATCAAAAAACGACATCGCATTGTCATTCCCGCTCCCAACACAGTCAGCTAAAACACAATCTCACTCCGATGGTGAACATAGATTGAATAGGAAAGGAGAAGAGTACCAAAGTCAGGAGAAATGCAATAGTCACGTACCAAGCACGGTATGCGAGCCCCACCCCTGAAAAGGAACGTACTATGGGAGACATGAAGACGACGACATCGAAGAAGGAAAAGGGCAAAGGGCCATAGAAACAAAAAAAGGAACAGAAAACAAACCCATCCCCCAACCCCCCACCCTGCACCCCTGCAAAAGGCTACGGCCTACCCCCCCAGCAGCGTGCCTGTCGCCCTAAATGAGAAACCCGAAATATAGAAAAGAAAGAGAAAAGAAGAAAAAAAAAATGGAGGAGAAGAGCCGGCGATTCGGTTACCCATTCCCTCCCACCCCCGCATACTAGAATCGTATAAACAGAAGCAGTATAAAAGTATAAGTATCAGCAAGCACATAAAACGCAATCAATTACAGCCCCACTAGACGTGCCCTTGAATCACCATTAACCAGCAAGAAGTCCCTCCAAATCCCAAACGAGGTCACCCCTGGCCGCTTCTGGCAATAGTATCGATGATGAATAGTCCTGCAGACGAGATACAATTCGGTACAAAAGGTCCAATCGTTCCAATCAGACCAGGTAGCGCAGCCGCCCAACTTGGTCGCAGCCACCGAGAGACAACTGACGATGCAGGGCGGATGTCAGAATGCAACAATACCCAGACCACCAACAGTCTCAAGTCCAAAGATAGGTCCGCCAAGCACGGAACGGAAAGCACAGGATGTGGGAAACACCGCAGCACAGTCCGGGCCTCATGTACCATGGATCGATGTAGCTTCTCCACTCGCTGGACAGAAAAAGGAACCGGTGAGACAACCACTTGCGGAACAGGTGTGGCAACAGTAAGCTCAGAAACCAAATCTATTCGCGCCTCCAAGTCTGTAAACTCATCCGGGGGATAGAACACTGTAGCAAAGGGAGACGCATCGGCACCAACTCGAAAGCAACCCAGTCCGCTACAAAATGGCGGGTCAGCAATGGCGGCCATCCTTCCTTCCAAGTCCCGGGCTCCCCGGAGCAGGGCAGTCCGCAGGGTTGTCAGTGCAGCCAATACGTGGCCACGCGTAAGCGTTTCCCCACAGTGCCAAACTCCGGGGGTCTCAAGTTCAGCAGTTTCTCTGTCCCCGGGAGGGGCGCACCCCGAGGCTCCATCCGCCATTTTCAGCCGTCTCGTTCTCCTCCTCTTCCCCTCCACTTCAGAGTCTCGTCCGATCACTGGAGTCAGCAGGCCCCACGGCTGGATCTCAACAGTCGGCGCTTGCTGCAGAAAGGAGAGTCACCGAAAGGCCGGACAAGCTCCCCGCAGCTCGCCGGGAGCCACCCGCTGGATCCCGGACGGGACTATCAATATGGCCGGGCGTCTCACCCAAGGGGAACCGGGCGACATGGGCTCTCTCCGGCTCGGCAATATCTCGGGTTCACGGGGCAACCCACTATTGGGAGTGGGTTGATACCAACTCTCCCGGCTCGCGGCTCTCAGGCTCCCACAGACCGGCTTCTCAACCCGACCAGGGCCGCCAACGCTACGATCACTGCAGGGCACCCTCTGCACTCGAGGCCCCGGCTTCAGCGCCACGAAGGCCGGCAAGCGGACGGGGACGGTTCTTTGGATCTACTGCACGGTGGAGCCCCAGAAACAGACGGTAAGTGATTGCTTCCCTTCAGCAACTTAGATCGGCAAACCTTGCTCAGGATCGTCTTCAGGATATACGTGCGGGGAGGAAGGGCCCACGGAGCCAAGCGTTTATGCAACCGTTCCGATCGCCATCTTGGCTCCTCCTCCAAAAGGGCTCAATCTTATGGCCTGATTTGGAGTTTGGTAGACAGGTTACTACATCACAAATGTGACAGATATCCCACCTGCCTTGTTACATGTGCATTTAATCCTATAGCACTTGTAATAAGGAAGACAGGTTGTCCGTCATGTTAGGGAAGGCGTTACCTTTCTGTCTGGAAGCACAATTCACATGTACTTCCTAGACCCCACAACTGTTTTAAGAAGTAAGTGATATATAGGATTAAATGGGACACCGAGTAGGAGTGGGTATTTGATGACTTATAGGTCCATTACAATGTTAACCATATATCCACAGATTAATACTCTATAATAATTGCTGGTACCTGAATCAAGAGATATATCATTGAGTACAATAGCAGCAGTATAATATCCATTGCTCTATGGAGTAATTTATGAGTGTAAGTAAAAGAAATCCATGAATTAATAGCACCATAGAGAAAATAATATAAGTTATGTACACATTCTCGAGAACCCCCTATTTTGGGGACTCTGGAAGAAGAAAAAACAGAATAATAAAGATAAATATTCGCTATAATTTAATCAAGGGGTAGCAACCCATCTAGTCATTAGCGTGCACTCAACAGATTATCATATGAAATCATGTTTTGTATCTAACCAGGTTTTTTATTCGTGTCTGTTTCCTATATTAATCACTGTTTTTAAATATGTGCTGTAAGAATATTTGCATTTCTGAAACTGTCCTGAAGAAGGCAGGAATGACCAGATATTCTGCCGAAATGCCGCATCGACATTAGTTTTATAAATAGAAGTAGATGTATTATTCTTTTAGAAGTTTTTATGTGATAGAAATGTACATGTACAAGCAACATTTTATTCAAATGTGTAAATTGATATTATGATTGTATTGCTGTGTATATATACAATGTTTTGAATTTTCTAATTTTTTCTTTTTGATATGTATGAATATGAAATAAGCATTTTGTGATTATATTGAAAGATAATTGATCAATATTTTAAATAATAAAAACGACTTTTTAAAGAAGAATAAATAAAGGAAACATACTTTTTGTTAGTTTTTGGTAGTTTCTAAAAGACTATTCTGGTTCAGTGCACTCTGTTTGATGATAGGTTTATGAACTAAGGTATAGGACAAAAGGGATCCTTGTGCTTTACAATTTTTTATCACCCAGTCCCTTTTGGCTATTGGGTAACTCTGTTTGTGGAATGTTTACCTCCGACCCACCCTTTGTGATTGAGTAAAAAGCTATTGTACTCAAATCCATTCCAGTGGTCATTGGTTTATATTTTGGACCGGAAAAGATATGGGCTCTTGGAAACAAGTATGCAGCAGTCTTGCATCCCAACTTATACCGCAGTTCCACAAGAAACCAGAGAATACAACCAGGGAAAGAAGATCTTTGAGGTGCTGTGCTGTTATGCTGAGATCCAAAAGGTCACCCGTGTTTACAATGCATCCCTACAACATTTTACGATAGCACCAAACAAGACAAATAAGAATGGAGCCTTTGAGAGATGTCTTATGGTCAACTCTTGTTCGAGCCTTGGTCCCTCAACAAAGGTTCCTATGCAGTCCTGAAAGTCACACAAAACAATAGTACCCATCATAGGACTTGAAACATTATTGTGATTTTAAAGTCCTTAATGCAGGGTTTCAGGTGCTCACACAAACTTTGCAACAAGACAATGCTGTGGTCCAATCCCCCACATGCATCATTGGGAGTTTGTGCGCATTCTTATTTGCGAAAATTAGGGACTCGCAAATAAGAATTCGCATTATGGGATGCATGAAATTATTCGCATTTTCCTAGCGAATCGGTAAAAATCGCTTTTTTTACCGTTTCGCTTTGAAAATACGAATTCTAATGTGCGAATTAGCATGGTGCGAATTCGGCAAGTGCGAAAAGACGCACATGATGAATTCCAAAGTGATTGCAGTGTGCCTGCCTCTGAACAATTACAACCACCTGTGGGCTGCTTTCAATGTGTGTTTGGCAGTTTTGGGAGTCAGTTTGAACGCTGCTGGAGTGGTTTGTTTATTTTCTGGTGAATATGGAGTCAAGCACTGACGTTCTGGAGCAGCAGCCCAGGAAAAGAAAAGTTAAATTTAGTGAGAAAGAGTTGGAAATATTAATTGAGGAAGTCACAGCTAGGCATGAACAGCTGTTTGGAAAAAATCTTTGAAAGTACCTGAGGCTTTTAAAAGAAAAATATGGATTGCAATACAGTCAAAGGTCAATGCTGTAGGTGTCGCCCACAGAGACATCAGCAACCTCCAGAAGAGATGGTATGATTTGCGCAGCAGAGCCAAAGAAAGGATTGCGTCACGCATCAAATCTGGAAGGCAAACTGGTGGGGGTTCACCAAAAGAAATACCAACAACCCCCTGGGAGGAACTAGTAGAAGGGACTTTACCTACTGAGGCAGTGATTGGAGTATTTGACATAGACACCTCTGAGCAGGCAGGACCAAGTCAAGGTAATTGTTCTTATATTTAATTACAATGCTTTTTGACACCATGATTAACTGTTAAGTTAGTATTGCATTTCAAATGAAAAGTTCATGTTGGTACACAGTCTTTAACAACAATGATATACTTTGCCTTAAATAATGGCTTCATGGGACAAGTATTTTGAGCAACAATTTTTTAGTTTCAAGTACATAACAAGGTCCACTCAGAAAATATGAGGAGTCACTTTTAGGTGTAGTTGTAAGCAATGTCTCTATATATGAGATTCATATGTTCACATCTTATGAAAAAATAGGCAATGAGAGAACTTAATTTAACAGTTCACTTCCACTGTTTCATTTGCAGATGCAGATTTGGATGCTGAATTCATTCAATTTGCAGAGTCATTTACGCAAGATTTAATCAATAATGCCGGAAATAACTTAGACCCACCACCTTCACCCATAGTGGAGCCTCAAAGTCAAAGATGCAGAGTGCGTCAAGTACTAGACACAGAATCTGAGGCTGAGGACAATTTAAATACTGCAGTCCCAAACACAGAAGGCAATGCTGAGCCTGCTCCAAGGGTTACAGGCAGGCGTCACAGACTGCAACACTTCTTTCGGCGTCGCAGACGTCCTTCTCAAAATCAGGAAGCGATGGATGACATTGAAAATGGCAGTCTCATTGAGAGGAAGTTATTAAAAGTACAGCCAATCAACAACAAGATCCCTATACCTGGGGTGATTATTAAATTACACAGACATGAGTACACATTACTCAGGTTGTATTCTTTGTTTACATACCGAGGTAAACCCCTGCTATCTATCGCAGTGCGGTTTCACTCCTCTAATGTCTGATAGTCCCCACACATTATATTGTTCCACACAATTAATTAAATACTGCAGTCTCAATTCAAAAAATGTCCAGCAGTGATGTCCAACGGATGTCTGCTTTCTACACTGAAAGCACATCTATCCACACTTCACCACATGTGTACAATCCTACAGAGGAAAAAATGTGTGGTGGAAAGGAAGGCACCTCACGGGCGAACACCCTCGGGGATGTTGGCTGATGTTACCAACTCAATGCCCCTTTCTCATCATCGGTTGCCTTCCAATCCGGAAAAGAAAACAGAATAGGTACAACACATAAACTGAAATACGTGTAAAGGTGCAACATAAAGAGTATCGACATTAACTCAAAGAGGACAGAGTGACATAAAATCAACAGCCACACCCACTCAATCACTTTATTCTTCGTTTCAGTGTGAGCTGAAGAATTAAAACAAAGGTTGGTAGCTTAGTATCGCCTACCAGTACCTGATACCGACATGTTTCACTGCCCCATTATTTTCGGCAGATTCATCAGGGTATTGAACACTCGGTCACTGCACCAATGTTTTGAACACCCTTTCTGGACACTATTGCATTGAGACAAAAATAAAAACCAGAGACATGCCCAGTAGTCAATATCAATTCATCGGTTTCCACACCGGGGTAATGGTTGAAAGAATATAATTATACAATTTTAATTATAATTACCCCTGACCAGCATGGACAACTCATACCGGCTGGCCAGATCACGCTTTGATTCGTTTAAAAACGATTGAAGTAGCAATCTGTAGGGAATGTAAAGGAGACATTCTAAAGCTGTTAGGCCAAGGACCCCAACAGTAAACACCAACATCAGCTTCTATCGTCTTAGGGCAAGAGAGCTATGACTCCCCTACTCGCGCATTTAAGCAACATGGGAAATAGCGCGTGTCAACTAGGAGCATGCCCAACTCCCAACTTTTATAGTACACACTTGCGCAACACGAAATGTCAAGCCTTCGACACCCACAGAGGACGTCGGCGTCAGCTTCAATCGTCTTAGGACAGGAGAGTTATGACACCCCTACTCACGCATTTAAACAAATACGAGATAGCGCGTGTCGGCTGAGAACATGAAAAACTCCCAAGTTTTATGCTACACACATGCGCACCAATATCGATTTTGATCATTACCAGGGTGTATGGGCCATAGTAACACACTTAGGCAAAAATACGGGGGCAATGTAACCCCTCGCCCACACATAACGTAATGCCTAAAACACCATTATAAGTATACGGGGAACCGCACCACTAAAGCATAGTACACATCATTATGACTACTTGCCCCTCGCTACTGAATAGCGTATTGCTCTCACTGACCGCTCCGTACTGAGGCTTAAAGACCTCCAACGGCTACCTACTCGCACCCACTCCTCACCGTACGATTGGAAACCAGGGCGGTGTCTCATCCCAGGAACATGACACTCCCTCCGGCGTTTGTTTTTCAAACCCGGCGGGGTCCGGTCAGCTGATCTGGTGCGCATGCGCACATACTGGCGCTCCAATGGGGAACGGTGGCGCCATATTGGAACCGCAAAAACCCAGAGTCTGATGCTAGAATTCAGTTGGCAGCCTATCGTGCACAGCCTCCCAAAAGTCGGGGATTAATTGTACTCAGTCGCTGTGTTGACTGGCATGTTTATACATGTTTGGAATCTATTATAATTCGGAAATAAATTGTTTACTTTATTAATTTATTTCTTGCATGGGATGCCTCAAAAAGGTCCTCTGGGGAACCCGTAGTTGGTCATAGTGGCACAACCATATAATTACAAACAGATATAGTTTTATATTTATACACTAGCATGTTACACTCTATCAATCCCACGTCTCGGGGATAGCACTGATTACATCCGCATCAAAACCTGGCGCTAGGCACAGCACACACAACTCATCAAGCATCTGATCAAAAGATTGAGATCTGTGAAGATAATGTGCCAAGTGACACAAGTGTCCCCCCTGGGTGTTTCTCCAAGCCCATGCAGGCATATCTATTAGCCAATCATTTTAGATTTTAGGTGTTTTAACTGATCAGGTGAGGGGTATCATGGAGGACGGTTACGATGGTATCCTACTGTATATCATGGCCCCTCGACATAGTCAAATGCCGTGCCGGTATATCCCTGGCAGGGCAAACTCAAACGACAACAAGAGTGACCGTTGTTCACCAAGGAGCACTTACAAAAAAAGGGGGAATCAATTACAGATAGCTCACCCTTGAGTGTCTATTTCACCCGGTTCCACTCCAGGATTTCATTCAGGCCTACACAGTCGCTACGTTCGCTGTATATCCATCTGGCTTCTTTACTCAGCAACGCTGTTTCCATGTTCTGTGGATTGCCTTTTATTACTTCCAACACAGTCCACGTGAAATCATGTTTTTCTTTGTGGCAATGTTGTACCAACTTCGTAGTTAGTTTACCCGCCTTGATGGTACTCAGGTGTTCCTGAATGCGCACCTTGATTTTTCGTGTCGTCAGACCGAAGTATTGAAGGCCACAGCAGCACAGCAGTCTATATACCACGTGCGTGGTGTTGCAGTTGCTAAAATGGTTCAAAAACCAGACTCTTCCTGTACTCAAAGTCACACTGTTGCTTTTTTTAGTGAGGGAACACACCGAACATGTCCCACAGGGAAAATGTCCTTTGGGCAAAGTGGACAGGTCTCTTTTGTGTGGTGCAGGAGTGCGAGTATGGACTAGTTTGTCTTTCAAGTTGGTTGCTCTCTTAAAAGCAAACCTTGGTGGTGGCATCCGGAAGTCTTTGGTAGATAGTAGGTCCCAGTGTTTTCTGATAGACTGCCTGATTTTTGTAGCCATAGGGTCGAATGTCATAACCACCGGAATGCAGTCTCTTTTTTCTTTCCTTGTGTGTTCCAGTAGGGCACTCCTGGGTGTATTAAGCGCCCTTTTCCTTGCATTCTTCACGACTCTGCTCGGATAATTACGCTGCACGAGTTTTTTAGTGAGTTCTTGTGATTGCTCCAGGAAACCACTCGTACTGGAGCAGTTCCTCCTGTACCTCAAAAATTGGCCCACAGGAAGGTTGTCACGAAGGGCTCTGGGATGATACGAATTATACAATAGGAGTGAGTTCCTGTCGGTTGCCTTCTGATGTACTCTGGTGCTCAGGCCACCCTCCAGTCCGACCTCAATGTCAAGGTCCAAATAGACAGCACTGGTGCGACTGTAGGTCCACGTGAATTTAAGGCTCTCATCTTGCTGATTGAGCCATTCCAGGAACTCACCCAGGGATTCTTCAGTACCCGCCCAGGCGGCAATAAGAGGTCTAGAAAAAAATCTTGCGTTGACAATCAAGTCAGCCGACAAAGGGGGCGCGGTGGTTGTACTAAATACCCTGGACTATGAGACAGAGGTGCTCCGTTTGTTGAGTGTCCGCACCAATTACAAACCCCTGAGTAAAAACCCAGTAGATCAATTGCTTGACATTATAAGAGAAATGGTCAACAAAGCCAAAGTGAATAAATGGATCTCGGTGAAAGAAGCGGAGTTCCTGGTGAACAACACCCCCAGGACTCCTGCTTTCTACATCTTACCAAAGATTCACAAGCCGACCCGCCCCCGCCTGGTAGGCCCATTGTGTCGGGGATCCAATCGGTGCTTGAGCCACTCTCACAATTCGCTGACTACTTCCTGCGGGAGTCGGTGATCAACCAACAGTCCTTTGTTAAGGACACCACCGACGTGCTGAATATCTTAGAAAACACCCCGTATGATTCAAGCAACCAATTCCTGGTTACCATCGATATTGAGTCCTTGTACACGAGTATCCCCCAGGACGCAACGCTGGTGGCAGCAGCACGTGCACTGGGGGACCTCGAGTGGCCTTACGATGCGCCCCAATCATTCATCATGGAATGTATTGAGCTCGCACTCACAAGGAACTACTTTGGATACAAGGACCAGATCTACCTACAAACGTCTGGAACATCAATGGGGGCCACAATGGCCCCCAGTTTGGCGTGTATTTATGTGGGTAGATTTGAGGAGCACATCGTCTATCCTGACACCAACCCCTTCCAGCGGCACATTTGCCTCTGGAAGCGTTATATAGACGATGTGCTCTGCATCTGGGCGGGTACTGAAGAATCCCTGGGTGAGTTCCTGGAATGGCTCAATCAGCAAGATGAGAGCCTTAAATTCACGTGGACCTACAGTCGCACCAGTGCTGTCTATTTGGACCTTGACATTGAGGTCGGACTGGAGGGTGGCCTGAGCACCAGAGTACATCAGAAGGCAACCGACAGGAACTCACTCCTATTGTATAATTCGTATCATCCCAGAGCCCTTCGTGACAACCTTCCTGTGGGCCAATTTTTGAGGGACAGGAGGAACTGCTCCAGTACGAGTGGTTTCCTGGAGCAATCACAAGAACTCACTAAAAAACTCGTGCAGCGTAATTATCCGAGCAGAGTCGTGAAGAATGCAAGGAAAAGGGCGCTTAATACACCCAGGAGTGCCCTACTGGAACACACAAGGAAAGAAAAAAGAGACTGCATTCCGGTGGTTATGACATTCGACCCTATGGCTACAAAAATCAGGCAGTCTATCAGAAAACACTGGGACCTACTATCTACCAAAGACTTCCGGATGCCACCACCAAGGTTTGCTTTTAAGAGAGCAACCAACTTGAAAGACAAACTAGTCCATACTCGCACTCCTGCACCACACAAAAGAGACCTGTCCACTTTGCCCAAAGGACATTTTCCCTGTGGGACATGTTCGGTGTGTTCCCTCACTAAAAAAAGCAACAGTGTGACTTTGAGTACAGGAAGAGTCTGGTTTTTGAACCATTTTAGCAACTGCAACACCACGCACGTGGTATATAGACTGCTGTGCTGCTGTGGCCTTCAATACTTCGGTCTGACGACACGAAAAATCAAGGTGCGCATTCAGGAACACCTGAGTACCATCAAGGCGGGTAAACTAACTACGAAGTTGGTACAACATTGCCACAAAGAAAAACATGATTTCACGTGGACTGTGTTGGAAGTAATAAAAGGCAATCCACAGAACATGGAAACAGCGTTGCTGAGTAAAGAAGCCAGATGGATATACAGCGAACGTAGCGACTGTGTAGGCCTGAATGAAATCCTGGAGTGGAACCGGGTGAAATAGACACTCAAGGGTGAGCTATCTGTAATTGATTCCCCCTTTTTTTGTAAGTGCTCCTTGGTGAACAACGGTCACTCTTGTTGTCGTTTGAGTTTGCCCTGCCAGGGATATACCGGCACGGCATTTGACTATGTCGAGGGGCCATGATATACAGTAGGATACCATCGTAACCGTCCTCCATGATACCCCTCACCTGATCAGTTAAAACACCTAAAATCTAAAATGATTGGCTAATAGATATGCCTGCATGGGCTTGGAGAAACACCCAGGGGGGACACTTGTGTCACTTGGCACATTATCTTCACAGATCTCAATCTTTTGATCAGATGCTTGATGAGTTGTGTGTGCTGTGCCTAGCGCCAGGTTTTGATGCGGATGTAATCAGTGCTATCCCCGAGACGTGGGATTGATAGAGTGTAACATGCTAGTGTATAAATATAAAACTATATCTGTTTGTAATTATATGGTTGTGCCACTATGACCAACTACGGGTTCCCCAGAGGACCTTTTTGAGGCATCCCATGCAAGAAATAAATTAATAAAGTAAACAATTTATTTCCGAATTATAATAGATTCCAAACATGTATAAACATGCCAGTCAACACAGCGACTGAGTACAATTAATCCCCGACTTTTGGGAGGCTGTGCACGATAGGCTGCCAACTGAATTCTAGCATCAGACTCTGGGTTTTTGCGGTTCCAATATGGCGCCACCGTTCCCCATTGGAGCGCCAGTATGTGCGCATGCGCGCCAGATCAGCTGACCGGACCCCGCCGGGTTTGAAAAACAAACGCCGGAGGGAGTGTCATGTTCCTGGGATGAGACACCGCCCTGGTTTCCAATCGTACGGTGAGGAGTGGGTGCGAGTAGGTAGCCGTTGGAGGTCTTTAAGCCTCAGTACGGAGCGGTCAGTGAGAGCAATACGCTATTCAGTAGCGAGGGGCAAGTAGTCATAATGATGTGTACTATGCTTTAGTGGTGCGGTTCCCCGTATACTTATAATGGTGTTTTAGGCATTACGTTATGTGTGGGCGAGGGGTTACATTGCCCCCGTATTTTTGCCTAAGTGTGTTACTATGGCCCATACACCCTGGTAATGATCAAAATCGATATTGGTGCGCATGTGTGTAGCATAAAACTTGGGAGTTTTTCATGTTCTCAGCCGACACGCGCTATCTCGTATTTGTTTAAATGCGTGAGTAGGGGTGTCATAACTCTCCTGTCCTAAGACGATTGAAGCTGACGCCGACGTCCTCTGTGGGTGTCGAAGGCTTGACATTTCGTGTTGCGCAAGTGTGTACTATAAAAGTTGGGAGTTGGGCATGCTCCTAGTTGACACGCGCTATTTCCCATGTTGCTTAAATGCGCGAGTAGGGGAGTCATAGCTCTCTTGCCCTAAGACGATAGAAGCTGATGTTGGTGTTTACTGTTGGGGTCCTTGGCCTAACAGCTTTAGAATGTCTCCTTTACATTCCCTACAGATTGCTACTTCAATCGTTTTTAAACGAATCAAAGCGTGATCTGGCCAGCCGGTATGAGTTGTCCATGCTGGTCAGGGGTAATTATAATTAAAATTGTATAATTATATTCTTTCAACCATTACCCCGGTGTGGAAACCGATGAATTGATATTGACTACTGGGCATGTCTCTGGTTTTTATTTTTGTCTCAATGCAATAGTGTCCAGAAAGGATGTTCAAAACATTGGTGCAGTGACCGAGTGTTCAATACCCTGATGAATCTGCCGAAAATAATGGGGCAGTGAAACATGTCGGTATCAGGTACTGGTAGGCGATACTAAGCTACCAACCTTTGTTTTAATTCTTCAGCTCACACTGAAACGAAGAATAAAGTGATTGAGTGGGTGTGGCTGTTGATTTTATGTCACTCTGTCCTCTTTGAGTTAATGTCGATA
Organism: Lissotriton helveticus; assembly: GCF_964261635.1. NCBI lineage: Eukaryota > Metazoa > Chordata > Amphibia > Caudata > Salamandridae > Lissotriton > Lissotriton helveticus. The sequence continues at coordinate 439,003,446 of NC_136070.1, read as the reverse complement.
CTCTTTATGTTGCACCTTTACACGTATTTCAGTTTATGTGTTGTACCTATTCTGTTTTCTTTTCCGGATTGGAAGGCAACCGATGATGAGAAAGGGGCATTGAGTTGGTAACATCAGCCAACATCCCCGAGGGTGTTCGCCCGTGAGGTGCCTTCCTTTCCACCACACATTTTTTCCTCTGTAGGATTGTACACATGTGGTGAAGTGTGGATAGATGTGCTTTCAGTGTAGAAAGCAGACATCCGTTGGACATCACTGCTGGACATTTTTTGAATTGAGACTGCAGTATTTAATTAATTGTGTGGAACAATATAATGTGTGGGGACTATCAGACATTAGAGGAGTGAAACCGCACTGCGATAGATAGCAGGGGTTTACCTCGGTATGTAAACAAAGAATACAACCTGAGTAATGTGTACTCATGTCTGTGTAATTTAATAATCACCCCAGGTATAGGGATCTTGTTGTTGATTGACTGTCTAGAGTGGAGGGCGATCCCTTATACCCTTCCAAATCCCTCTTGGCTCCTTCTTGTTGGTGATTAAAAGTACAGCGCCTGCAAGGAAAGGATATAAGGGTTATCAAGGGTAAATTCATCAATATGGTCAAAGACATTAACATTATGAGTACTGCACTTGTCAAAATGGTCAATGTCTCCTCAGACAAAATGGAACGCATGACATCAGCAATAGAGACACTATGTCAAGCAATGCATGGCAACCAGGGAGCAGTTTCACAAAGAGCAACAGTTGCAAATATGCATTCCAGCACAAGAGCCATGCACAGAATGTGCAATTGCACATCCAGAATGATAGAATCTACTGTTGAAATTCAAAAGGATATGAGGAAATATTATGGTGAGCTGTCCTCTGGCATTGAGTCAATGAATGGCATCATTTCTGAGCACCTTCAAGTATCAAGTGCTATCTCTCATCCTGAGTCTACAGTCACTGCATCTTCATCAACAACTACAAATTTAAATATTAAAGCAGCCTCAGAAAGAAGAAGTGTCAGAAATGTTGGCAAAGATACCTTAAAAAATATCAATTCAAACCCTGTACAGGTTAAAGCATTGGGATTGAGAGGCAGGAAAAAATTAGAAATATTTGATAGAAGTTGCTCTTTTTTGTTTCAAAATCCATGAAAAAAATATTAATTCCTTTGAAGATAAAAAACAAATGATTAACTTTTTTTGGCAACAGCACACAGATTTGCATAGACTTTGACATTACTTTACTTACAAATGGTAATAAAAACTTAAGTTACAGCAAAAACATGTTTGTTCTCTGTCATACCTTTATTTAAAAATAATGCTGAGTTATTTCTGCTCTCCTTCTCCTTCCCTCTGCTGCATCAGGACCATTGATTCTAGGTTGGGGTTGGTGAGGTTGGTTGTGGTTGTTTGGGATGTTGTCTCCAAATTCCAATCCAAGCCCTCTTTTCATGGCCACATTGTGCAGCATGGCACAAGTAGCAACTATTTTGCAACACACCTCAGGACGATACTGTAATGCACCTCCTGTTTTGTGAAGAATACGGAATCTGGATTTCATTATTCCAAATGTCCTCTCAATCACATTTCTGGTAGAGATATGAGCTTGGTTATAATTCTGCTCTTTACGGGTTGTTGGATTGAGATATGGAGTCAGGATAAATGTTCTCACACCATATGCACTGTCACCTATGGAAAAGAATTCACCCATTCAGTTAATTCCAAACAGGTCATATTTCTCTATGTCTGTAAAAAATAACATCAACATTACATGTTAACTTACACAGTAAATATCCATCTCCAAATTGTCCTGCTTCCAACTTTGTAAATATGGCACTCTGTTTGAATATGTATGAGTCATGAGCACTTCCAGGAAAACTAGCCACTAGGTCTGTGATTATGGTTTTAGAATTACAAATGGCTTGAATATTCAATGAATGATACAATTTCCTATTCCTAAAAATGTACTCATTTTGAGAAGGTGGGCATATGGGAATATGAGTTCCATCTATGCAGCCTATGACATGAGGAAAATGAGCCATGTTATAGAAGTCCAACTTTGTCTGTAAAAGTTCCTCTTGAGTACTTGGAAAAACTATGTAATGCCTAATCCTTAGCAACATAGCATTTAAAAAATTTCTGAAAAACCTTGAAAGGGAACTCTGTGACACTCCCCCAGCAATGGCAATCACACCTTGAAAAGAACCAGAAGCCAGTAGATGTAGGCAACAAAGTACTTGAACATGAGTAGGAATGGCTTGTGTTCTAAGGGTGGGTCTCTGTAGTATAGGATCCAAATCAGCAATTAATTCAAGTATAGAATCAACATTTAACCTATACTTATCATAAATTTCTGCCTCAGTCTGCCCAAATAAATTTATGCGCACCCTAAATATCCTTTCACTCACTACTCTGCGTCTGAATACAGCTCTCAATCTCCGCCTACGTGCCAAGACTATGACTGCAGCCATGGTGGAAGAAAATGTAATGGTCAGAGAGTCACTTTTATACCAAGAGCAATGAAAAACACATGTGCGTTTGGTTAGGAAAAAAATAACACCAAGTCTGAGCTCTTCTTATTTTAGGGAATGCTATTTGCGATTTTTCTAGGATTCCCTAATAGCGTTTTTTCATGCATGCCACTTTTCACTTGCCAAATGCGATTCCTTAGTGTTTTCGCATCAAATACGATTTCTTAAAATGCGACTATCAAAGAAATGATGATGCATCCCAAAATTGCATTTTGCATTCGCAAACGGACAATTTAAAGGAATCGCTCCGTTAACGAATACAAAAGACAATGATGCATGTGGGGGATAGTTCCTGAAGTTACCCACTGAATCTATACTCATCTGGACAGACATCTTTGATCCTGATGGTTAGCACTCATTTATAATGGAAGAAGTTTTGACTTGTTGGACAGCGCAGCCTCTCTTTGGTAAGATCAGCTGCGTACACCTGGAAACAAGCAAAGAGTCAGTGCTCAATGCAGCCTATAAAAACAACGGACATTGCACAGCATCAGCACTTGTCTAGAAGAGTACTTTTAATGTCAGACGGCAGACAAAATGCAATTACAGCTTAAAGCGACATTTTAAATGTTAAGTATTTATTATGGGTATCTCTTGTTTCTCGTTGTTTCTTAAGAGATCTGTTTGGGCTTCATGTGGGGAGCGGGGGGAGAGGCGTTGAATTGTTCCTGCAAAAATCTGAAGGAGGGCTCATGGCTTTCCATCTGCGAGGCATTCTTTGAACATTGTAATGCTAATGCCCTCGGGTGGGAGGCGGTTTGAGTCTATGAAAACAACATTTTGAATCAGGGTTTTCAGAAATAAGTTTGTCAATGCACATTCTCCAAATCATCAAGATTTTAGCCACTTGGGCTCCAACAGCAGGCAGGCAGGGCACTAGAAGCAGGTAGAAAACTCCACTAGGTCTGGGAGCAGATCTGGGAGCTGGATCGCCCAGTCCTGGCCTGCACGTTCATTTGAGGCAAGGACATTAATACAATGGAGAACTCCTATTATCTGCTTCTTGAGCCAAGAACTGATCTATTTTCTTCTTAACCAAAACTGCTTAAAATGTTCAATGGTTCCCTCTGCATTTTTCTTAGAGAAAGCCGTCATTCAAACGGTGCAGATTTGAAGCCATGAATACATCAACACTTGCTTTCCCATCCTGCACCATTTATTACAGTCAGGCATCCAAAATCTTGCCATCTAATTTCAGAGGCAAAAGCTTCAAACCGAATTAGGCACTGCCCTATAGGCCTCTATGCGTTTACATGCTGGCAAGCCCACGCTAGATACCAGAAGGTATTTTATGGAGATTAAATAGTTGAGGGCCTGATTATGACTACGGCGGTCTGATGGATCTCTGTAGCCACATTGGCGGTGCAGGCACCACCGCACCGGTGGTCTGACCGCCCTATTACAAGCTGGGCAGAGACTCCCGGCGGTGTTGCAGCGGTCTTTTGGCCGCAATATTAATTAATATTACGAGTTTCCTCTCCGTCACAATTTTCATAGTGGTGAGCCTGCCATGAAAACTGTGGTGGGGAGGAAACTCTGTTGCCTCAGGGCGATGGGGTGCATGCAGGAGGGCACATGTTGTGCCCCTCCTGTGCGCATGCGCCCCAGTTCCTGCACCGCATGAACTGCACCAATCCATGCCATGCAGGAACTGCCTTTGACAGTCCCATTGCTGTGTCTTTTCTAGAGGCACCGCTAGGAGAACCGGCCGCAGGGACCAGAAACAAATTGTAATCTGGTGGGCGGTGCCAGTACGGCTTTGGCAGTCTTGGAGCGGAGCAGCGGCGTGGCGGTGGTGTGGTGGCCCCGCTCCAAGACCGCCAAAGTCGTACTTACGCCCTTTGTTTGAAAGTATGGTTAAAATGTATTACAGTGTTTTAGAGAGGCTTCTGTGCATGTTCAAGGCCTATTTTTATGAGTACATTTAATATATGTTAACACCAACATGCTGACGCACTTCGGACTTCAATTTTACTAGTTTGCTCTGTACTGGAGTCTAGTCCACTTAATCTAAAGCCAAGTAAATAAACACAGGCCTTAGTCTTCAGAGGTTGAAAATGAGATGCAGAAATTTATAATATCTGTGGGTTGAGAAGAAGCAGGTGGTCTCCTTAAATACATGAATATTATTCATTCAGTCATGGCTCCACAGTCTCTGTGCTGCACACCCAGTCTTGCTTCCCACACAATTTCACTTTATAATTACTGGAATTACTGTGCCTACACGAGCAGTGATGTGTGTGTAGGTTGTCGTGAAATGTGCCATCGGGTCACCCCACATAACAAGTCATAGTTTCTCTCACCTCATATGTTACAGGCTTAGATGCTTAGCATTGCATTCCAGCTATCTTTCTTTGCAGACAGGGGCATCAATACAGCATCAAAACATTTGATAAAAAAAATCCAAGAACAATGATTACAATAAAAATGCAATTGGTGAATCTCCTTCGAGAGAATGAAGTAATAGTTGAAGAAAATGTAGATTTTTTAAGGACCTTTTCTAAAGAGTAATGTGGGACCTCTCCCATGATTTGTTAATTAAATTTAGCTGCATTTAAACTTTTCCCAAGAACATTCTTTGAAAGTAGAAGGCTCTTGAGAGCGTTTTAAAGAACTGCTTGTGAATTCCTCTAAATACTTAAGGATTTTCCATTTCCCATCACAAAGATTTATTCGTACGAGCCTTGGCATTTAATTGCTCAGTAGAGATTTGGTATGGTCAGCTTAGAAATATTTTTATGTCACAAGAAAGACATTTTTTTTGTCCCTGCCATCACTTTTTTTTGCTCTCAGTAGAAATACCTCATTGGAACTGCAAAGAGTTTTGTTGTTGCCATTTTAGCCATATGAAACTGCAACAACAGCTTTTATTAGGGTGGATCCGGACCAGCAGACTCTCTGGATGCCAGTATGTAATTGGCAAACCAAAGTTAAACCCAGGATTTTAAAAGGGGGCTAGGGATCTGATGTTAAAGGAACTGTTGAGAGGCCAAACTTTAAGGGGAACCAGATCTTGTCCGTGCTTCAACAGTAAAATATCCGTAATTTATGGAGGTTGGAGGTTCATTTCGCATAAAGGAGATCTGTCTCACATGTTACACAGACAAACAGACAGTTTTTTCTCTGGATAAACAGACAATAACTTCAGACAACTTTACCTCTCAAATAACACAAACTTACAGGGTTAAGGTCAAATACAGCACAGCTGTGTTTCAGCGTCATAAACCCTACAGCACAGACTTCAAAAAGCAAAACTATACTTCAAATGAAACAGGGCACCAGGGTTGGATTCTGGACAGCAACGTTTGTAGGTGTTTGATCTTTGACAACAAAGGGAGAGATAGGGAGAAAGGAGACGCTCTCTCAGTCCCCAAACAATTGCACATAAACAAGAAAAGAGAGGTCATCATCGGGCCCCACCAAAGAGGCCGAGTGCCTCTTTGGTGTGCTACGACGCCAGAAAGACTGCGGAGCTGGTTGTGTAGGAAGGGCGTGCTCTAAATTACAGTGAAATAATTAAAAGTGCTTTAAAAAGGTATCAAAAATAAATTTTAATAAGTGATCTGTAAGGCACAGAACAAAGAGTATTATGTGTCTGGATTTATTTGCCAAGGTTTTAGGGTTGGTTAAATACAGAATATACTCAGATTAATCATAGTCAACATGTTTCTGCCATATGGGTGGTTTGCATTTACCAAGGCATTCGTCAGGACTAAACCCCGGCGGTATGGGCCCTTTGGTGGGGCCCGATGATGAAGCATGACACTGACTAGGTCGGTGTGTGAGGGCTTTCTTCACCACCCAAATCGGGTGTGCTGACCTTGTTTTGACTCCATTATTTGTGGTTATTAGAGATTTCTCAGTGATCGACCAGAGATTGATCTGACCTCTCTTTTCTTGTTGGTGTTTGATCTTTGGCATGCTATTTTAGTAGAAATATCTCCCTGGCTTTAAAAATGTATAGATCCAGGCCTTGCACAGTAGAACTACCGCTCAGGTGACTTGCAAGGTACAAGAACATGTCTCAGACAGAGAAGCTATCGAAAAGCGTATATTCCAAATCAGATTAAGTTGCTGAAGGTTACAATGAGTGTTAACAATGAGCTAGTCACTCATTAGGAGTAGCTTTGAGCCTGAATTGCAAATCCTTTTTCCAGCTACACCCAGCCTGTGTGCTGATGAATGCACTTTTAATATTTATAGCTCGTTTTTGTTACTTTGATGTTCTTCTAAGCCTTTTAGTTATGCTGTAAATCTGGTTCTTCCACAGTGAATTAATGCCAAGTCTCCCCCAAACATACCACCCTTTTTGTCTCAGCCCTCCTCCCATTCTTGATCTCTCTGTCTTCTCATTCTCTTTTGCTCCGACCACACTCTTTAATTAATTGACTCTGTCCCATAAATTCCAACACTGAGGGGTAAAATCGGGTTTTCTTAGCAATCAGACATCCTTTTATATATTCCCCTACACATGCCCATGCATTTGGAGAAGTCTGAAGGGATATTTTCTAGGGGTGGGCATAACTTGTGTTATTCAGTGTAGCATAATCTTTTCTATCAGGTCGCTCCTTCCAGGTTTGGGACGGTAATTCCCGATCAGCCCCTCTCCCCCTCACTAGTGGAGTCCCCCAGGGGTCGTCATTAAGCCCTACCTTGTTTAACGCCTACATGGCCCCCCTCGAGGATGTCGTCTCCCCCTTCGGAATCAAGATAGTGAGCTATGCGGACGACACGCAACTGGTCGTCTCACTTTCTCATCTTGACAATCACCCGGACAATCTGTTGAACTGCCTCCAGGAAATCCACCACTGGATGTGCGAGTCATCTCTGAAGCTCAACGGATCGAAAACCGAAGTTATGCTCATGGGCAAGAAATGGACCACCATCCCCCCATCGGTCTGGCCAGACGTTTTTGGTGAGGTGCCCACCCCGAAACCAGAAATCAAGACCTTGGGAATCTGGCTTGAGCCAGAGCTGTCCATGAAGACCCAGGCAGCCAAAACAGCAGGCACCTGCTTCGGACTCATGCGTTCCATCTGCAAAATCCTCCCAATACTTCCGCCCCTATCTAGGAAACTCTTGATTCAAGGTTTGATCCTCGCTCGGCTAGACTATAGCAACGCTGTCTACCTGGGAGCCCCTGAATCCACCCTGGCCAAACTCCAGCGAACTCAAAACGCAGCAGCCCGGCTCCTTATGGGCCTTCCTTCAAGAACCTCGGCCAGACCAGCGCTCAAGGCCCTACACTGGCTTCCAGTGCGTCAGAGGGTAGAATTCAAAGCGATGTGTACTGCCCACAAACTCCTCAATGGGCTCGGCCCCTCTATCCTGAGAGACATGGTCACCCCTCACAAGGCCCCTAGACTTCTACGCTCGGACAACGAACGTTTGGCCATCGTTCCGAGATTTAGGAAGGCGCGCACCGGCGGTAGACGGTTCGCAGTAAAAGCTTCCGCAGGATGGAACTCACTCCCCCGCTGCCTGCGACTGGAACCCTGCCACCTCCTCTTCCGTAAAAAATTAAAAACTTTGCTTTTCCCCAAATAAGCTCCCTTTTCCCCTCTGGCCTTCACATGTATCATTAGCGCGGGGATGCCTCCGGGTCACCAGGCGCTTTATAAATCGCTAAATAAATAAATAATCACACAGAATTACCTAAAAATTCAATGGGATTACACTTGAATTACATGAGAAGAGAAATTCTATATTTAGCGCTATTTCTTAGGGCACAATGCCCCCGCGCATTCATAATGGAAGTGAGGATGCATTTTGCACTAATAAATAGTACTAAATACACCCGAACACAAATACAGAGTGGCCACTCACACTCGCTAAGAGACAGCACTACATGCAGCATAACTCAAATAGTGAGCATGAGGAGCCACTTGCTAAATGTGTTCTCTTTTTAGGATTTTTTCTGACGTAATTGGAGATTCAGGTGGTGGTTAATGTAGCCGGGTCCTTGGTTGGCATCTCTTCTGTACGGGGAGCCAGTGGAGTTTTCTGAGGTGGGATGTGATGTGGGTTTGTCTAGGAATGTAGCGGATGAGTCTGGCTGTGGCATTTTGTAGGGTCTGAAGCCTCTGATGGAGGTGTGCAGCGATTCCTATGTAGAGGGGGTTGCCATAGTCCAGTCGGCTGATGATTTAGAGTTTATGTCACGGTGCTTCTTGTATGTAGGGATAGCCACTTGAAGATCTTGCATAGCAGACACAGAGTGAGGAAGCAGGCAAAGGAGATGGTGTTGATCTGTGATTTCATGGTGAACTTGTTGTCGATGATGATTCTGATGTTTCTGGCGTGGTTGGAGGGAGTGGGTGTGTGTCCTAGGTCTGATGGCCACCAGGAGTGTTGCTGCTGTTGCCAAAAAATCAGTACTCCCGTCTTGTCTGTGTTCAACTGCAGGCGGATGTTCCTAATCCAGTCGGCGACACTTGTCATGCATCTGTGGAAACTGGTTCTGGTGGTGGTAGGGTCATCGGTGGGCTAGAGGATGAGTTGGGTGTCATCTACATAGGAAATTATGTTGAGACCCTGGGATCTGACAATGTTGGTCAGCGGGGTATATATGTGTTCGAGAGCGTGTGGCTGAGGGATGAGCCCTGGGGGACACGGTAGGTGATCTCCTGGGGTTTGAAGGTGAAAAGTGGATCCTCTGGGTTCTTCCGGTGAGGAAGGAGGTGATCCATCCCAGCATGCCCCCTTGGATACTAATGTGATGGAGTCTTTCAATCAGCGTGTGGTGGTATATGGTGTTGATGGCTGCCGAGAAGTGGAGGAGGATCAGAGCTGCTGTTTCTCCTCGGTTGAGAAGGGTTCAGATGTCGTCAATAGCTCCTATCAGGGCGGTTTCAATGCTGTGAATACTTTGGAAGCCAGATTGGGAGGCATCGAGTAGCTGGTTCTCCAAGTGTGTCATGAGTTGCTTGTTTTCCAGTACCTTACCTGGGATTAGAAGCAGGGAGATTGGCTGGTAGTGTTTGAGTTTGCTTGGGTCGGCAGAGGATTTCTTGAGTAGTGGTTTGACTTCTGTGTGTTTCCAGGCATCCAGAAATGTTGAGATAGAGATAGAGGTGTTCAGCAGGGTGGTGTGTTCATGGCCAATCCTTTAGTTTCCAAGGTTGAAGATGTGGTGTGGGCATGGGTCTGTGGTAGCTCCTGAGTGGATGGTATTCCTGGCGGAGGTGGTGTCCTGGGTGAAGAGGAGGTTACAGGTGGTCAGTCTTTTGGTTTGTGTCGGTTGCGGTGGTGGCATATCTGTCAAGGTAGCCTGTAGGTATGGGTTGGGGTTTGAATTTTCTGTATATGGTTGCGATCTTGTTGTGGAAGAAGTTGGTGAGGTTTCTGCACAGCTCCTGTGAGGGTGTGATGTTATTTTCGCTGGCAGCCAGGTTGGAAAATGCCTTAGCGATGTTGAAAAGTTCCCTGGTGTTGTTGCCACTTTGTTGGCACTTTACCAATAGCAGTCCTACAACTGAGAAAAAGACTCAACCAAATCACAGATGGAAAGTTTGTTCTGGGGAAAAAAAGAAGCAGGGGAATTGATGCTATTGTCCCTAGTGTCCATCTCAGCCAGGCCTGTTTTCCAACTTGCTTCAGTTTATACCACACTAAAGTGAAGTTCTGAGAACTTAGTGAAGTGGAGTAGACAGATTAAGAGTAAGTATATGACTTTAAATAGTAGTGCATGGATACAAGGCCCATTACTTACTTGCGATTCAGCCTTTCAAATTATTCCATCTAATTTGGAAACTTTTTCTAATAGTTCTCATCCAGAAAAGTACCTAAATCTGAAGTGGTTTTTTTCCTAAAATAGTTTTCAGCCACTGTGTTTACAGACTCCAGTAAATAGATGCACATTGGTCATGTTTGTGGATTGCTTATCACCTTCATCGTCTGTCAAAACATGTCAGATGTTCCTTACGCCATATTAGAAGTGCATTGCAGTCAATGCTCTGCACATAACAGTGGATAGGGCATTTGCCACGTTTTGGCGGAGTACCCTGTGTGCCAAACCCTGGGGTCCTTAATCTTTCTGGAAGTGCTTTTTGGAAAATGCAGGAGAATCTGCCCCATCATGTTTACTTCACCTTTCAAATTGAGATATGCTCACACTGCCCATTAAATAGGTCCAGAGGACATTCTTGCACACCACGCGACTTACTACCACAGACTGGAAGGAGTTGGATTTAGCACAGTCAGTGTGCTAAAGGTGCATGAAAAAAAGTACCCACAAATAAACTACCATTGGGCAGTGCTAGTAAGAGTTAATATGACACCCACCCAGTATTAGTCAGGAATCTGAGTAATACAGAGATATGAAGAGTTAGTCAAAGCTTAGCCTAGGCTTGTTTTCATTGGGATCTCATGTAGCAGATGGCAGATGGCAAGGCAGGAGTGACACACAGATCATTACACTCATCACTACTCACATAGATCATACTACAAACACACGTCTTTCTAACCAGGTATAAGCTCCCCCTACAAAGTCGGCATGCTTGTGGCACTTTTGTTCTTATGCAAATGCCAGACAACATAAAAAAAGTTCCTGACTGCTAGATGGAAGAATCCACCTTCATTCACAATTTTTATCCCATAGTCGTAACTAAAAAACATCACATAATAAATGTGTGAATTTAATGTTGATATGTATGATGTACATACATACACACTAAATGGGTTTGCTTAGTTTGAGCCGCACATCACAATTTTATGCCAGTAGCAAGAAAAGCATCAGTTAGTAGCAACAAAGCAACTATGGCTGGGGTGCTCCCAAGGTGTGTAACACCTACCCACCAAAGTGTCAATCAATCCCAGGGTTCAAAGAGCCCGGAATAAGCATAAATACACAATGCACCTGAGCACACCAATATTGTTCTATTTAAATTCAATTATGCAGTTAATATTCCAGAAAGTTCAGTGATATCTCAGCACCCTATATCGTTCTAGTCAAAAAGGTCTCAAAGAGCAAAATCAAATGATTCAGACAGATCTTCTTAGGTTGAGGTCTGTTTTTAATTTCCACAGTTCACCAGAAGAAAACAGCAGCCGACGCGCGTTTCGCCCACAGGGCTTTCTCAAGGCTGCAAGGAAAGTATTTGTACATTTCCATCAGGTATTGACTGGTTTAAATCCAGTTATTACATTTTTGAACAAACATCGCACATGCAAAATCCCTTGTGACTTCAAAAAGAAAATCAACCAAATTTTTTTTTTTTTTATATACATATTGTAAACCAATTATGGCTATTGTATGTATATGAAGAACACCCTAGTGAATCAAGTCTCCCAGAGACCATCTATTTATGCTGGTGGAAAAACCAGAAAAATGAAAAAACAGCCAAAGTGGCATAATGAATTGGCAGTTAGGTGATAAAACTATTAGTCGAATAAAGGTGAAGATTATTTGAATAAAAGTGACTTTATGTAAAGATTTTGGTTTGAACATATTGAACCATATCCATCACCAAGTGCAAGAAACATGCACCCACGAGATATAAAATCTCACCTCGTCATCAATTTCTTCAGAAGTATACGATTATGAATGTTCTAAAGGTTGCACTTGTCTGTATTAATTGGATGGTATCCCGGATGTATGACCAAACAATCACCAATTGGTACTATAAATATCCAGTCCTGTTTTTGATCTGCAAGAATGGTACCGGCATTAGTTGAAAAAACTTTACTTGTAAGTTGCAGTCAGAAAGCCAACTGAGCATCCTGTTCCACTGTTTGAGCAATACTTTGTATTGCGCACTCGGAAAGTACCATTAAGTAAACCTCATATAATAGCTGTGTCATAGCCTGACAACACAAACTTGTAAGCAAACACATCATCTAAGTTGATTTTAGATGTATTCACAAAAAAAACAATTTCAGTTAAGTGCTTTTTATGAAAATAAGCCTTACCATCAATATGATAGTTGTGGCCCAAGTGTAAAAGAAGCTTTTTTTTATAGATCCACTTCCAATTTAGACAACGATAATGATATCCAGGTCCATCCTTTATTGAATGGCGCTAACCATTTGAATCCTGATAAATCCAAAGGTACACTTTCATCGATGCAGCAGGATTTTAGCAGAAAAAGAAAATTGGAAAAAACTAGCCCCTCCTTGTTATTCGATAGCGATTTTAAGTTTATCTAAAAAAACGTAGTTTAAGACCGACTGCTTCTAAAAGAAAGAAGAAAAAGAATATAGACATCGGAGTCACGGCTTGATGTTGCCCGCTCATAACGGCGATACTTTAAAAGTCATTTGAATCACAAACAGACAGACAGAATCAGCCGTAACCTCCGTTGTGCGTCAAAATCGTTTGTCTATTTATTCGACAAGCGTGAATGTTAAACCACGTACATTAGCAAATTATAAAAATTAAAGTCCAAAACACCCTCAGATTATACCCCTTTGTAATGGTAGTTACATATCAAGCCTCACCTCTTCTCCTTCTGCTAGAGCTAACCGCGGGATCCACTTGTATTCATTTCTCGTGTGCAATGCCGGCTTTGGCGTTCTGCTCCTAATAGGCAACATCCGGGACCAATGGTGTCATAGACATAGGCGAAGGACTAGCCGGCTGAGACCGTATTTTGGTTGTTAATCCCGAGGTCGCCATTGCTAAGCATAGTGCAACTGAAGTGACATCCAAGTCAAAAGTCCTTGGCCTTTTCTTCATAAACAATTAGTTATTGATATTTTGTGATAAATAGACAATCCAATTATTTTTATCCAGTTTGGATCTTACTATAATAATTATACGATCGATGTATATGGTTCAATTTTTACAGATAATTTTTCTTGAATAGAATCCAATCTTCTTTGTTTTTTGGAAGAATGTTTGCAAAATGAAGGTATTTGATAATCGTTAAGTTAGCAGTATAGTTTCCATCAGCATAGGGAATGCTAGTTAGAAAAAATAGACGTTCCACCAACATAAAAGACAGACACCAGCAGTCTTGTGTCCACCATTACAGTCTACGTTAAAAGTATATAAAACATTATTCTTCAATATTACCAATAAGAGCAAAAAATAACATATAGGCATTTAGAGAGACACCTATGTATCACGCTATAGAAGATGATTGATCAGTTAACCCATGATTCTTTCCATGACTGATCACCATAAATCATTCCTTATCATGGTGCACCACAGAAATGTAAGAGCCCAATCACATTCTTTACATATATGTATTTACATTAACATTGTGTGGCTCTTCTGATTAGACAAGTTCAACATTGTCTTCGTTATCCTGATCTGCTGTTCAGAGAAATTCATGAAGATCCTTGACAATGTTGATCCCACACTCAACTGCACGTAGCTTGATTATCCATAGGCTTTCTCTCTTGCGTAAGCAAGATAGTTTGTCACCACCTCTAGGACCCATATCTACGTTCTCAATACCATGAAAACCAAGCTTGTGTAAATCATTTGCACTGTGAGTTTTGTTAAAATGTACTGCCAGTGGGTATTGTGTGTTATTGTTCCTAATGGCACGTATGTGCTCCTGTATTCTATCCTTTAGGGATCTGATGGTACTCCCTATGTATATTTTTCCACATATACATAAAATACAATATACCACATATTTTGTATTACAGTTTATGAAACTGTTAATGTTATATGTCCTTTCTGTGTTGTATCTAAACTCCATCTTTTTGTGTAGCCCAAAGCAGCATATACTACAAGTACCACAACAGTAAAAACCCTTTTTTGTGCACCGTAACCAATTCTCATTCCTTGAAGGAGGTATGAAACTTGGACATAGATGTTGTCTAAGTGTTCTTCCTCTAGCATGGGTAATAGTAGGATTCCTACCCACTACTGATTTTAGATCTGCGTCATGAGGTGCCAATGTTTTTTGAGTATTTTGTAGACATCAGTACTCGCACTAGAATAAGGTGCAATAAAGTTCAGCTTCCTGAATTTCTTTCGTTCTTTGCCATTCTTGTTTATCAGCAAAGTAGATCTCTTGATTGAATTCACCTTTTTTCTGGCCTGTTTGATAATGGCAGAGGAGTAGCCTCTCTGCGCAAATCTGCATTCCACCTTGTCTAATTCCTCATTCAAAACAGAATCCACACTACAATTCCGTTTGATGCGTAGCATCTCCCCGAATGGTATTGCGTTTATCTGTGATGGTGGATGTGCACTCTTTGCGTGCAAGGTCGCATTGCACACCGTTTTTTTCTGTATGGTATGGTCATTAGTCTATCGTAATCAACAATGATTGTAATGTCCAAAAAATGTATTTGTCTGTTACTTGACTCCATGGTGAATGATAAATTGAAATCATTAGTATTGACAAATGTGTAGAATGTGTCCAGTTCATGTTTGGATCCTGCCCAAAAGAGAAGGACATCATCAATATATCGCCCAAAATACAGAATATGCTGTAGTAGATGTTCCGGGCAGTTCCGCCAAATATGTACCTGCTCAAACAGTCCCATATACAGGTTGGCGTATGATGGGGAAAATTTTGCCCCCATCGCTACGCCTCTTTTTTGGCGATACCACTGGCCATTGTGTGAAAAGATATTATTGCACAGGACTAAGTTGGTTAGGTCCAACAGCAATTTTGTGTGTTCATAACACTCTATGGGTCGACAATCCAGAAACTGTTCTATCGCACTAAGACCCAACTCTCCAGGTATACACGTATAAAGTGAGCACACGTCCATCGTGACCAAAAGATGGCCCTCTGTCCAATCCACACCAGATATCTTACTCAGAACATCTTGAGTGTCCTTGATGTAAGACGGCAAATTAATCACATGTGGTTGTAAAAACATATCAATGTATTCTGATATTCGCTCTGTTGGTGAATTAATGCCCGAGATGATCGGTCTTCCGGGCGGGAACCTACTCTGCTTGTGTACTTTTGGAAGCACATATATGCAGGGATTAGTTGGAGTATCGTTGAAAAGATATCTGTATTCTGTATCAGAAAGTAACCCCTTGCTTCGCCAGTGTTTTAGACGTGTCTCAATCAGTGTTACCGTTGATCTTATTGGATTACTAGGTAAGAGCGTGTAGGTGGTTCCATCAGTTAGTTGTCTGTCTATTTCATTAATGTAATCTACCTTGTTCATAAGTACAATATTTCCTCCCTTGTCAGCCTCACGGATGACAAGGGAGGCATTATCGGCCAGATTTTTCAAGGCATTGTTTTCTTCCCGAGAGAGATTATATTTATCTTTGTGATGTGTGAATTTAAATCTATCCTCCAACTTGTATAAATCTTCATTAACCAATTCCTGGAAGATGTCTATACAGTTGTTGCTTGGTAATTGTGGTGTGAATCTGGATTTTGGCCTTAATCCACTGTCTGACCCATCAAATGTGTCTAAATTAAGTTCTGCTGCCAAACTTTCTATTGACATTGATGTTTCTTGATCACCCATTGTCATTAATAGATCGATCGCTTTGATGTCTTTAATTGTCTGGGTTTGTCCCAATGTGTTAGATTCAATTACAGTAAGGTCTGTCTGTTTTTGATCTTTGAAGTATTTGTGTAACTTCAATTTTCTAGTAAATTTAAAACAACTTATATGAAATGAAGTGAAATTGGGGTAAACATATGGACACAACCCAAGGCCTCTGCTCAAAAGATTTATTTCAATATCAGACAATTCATAATCAGATAGATTTATCACATTCACATTGTCTTTCTCATTGTCAGTAGGGAGATGATTTATTGTTGTTGATTGCGTGCTGCTGATCTTGTTGTCATTCCCACCTTTATTTATTTATTTATTCAAAGTTTTATATAGCGCGAACAGGATCCTTACAGATATCAGAGCGCTTCACAAAGACAGGGTAGGGGCAGTAGAGATAATGGGAACAGTATAATAGTCAATAACATGGTAATAACATGGATAATAAAAACATACATAAAACCAATCCATATACAATCAAATAAGGAAGTAATATAGGACAGCACAAGTCATTGATCCCACTACAGAGGTGTTTAGGAGGATCAGTAAACCAACGTGTATCCGGTCTTGGTCGGTAGTAAGAGAGTAGCGTAGTAGTGCCCCCAACAAGTAGCGTATAGTGCCAAGGGATAGGGTGAGCAGTGACATGAAACAATGCAGAGTCTCTGAACCAACCTCTATAACGATCAGGAGATCTTGGCCAGAAGGATTGTTTTCACCTCTTTCTTGAAGAGTGCAGTGGAGGAGATCAGCCTTGTTTCAGGCGGGAGCGCATTCCAGATCCTGGGTGCCATTCCTGAGAAGGAGCGCTTGTAAGTTTTCACTTTCCGGAATCTACGAGGTTTCAGGAGTAGATTTTTTGTACTCCTATTGGATCTCGAACCTCCTGATATAGACAGCTTTTGGGCGAGGTAGTTGGGTGCCTTGTGGTGTACGGCCGCGTGTGTCATCACTGCAATTTTTAGCTGTATTCTGGCTTCAAAAGGCAGCCATTTTAGAGACTTTAAGTCTGGGGATATGTGCGAATGCTTTCTAGATCCAGTAATGAGTCTCGCGGCAGCGTTCAGGGAGGCTCTTAAGGGTGCTGTTGTGGATAGCGGGAGACCGCTGAGGGCCGCAATTCCATAGTCTATTCGAGGGATGACTAAAGCCTGTACAGCCGTTTGGAAGTCTTTGGCCGGGAGGAAGGGTTTAATTTTCCTCAGCGTGTTAATTTGGAAATTAGCTGCTTTTGTGGCTTTGCTGACGTGCTGCCGCATGTTGAGCCTGGCGTCGAGTGTGATGCCTAGGGATTTCGCCGAGTCCACGATGGTAGGTTGGACATTGAGTGCTGTTAGGTTGTTGAGCCAGGTTTGGGTGGTGGAGATTTTCGCCGGAGGTGAGATGAGTAGGAACTCAGTTTTCAGGGCATTTAGTTTGAGGTGATTAACGGCCAGCCAGGATTGGGTGTTGATAAGCGTGGAGTTCAGATGTTTGATATCTTCCGGGGATTGTAACTTTAGATAGAGTTGTGTGTCATCAGCGTACATATGAAATTGAACATTGGATGCTTGAAGCAAGGTGGCGAGCGGTTCCATAACGAGGTTGAACAGTGTAGGGGAGAGGGTGGATCCTTGTGGAACACCTAGATCTGCAGGCACAGGTGTAGATAGCACATTGTCGATCTTGAACCTCTGAGACCGGTTGTGAAGGAAGGACGAAAACCACTTTAGAACAGTTCCCGATAGCCCCATTCTAGTTCTTAGCAGCTCCAGCAAAATCTCATGCTTGACCGTGTCAAATGCTGACGAGAGGTCAAGAAGGATGAGGAGGCAGGACTCATTGCGGTCCAGAATTTGGAGGGCATCATCAATTATGTGTGTCATTGCTGTTTCCGTGCTATGTTTCGCTCTGAAGCCTGATTGATGAGGGTTGAGGAGGTCAAATTGATCAATGTGTTTTGTTAGTTGGAGTTGGACACATTTCTCCAGCAGTTTGGCCAGGGTGGGGATATTGGTGATGGGCCGATAGTTGTTTAGGTCAGCCGGATCAGCTGTAGGTTTCTTGAGTATAGGCGTGACTTGTCCCACCTTAAGGGAGTCTGGAATGTGGCCTTGTTGCAGAGAGCTGTTGATGATCTTGGTCCAGAGAGGGAGGAGCAAGGGGATAAAGTCTTTTACAGCATTAGCAGGTAGAGGGTCTGTGAGGTGATTAGAGGGCTTCAAGGTGTAGAGCAGTTTGTGAATTGCTTCTTCCGAGTAGGTATCGAAGTGCTGCCAGGAGGCCTTGTTTTTAGGTTGAGTGTCTGCCATTCTGGTGTGGTTGGGGTATCGGCTTACATCCAAGATGAGGTAATTTCTTATGTTGTCAGTCTTTAGTTTAAAGAAAGCAGAGAAGGCTTCACAGTGTGGGGTGTCATTTGTTGTGCTGTTTGGTTGAGTGGGTTGTGCCTTTGTTTGAGTCTTGATAAGCTCGAACAGCTTTCTTGGCCTGTTCTTCGCTTGGTCCAACTGGCGGCTGAAGAAATCCGACTTTGTGCGCTTTATTTTCCTAAAGTAGGCATTTCTCTTGTTCTTAAGCTTTCTGAGATGCAGTGCTGAGGGATCCGATCTCCAGGTGCGCTCTGCCATTCGCATATTACGCCTTTCGTCATTGAGACTATCATCATACCAGGGGTTAGACATTTTGGTGGAGACTCTCTTCAGTTGCAGAGGGGCGACTTCATTGACTATTGTATTCATAGAGTCAAGGTAGTGGTCAGTCAGTGATTGAACATCTGAGGCCCCTGAAGGGGGAAGGAGGAGGTTGCCGATGTGGGGAGGTAGGGTAGAGGGGTTGAGATTCTTCAAATCCCTTTTCCATGTTTTGGTTTTGATTGGTTGAGTAGGGTTAGGTTTAACTTTTTCGTTGATAAAGAAGGTGATAATGTGGTGATCTGACCAATCGCAGGGTAGAATCGCCTCCAGTTGAATAGCGTTCTCTTTGGCAATGATGAGATCGAGTATCGCGCCTTTGTCGTGTGTTGGTTTATCGCATAGTTGGGTGAGGTCAAGCGCATTGAGGAGAGTTTTTAGACTATTCACCACGGTATCTTTCTGATCGTTCCAGTGGAGATTGAAGTCACCCAGGTAGACTTGAGTGGTCTGCCGACCGGCATTGGAGGTGATCAGGTCCATGAATTGTTGGGTGAATATGAGATTGTCACCAGGCGGGTGATAGATGAGATGTAAGGCACAGACTTGTTTGCCCTCACTGGTGATGTCGAGGCAGAGTAGTTCACAGGAGGAAAGGGGGGGGGGAGGTGACTTGAGTAACGGAGAGATTGCTCCTAAAAATGCATGCAATTCCCCCGCCCATCTTGCCAGGAGACCTGTCCAGCCTAATGATGTGATAGTTGGGGGGGACTAGTATGTCCATAATCGGGGTAGAGGCTTCAGTGAGCCACGTTTCTGTTAGAATGGCTAAGTCCAGATCCCTTTCTGAGACGAGATCCGCGATGTCGGAGGAATGTCTCTGGGCCGATCTGCAGTTTAATAGGATGCATTTGAGTTTGGGAGAGAGAAGGGTGGACGAGCTTTCTAGTGTGAGGGGAACTTTTCTGAGGTTGTTAGGGACGGAGCCTCTGTTGTTGAGTGTTGGGAGCCTTAGAGGGTTTGTAAGAATTGTGGGTATGGGGATGTGTGAGTTGGAAAAGTCTTTTACCGGACCTGGGCCATAAGAGCGCAGGAGAGAGCATAGGTCGCGGTCCGACAAGGGGTTGAGAACACGACGGGGGCGGCGGGAATTATTGCGAACGGGGATAGTAGTCCATTGATGGTGTCGTCGAGGGCGAGGGTATGTAGGGAGGGTGCGTCGTTTGTAGGGTAGTGGGATGGTGGGAGGTAGACTGGGCTGTGAGGAGAGAAGGTCTTTGATTGCGTGGATGTCTTTTTTGATTTGTGAGATTTCCTCTTTGACTTGTTGGAGGGTGGATAAAGTCAGGTCAGGAGGGTCATTGGGGAGGGCGTTGGTGGAGAGAGCCGTTGGTGAGTGGTTGAGTAGTGTGCTGGGGAGCAGGCAGGGTATCGGGGGGGGTATACTAGCGTTGTTGAGGGGTTCCGCGGTGCTACTGAGTGGGATGGTATTCACGGTGTGACCGTGTTTGTGGGCGAGGGGTGTGGGTGATGTAGGTGAGACAGGCGGTGGGTGGGAATCATAGGTAGTGACTTCAGTGGGAGACGGTGCCGGTGAGTAGAAGAGTGAGTGAAGGCTGCGGACAGTGGGGGAGACCGGAGGGTAGTGAGGGTTGAGAATAGGAGGTGGGAGAGCGGGGGATGCTAAGGTAAGGGAGGAGGTATGTTCAGTATCTTTTGTTGGGAGGGAAATAGAGTTGTGAGTGGGAGTGGGGAGGGAGCAGGGAAGGGAGAGGTGTCTGCCGCGGGGGGGATGGGTGGATAAACTCCGAGTGATGGTGTGTGCAGATGTAGGCGTGTTGTGAGTGGGAGTTGTTGTGTCAGGTGTGAGAGACTCGTGGGTGGGAGTAGGGAGGGAGATGGGGAGGGAGAGGTGTCTGTCGTGGGGGGGATGGGAGGGGGGGTGGATAAACTTTGGGCGGTGGCTTGTTCAGATGGTGGTGTGTTGTGGGCGGGGGATGTTCTGTCCGGGGGGGGAGGGATGGAGGGGGTATGGGTGGGGATAAGAAGGGTCATGTTAGAGGGGCTGCTAGTATGTGCGGTGGCGTTATTTGTGACTGTCCATGGGGAGTGGTGGGCGTTAGCAGCAGGTGGGCCATTTACTGGGGTGTTAGGGGTAGAAGTGTAGTAGGTGGTGGCTGCGACGTCAGGGGTGGAGGTGCTGGCGGAGTTCTGAGTGGGGGTCCGCAGCTTGGAGAGGTGCTCTTTGAACTTGGGGAACAGGTTGTCTAGTAGTTCCAGATTCTTGTCCGTGGATTGGATTAGGACAATCCCGGTATTGTATATAGTAATGGTAGACCTGCCAGGGAAGAGGTGGGAAGGTGTGATGGTGAGAGTTAGGCCATGAGCTGTTTTCCTGGTGGTGGAGACTGTGAGTAGGGATAGGAAAGTTTTTCTCCATTGGGCTCTGCGTGAGGTGTGGAAGATAATGTCAGTGTTCAGGGCTCCATTGCCCGGTGAGAAGTAAGTGTCGGCAAAGGGTGTTTCAGGGTGCGCCCTCAAGAAGTTGTGTTTAAAACGTTTAGTGGCATTTTTGGAGAGAGGAGTGGAGGGGTAGTTAATTCTAAACGTGTGCTTGCCGTTAAGCTCCATTTTAGAGAGGCTGTGGTGTATTTTTGTATTTGGATCTTTTTCTACACTTGCCCCTCCTTGTTTTCTTGTGAATCGCTCCTTTTGAAGAGCCTGCTTGTTCCCTTTGCGGAACCTTTGAAGCTCTAAAAAAAATGGATCTGTGCTAGTACTAGGCAGTGGTTCAGATAAATTTGAAGACTCTGCACTTGTAATGCTATTCATACTTGATGCCTCCGACAAACTAGGGGTTTCAGTAGTAACTGACCTGGCATCTTTGTTTGTGTGTACTGATGTCTTAACGTTATCGAATTTTTTAGCAAAAGTGTACACTCTTCCGTTTTGATAGTCCCTCTCATCTCTTCTTATTTTTTGTAATTTTTTCTCTTTTAGGTAGAGTTGATGTTTTTGTATCTCCTCCTTAAGTATAACTACTTTTTTGTACTACATCTGGGAGGTTCATATCGTCAATTTCTTTTTCTAAGATTGCAATTTCTACTAGAAGTTTGTCTCTCTTAAGCTCAGCATCCCTGATAAGGATATCAATCATGCCTGCAGAAGAATTGGATAACAATTTCTCCCA
Source organism: Lissotriton helveticus (assembly GCF_964261635.1). Taxonomy (NCBI): domain Eukaryota; kingdom Metazoa; phylum Chordata; class Amphibia; order Caudata; family Salamandridae; genus Lissotriton; species Lissotriton helveticus. Next base: position 438,981,687 of record NC_136070.1, on the reverse strand, counting down.
TTCTTTGAGATGACCCCTATCCAGGTCCTCAAATGAGGGAAAGATTAGAATGCGCAGTCCTCTGGGTACCTGCTCTTTGGCTATGTATTTACGAAGGACATTAGCATCCCACCATCGGGAGAGCTCCTGTTTTTTGAGTCGCTCCAGACGTAGGAATTTTTGTTTAAGTCCTTCTTTTCCAATAGTTCTTGTACTGTCACTATTTGAACTGGGATTTGCATTAAACAGATCATCCATAAGGGCATTTCTGTTATCGTCAAAGGAAGCCATTCTAGGATTTTTGTTATTGGATGGAGATACTTTTATTTGAGTATCTTTTGGGTTCAGCTGAGACAGCAGATGACAGTATAATATGTAAACAAAAGTTGATTGATCCACAATGTTCTATAGATATCTCTATTGCAGACAGTATTAACGCAGAACAGTAGTAATATTATAATTTCGGCAAATGGTAGAGTGCAGGTTCAGCAACAAATAGAAAGTACATACACACTAAATGGGTTTGCTTAGTTTGAGCCACACATCACAATTTTATGCCAGTAGCAAGAAAAGCATCAGTTAGTAGCAACAAAGCAACTATGGCTGGGGTGCTCCCAATGTGTGTAACACCTACCCACCAAAGTGTCAATCAATCCCAGGGTTCAAAGAGCCCGGAATAAGCATAAATACACAATGCACCTGAGCACACCAATATTGTTCTATTTAAATTCAATGATGCAGTTAATATTCCAGAAAGTTCAGTGATATCTCAGCACCCTATATCGTTCTAGTCAAAAAGGTCTCAAAGAGCAAAATCAAATGATTCAGACAGATCTTCTTAGGTTGAGGTCTGTTTTTAATTTCCACAGTTCACCAGAAGAAAACAGCAGCCGACGCGCGTTTCGCCCACAGGGCTTTCTCAAGGCTGCAAGGAAAGTATTTGTATATTTCCGTCAGGTATTGACTGGTTTAAATCCAGTTATTACTTTTTTGAACAAACATCGCACATGCAAAATCCCTTGTGACTTCAAAAAGAAAATCAACCTAATTTTTTTTATTTTTTTATATACATATTGTAAACCAATTATGGTTATTGTATGTATATGAAGAACACCCTAGTGAATCAAGTCTCCCAGAGACCATCTATTTATGCTGGTGGAAAAACCAGAAAAATGAAAAAACAGCCAAAGTGGCATAATGAATTGGCAGTTAGGTGATGTTGTGAAGTTAGCAGGCTAGTGGTTGTGGGTGGAGTCTAGGGGGTGGACAGGAAAAGGAGGGGACGGACAAGGGAAGAGGCAGTTAGAGTAGGGACAGGGTTGAGACAGGTTGCAGATAATAAAGCTCCTTAACATTAGAACCTGTGTCTGTGGTTCTTTGTAGCACGATGCTACAACTGGCGACGAAGGTGGGATGAGCAGGACTGCAGCCCACAGAATCGTGTGAGAGCACCCTGTCCCCTGCAGCGTCGAAAAGAAAGGTCCGCTGCTGTGTGATGCTGCCAGCCAAAGGAGAGATCAACAGTAGGTGACCCTGCCCCTCCTGTGATTGTGGGAGCCCAGAGGGAGCCGCTACCACGAGCGCTGAAACGCTCGAGAAAAGAAGAAGTTTTTGCGCCAAAAGCGCGAGCCCCGCCTGATGCGTGAGCTTTGGCACGCTATCGGCACCGGAGAGCGGGATCTCCGAAAGTGAGTTGGGAGCCTACCCCAACCCAACCTGATGACTGCAGTGGCCGGGGAAGAGTGAATCCTGGGGTGGATTGCCCCACGAAGGCCTGCTGCCGAGCGCCGCTGAGCGCGAAATAATTGGAGCCTGAGTGAGCTCCGACGTCGGAAAATCTCACGCCGGATGCGTGAGACTTGGCACGCCGCCGCCGAGGACCCTGCAAAGTAAGGCGGGAGCCCACCCCAACCTCACCTGACTGTAGCAGTGACCAGAGGGAGCTGAATCTGGAGGGTGCTGCTCCTGAAAACGACTGCCGGTGAGTCCTGGGTGAAGAAAAGGGTCGAATGAAGAGAGAGAAAGTAGTGCCTGCAGATAATCGCGGCGGCCATCTTTGAGTCAGGCAACTTTCGGGACACCTTCCCTGTGCAAACTGCAGGCGGCCATTTTGAAGTCAGGCATTGAGCAAAGGAACAAGCATTGGCAACAGAAAATAAACAAGCATTGGCAACAGAAAATAAACAAGCATTGGCAAAGAAACAAGCATTGGCACCTGAAGTTAAACAAGCATTGGCAAACAAACAAGCATTGGCAAACAAATAAGTATTGGCCAAGAAACAAGCATTGATACCAGAAACTGAAAAACAAGCATTGACAAAGACAAGCATCGACGACTAAGTAAACAGCAGCAAACAAACATATCATTGAGGCAAGCGGGACACCCATCAGACAACATGGTGTCTGACGATGAAGCCAATCCACCGCAACAAGGCGATGTCAAGGCCAAGGTTGCAGGTGGATCGCACCTACGAGCGCCCGAGCCTCTCAAAGTGACCACTGGGGGAAGCATGGGTCCCAGTTGGCAAGAATGGCTGGAAGAATTTGAAGACTACATCGAAGGGTCGAAAGTGACTGCGGACAAGAAGAAATTGATTGCCCTGCGCAACCTGGCGGGGCGGGAAATAGTCAAAATAATCAAAGACCTTCCTGCTGCTGAGGCGGACACCTATGACAAAGTGCGTGATGCACTAAACAAAAGATTTCTTCACAAGAAAAATGTGGACTACGAACGCCATACGTTCCACTCGGCTCGTCAAGGGAAGGAAGAACCCATGAGTGCCTTCATGATGCGCCTGCGGAGACTGGCCAAGCATTGTGAATTTGATAATTTCTCAACAGATGCTGCAATTAAGTCACAAATAATAGATGGACGTCACTCCGATCAACTGAGGAGGCGACTATTGAGGAAAGAACATAGCCTAGACGACATAGAGGAGATGACACGAGTCTATGACCAGGCGGAGGAGTATGCCGCTGATATCGAAACGGGACACAAAGGGAGTCACGAACAAGTGCGACGAGTCCACGCCAAAAGTGACAGTCGAAGGAGTTCGAGAGACAGACAATGGAGGTCACGTCCGCCCTCCCGTCAAGACCAGTCAAGATACCAGCGGCGAGAGCCATGGAAGAAAGAGAGAAAATCAGAGAGAGTGAGGAAATGTTACAGATGTGGGTATGATTACCCCCATGTGGATAGCTGCCCTGCCATGGGCCAGAGGTGTCGGAAGTGCGGTCGAACTAATCATTTCGAAGCGATGTGTGGGGAATACAACAAGGAGAGACGAAGTAGTGCAACCAGGACATCTCAGTCTGACACACGAAACAGCACTTCGAGGACATCCCGGTCCGACACTCGAAGACACCATGCGCGAGCTGTCCAGGAACTGACTGAGCAGTCCTCTGGGTCGTCACACTCCAGCAGAGAGTCAAGGCGGTCCAGGTGGGAACGGAGGTCACCATCCAAGGACTCGAGACCTTCATCCCGAGACTCAGCATACACCATCGAATACCTGAACCTAGCTGCAGATCCGGACCAACTGAAAACATATCCTCGTTTGGACATCACAGTTGGCAATCATGACACAAAGTTCGTACTGGACTCCGGTGCATCCTTGAACTATATTCCGGTCACCGAATATGAAAGAATGAGTCCACGTCCTCCTCTGACATTTGCACCAGTGAGGGTCTTCACGTGGATGGCAAAGAAGCCACTTCCCTGCCTTGGGAAGTTCTCGACGACCCTCAAGCACGAGGACACAACCATCTCAGCGGTCATCCATGTCATCAGGGGCCCAGAAGCAGACTGCCTGCTGAGCCTTCCGACAGCTGAACGTCTTCACCTAGTGGAAATCCTTTTCAAAGTTAGCGGCAACCAAGATGTGACCCGTCAATTTCCCAGCCTATTTCAAGGACTAGGCAAATTGAAAGACTGCCAAGTGCGATTACATATCAATGAACAAGTCAGACCCATCGCCCAACATCCGCGAAGGGTACCGTTCCATCTTCAGACTGCTGTTGAGGAAGAACTCCAGGATCTGTTAGCTGCTGACATCATCGAGCGCATGGATGGTCCAACACCGTGGGTGTCCCCAGAGTTATAGTACCCAAGAAGGGCACGGCCAACAAAGTCAGACTCTGTGTGGACATGCGCCTGCCCAATACTGCAATCGAAAGAGAACGACATCCGGGACCCCATCTGAGCGATATGATCTCCGCCCTCAATGGTGCAACAGTGTTTTCCAAGTTGGATTTAAATAAAGGTTACCATCAGCTAGAACTAGATGTAAAGTCAAGATACATCACCACATTCGCAACCCATCTGGGGTTATTCAGATATAAGAGACTGAGTTTTGGAGTTTCCTCCGCAGCCGAAATATTTCAGGAAGCAATTCGGCAAGTTATCCAAAACATTCCCAACACGCTTAACTATAGCGATGACATACTTGTATATGGTTCTGATCTACGAGAACACGATATTGCACTCAATCGTGTTTGTCATGCGTTATTGGAGGCTAACCTGACTCTAAACAAAGAGAAATGTGAGTTTCACCAGAACACACTGAAATTCTTTGGCCATATTTTCTCAGGCGCTGGCATGAAACCTGATCCTGACAAGATCATGACCCTGAACAACACCAAGAGTCCCCAGGACGTCAGTGAACTCAGATCGTTCTTAGGCATGGCTAGTTACTGTGCTCGCTACATCAGGGACTATGCGACGATCAGTCATCCCCTCCGCATCTTGACCAAACAAGGTCAACCGTTTGAGTGGACTCCTCAATGTGAGCAATCCTTCAAGGAAATCAAGAAGGCGGTGGAGTCTGCGGATCACTTGTCATACTTCAACCCGCAAAGAAAGACTGAGATAACTGTGGATGCCAGCCCTGTCGGGCTCGGAGCCATCCTGGCCCAGTATAACAATGACTCAGATCAACGTCGTATCATTGCTTATGCGAGCCGCAGCCTGACAGACCCGGAGAGGGCTTACTCGCAGCCCGAGAAGGAAAGTCTTGCCGATGTGTGGGCATGTGAACATTTTCATGTTTTCATATACGGCAAACATTTCACTTTAATCACAGACCATCAAGCCCTTGTCACCATTTACGGAAACCCACGATCAAAGATGCCCCCAAGGATTGAAAGATGGGGCTTAAGGCTACAGGAGTACACATTCACCATTATCCACAAGCCTGGCAAATCGGAAAACCCGGCTGATTATATGTCCCGGCACCCACTTGCATCGTCAGTCTCCAAGTCATCCATCGCGGAAGAATACATACATTTTGTGACTGACCAAGCCCTACCCCCAGCTATCCCCATGGATACCATCCGGGAAAGTACGGCTCAAGACATCGTCCTGCAGAAAGTCCTTCGCAGGGTTCGAAACAACAGGTGGAGACATGACCCTCAAGATGAAGAGACTGATCCCATTATCAAACGAGAAATGCAAACCTTCCGGCATGTCTGTGGTGAACTGTCAGCCACCACCGATGGCATACTACTGCGAGACCAGCGTATTGTGATCCCCACTCAACTAAGGCAAGGAGTGGTTGCCCTTGCACATGAAGGGCATCGGGGGATCGTGTCGACTAAACGTGCGCTACGGTAACGAGTATGGTTTCCCTATCTGGATCAACTGGTAGAAGAGACCTTGAAGGACTGTCACCTCTGTCAGCTCACCAGCAAGAGTGATCCTCCAGCACCACTGCACATGACCACGTTGCCCCCTGGAGTATGGCAGGAGATCGCCATTGATTTCTATGGACCCCTGTCATCTGGCAAATATGTGCTAGCCATCATTGATGAGCATTCTCGCTATCCCATGGCATACTTTGTACCATCCACAAATGCCTCTAGTACCATCAAAGTCCTTGATGAAGTCTTTGCCACATAGGGTGTTCCCACGAAGGTGAAAACGGACAATGGACCCCCTTTCAACGGGCAAGACTTTGCAGCCTTTGCGAGACACCTGGATTTTCATCATCGCAGGATAACACCTCTCTGGCCACAAGCTAATGGAACAATCGAGAGATTCATGGCCACACTCAAGAAGACTTTTCAACATGCTACTACGGAGGGTAAAGATCTGCAAGTGGCTCTCAACGAGGTCCTCCGAGCCTACAGAACAACCCCTCACTCAACGACTGGGCAGTCCCCGGCGACACTCATGCTAGGACGCACCATGAGGAATCGCATTCCAACGTGGGAATGGGCCTTGCGAACATCATCGCCCGCACGAGACCATCAAGAGATGATGATAACGGACAAACGCAATAAGGACAGAATGAAGTCATATGCAGACCGCCGGAGAAGAGCGAGGTCACTGTCCTTACATGAAGGGTACCATGTTCTCGTCAAGCAAGAACAGCAAAGGAAGACCGACTGCCTATTCAAGGATGAACGTTTGCTAATCACGAAAAAGAAAGGAACGATGCTGACTGCGGAATCGGAGCATCGGCGAGTCACGAGAAACATTTCGCATTTCAAGAAGTTATCACGAGACACCACCGGAACCGTGGTGAGTGAAATGGACACTCCCAGTTCAGAAGAACCACGTTCAGATGGTCGCGATAACACTGGTCCAGTCCATGAGACAATGAACAATACTGGTCGGAGAGCCCGGTCACCACAACCTCATCGCGACACACGTCCACCCAAAAGACTTATTGAAGAAATGGACTGAGAAGTCAGTATGTTTGTTTGTTTGTTACAAAGGGGGGAGATGTTGTGAAGTTAGCAGGCTAGTGGTTGTGGGTGGAGTCTAGGGGGTGGACAGGAAGAGGAGGGGACGGACAAGGGAAGAGGCAGTTAGAGTAGGGACAGGGTTGAGACAGGTTGCAGATAATAAAGCTCCTTAACATTAGAACCTGTGTCTGTGGTTCTTTGTAGCACGATGCTACAGGTGATAAAACTATAGTCGAATAAAGGTGAAGATTATTTGAATAAAAGTGACTTTATGTAAAGATTTTGGTTTGAACATATTGAACCATATCCATCACCAACTGCAAGAAACATGCACCCACGAGATATAAAATCTCACCTCGTCATCAATTTCTTCAGAAGTATACGATTATTAATGTTCTAAAGGTTGCACTTGTCTGTATTAATTGGATGGTATCCCGGATGTATGACCAAACAATCACCAATTGGTACTATAAATATCCAGTCCTGTTTTTGATCTGCAAGAATGGTACCGGCATTAGTGGAAAAAACTTTACTTGTAAGTTGCAGTCAGAAAGCCAACTTAGCATCCTAGTCCACTGTTTGAGCAATACTTTGTATTGCGCACTCGGAAAGTACCATTAAGTAAACCTCATATAATAGCTGTGTCATAGCCTGACAACACAAACTTGTAAGCAAACACATCATCTAAGTTGATTTTAGATGTATTCACAAAAAAAACAATTTCAGTTAAGTGCTTTTTATGAAAATAAGCCTTACCATCAATATGATAGTTGTGGCCCAAGTGTAAAAGAAGCTTTTTTTTATAGATCCACTTCCAATTTAGACAACGATAATGATATCCAGGTCCATCCTTTATTGAATGGCGCTAACCATTTGAATCCTGATAAATCCAAAGGTACACTTTCATCGATGCAGCAGGATTTTAGCAGAAAAAGAAAATTAGAAAAAACGGTATAAGAAGAGTATACTTGCCACCGTATCACTAATAAATATGTACATTGACATCAGTTTTTTAATATTAAGCCATTCTAAGCAAGATGTAAAAAGAGCACTAGCCCCTCCTTGTTATTCAATAGCGTTTTTAAGTTTATCTAAAAAAACGTAGTTTAAGACCGACTGCTTCTAAAAGAAAGAAGAAAAAGAATATAGACATCAGAGTCACGGCTTGATGTTGCCCGCTCATAACGGCGATACTTTAAAAGTCATTTGAATCACAAACAGACAGACAGAATCAGCCGTCACCTCCGTTGTGCGTCAAAATCGTTTGTCTATTTATTCGACAAGCGTGAATGTTAAACCACGTACATTAGCAAATTATAAAAATTAAAGTCCAAAACACCCTCAGATTATACCCCTTTGTAATGGTAGTTACATATCAAGCCTCACCCCTTCTCCTTCTGCTAGAGCTAACCGCGGGATCCACTTGTATTCATTTCTCGTGTGCAATGCCGGCTTCGGCGTTCTGCTCCTAATAGGCAACATCCGGGACCAATGGTGTCATAGACATAGGCGAAGGACTAGCCGGCTGAGACCGTATTTTGGTTGTTAATCCCGAGGTCGCCATTGCTAAGCATAGTGCGACTGAAGTGACATCCAAGTCAAAAGTCCTTGGCCTTTTCTTCATAAACAATTAATTATTGATATTTTGTGATAAATAGACAATCCAATTATTTTTTATCCAGTTTGGATCTTACTATATTAATTATACGATCGATGTATATGGTTCAATTTTTACAGATAATTTTTCTTGAATAGAATCCAATCTTCTTTGTTTTTTGGAAGAATGTTTGCAAAATGAAGGTATTTGATAATCGTTAAGTTAGCACTATAGTTTCCATCAGCATAGGGAATGCTAGTTAGAAAAAATAGACGTTCCACCAACATAAAAGACAGACACCAGCAGTCTTGTGTCCACCATTACAGTCTATGTTAAAAGTATATAAAACATTATTCTTCAATATTACCAATAAGAGAAAAAATCACATATAGGCATTTAGAGAGACACCTATGTATCACGCTATAGAGGATGATTGATCAGTTAACCCATGATTCTTTCCATGACTGATCACCATAAATCATTCCTTATCATGGTGCACCACAGAAATGTAAGAGCCCAATCACATTCTTTACATATATGTATTTACATTAACATTGTGTGGCTCTCCTGATTAGACAAGTTCAACATTGTCTTCGTTATCCTGATCTGCTGTTCAGAGAAATTCATGAAGATCCTTGACAATGTTGATCCCACACTCAACTGCACGTAGCTTGATTATCCATAGGCTTCCTCTCTTGCGTAAGCAAGATAGTTTGTCACCACCTCTAGGACCCATATCTACGTTCTCAATACCATGAAAACCAAGCTTGTGTAAATCATTTGCACTGTGAGTTTTGTTAAAATGTACTGCCAGTGGGTATTGTGTGTTATTGTTCCTAATGGCACGTATGTGCTCCTGTATTCTATCCTTTAGGGATCTGATGGTACTCCCTATGTATATTTTTCCACATATACATAAAATACATTATACCACATATTTTGTATTACAGTTTATGAAACTGTTAATGTTATATGTCCTTTCTGTGTTGTATCTAAACTCCATCTTTTTGTGTAGCCCAAAGCAGCATATACTACAAGTACCACAACAGTAAAAACCCTTTTTTGTGCACCGTAACCAATTCTCATTCCTTGAAGGAGGTATGAAACTTGGACATAGATGTTGTCTAAGTGTTCTTCCTCTAGCATGGGTAATAGTAGGATTCCTACCCACTACTGATTTTAGATCTGTGAAATGTGTCAGTAGGTGCCAATTTTTTTTGAGTATTTTGTAGACATCAGTACTCGCACTAGAATAAGGTGCAATAAAGTTCAGCTTCCTGAATTTCTTTCGTTCTTTGCCATTCTTGTTTATCAGCAAAGTAGATTCTTCCAATTCTTCTGCAGGCATGATAGATATCCTTATCAGGGATGCTGAGCTTAAGAGAGACAAACTTCTAGTAGAAATTGCAATCTTAGAAAAAGAAATTGACGATATGAACCTCCCAGATGTAGTACAAAAAAATTTAGTTATACTTAAGGAGGAGATACAAAAACATCAACTCTACCTAAAAGAGAAAAAATTACAAAAAATAAGAAGAGATGAGAGGGACTATCAAAACGGAAGAGTGTACACTTTTGCTAAAAAATTCGATAACGTTAAGACATCAGTACACACAAACAAAGATGCCAGGTCAGTTACTACTGAAACCCCTAGTTTGTCGGAGGCATCAAGTATGAATAGCATTACAAGTGCAGAGTCTTCAAATTTATCTGAACCACTGCCTAGTACTAGCACAGATCCATTTTTTTTAGAGCTTCAAAGGTTCCGCAAAGGGAACAAGCAGGCTCTTCAAAAGGAGCGATTCACAAGAAAACAAGGAGGGGCAAGTGTAGAAAAAGATCCAAATACAAAGGTGGGAATGACAACAAGATCAGCAGCACGCAATCAACAACAATACATCATCTCCCTACTGACAATGAGAAAGACAATGTGAATGTGATAAATCTATCTGATTATGAATTGTCTGATATTGAAATAAATCTTTTGAGCAGAGGCCTTGGGTTTTGTCCATATGTTTACCCCAATTTCACTTCATTTCATATAAGTTGTTTTAAATTTACTAGGAAATTGAAGTTACACAAATACTTCAAAGATCAAAAACAGACAGACTGTAATAGAATCTAACACATTAGGACAAATCCAGACAATTAAAGACATCAAAGTGGTCCATCTATTAATGACAATGGGTGATCAAGAAACATCAATGTCAATAGAAAGTTTGGCAGCAGAACTTAATTTAGACACATTTGATGGGTCAGACAGTGGATTAAGGCCAAATTCCAGATTCACACCACAATTACCAAGCAACAACTGTATAGACATCTTCCAGGAATTGGTTAATGAAGATTTATACAAGTTGGAGGATAGATTTAAATTCACACATCACAAAGATAAATATAATCTCTCTCGGGAAGAAAACAATGCCTTGAAAAATCTGGCCGATAATGCCTCCCTTGTCATCCGTGAGGCTGACAAGGGAGGAAATATTGTACTTATGAACAAGGTAGATTACATTAATGAAATAGACAGACAACTAACTGATGAAACCACCTACACGCTCTTACCTAGTAATCCAATAAGATCAACGGTAACACTGATTGAGACACGTCTAAAACACTGGCGAAGCAAGGGGTTACTTTCTGATACAGAATACAGATATCTTTTCAACGATACTCCAACTAATCCCTGCATATATGTGCTTCCAAAAGTACACAAGCAGAGTAGGTTCCCGCCCGGAAGACCGATCATCTCGGGCATTAATTCACCAACAGAGCGAATATCAGAATAGATTGATATGTTTTTACAACCACATGTGATTAATTTGCCGTCTTACATCAAGGACACTCAAGATGTTCTGAGTAAGATATCTGATGTGGATTGGACAGAGGGCCATCTTTTGATCACGATGGACGTGTGCTCACTTTATACGTGTATACCTGGAGAGTTGGGTCTTAGTGCGATAGAACACTTTCTGGATTGTCGACCCATAGAGTGTTATGAACACACAAAATTGCTGTTGGACCTAACCAACTTAGTCCTGTGCAATAATATCTTTTCACACAATGGCCAGTGGTATCGCCAAAAAAGAAGCGTAGCGATGGGGGCAAAATTTTCCCCATCATACGCCAACCTGTATATGGGACTGTTTGAGCAGGCACATATTTGGCGGAACTGCCCGGAACATCTACTACAGCATATTCTGTATTTTGGGCGATATATTGATGATGTCCTGCTCTTTTGGGCAGGATCCAAACATGAACTGGACACATTCTACACATTTGTCAATACTAATGATTTCAATTTATCATTCACCATGGAGTCAAGTAACAGACAAATACATTTTTGGGACATTACAATCATTGTTGATCACGATAGACTAATGACCATACCATACAGAAAAAAAACGGCGTGCAATGCGACCTTGCACGCAAAGAGTGCACATCCACCATCACAGATAAACCCAATACCATTCGGGGAGATGCTACGCATCAAACGGAATTGTAGTGTGGATTCTGTTTTGAATGAGGAATTAGACAAGGTGAAATGCAGATTTGCGCAGAGAGGCTACTCCTCTGCTATTATCAAACAGGCCAGAAAAAAGGTGAATTCAATCAAGAGATCTACTTTGCTGATAAACAAGAATGGCAAAGAACGAAAGAAATTCAGGAAGCTGAACTTTATTGCACCTTATTCTAGTGCGAGTACTGATGTCTACAAAATACTCAAAAAACATTGGCACCTACTGACACATGACACAGATCTAAAATCAGTAGTGGGTAGGAATCCTACTATTACCCATGCTAGAGGAAGAACACTTAGACAACATCTATGTCCAAGTTTCATACCTCCTTCAAGGAATGAGAATTGGTTACGGTGCACCAAAAAGGGTTTTTACTGTTGTGGTACTTGTAGTATATGCTGCTTTGGGCTACACAAAAAGATGGAGTTTAGATACAACACAGAAAGGACATATAACATTAACAGTTTCATAAACTGTAATACAAAATATGTGGTATATTGTATTTTATGTATATGTGGAAAAATATACATAGGGAGTACCATCAGATCCCTAAAGGATAGAATACAGGAGCACATACGTGCCATTAGGAACAATAACGCACAATACCCACTGGCAGTACATTTTAACACAACTCACAGTGCAAATGATTTACACAAGCTTGGTTTTCATGGTATTGAGAACGTAGATATGGGTCCTAGAGGTGGTGACAAACTATCTTGCTTACGCAAGAGAGAAAGCCTATGGATAATCAAGCTACGTGCAGTTGAGTGTGGGATCAACATTGTCAAGGATCTTCATGAATTTCTCTGAACAGCAGATCAGGATAACAAAGACAATGTTGAACTTGTCTAATCAGGAGAGCCACACAATGTTAATGTAAATACCTATATGTAAAGAATGTGATTGGGCTCTTACATTTCTGTGGTGCACCATGATAAGGAATGATTTATGGTGATCAGTCATGGAAAGAATCATGGGTTAACTGATCAATCATCCTCTATAGCGTGATACATAGGTGTCTCTCTAAATGCCTATATGTGATTTTTTCTCTTATTGGTAATATTGAAGAATAATGTTTTATATACTTTTAACATAGACTGTAATGGTGGACACAAGACTGCTGGTGTCTGTCTTTTATGTTGGTGGAACGTCTATTTTTTCTAACTAGCATTCCCTATGCTGATGGAAACTATAGTGCTAACTTAACGATTATCAAATACCTTCATTTTGCAAACATTCTTCCTAAAAACAAAGAAGATTGGATTCTATTCAAGAAAAATTATCTGTAAAAATTGAACCATATACATCGATCGTATAATTAATATAGTAAGATCCAAACTGGATAAAAAATAATTGGATTGTCTATTTATCACAAAATATCAATAACTAAATGTTTATGAAGAAAAGGCCAAGGACTTTTGACTTGGAAGTCACTTCAATCGCACTATGCTTAGCAATGGCGACCTCGGGATTAACAACCAAAATACGGTCTCAGCCGGCTAGTCCTTCGCCTATGTCTATGACACCATTGGTCCCGGATGTTGCCTATTAGGAGCAGAACGCCGAAGCCGGCATTGCACACGAGAAATGAATACAAGTGGATCCCGCGGTTAGCTCTAGCAGAAGGAGAAGAGGTGAGGCTTGATATGTAACTACCATTACAAAGGGGTATAATCTGAGGGTGTTTTGGACTTTAATTTTTATAATTTGCTAATGTACGTGGTTTAACATTCACGCTTGTCGAATAAATAGACAAATGATTTTGACGCACAACGGAGGTGACGGCTGATTCTGTCTGTCTGTTTGTGATTCAAATGACTTTTAAAGTATAGCCGTTATGAGCGGGCAACATCAAGCCGTGACTCCGATGTCTATATTCTTTTTCTTCTTTCTTTTAGAAGCAGTCGGTCTTAAACTACGTTTTCTTTAGATAAACTTAAAAACGCTATCGAATAACAAGGAGGGGCTAGTGCTCTTTTTACATCTTGCTTAGAATGGCTTAATATTCAAAAACTGATGTCAATGTACATATTTATTAGTGATACGGTGGCAAGTATACTCTTCTTATACCGTTTTTTCCAATTTTCTTTTTCTGCTAAAATCCTGCTGCATCGATGAAAGTGTACCTTTGGATTTATCAGGATTCAAATGGTTAGCGCCATTCAATAAAGGATGGACCTGGATATCATTATCGTTGTCTAAATTGGAAGTGGATCTATAAAAAAAAAGCTTCTTTTACACTTGGGCCACAACTATCATATTGATGGTAAGGCTTATTTTCATAAAAAGCACTTAACTGAAATTGTTTTTTTTGTGAATACATCTAAAATCAACTTAGATGATGTGTTTGCTTACAAGTTTGTGTTGTCAGGCTATGACACAGCTATTATATGAGGTTTACTTAATGGTACTTTCCGAGTGCGCAATACAAAGTATTGCTCAAACAGTGGACTAGGATGCTCAGTTGGCTTTCTGACTGCAACTTACAAGTAAAGTTTTTTCCACTAATGCCGGTACCATTCTTGCAGATCAAAAACAGGACTGGATATTTATAGTACCAATTGGTGAATGTTTGGTCATACATCCGGGATACCATCCAATTAATACAGACAAGTGCAACCTTTAGAACATTCATAATCGTATACTTCTGAAGAAATTGATGACGAGGTGAGATTTTATATCTCGTGGGTGCATGTTTCTTGCAGTTGGTGATGGATATGGTTCAATATGTTCAAACCAAAATCTTTACATAAAGTCACTTTTATTCAAATAATCTTCACCTTTATTCGACTAATAGTTTTATCACCTAACTGCCAATTCATTATGCCACTTTGACTGTTTTTTCATTTTTCTGGTTTTTCCACCAGCATAAATAGATGGTCTCTGGGAGACTTGATTCACTAGGGTGTTCTTCATATACATACAATAACCATAATTGGTTTACAATTTGTATATAAAAAAAAACAAAAAAAAATTAGGTTGATTTTCTTTTTGAAGTCACAAGGGATTTTGCATGTGCGATGTTTGTTCAAAAAAGTAATAACTGGATTTAAACCAGTCAATACCTGACGGAAATGTACAAATACTTTCCTTGCAGCCTTGAGAAAGCCCTGTGGGCGAAACGCGCGTCGGCTGCTGTTTTCTTCTGGTGAACTGTGGAAATTAAAAACAGACCTCAACCTAAGAAGATCTGTCTGAATCATTTGATTTTGCTCTTTGAGACCTTTTTGACTAGAACGATATAGGGTGCTGAGATATCACTGAACTTTCTGGAATATTAACTGCATCATTGAATTTAAATAGAACAATATTGGTGTGCTCAGGTGCATTGTGTATTTATGCTTATTCCGGGCTCTTTGAACCCTGGGATTGATTGACACTTTGGTGGGTAGGTGTTACACACCTTGGGAGCACCCCAGCCATAGTTGCTTTGTTGCTACTAACTGATGCTTTTCTTGCTACTGGCATAAAGTTGTGATGTGCGGCTCAAACTAAGCAAACCCATTTAGTGTGTATGTACTTTCTATTTGTTGCTGAACCTGCACTCTACCATTTGCCGAAATTATAATATTACTACTGTTCTGAGTTAATACTGTCTACAATAGAGATATCTATAGAACATTGTGGATCAATCAACTTTTGTTTACATATTATACTGTCATCTGCTGTCTCAGCTGAACCCAAAAGATACTCAAATAAAAGTATCTCCATCCAATAACAAAAATCCTAGAATGGCTTCCTTTGACGATAACAGAAATGCCCTTATGGATGATCTGTTTAATGCAAATCCCAGTTCAAATAGTGACAGTACAAGAACTATTGGAAAAGAAGGACTTAAACAAAAATTCCTACGTCTGGAGCGACTCAAAAAACAGGAGCTCTCCCGATGGTGGGATGCTAATGTCCTTCGTAAATACATAGCCAAAGAGCAGGTACCCAGAGGACTGCGCATTCTAATCTTTCCCTCATTTGAGGACCTGGATAGGGGTCATCTCAAAGAATGGGAGAAATTGTTATCCAATTCTTCTGCAGGCATGATAGATATCCTAATCAGGGATGCTGAGCTTAAGAGAGACAAACTTCTAGTAGAAATTGCAATCTTAGAAAAAGAAATTGACGATATGAACCTCCCAGATATAGTACAAAAAAATTTAGTTATACTTAAGGAGGAGATACAAAAACATCAACTCTACCTAAAAGAGAAAAAATTACAAAAAATAAGAAGAGATGAGAGGGACTATCAAAACGGAAGAGTGTACACTTTTGCTAAAAAATTCGATAACGTTAAGACATCAGTACACACAAACAAAGATGCCAGGTCAGTTACTACTGAAACCCCTAGTTTGTCGGAGGCATCAAGTATGAATAGCATTACAAGTGCAGAGTCTTCAAATTTATCTGAACCACTGCCTAGTACTAGCACAGATCCATTTTTTTTAGAGTTTCAAAGGTTCCGCAAAGGGAACAAGCAGGCTCTTCAAAAGGAGCGATTCACAAGAAAACAAGGAGGGGCAAGTGTAGAAAAAGATCCAAATACAAAGGTGGGAATGACAACAAGATCAGCAGCACGCAATCAACAACAATAAATCATCTCCCTACTGACAATGAGAAAGACAATGTGAATGTGATAAATCTATCTGATTATGAATTGTCTGATATTGAAATAAATCTTTTGAGCAGAGGCCTTGGGTTTTGTCCATATGTTTACCCCAATTTCACTTCATTTCATATAAGTTGTTTTAAATTTACTAGGAAATTGAAGTTACACAAATACTTCAAAGATCAAAAACAGACAGACTGTAATTGAATCTAACACATTAGGACAAACCCAGACAATTAAAGACATCAAAGCGGTCCATCTATTAATGACAATGGGTGATCAAGAAACATCAATGTCAATAGAAAGTTTGGCAGCAGAACTTAATTTAGACACATTTGATGGGTCAGACAGTGGATTAAGGCCAAAATCCAGATTCACACCACAATTACCAAGCAACAACTGTATAGACATCTTCCAGGAATTGGTTAATGAAGATTTATACAAGTTGGAGGATAGATTTAAATTCACACATCACAAAGATAAATATAATCTCTCTCGGGAAGAAAACAATGCCTTGAAAAATCTGGCCGATAATGCCTCCCTTGTCATCCGTGAGGCTGACAAGGGAGGAAATATTGTACTTATGAACAAGGTAGATTACATTAATGAAATAGACAGACAACTAACTGATGAAACCACCTACACGCTCTTACCTAGTAATCCAATAAGATCAACGGTAACACTGATTGAGACACGTCTAAAACACTGGCAAAGCAAGGGGTTACTTTCTGATACAGAATACAGATATCTTTTCAACGATACTCCAACTAATCCCTGCATATATGTGCTTCCAAAAGTACACAAGCAGAGTAGGTTCCCGCCCGGAAGACCGATCATCTCAGGCATTAATTCACCAACAGAGCGAATATCAGAATACATTGATATGTTTTTACAACCACATGTGATTAATTTGCCGTCTTACATCAAGGACACTCAAGATGTTCTGAGTAAGATATCTGATGTGGATTGGACAGAGGGCCATCTTTTGGTCACGATGGACGTGTGCTCACTTTATACGTGTATACCTGGAGAGTTGGGTCTTAGTGCGATAGAACACTTTCTGGATTGTCGACCCATAGAGTGTTATAAACACACAAAATTGCTGTTGGACCTAACCAACTTAGTCCTGTGCAATAATATCTTTTCACACAATGGCCAGTGGTATCGCCAAAAAAGAGGCGTAGCGATGGGGGCAAAATTTTCCCCATCATACGCCAACCTGTATATGGGACTGTTTGAGCAGGCACATATTTGGCGGAACTGCCCGGAACATCTACTACAGCATATTCTGTATTTTGGGCGATATATTGATGATGTCCTGCTCTTTTGGGCAGGATCCAAACATGAACTGGACACATTCTACACATTTGTCAATACTAATGATTTCAATTTATCATTCACCATGGAGTCAAGTAACAGACAAATACATTTTTTGGACATTACAATCATTGTTGATCACGATAGACTAATGACCATACCATACAGAAAAAAAAACGGCGTGCAATGCGACCTTGCACGCAAAGAGTGCACATCCACCATCACAGATAAACCCAATACCATTCGGGGAGATGCTACGCATCAAACGGAATTGTAGTGTGGATTCTGTTTTGAATGAGGAATTAGACAAGGTGAAATGCAGATTTGCGCAGAGAGGCTACTCCTCTGCCATTATCAAACAGGCCAGAAAAAAGGTGAATTCAATCAAGAGATCTACTTTGCTGATAAACAAGAATGGCAAAGAACGAAAGAAATTCAGGAAGCTGAACTTTATTGCACCTTATTCTAGTGCGAGTACTGATGTCTACAAAATACTCAAAAAACATTGGCACCTACTGACACATGACACAGATCTAAAATCAGTAGTGGGTAGGAATCCTACTATTACCCATGCTAGAGGAAGAACACTTAGACAACATCTATGTCCAAGTTTCATACCTCCTTCAAGGAATGAGAATTGGTTACGGTGCACAAAAAAGGGTTTTTACTGTTGTGGTACTTGTAGTATATGCTGCTTTGGGCTACACAAAAAGATGGAGTTTAGATACAACACAGAAAGGACATATAACATTAACAGTTTCATAAACTGTAATACAAAATATGTGGTATATTGTATTTTATGTATATGTGGTAAAATATACATAGGGAGTACCATCAGATCCCTAAAGGATAGAATACAGGAGCACATACGTGCCATTAGGAACAATAACGCACAATACCCACTGGCAGTACATTTTAACACAACTCACAGTGCAAATGATTTACACAAGCTTGGTTTTCATGGTATTGAGAACGTAGATATGGGTCCTAGAGGTGGTGACAAACTATCTTGCTTACGCAAGAGAGAAAGCCTATGGATAATCAAGCTACGTGCAGTTGAGTGTGGGATCAACATTGTCAAGGATCTTCATGAATTTCTCTGAACAGCAGATCAGGATAACGAAGACAATCTTGAACTTGTCTAATCAGGAGAGCCACACAATGTTAATGTAAATACCTATATGTAAAGAATGTGATTGGGCTCTTACATTTCTGTGGTGCACCATGATAAGGAATGATTTATGGTGATCAGTCATGGAAAGAATCATGGGTTAACTGATCAATCATCCTCTATAGCGTGATACATAGGTGTCTCTCTAAATGCCTATATGTGATTTTTTCTCTTATTGGTAATATTGAAGAATAATGTTTTATATACTTTTAACATAGACTGTAATGGTGGACACAAGACTGCTGGTGTCTGTCTTTTATGTTGGTGGAACGTCTATTTTTTCTAACTAGAATTCCCTATGCTGATGGAAACTATAGTGCTAACTTAACGATTATCAAATACCTTCATTTTGCAAACATTCTTCCTAAAAACAAAGAAGATTGGATTCTATTCAAGAAAAATTATCTGTAAAAATTGAACCATATACATCGATCGTATAATTAATATAGTAAGATCCAAACTGGATAAAAAATAATTGGATTGTCTATTTATCACAAAATATCAATAACTAAATGTTTATGAAGAAAAGGCCAAGGACTTTTGACTTGGATGTCACTTCAGTCGCACTATGCTTAGCAATGGCGACCTCGGGATTAACAACCAAAATACGGTCTCAGCCGGCTAGTCCTTCGCCTATGTCTATGACACCATTGGTCCCGGATGTTGCCTATTAGGAGCAGAACGCCGAAGCCGGCATTGCACACGAGAAATGAATACAAGTGGATCCCGCGGTTAGCTCTAGCAGAAGGAGAAGAGGTGAGGCTTGATATTAAACTACCATTACAAAGGGGTATAATCTGAGGGTGTTTTGGACTTTAATTTTTATAATTTGCTAATGTACGTGGTTTAACATTCACGCTTGTCAATAAATAGACAAACGATTTTGACGCACAACGGAGGTGACGGCTGATTCTGTCTGTCTGTTTGTGATTCAAATGACTTTTAAAGTATCGCCGTTATGAGCGGGCAACATCAAGCCGTGACTCCGATGTCTATATTCTTTTTCTTCTTTCTTTTAGAAGCAGTCGGTCTTAAACTACGTTTTTTTAGATAAACTTAAAAACGCTATCGAATAACAAGGAGGGGCTAGTGCTATTTTTACATCTTGCTTAGAATGGCTTAATATTCAAAAACTGATGTCAATGTACATATTTATTAGTGATACGGTGGCAAGTATACTCTTCTTATACCGTTTTTTCCAATTTTCTTTTTCTGCTAAAATCCTGCTGCATCGATGAAAGTGTACCTTTGGATTTATCAGGATTCAAATGGTTAGCGCCATTCAATAAAGGATGGACCTGGATATCATTATCGTTGTCTAAATTGGAAGTGGATCTATAAAAAAAAGCTTCTTTTACACTTGGGCCACAACTATCATATTGATGGTAAGGCTTATTTTCATAAAAAGCACTTAACTGAAATTGTTTTTTTTGTGAATACATCTAAAATCAACTTAGATGATGTGTTTGCTTACAAGTTTGTGTTGTCAGGCTATGACACAGCTATTATATGAGGTTTACTTAATGGTACTTTCCGAGTGCGCAATACAAAGTATTGCTCAAACAGTGGACTAGGATGCTCAGTTGGCTTTCTGACTGCAACTTACAAGTAAAGTTTTTTCCACTAATGCCGGTACCATTCTTGCAGATCAAAAACAGGACTGGATATTTATAGTACCAATTGGTGATTGTTTGGTCATACATCCGGGATACCATCCAATTAAAACAGACAAGTGCAACCTTTAGAACATTCATAATCGTATACTTCTGAAGAAATTGATGACGAGGTGAGATTTTATATCTCGTGGGTGCATGTTTCTTGCAGTTGGTGATGGATATGGTTCAATATGTTCAAACCAAAATCTTTACATAAAGTCACTTTTATTCAAATAATCTTCACCTTTATTCGACTAATAGTTTTATCACCTAACTGCCAATTCATTATGCCACTTTGGCTGTTTTTTCATTTTTCTGGTTTTTCCACCAGCATAAATAGATGGTCTCTGGGAGACTTGATTCACTAGGGTGTTCTTCATATACATACAATAACCATAATTGGTTTACAATTTGTATATAAAAAAAAAAAAAAATTAGGTTGATTTTCTTTTTGAAGTCACAAGGGATTTTGCATGTGCGATGTTTGTTCAAAAAAGTAATAACTGGATTTAAACCAGTCAATACCTGACGGAAATGTACAAATACTTTCCTTGCAGCCTTGAGAAAGCCCTGTGGGCGAAACGCGCGTCGGCTGCTGTTTTCTTCTGGTGAACTGTGGAAATTAAAATCAGACCTCAACCTAAGAAGATCTGTCTGAATCATTTGATTTTGCTCTTTGAGACCTTTTTGACTAGAACGATATAGGGTGCTGAGATATCACTGAACTTTCTGGAATATTAACTGCATCATTGAATTTAAATAGAACAATATTGGTGTGCTCAGGTGCATTGTGTATTTATGCTTATTCCGGGCTCTTTGAACCCTGGGATTGATTGACACTTTGGTGGGTAGGTGTTACACACCTTGGGAGCACCCCAGCCATAGTTGCTTTGTTGCTACTAACTGATGCTTTTCTTGCTACTGGCATAAAGTTGTGATGTGCGGCTCAAACTAAGCAAACCCATTTAGTGTGTATGTACTTTCTAGTTGTTGCTGAACCTGCACTCTACCATTTGCCGAAATTATAATATTACTACTGTTCTGAGTTAATACTGTCTGCAATAGAGATATCTATAGAACATTGTGGATCAATCAACTTTTGTTTACATATTATACTGTCATCTGCTGTCTCAGCTGAACCCAAAAGATACTCAAATAAAAGTATCTTCATCCAATAACAAAAATCCTAGAATGGCTTCCTTTGACGATAACAGAAATGCCCTTATGGATGATCTGTTTAATGCAAATCCCAGTTCAAATAGTGACAGTACAAGAACTATTGGAAAAGAAGGACTTAAACAAAAATTCCTACGTCTGGAGCGACTCAAAAAACAGGAGCTCTCCCGATGGTGGGATGCTAATGTCCTTCGTAAATACATAGCCAAAGAGCAGGTACCCAGAGGACTGCGCATTCTAATCTTTCCCTCATTTGAGGACCTGGATAGGGGTCATCTCAAAGAATGGGAGAAATTGTTATCCAATTCTTCTGCAGGCATGATAGATATCCTTATCAGTGATGCTGAGCTTAAGAGAGACAAACTTCTAGTAGAAATTGCAATCTTAGAAAAAGAAATTGACGATATGAACCTCCCAGATATAGTACAAAAAAATTTAGTTATACTTAAGGAGGAGATACAAAAACATCAACTCTACCTAAAAGAGAAAAAATTACAAAAAATAAGAAGAGATGAGAGGGACTATCAAAACGGAAGAGTGTACACTTTTGCTAAAAAATTCGATAACGTTAAGACATCAGTACACACAAACAAAGATGCCAGGTCAGTTACTACTGAAACCCCTAGTTTGTCGGAGGCATCAAGTATGAATAGCATTACAAGTGCAGAGTCTTCAAATTTATCTGAACCACTGCCTAGTACTAGCACAGATCCATTTTTTTTAGAGCTTCAAAGGTTCCGCAAAGGGAACAAGCAGGCTCTTCAAAAGGAGCGATTCACAAGAAAACAAGGAGGGGCAAGTGTAGAAAAAGATCCAAATACAAAGGTGGGAATGACAACAAGATCAGCAGCACGCAATCAACAACAATAAATCATCTCCCTACTGACAATGAGAAAGACAATGTGAATGTGATAAATCTATCTGATTATGAATTGTCTGATATTGAAATAAATCTTTTGAGCAGAGGCCTTGGGTTTTGTCCATATGTTTACCCCAATTTCACTTCATTTCATATAAGTTGTTTTAAATTTACTAGGACATTGAAGTTACACAAATACTTCAAAGATCAAAAACAGACAGACTGTAATTGAATCTAACACATTAGGACAAACCCAGACAATTAAAGACATCAAAGCGGTCCATCTATTAATGACAATGGGTGATCAAGAAACATCAATGTCAATAGAAAGTTTGGAAGCAGAACTTAATTTAGACACATTTGATGGGTCAGACAGTGGATTAAGGCCAAAATCCAGATTCACACCACAATTACCAAGCAACAACTGTATAGACATCTTCCAGGAATTGGTTAATGAAGATTTATACAAGTTGGAGGATAGATTTAAATTCACACATCACAAAGATAAATATAATCTCTCTCGGGAAGAAAACAATGCCTTGAAAAATGTGGCCGATAATGCCTCCCTTGTCATCCGTGAGGCTGACAAGGGAGGAAATATTGTACTTATGAACAAGGTAGATTACATTAATGAAATAGACAGACAACTAACTGATGAAACCACCTACACGCTCTTACCTAGTAATCCAATAAGATCAACGGTAACACTGATTGAGACACGTCTAAAACACTGGCAAAGCAAGGGGTTACTTTCTGATACAGAATACAGATATCTTTTCAAGGATACTCCAACTAATCCCTGCATATATGTGCTTCCAAAAGTACACAAGCAGAGTAGGTTCCCGCCCGGAAGACCGATCATCTCGGGCATTAATTCACCAACAGAGCGAATATCATAATACATTGATATGTTTTTACAACCACAAGTGATTTGCCGTCTTACATCAAGGACACTCAAGATGTTCTGAGTAAGATATCTGATGTGGATTGGAGAGAGGGCCATCTTTTGGTCACGATGGACGTGTGCTCACTTTATACGTGTATACCTGGAGAGTTGGGTCTTAGTGCGATAGAACACTTTCTGGATTGTCGACCCATAGAGTGTTATGAACACACAAAATTGCTGTTGGACCTAACCAACTTAGTCCTGTGCAATAATATCTTTTCACACAATGGCCAGTGGTATCGCCAAAAAAGAGGCGTAGCGATGGGGGCAAAATTTTCCCCATCATACGCCAACCTGTATATGGGACTGTTTGAGCAGGCACATATTTGGCGGAACTGCCCGGAACATCTACTACAGCATATTCTGTATTTTGGGTGATATATTGATGATGTCCTGCTCTTTTGGGCAGGATCCAAACATGAACTGGACACATTCTACACATTTGTCAATACTAATGATTTCAATTTATCATTCACCATGGAGTCAAGTAACAGACAAATACATTATTGGGACATTACAATCATTGTTGATCACGATAGACTAATGACCATACCATACAGAAAAAAAGACGCCGTGCAATCCGACCTTGCACGCAAAGAGTGCACATCCACCATCACAGATAAACGCAATACCATTCAGGGAAATGCTACGCATCAAACGGCATTGTAGTGTGGATTCTGTTTTGAATGAGGAATTAGACAAGGTGGAATGCAGATTTGCGCAGAGAGGCTACTCCTCTGCCATTATCAAACAGGCCAGAAAAAAGGTGAATTCAATCAAGAGATCTACTTTGCTGATAAACAAGAATGGCAAAGAACGAAAGAAATTCAGGAAGCTGAACTTTATTGCACCTTATTCTAGTGCGAGTACTGATGTCTACAAAATACTCAAAAAACATTGGCACCTACTGACACATGACACAGATCTAAAATCAGTAGTGGGTAGGAATCCTACTATTACCCATGCTAGAGGAAGAACACTTAGACAACATCTATGTCCAAGTTTCATACCTCCTTCAAGGAATGAGAATTTGTTACGGTGCACAAAAAAGGGTTTTTACTGTTGTGGTACTTGTAGTATATGCTGCTTTGGGCTACACAAAAAGATGGAGTTTAGATACAACACAGAAAGGACATATAACATTAACAGTTTCATAAACTGTAATACAAAATGTGTGGTATATTGTATTTTATGTATATGTGGAAAAATATACATAGGGAGTACCATCAGATCCCTAAAGGATAGAATACAGGAGCACATACGTGCCATTAGGAACAATAACACACAATACCCACTGGCAGTACATTTTAACACAACTCACAGTGCAAATGATTTACACAAGCTTGATTTTCATGGTATTGAGAACGTAGATATGGGTCCTAGAGGTGGGGACAAACTATCTTGCTTACGCAAGAGAGAAAGCCTATGGATAATCAAGCTACGTGCAGTTGAGTGTGGGATCAACATTGTCAAGGATCTTCATGAATTTCTCTGAACAGCAGATCAGGATAACGAAGACAATGTTGAACTTGTCTAATCAGGAGAGCCACACAATGTTAATGTAAATACATATATGTAAAGAATGTGATTGGGCTCTTACATTTCTGTGGTGCACCATGATAAGGAATGATTTATGGTGATCAGTCATGGAAAGAATCATGGGTTAACTGATCAATCATCCTCTATAGCGTGATACATAGGTGTCTCTCTAAATGCCTATATGTGATTTTTTCTCTTATTGGTAATATTGAAGAATAATGTTTTATATACTTTTAACGTAGACTGTAATGGTGGACACAAGACTGCTGGTGTCTGTCTTTTATGTTGGTGGAACGTCTATTTTTTCTAACTAGCATTCCCTATGCTGATGGAAACTATAGTGCTAACTTAACGATTATCAAATACCTTCATTTTGCAAACATTCTTCCAAAAAACAAAGAAGATTGGATTCTATTCAAGAAAAATTATCTGTAAGAATTGAACCATATACATCGATCGTATAATTAATATAGTAAGATCCAAACTGGATAAAAAATAATTGGATTGTCTATTTATCACAAAATATCAATAACTAATTGTTTATGAAGAAAAGGCCAAGGACTTTTGACTTGGATGTCACTTCAGTCGCACTATGCTTAGCAATGGCGACCTCGGGATTAACAACCAAAATACGGTCTCAGCCGGCTAGTCCTTCGCCTATGTCTATGACACCATTGGTCCCGGATGTTGCCTATTAGGAGCAGAACGCCGAAGCCGGCATTGCACACGAGAAATGAATACAAGTGGATCCCGCGGTTAGCTCTAGCAGAAGGAGAAGAGGTGAGGCTTGATATGTAACTACCATTACAAAGGGGTATAATCTGAGGGTGTTTTGGACTTTAATTTTTATAATTTGCTAATGTACGTGGTTTAACATTCACGCTTGTCGAATAAATAGACAAACGATTTTGACGCACAACGGAGGTGACGGCTGATTCTGTCTGTCTGTTTGTGATTCAAATGACTTTTAAAGTATCGCCGTTATGAGCGGGCAACATCAAGCCGTGACTCCGATGTCTATATTCTTTTTCTTCTTTCTTTTAGAAGCAGTCGGTCTTAAACTACGTTTTTTTAGATAAACTTAAAAACGCTATCGAATAACAAGGAGGGGCTAGTGCTCTTTTTACATCTTGCTTAGAATGGCTTAATATTCAAAAACTGATGTCAATGTACATATTTATTAGTGATACGGTGGCAAGTATACTCTTCTTATAACGTTTTTTCCAATTTTCTTTTTCTGCTAAAATCCTGCTGCATCCATGAAAGTGTACCTTTGGATTTATCAGGATTCAAATGGTTAGCGCCATTCAATAAAGGATGGACCTGGATATCATTATCGTTGTCTAAATTGGAAGTGGATCTATAAAAAAAAGCTTCTTTTACACTTGGGCCACAACTATCATATTGATGGTAAGGCTTATTTTCATAAAAAGCACTTAACTGAAATTGTTTTTTTTGTGAATACATCTAAAATCAACTTAGATGATGTGTTTGCTTACAAGTTTGTGTTGTCAGGCTATGACACAGCTATTATATGAGGTTTACTTAATGGTACTTTCCGAGTGCGCAATACAAAGTATTGCTCAAACAGTGGACTAGGATGCTCAGTTGGCTTTCTGACTGCAACTTACAAGTAAAGTTTTTTCCACTAATGCCGGTACCATTCTTGCAGATCAAAAACAGGACTGGATATTTATAGTACCAATTGGTGATTGTTTGGTCATACATCCGGGATACCATCCAATTAATACAGACAAGTGCAACCTTTAGAACATTCATAATCGTATACTTCTGAAGAAATTGATGACGAGGTGAGATTTTATATCTCGTGGGTGCATGTTTCTTGCAGTTGGTGATGGATATGGTTCAATATGTTCAAACCAAAATCTTTACATAAAGTCACTTTTATTCAAATAATCTTCACCTTTATTCGACTAATAGTTTTATCACCTAACTGCCAAATCATTATGCCACTTTGGCTGTTTTTTTAATTTTTCTGGTTTTTCCACCAGCATAAATAGATGGTCTCTGGGAGACTTGATTCACTAGGGTGTTCTTCATATACATACAATAACCATAATTGGTTTACAATATGTATATATAAAAAAAAAAAATTAGGTTGATTTTCTTTTTGAAGTCACAAGGGATTTTGCATGTGCGATGTTTGTTCAAAAAAGTAATAACTGGATTTAAACCAGTCAATACCTGACGGAAATGTACAAATACTATCCTTGCAGCCTTGAGAAAGCCCTGTGGGCGAAACGCGCGTCGGCTGCTGTTTTCTTCTGGTGAACTGTGGAAATTAAAAACAGACATCAACCTAAGAAGATCTGTCTGAATCATTTGATTTTGCTCTTTGAGACCTTTTTGACTAGAACGATATAGGGTGCTGAGATATCACTGAACTTTCTGGAATATTAAATGCATCATTGAATTTAAATAGAACAATATTGGTGTGCTCAGGTGCATTGTGTATTTATGCTTATTCCGGGCTCTTTGAACCCTGGGATTGATTGACACTTTGGTGGGTAGGTGTTACACACCTTGGGAGCACCCCAGCCATAGTTGCTTTGTTGCTACTAACTGATGCTTTTCTTGCTACTGGCATAAAGTTGTGATGTGCGGCTCAAACTAAGCAAACCCATTTAGTGGGTATGTACTTTCTATTTGTTGCTGAACCTGCACTCTACCATTTGCCGAAATTATAATATTACTACTGTTCTGAGTTAATACTGTCTGCAATAGAGATATCTATAGAACATTGTGGATCAATCAACTTTTGTTTACATATTATACTATCATCTGCTGTCTCAGGTGAACCCAAAAGATACTCAAATAAAAGTATCTCCATCCAATAACAAAAATCCTAGAATGGCTTCCTTTGACGATAACAGAAATGCCCTTATGGATGATCTGTTTAATGCAAATCCCAGTTCAAATAGTGACAGTACAAGAACTATTGGAAAAGAAGGACTTAAACAAAAATTCCTACGTCTGGAGCGACTCAAAAAACAGGAGCTCTCCCGATGGTGGGATGCTAATGTCCTTCGTAAATACATAGCCAAAGAGCAGGTACCCAGAGGACTGCGCATTCTAATCTTTCCCTCATTTGAGGACCTGGATAGGGGTCATCTCAAATAATGGGAGAAATTGTTATCCAATTCTTCTGCAGGCATGATAGATATCCTTATCAGGGATGCTGAGCTTAAGAGAGACAAACTTCTAGTAGAAATTGCAATCTTAGAAAAAGAAATTGACGATATGAACCTCCCAGATGTAGTACAAAAAAATGTAGTTATACTTAAGGAGGAGATACAAAAACATCAACTCTACCTAAAAGAGAAAAAAATACAAAAAATAAGACGAGATGAGAGGGACTATCAAAACGGAAGAGTGTACACTTTTGCTAAAAAATTAGATAACGTTAAGACATCCGTACACACAAACAAAGATGCCAGGTCAGTTACTACTGAAACCCCTAGTTTGTCGGAGGCATCAAGTATGAATAGCATTACAAGTGCAGTCTTCACATTTATCTGAACCACTGCCTAGTACTAGCACAGATCCATTTTTTTTTAGAGCTTCAAAGGTTCCGCAAAGGGAACAAGCAGGCTCTTCAAAAGGAGCGATTCACAAGAAAACAAGGAGGGGCAAGTGTAGAAAAAGATCCAAATACAAAGGTGGGAATGACAACAAGATCAGCAGCACGCAATCAACAACAATAAATCATCTCCCTACTGACAATGAGAAAGACAATGTGAATGTGATAAATCTATCTGATTATGAATTGTCTGATATTGAAATAAATCTTTTGAGCAGAGGCCTTGGGTTTTGTCCATATGTTTACCCCAATTTCACTTCATTTCATATAAGTTGTTTTAAATTTACTAGGAAATTGAAGTTACACAAATACTTCAAAGATCAAAAACAGACAGACCTTACTGTAATTGAATCTAACACATTAGGACAAACCCAGACAATTAAAGACATCAAAGCGGTCCATCTATTAATGACAATGGGTGATCAAGAAACATCAATGTCAATAGAAAGTTTGGCAGCAGAACTTAATTTAGACACATTTGATGGGTCAGACAGTGGATTAAGGCCAAAATCCAGATTCACACCACAATTACCAAGCAACAACTGTATAGACATCTTCCAGGAATTGGTTAATGAAGATTTATACAAGTTGGAGGATAGATTTAAATTCACACATCACAAAGATAAATATAATCTCTCTCGGGAAGAAAACAATGCCTTGAAAAATCTGGCCGATAATGCCTCCCTTGTCATCCGTGAGGCTGACAAGGGAGGAAATATTGTACTTATGAACAAGGTAGATTACATTAATGAAATAGACAGACAACTAACTGATGAAACCACCTACACGCTCTTACCTAGTAATCCAATAAGATCAACGGTAACACTGATTGAGACACGTCTAAAACACTGGCAAAGCAAGGGGTTACTTTCTGATACAGAATACAGATATCTTTTCAAGGATACTCCAACTAATCCCTGCATATATGTGCTTCCAAAAGTACACAAGCAGAGTAGGTTCCCGCCCGGAAGACCGATCATCTCGGGCATTAATTCACCAACAGAGCGAATATCATAATACATTGATATGTTTTTACAACCACATGTGATTAATTTGCCGTCTTACATCAAGGACACTCAAGATGTTCTGAGTAAGATATCTGATGTGGATTGGACAGAGGGCCATCTTTTGGTCACGATGGACGTGTGCTCACTTTATACGTGTATACCTGGAGAGTTGGGTCTTAGTGCGATAGAACACTTTCTGGATTGTCGACCCATAGAGTGTTATGAGCACACAAAATTGCTGTTGGACCTAACCAACTTAGTCCTGTGCAATAATATCTTTTCACACAATGGCCAGTGGTATCGCCAAAAAAGAGGCGTAGCGATGGGGGCAAAATTTTCCCCATCATACGCCAACCTGTATATGGGACTGTTTGAGCAGGCACATATTTGGCAGAACTGCCCGGAACATCTACTACAGCATATTCTGTATTTTGGGTGATATATTGATAATGTCCTGCTCTTTTGGGCAGGATCCAAACATGAACTGGACACATTCTACACATTTGTCAATACTAATGATTTCAATTTATCATTCACCATGGAGTCCAGTAACAGACAAATACATTTTTTGGACATTACAATCATTGTTGATCACGATAGACTAATGACCATACCATACAGAAAAAAAGACGGCGTGCAATCCGACCTTGCACGCAAAGAGTGCACATCCACCATCACAGATAAACGCAATACCATTCGGGGAGATGCTACGCATCAAACGGCATTGTAGTGTGGATTCTGTTTTGAATGAGGAATTAGACAAGGTGGAATGCAGATTTGCGCAGAGAGGCTACTCCTCTGCCATTATCAAACAGGCCAGAAAAAAGGTGAATTAAATCAAGAGATCTACTTTGCTGATAAACAAGAATGGCAAAGAACGAAAGAAATTCAGGAAGCTGAACTTTATTGCATCTTATTCTAGTGCGAGTACTGATGTCTACAAAATACTCAAAAAACATTGGCACCTACTGACACATGACACAGATCTAAAATCAGTAGTGGGTAGGAATCCTACTATTACCCATGCTAGAGGAAGAACACTTAGACAACATCTATGTCCAAGTTTCATACCTCCTTCAAGGAATGAGAATTTGTTACGGGGCACAAAAAAGGGTTTTTACTGTTGTGGTACTTGTAGTATATGCTGCTTTGGGCTACACAAAAAGATGGAGTTTAGATACAACACAGAAAGGACATATAACATTAACAGTTTCATAAACTGTAATACAAAATGTGTGGTATATTGTATTTTATGTATATGTGGAAAAATATTCATAGGGAGTACCATCAGATCCCTAAAGGATAGAATACAGGAGCACATACGTGCCATTAGGAACAATAACACACAATACCCACTGGCAGTAAATTTTAACACAACTCACAGTGCAAATGATTTACACAAGCTTGGTTTTCATGGTATTGAGAACGTAGATATGGGTCCTAGAGGTGGGGACAAACTATCTTGCTTACGCAAGAGAGAAAGCCTATGGATAATCAAGCTACGTGCAGTTGAGTGTGGGATCAACATTGTCAAGGATCTTCATGAATTTCTCTGAACAGCAGATCAGGATAACGAAGACAATGTTGAACTTGTCTAATCAGGAGAGCCACACAATGTTAATGTAAATACATATATGTAAAGAATGTGATTGGGCTCTTACATTTCTGTGGTGCACCATGATAAGGAATGATTTATGGTGATCAGTCATGGAAAGAATCATGGGTTAACTGATCAATCATCCTCTATAGCGTGATACATAGGTGTCTCTCTAAATGCCTATATGTGATTTTTTCTCTTATTGGTAATATTGAAGAATAATGTTTTATATACTTTTAACGTAGACTGTAATGGTGGACACAAGACTGCTGGTGTCTGTCTTTTATGTTGGTGGAACGTCTATTTTTTCTAACTAGCATTCCCTATGCTGATGGAAACTATAGTGCTAACTTAACGATTATCAAATACCTTCATTTTGCAAACATTCTTCCAAAAAACAAAGAAGATTGGATTCTATTCAAGAAAAATTATCTGTAAGAATTGAACCATATACATCGATCGTATAATTAATATAGTAAGATCCAAACTGGATAAAAAATAATTGGATTGTCTAGTTATCACAAAATATCAATAACTAATTGTTTATGAAGAAAAGGCCAAGGACTTTTGACTTGGATGTCACTTCAGTCGCACTATGCTTAGCAATGGCGACCTCGGGATTAACAACCAAAATACGGTCTCAGCCGGCTAGTCCTTCGCCTATGTCTATGACACCATTGGTCCCGGATGTTGCCTATTAGGAGCAGAACGCCAAAGCCGGCATTGCACACGAGAAATGAATACAAGTGGATCCCGCGGTTAGCTCTAGCAGAAGGAGAAGAGGTGAGGCTTGATATGTAACTACCATTACAAAGGGGTATAATCTGAGGGTGTTTTGGACTTTAATTTTTATAATTTGCTAATGTACGTGGTTTAACATTCACGCTTGTCGAATAAATAGACAAACGATTTTGACGCACAACGGAGGTGACGGCTGATTCTGTCTGTCTGTTTGTGATTCAAATGACTTTTAAAGTATCGCCGTTATGAGCGGGCAACATCAAGCCGTGACTCCGATGTCTATATTCTTTTTCTTCTTTCTGTTAGAAGCAGTCGGCCTTAAACTACGTTTTTTTAGATAAACTTAAAAACGCTATCGAATAACAAGGAGGGGCTAGTGCTCTTTTTACATCTTGCTTAGAATGGCTTAATATTCAAAAACTGATGTCAATGTACATATTTATTAGTGATACGGTGGCAAGTATACTCTTCTTATCCCTTTTTTTCCAATTTTCTTTTTCTGCTAAAATCCTGCTGCATCAATGAAAGTGTACCTTTGGATTTATCAGGATTCAAATGGTTAGCGCCATTCAATAAAGGATGGACCTGGATATCATTATCGTTGTCTAAATTGGAAGTGGATCTATAAAAAAAAGCTTCTTTTACAATTGGGCCACAACTATCATATTGATGGTAAGGCTTATTTTCATAAAAAGCACTTAACTGAAATTGTTTTTTTTGTGAATACATCTAAAATCAACTTAGATGATGTGTTTGCTTACAAGTTTGTGTTGTCAGGCTATGACACAGCTATTATATGAGGTTTACTTAATGGTACTTTCCGAGTGCGCAATACAAAGTATTGCTCAAACATTGGACTAGGATGCTCAGTTGGCTTTCTGACTGCAACTTACAAGTAAAGTTTTTTGCACTATTGCCGGTACCATTCTTGCAGATCAAAAACAGGACTGGATATTTATAGTACCAATTGGTGATTGTTTGGTCATACATCCGGGATACCATCCAATTAATACAGACAAGTGCAACCTTTAGAACATTCATAATCGTATACTTCTGAAGAAATTGATGACGAGGTGAGATTTTATATCTCGTGGGTGCATGTTTCTTGCAGTTGGTGATGGATATGGTTCAATATGTTCAAACCAAAATCTTTACATAAAGTCACTTTTATTCAAATAATCTTCACCTTTATTCGACTAATAGTTTTATCACCTAACTGCCAATTCATTATGCCACTCTGGCTGTTTTTTCATTTTTCTGTTTTTTCCACCAGCATAAATAGATGGTCTCTGGGCGACTTGATTCACTAGGGTGTTCTTCATATACATACAATAACCATAATTGGTTTACAATATGTATATAAATTTTTTTTTAAAAATTAGGTTGATTTTCTTTTTGAAGTCACAAGGGATTTTGCATGTGCGATGTTTGTTCAAAAAAGTAATAACTGGATTTAAACCAGTCAATACCTGACGGAAATGTACAAATACTTTCCTTGCAGCCTTGAGAAAGCCCTGTGGGCGAAACGCGCGTCGGCTGCTGTTTTCTTCTGGTGAACTGTGGAAATTAAAAACAGACCTCAACCTAAGAAGATCTGTCTGAATCATTTGATTTTGCTCTTTGAGACCTTTTTGACTAGAACGATATAGGGTGCTGAGATATCACTGAACTTTCTGGAATATTAACTGCATCATTGAATTTAAATAGAACAATATTGGTGTGCTCAGGTGCATTGTGTATTTATGCTTATTCCGGGCTCTTTGAACCCTGGGATTGATTGACACTTTGGTGGGTAGGTGTTACACACCTTGGGAGCACCCCAGCCATAGTTGCTTTGTTGCTACTAACTGATGCTTTTCTTGCTACTGGCATAAAGTTGTGATGTGCGGCTCAAACTAAGCAAACCCATTTAGTGTGTATGTACTTTCTATTTGTTGCTGAACCTGCACTCTACCATTTGCCGAAATTATAATATTACTACTGTTCTGAGTTAATACTGTCTGCAATAGAGATATCTATAGAACATTGTGGATCAATCAACTTTTGTTTACATATTATACTGTCATCTGCTGTCTCAGCTGAACCCAAAAGATACTCAAATAAAAGTATCTCCATCCAATAACAAAAATCCTAGAATGGCTTCCTTTGACGATAACAGAAATGCCCTTATGGATGATCTGTTTAATGCAAATCCCAGTTCAAATAGTGACAGTACAAGAACTATTGGAAAAGAAGGACTTAAACAAAAATTCCTACGTCTGGAGCGACTCAAAAAACAGGAGCTCTCCCGATGGTGGGATGCTAATGTCCTTCGTAAATACATAGCCAAAGAGCAGGTACCCAGAGGACTGCGCATTCTAATCTTTCCCTCATTTGAGGACCTGGATAGGGGTCATCTCAAAGAATGGGAGAAATTGTTATCCAATTCTTCTGCAGGCATGATAGATATCCTTATCAGGAATGCTGAGCTTAAGAGAGACAAACTTCTAGTAGAAATTGCAATCTTAGAAAAAGAAATTGACGATATGAACCTCCCAGATGTAGTACAAAAAAATGTAGTTATACTTAAGGAGGAGATACAAAAACATCAACTCTACCTAAAAGAGAAAAAATTACAAAAAATAAGACGAGATGAGAGGGACTATCAAAACGGAAGAGTGTACACTTTTGCTAAAAAATTCGATAACGTTAAGACATCAGTACACACAAACAAAGATGCCAGGTCAGTTACTACTGAAACCCCTAGTTTGTCGGAGGCATCAAGTATGAATAGCATTACAAGTGCAGAGTCTTCAAATTTATCTGAACCACTGCCTAGTACTAGCACAGATCCATTTTTTTTAGAGCTTCAAAGGTTCCGCAAAGGGAACAAGCAGGCTCTTCAAAAGGAGCGATTCACAAGAAAACAAGGAGGGGCAAGTGTAGAAAAAGATCCAAATACAAAGGTGGGAATGACAACAAGATCAGCAGCACGCAATCAACAACAATAAATCATCTCCCTACTGACAATGAGAAAGACAATGTGAATGTGATAAATCTATCTGATTATGAATTGTCTGATATTGAAATAAATCTTTTGAGCAGAGGCCTTGGGTTTTGTCCATATGTTTACCCTAATTTCACTTCATTTCATATAAGTTGTTTTAAATTTACTAGGAAATTGAAGTTACACAAATACTTCAAAGATCAAAAACAGACAGACCTTACTGTAATTGAATCTAACACATTAGGACAAACCCAGACAATTAAAGACATCAAAGCGGTCCATCTATTAATGACAATGGGTGATCAAGAAACATCAATGTCAATAGAAAGTTTGGCAGCAGAACTTAATTTAGACACATTTGATGGGTCAGACAGTGGATTAAGGCCAAAATCCAGATTCACACCACAATTACCAAGCAACAACTGTATAGACATCTTCCAGGAATTGGTTAATGAAGATTTATACAAGTTGGAGGATAGATTTAAATTCACACATCACAAAGATAAATATAATCTCTCTCGGGAAGAAAACAATGCCTTGAAAAATCTGGCCGATAATGCCTCCCTTGTCATCCGTGAGGCTGACAAGGGAGGAAATATTGTACTTATGAACAAGGTAGATTACATTAATGAAATAGACAGACAACTAACTGATGAAACCACCTACACGCTCTTACCTAGTAATCCAATAAGATCAACGGTAACACTGATTGAGACACGTCTAAAACACTGGCAAAGCAAGGGGTTACTTTCTGATACAGAATACAGATATCTTTTCAACGATACTCCAACTAATCCCTGCATATATGTGCTTCCAAAAGTACACAAGCAGAGTAGGTTCCCGCCCGGAAGACCGATCATCTCGGGCATTATTTCACCAACAGAGCGAATATCAGAATACATTGATATGTTTTTACAACCACATGTGATTAATTTGCCGTCTTACATCAAGGACACTCAAGATGTTCTGAGTAAGATATCTGATGTGGATTGGACAGAGGGCCATCTTATGGTCACGATGGACGCGTGCTCACTTTATACGTGTATACCTGGAGAGTTGGGCCTTAGTGCGATAGAACACTTTCTGGATTGTCGACCCATAGAGTGTTATGAACACACAAAATTGCTGTTGGACATAACCAACTTAGTCCTGTGCAATAATATCTTTTCACACAATGGCCAGTGGTATCGCCAAAAAAGAGGCGTAGCGATGGGGGCAAAATTTTCCCCATCATACGCCAACCTGTATGTGGGACTGTTTGAGCAGGCACATATTTGGCGGAACTGCCCGGAACATCTACTACAGCATATTCTGTATTTTGGACGATATATTGATGATGTCCTGCTCTTTTGGGCAGGATCCAAACATGAACTGGACACATTCTACACATTTGTCAATACTAATGATTTCAATTTATCATTCACCATGGAGTCAAGTAACAGACAAATACATTTTTTGGACATTACAATCATTGTTGATCACGATAGACTAATGACCATACCATACAGAAAAAAAACGGCGTGCAATGCTACCTTGCACGCAAAGAGTGCACATCCACCATCACAGATAAACGCAATACCATTCGGGGAGATGCTACGCATCAAACGGAATTGTAGTGTGGATACTGTTTTGAATGAGGAATTAGACAAGGTGGAATGCAGATTTGCGCAGAGAGGCTACTCCTCTGCCATTATCAAACAGGCCAGAAAAAAGGTGAATTCAATCAAGAGATCTACTTTGCTGATAAACAAGAATGGCAAAGAACGAAAGAAATTCAGGAAGCTGAACTTTATTGCACCTTATTCTAGTGCGAGTACTGATGTCTACAAAATACTCAAAAAACATTGGCACCTACTGACACATGACACAGATCTAAAATCAGTAGTGGGTAGGAATCCTACTATTACCCATGCTAGAGGAATAACACTTAGACAACATCTATGTCCAAGTTTCATACCTCCTTCAAGGAATGAGAATTGGTTACGGTGCACAAAAAAGGGTTTTTACTGTTGTGGTACTTGTAGTATATGCTGCTTTGGGCTACACAAAAAGATGGAGTTTAGATACAACACAGAAAGGACATATAACATTAACAGTTTCATAAACTGTAATACAAAATATGTGGTATATTGTATTTTATGTATATGTGGAAAAATATAAATAGGGAGTACCATCAGATCCCTAAAGGATAGAATACAGGAGCACATACGTGCCATTAGGAACAATAACACACAATACCCACTGGCAGTACATTTTAACAAAACTCACAGTGCAAATGATTTACACAAGTTTGGTTTTCATGGTATTGAGAACGTAGATATGGGTCCTAGAGGTGGTGACAAACTATCTTGCTTACGCAAGAGAGAAAGCCTATGGATAATCAAGATACGTGCAGTTGAGTGTGGGATCAACATTGTCAAGGATCTTCATGAATTTCTCTGAACAGCTGATCAGGATAAGGAAGACAATGTTGAACTTGTCTAATCAGGAGAGCCACACAATGTTAATGTAAATACATATATGTAAAGAATGTGATTGGGCTCTTACATTTCTGTGGTGCACCATGATAAGGAATGATTTATGGTGATCAGTCACGGAAAGAATCATGGGTTAACTGATCAATCGTCCTCTATAGCGTGATACATAGGTGTCTCTATAAATGCCTATATGTGATTTTTTCTCTTATTGGTAATATTGAAGAATAATGTTTTATATACTTTTAACGTAGACTGTAATGGTGGACACAAGACTGCTGGTGTTGTGATGTATTCCTATAGGTTCTGAATCGATCCCCCTATTCCTGACCCTATTCTGGTTAAACAAACTAACAAGTTAACTGGCAGTCAGCCCATGAGGCAGCAAACCCCCATGATGCAGATACCGTTATCTGACGAAGCCACACTACGGCACAGGAACGTGTTATCTGATTAGGTCATAACGCTTGCGATCTAATTAGACAAGCGATATTCCTCCAGCCCCTGATAAGGCATACGGAGTTCTCATAACAAATCAAACCTATGACAACCTGGGAAAAACCCTGCGGCCATTGTTTTGATTTCACCGAGAACTTCAGCAAAAGAATGTGCTAACGACCTGGTCGTATGACATCCTTATTGACGTATCTATGTCCATCCTTACGTCAATCTCGGCACCTTAAAGGTATAAATATTACCGATATTGCCCAATGCAAACACACGCGGTGGTGACGAGATCGGAGCAGCCAGACTTGCCGAAGCCCAGAGCAGAGCAGACCCCGCTGGCGCAGCCCCGCCTTCCTGACACGCTGAGAACGAGACGCGCTGCTTTCTCCTGCCGAGAAATCCAGCACCGGCGCTTCCGGGTAGCCCTCGCAGGCAGCCTGGAATATCGAGACCAGAGACGAGAGATACCATCCCTCATTCATCCTTAATTCCAGGTACAGAACTGAATAACCCCTCGCAGAGAATTCTTTAGTCAGTCACTTGGCAAAAACAAACTTAACTTAAACTGTAACTTTCTATTCCCGCCCACGTATTAGGCTTAGGTCAGGTACACGGGGTAGGCGTATTTAGAAACACCAGTTGAGTACGTTTAGTCAAATGTATACGTGTATGTAATATATTTTATTCATTTTAAACCTTCATATGGCTTAGAAACCATATCAATGTTTTTACAGTATTATTTTATACTTCTGCTTTTAATGTATGCACTTTACTTAACCATAAGTATTGCAATAATATCGATCCATTTCTCTTGTACGAGAAAAGAGACTGATCAATAAATAACATCTTTTATTGAACACGCCCGTCTCTTCCTTTTCTCTACAATCTGATGAGACTAAGAATGCACGTACTGACTGAGTAAAATAAATTGCCTTTTGTTCACACGACTCTCGAGATACACTCTTGATTAGGGGAGAGCAAAGTTGTCATGTTCTATGGTTGTCAGAAACTAAATCCCTTCTTGTCTAATCAGGGAAGTTAATTCCTTCCTGAACATTCGAGAAAGTTTCTAGTGAACTCTGAGCTAGCTGGCAAACCCAAAACTTTAAGTCTAATATCGACAGTAGTAGACCTAGTTAACGTCTGGTCTAGGCCTTTACTATTGAAGGTATTATTCCAATGCGCAGAGCCTATTGGGATAAGAGGAACTACACTACATGGCGCCCAACGCGTTTTGAAAGGGCGATAAAACTAACGTAAGACATTTAGAGTAACTCAGTCGTGCTTTCTCACTCAGACCCCTTTTCCCCATAATACTCCAAAGACGTCTGGAGTGGGTGAAAGGTAATATCCTCCAAAACCTCGCAGGAGGAAACTCCTATGTATGGTTCTTGGTTTAGTCAACGTTGAAGGATAAACCGTTCCTAAAAATTGTGCATCTAATCTTTCGTTTCCATAAGAAACCTGATCTGCAAACAAACAAAGTAACCATCCTGTCGGTAAAATAGTAGACAGTGATGATGAAAGAGAGGCAGTTAGATTAGCAACTGAACTCGCAGCAGCTGATACTGCACTGCAAGAAGCAGACCCGGATATAATACTCATCCCGGTCATCAAAAGGAAATCTATAACCTTAAAACTTATAGAAAATGGACTGACACCTAGAGGTGGTACAGTCATATTCGTAATTGAGGCACACGAATATCGGCAGACAGAGGTATACTATTCATGGATACATTTTCCAGCAGCAAATGCTGCAACAAAGTACTTCCACTATTACAAAATAGAGGAACCTCCTGAAACGTACACTCCTTTCGAGGAGGTGGAAGTACCACTCAAATTTCAAGAGCACCTGCTCTTATTTGATGGCGCCCTAAAACATAATAATCACATCACCAGGCTCGGTCCTTTAGGTAGACCAGGAGCAACGTGGCCGGTCCTAGCCGGATACACACCACATCCAGACATCGACGAGATGTCTGCAGCAAACCTTTTAACACAGCTAAAACAATTAATAAAAATACATAGACAATTAGTCCAATATGTGATGCGGACTTCAACAATTCAGCCAGCAATTAAAATTCCACAGCTGACCCCTCACCAGGGGAACACAAATAAAATTACACCACAGAACATACAATCCTGCCTAGGTAAAGTACCGGCTAAACGGGAACAAATACCATTCTGGTTGGCACAGAAGATCACCCAAATAGAGGCGGTGTTTCCCGACACCACCCCGTTAGAAAAACACAGGATTCTGACTATCTGTCTTCCAATGGGAATCGCACCACACATTGAGGACTGTGACACTTGGGGTACAGTCTTTGCTTCCATCTACACAAAAACGCACGGTGTTCCATCCATTTCGGTAATACCAGATGTGCTAAAACAAATTCAAGATGAATATGGTCCAGAACCAGCTTTAACTCTTGGTATGAAATTACTAAAAGACTTCAAGCAGGTCTCAGCTATATTATTAGCCAACATAAAAGGTGAAGCAGCGAACGTGGCGATCCGCCAGAGGTTAAAAGAGACAGATATAGCAGACCAACCAGCTGAAATTGCCAGAATCATAGAAAAATCCTATGAGGAACTAGGTAGAGATAGTTTAGGTGGGATACCAGTAAAACCACAACTGATTGAAAGTCCTAAAAAAATATTTTTTAATAATAATTCAACATCACAGAAAAAGACCTGGGATGGAAACAAACAATCCAATCCTAAAGAAAAGAAATTCCAGTCCAGAGGAAGGTCTCCTAGGCGAAGAGAAAAATCTCCGAACCAAAGACACAGGTCACCTCAGAGTGACCCCTCTGGGAAAAGATATAACCTTAGAAATAGGGATAATATAAAGAAGCCTGATAGATATCAAGACATTGATACACGTCCCTCTCAATCTTTTCAGACTTCCTCGCAGAAATCGGAAAGAAGAGGACGATCAGAACAAAGAGAAGAGCACGGCAAGTCCAAAGACAAGGAACCTGCTCAGCTAAAAAAGAAATTACAATTTCCAAGAAAGAAGGTAGCCAGTATCAAGGTAGTTAACAATGCCGAGAATACTGAGGACACAACTGAAAAACGGAGAATGGGCTCAGACAATGCTAGACAGCGCAGCAAAAGTGAGCATAGCTCGCAAAGTCCTTATGAATCATCTGGAGACAGTGGACACGAATGAATATCTTCAAGTGGAAACTGCAGACACCAGAATTAGCAAACCTCACAAAATATATGAAATAACATTACGTATAGAGGGGGATAAGACTAGAAAAATAAGGGGACTATTTTGGGATAATCTCTCCAAGGGCTATGACATCCTTCTAGCTGAAAAAGACTGGCCACCAGAGTTTGTCAGGGAGTGCCCTCATGGCGAAGAAATAATTATGCCTGCCTTCTCAAATCACATCCCAATTCATAAAAAATACACACTTGCTAGAAAGTGGGCAGTAGCTCTAGCTCCCGCTTTATATAAAAATCACGTAGGATGGGATGAGGACTCTCCTCCTCACAAAATCCAGTTAAAATCACAACCTACTGCACAAAGGCAGTACCCAATTAAGCAAGAAGCTAAAAAACAGGTAAAAGAAATTCTAGATCAGCTAGAATACCAGGGGGTGATTGAAACTTGCACCTCACAAATGAACAACCCTTTGTTTCCGGTCTCCAAACCAGACAATTCATATCGTCTAGTTTTGGATTACCGACACCTTAACTCATGTTGCAAAACTTTTGCAGTACAAAATTCGCATAGTGCTGCACTAATGAATAACATAGTGCGCAAAAAATACAAAACAACATTAGACATCTCTAATGGATTCTTTTGTCAAAACATAGCACCAGAGAGCAGATATTTGTCTGCATTCTCAATAAATGGCACTCAAAAACAATTCTGTCGGTTAGCCCAGGGGTACAAGAACAGCCCGGGAGTATTCTCAGCGAGAGTAACAGAATTACTACAAATATATGACGACGAAGCATTATCGTATGTCGACGACATATACTTAACAGATGATGACTTGGAGACTCACTTGAAGAGAGTGAACACCATAATACTTGGGTTCGCAGCAGAGGGTTACAAATTCAACTTTAAAAAATCCAGAATTGCCCATCTGACAGTCCTGTTCTTAGGATATGAATTATCAAGTGAAGGCAAAAGCCTGGCCGACAATTTTCTAGAAAAATGTGCCGTGCTCCAAGCACCTAGAACACTAAAAAACCTACAGTCGATTCTAGGCTCCCTTAATTTCGGAAGAACATACATTGCAAATTACGCAGAAAGGGTCAAACCCCTTTATGATCTGATAAAACCAGATTTTAAAAGATCCAATTGGACTCAAATACACACAGAAATTTTGAGATCCTTACAAACAGACATGCTAATTAAAACAAAATTAGAAACACGTGATAACACACGCAATCTTGTGATTCGAGTCATCCCAGGGAGATGCGGATTCACATACCTAACCTCTAATGAGGGAGAAAAGGTACCAATTGCATTCAAATCACACTTGTACACAGAAGCTGAACAGAAATTCAGCAACAAAGAAAAAATTGTTCGTGCAGTTCAAACCGCAATAGCTAGAGAAAAAGATCAAGCTGACGGTAGACATGTCACAGTCAGAACAGCAGAATCAGCCTTTGAGGCACTAACAACACCGTGTAATTTACCAACAACAACATTGAATCCGGAATGGATACAATGGGTGAATTCAATCACAACGGACAAAGTATACTATTACTTTGATCCAGAACTAGAAGAAATGGAAAATTTAGAATATGAAAGAACATTCCCTCTGCCAATCGACATTCTGCCTTTACGACATTACGCCTGTGTAATTTATACAGACGGACATGCTCAACCCCCCGTTTGGGGAGAACAAGCATACAACCCCACATGTGGGATTACAAAAGAAGTGTGGCGCGGAGGTAAACTAAAACCTCTATTAACAAAAACACACTCAGTAGAAACTAATTCAGAACAACAAACTGAAATATTAGCATTGAAAATGGCGCTAGATAATGCGGATCGCGAATTCCCGACACTTATAGTGTCAGATTCATATTACTGCGTCAAATCATATAACAAGGATTTGCAGACATGGATTCAAAACGGTTACAAAGATGACACAGATGCAACAATAATGCAGAAACTGCTCTGGGAACAAATAGCTCTTTTACAAAAAGAACTACCAAAGACTCACGTGACACACTCACTGAGTCATCAGCGTGATGGCGTTCACGTTGCAGGGAATTCATTGGCTGAAACAGCCACAGCGGCAGCCACTAAATCGGCTCCCGTAGTTCGAAAAAAGCGTACATTAAAATACATTGACGGTGAAACAGTGCTGGCGGTGAAAACGTCATCAAAAGGCGACTGCTCAGCGCTACCGATCAACTATCCACTCAATTATACATACATAATCGTTGCAAACTCCGTCCCTTTTGCTCGAATCCCTGGAGTGGGGGATAGAGTGATTCCAAACATGGACAGGAGAAACTTGTTAATCGCAGACGCACATATGGGCGAGGGTCTCAGACACCTCAAACTAAAAGATTCTCTGGAAGAATTACAATCAAGGTATTGGTGGCCAGGCATGAGCCTGCATCACACCATGTTTGTAAAAAACTGCCCAAACTGCAACAGAGATCGCAGTGGGGAGAGAAACAGTTTAATACCTCGTCATTTTACTCCAGAAAAAATCAAGAGTAAAAAGCAAGGCTTGCGATTAACATATACAGGCTAGTTTCCACTTATAATGTAGATCACCAGCACTCGGCTGACGTCTGGACTGTTATACAAGATTTGCGAGTCTAAATGGCATATACGCTAAGAGCATGCTACGTTTGACCATTGTTTTCACTCTAGCCCTCCAGCCTGAGGGGAAACATGGCCAAATGGGCATAGCACAGCGGGAATCTTCTCACTTCCTTCCTGAGGGATACGGGATGGTGTAAAGAAAAAACCAAGGCATAAAGCAATCTATAACGGAAAGGATATTAGGTTCGGGAGCTGGGTGGGTCAAACATCTAATAAGTGTCCAACGTAGTCTAAATAACTTGCCAAGAAATTCTCTGAAGGGATTCAGTCCGTACGAATTATTATTTGGAACTAGGATGTTGATCTCTGACCTTGACAGTCAGACTTCAGTGGTGAAAGAAAAAAGCTTTGATATCAAAGACCGTTTGGCTATTTTGCAGGACTTAAACAAAACAAGAAAAGACCTGAGCAACA
The DNA here is from genome assembly GCF_964261635.1 of Lissotriton helveticus. Lineage (NCBI taxonomy): Eukaryota > Metazoa > Chordata > Amphibia > Caudata > Salamandridae > Lissotriton > Lissotriton helveticus. The sequence goes on along the minus strand of NC_136070.1, from coordinate 438,937,558 downwards.
TAAAGTTGAAACAACAGCCAACAACCACTGAAGAACCACCACCTGTCCCAGCAAGACCTGTCTGGATTCCAAAAGTCGGGGATCTAGTCAGAGAAAAGATCGCGGTAAAGAAGGAATTTGGGCCTTCTTACAGAAAAGCAGTTCCTGTCTTGTCTGTCAACGGGACAAGATCAGTTGTACTACCGCCACTTGCTGGTAAAAAGGAGAACCGAGTTGTATCCATCGACCTGGTAAAACCACAATCATGTGGCCGATAACAAATAGTAGGCCAAGTGGACTCCCAATAAGTAGCAGAACACCAAGGTTTGCTACCAGTACAGAGGTTCTAACAAAGAGGCTACTCACATTCGAAACGCCTACAGAAGAACAACAAGGACTATGCAACAATGCAATGGAACTTAGACCTCTGAAAACCCAAATAAAAACATTTAGCAGAGACACACCAATCTATAATGAAGTACCAAGTGCAAATGCAAGAAACAGTAATCCTGAACCAATTGGAACAATTGACAGAAATGCATCCGGCTACTTCATAAACTTCGATGATTCCTCTGAAGGCTACAGTGAATCAAAGACACAGCCATCATCAAAAACCTTTAAAGATAAAGCTAAAGAACTTTTGAAACAACTGAAAGAAACATATCTGATTTCTCCATGGCTTGAATTTTGGGTGGGTTTTGGTGCATTTATCCTCATACTTTGGCTCATCATGGTACTAACTTTGGGACGCTTCATTGAGGGAAAATATGCTAAAATGGACACAGCAAGTCAGAAAATCAACTTGATCCTCAAACCACACACATCTTCACACGTCGAGAAAAGAGAACTTTCTTCAGTCAACTTTACAGCCAATCCTATACCGGGTGGGGTAGCATGGGACAACACAGACTACGAAATTTATGGTCCGGTTGAAATCCTGAAATATCCACACCAAATTAAGATCTCTTTGAGTGACTTTGTAAAACCAAGCTCATTTGCTGATGATTGGGATTTCGAAAGCATTAATAACATGATGTCTGACTTAGTAATGTCTGCTAAATTTACCAAACATGATTATTTGCAGGGTTCTACAAATTATGATAGTATGTACTGTTATAACCACTATGGCAACCATTTTTTACATAGATCTGCACAACCTAGAAATGTTTTAAATTATAATCAATGTGAACATTGTGCAACACCTCCAAAAGGAAGCTCAAGAACCGTTTACGACAAATATTCATACTTTTCAGGTTTTAACATAAGTAATGCTGAAACATTTTATTTCAAATTGTCAAATAAGACAGGGACAAAGACCATGATAACAAACACGAAATTGATATATTCAGACGCATTCTTTGAACAAATGAATACTTTTGGTTTTGATTATTGGGACAAAAATGTTGAATTGAAAAGTGTTTGGGGCACAAAAGAATGGCAAGTACAGGGTATAGAATCTTTGTTTAGAGCCTGCATGATCCCAGAACAAATTATATTTTTAAATGACACTGTTCAACAAACTACCTGTCTTGGCTTAGCCAAAATCAAAGACTTAAATAAACCGTCTATTCCAAAACCAACAATGAACAGAAATAGCTCTACAGATGAAGAGATAGACGTAAATTATGTATTAAACCAAAACAGAACACATCCAGATTGGAAACAGTGGTTGATCTGGCCCACAGATACTAATAACTGTCAAGACAGATTCCTGAACAAAACACAGGGGTTCAAAATGACCAGGCCAGACCCTAGATATCCTCAAAGACATCACCCAGGGATAATAACCACCTACAGTGTGGGCAAATTATGCCTTCAATGGCTACAAACTTCCACACTGGCAGAAATTAAGCAACACCTAACTTTACTTACTGATGGTGCTGACTTGCGTGATTTCACTATGGGACCACGCAAACAGCGTCAAAAGCGTTTCATAGCAGCCGCTGTATATGCAGCATACAATGAGGCCTGGAAGGTTACTCAAATTGAAACAGCAGAGAGAATACGGGAAATTGACCGTATTAATTTGGAAAAATCACTTTCTGTAGTGGACAATGGGTTAATGACTCTGTCCTCCAGAATTTTTTCTTTGGACAGCATTGTGTCTTCAGCAATCGACATATTATCGCAAGACTTACTGTTATTACAACACGGTCAGTCCCAATTGCGTTCTATTGTACAGCTTGGCTGGACGTTACAAAATCTGCGTTCAGGCTATGTGCCTTGGCGTTTAATCAACACGACGTCACTATTCTATATCTTTAACCTTACTGATAGACAAATCAGTATGGCCCAAAAGGGAGCTGATTATACAATCCTGAGCATTGAGAAACTTGAGAGATTACCAGTGACAATGTCAGAACGACCTGTCAGTGAATGGATAATACATGGGATAATAAATATTCCAATATCAACCTTCAGGTTTCAATACTGCCAAAAATATATACAGGCTGGCATGTACGAGAAATTGGGAAAAGGGTACATAAAAACAACATGGAACCTGCCCTATTCACATGCATGTGTCAGTAATAAAGGACAGAAAGTGTTTCTTAGTGGCAATAATTGTGCAATGTCACTAAGCGGTACACTTCTGTGTAACGGAATTAGTTTGCACGGAGCCTGTGAAGGGAACTCAAATAACCTTTCATGTCACCAGCAAGGCGCACCTGCAACAGAGATTGAACCATTCTTTCAAAGACTCTATAATGGGAGTTACATTCTAATTGTAGATCGCAGATGTTGTAGTCTTATGCCCGGGACTCCTTATCTCGTAACTACGACTGCGAAGGTCAAGTGCTGTGGACACTCATTGTTCCCCAGCTCCTTTCCAGACAGGGAGGCAAGGGCATGGCCCAACTTGAAAATTACTTCTATTCGAATAGATACTTTAAGCAGAATGAAAACAGTGCTTCTTCAGACGCCGACCAGGCTCACGTCATCAAAAGAAACGTATGATCTACAAGTCGCAAGGACGACTGCAGAGATACATTCATTGTTATCAACTAATTCCCCCATACATTTCGCAGAAATCCTGAATGAAATCTTAAATATTTCTGATACCAGTGGGGTCTCACAAGTATTTAAGACCGTATTTTCGATGGCATTAACACCATTCAAAGCCATACTGGGTATTTTTCCAGATTTCGTCCACTCGATTTTTGGCGGACTTCCCCTCATTTTAGGACTGATTGCAGGAATCCTATTCCTAGTCCTCATTTTTCGTTATGGCAAACCATGTCACAGACAAAACACCTGCGACAAGGGGAGAAACAATCCTAGCCATTGGATACCGGGACCGGATATCAAGAATCCTGGGACTATCCCGGCTTAGAGACCTGAACATGACTTGGTTTCTATCATTTCGACCTATGTGGCAACGATGTGTTTTACCTGTATTAAGGTGCCTGCTATGCGGAGAAGAATGCGTGTTAGACACCTGTCTGACGCTACAATCAGATGCGCCAATGGATGCAGAAACATTGTTGAGTCCGATCAAGGCTCATGCTTTGTGCTGCCCTCAAAGGCTACCAATCCTGATGACGGCATTCGTGGAAGCTTCACCACTATGATTAAGGGGTAGTGAAGTACAAGATGAAAGCAGCATCGATCAAGTACGACCTTCTGTCAGCAATCCAAATCAGAATGTCAATGGAGACAATCATGCGCATGAATGCATGGTTACACCTATTTCCGAGTTAGTGGAACTCTCCCAGGAAGCTGTTGACAACTTTTTCGAAAGCCTAAATGATATGATGTTCTCACCAGAGCAGAAATAGAGACTTTTGAACAAGCTCGTACACGGCGTTCCCTGAATTTGGCCTCCAACTTTGATAATAAAGTCACATGAACAATTTTCCCTCCAGTTCACGGACAGCAATTTTTTCAGCAGCCCCAAATTATTTTTTACAAATTTTTCGGGTCACTTATCTTCTGCTTAAAGTAAGAGACTATTCCTAGAGAACTAAGATTTCTATTTTTAGACAGCTTATAGACATTAGCTGCCCGCTGGCATGTTCATAAATATTTTATTCTGTGATGAAATGGTCTCGAACTTTTTTTCTGTATTAAGAGCCATTTCATGTGTAAATTCTCATATACCGAATAGCAATAATGTATACGAATGCGTAATTACTTTAGCATTATTCTACAGCTTGAGTGCATACAGTACATATGACTGCGATTTTTTCCGTATATTTGTAAATTTCAAAATGCATTTATGTATTTTGGGGTGGTAAGGTATACACACTACTCTATAGTATGTTGTACTATGTTTTACTATGCATAGATTAGTAAATATGACCATAGTTAGCGTGGAGTGGGTGTGATGTATTCCTATAGGTTCTGAATCGATCCCCCTATTCCTGACCCTATTCTGGTTAAACAAACTAACAAGTTAACTAGCAATCAGCCCATGAGGCAGCAAACCCCCATGATGCAGATACCGTTATCTGACGAAGCCACACTACGGCACAGGAACGTGTTATCTGATTAGGTCATAACGCTTGCGATCTAATTAGACAAGCGATATTCCTCCAGCCCCTGATAAGGCATACGGAGTTCTCATAACAAATCAAACCTATGACAACCTGGGAAAAACCCTGCGGCCATTGTTTTGATTTCACCAAGAACTTCAGCAAAAGAATGTGCTAACGACCTGGTCGTATGACATCCTTATTGACGTATCTATGTCCATCCTTACGTCAATCTCGGCACCTTAAAGGTATAAATATTACCGATATTGCCCTATGCAAACACACGCGGTGGTGACGAGATCGGAGCAGCCAGACTTGCCAAAGCCCAGAGCAGAGCAGACCCCGCTGGCGCAGCCCCGCCTTCCTGACGCGCTGAGAACGAGACGCGCTGCTTTCTCCTGCCGAGAAATCCAGCACCGGCGCTTCCGGGTAGCCCTCGCAGGCAGCCTGGAATATCGAGACCAGAGACGAGAGATACCATCCCTCATTCATCCTTAATTCCAGGTACAGAACTGAATAACCCCTCGCAGAGAATTCTTTAGTCAGTCACTTGGCAAAAACAAACTTAACTTAAACTGTAACTTTCTATTCCCGCCCACGTATTAGGCTTAGGTCAGGTACACGGGGTAGGCGTATTTAGAAACACCAGTTGAGTACGTTTAGTCAAATGTATACGTGTATGTAATATATTTTATTCATTTTAAACCTTCATATGGCTTAGAAACCATATCAATGTTTTTACAGTATTATTTTATACTTCTGCTTTTAATGTATGCACTTTACTTAACCATAAGTATTGCAATAATATCGATCCATTTCTCTTGTACGAGAAAAGAGACTGATCAATAAATAACATCTTTTATTGAACACGCCCGTCTCTTCCTTTTCTCTACAATCTGATGAGACTAAGAATGCACGTACTGACTGAGTAAAATAAATTGCCTTTTGTTCACACGACTCTCGAGATACACTCTTGATTAGGGGAGAGCAAAGTTGTCATGTTCTATGGTTGTCAGAAACTAAATCCCTTCTTGTCTAATCAGGGAAGTTAATTCCTTCCTGAACATTCGAGAAAGTTTCTAGTGAACTCTGAGCTAGCTGGCAAACCCAAAACTTTAAGTCTAATATCGACAGTAGTAGACCTAGTTAACGTCTGGTCTAGGCCTTTACTATTGAAGGTATTATTCCAATGCGCAGAGCCTATTGGGATAATAGGAACTACACTACAGTGTCTGTCTTTTATGTTGGTGAAATGTCTATTTTTTCTAACTAGCATTCCCTATGCTGATGGAAACTATAGTGCTAACTTAACGATTATCAAATACCTTCATTTTGCAAACATTCTTCCAAAAAACAAAGAAGATTGGATTCTATTCAAGAAAAATTATCTGTAAAAATTGAACCATATACATCGATCGTATAATTAATATAGTAAGATCCAAACTGGATAAAAAATAATTGGATTGTCTATTTATCACAAAATATCAATAACTAATTGTTTATGAAGAAAAGGCCAAGGACTTTTGACTTGGATGTCACTTCAGTCGCACTATGCTTAGCAATGGCGACCTCTGGATTAACAACCAAAATACGGTCTCAGCCGGCTAGTCCTTCGCCTATGTCTATGACACCATTGGTCCCGGATGTTGCCTATTAGGAGCAGAACGCCGAAGCCGGCATTGCACACGAGAAATGAATACAAGTGGATCCCGCGGTTAGCTCTAGCAGAAGGAGAAGAGGTGAGGCTTGATATGTAACTACCATTACAAAGGGGTATAATCTGAGGGTGTTTTGGACTTTCATTTTTATAATTTGCTAATGTACGTGGTTTAACATTCACGCTTGTCGAATAAATAGACAAACGATTTTGACGCACAACGGAGGTGACGGCTGATTCTGTCTGTCTGTTTGTGATTCAAATGACTTTTAAAGTATCGCCGTTATGAGCGGGCAACATCAAGCCGTGACTCCGATGTCTATATTCTTTTTCTTCTTTCTTTTAGAAGCAGTCGGTCTTAAACTACGTTTTTTTAGATAAACTTAAAAACGCTATCGAATAACAAGGAGGGGCTAGTGCTCTTTTTACATCTTGCTTAGAAGGGCTTAATATTCAAAAACTGATGTCAATGTACATATTTATTAGTGATACGGTGGCAAGTATACTCTTCTTATACCGTTTTTTCCAATTTTCTTTTTCTGCTAAAATCCTGCTGCATCGATGAAAGTGTACCTTTGGATTTATCAGGATTCAAATGGTTAGCGCCATTCAATAAAGGATGGACCTGGATATCATTATCGTTGTCTAAATTGGAAGTGGATCTATAAAAAAAAGCTTCTTTTACACTTGGGCCACAACTATCATATTGATGGTAAGGCTTATTTTCATAAAAAGCACTTAACTGAAATTGTTTTTTTTGTGAATACATCTAAAATCAACTTAGATGATGTGTTTGCTTACAAGTTTGTGTTGTCAGGCTATGACACAGCTATTATATGAGGTTTACTTAATGGTACTTTCCGAGTGCGCAATACAAAGTATTGCTCAAACAGTGGACTAGGATGCTCAGTTGGCTTTCTGACTGCAACTTACAAGTAAAGTTTTTTCCACTAATGCCGGTACCATTCTTGCAGATCAAAAACAGGACTGGATATTTATAGTACCAATTGGTGATTGTTTGGTCATACATCCGGGATACCATCCAATTAATACAGAGAAGTGCAACCTTTAGAACATTCATAATCGTATACTTCTGAAGAAATTGATGACGAGGTGAGATTTTATATCTCGTGGGTGCATGTTTCTTGCAGTTGGTGATGGATATGGTTCAATATGTTCAAACCAAAATCTTTACATAAAGTCACTTTTATTCAAATAATCTTCACCTTTATTCGACTAATAGTTTTATCACCTAACTGCCAATTCATTATGCCACTTTGGCTGTTTTTTCATTTTTCTGGTTTTTCCACCAGCATAAATAGATGGTCTCTGGGAGACTTGATTCACTAGGGTGTTCTTCATATACATACAATAACCATAATTGGTTTACAATTTGTATATAAAAAAAAATAAAAAAAATAGGTTAATTTTCTTTTTGAAGTCACAAGGGATTTTGCATGTGCGATGTTTGTTCAAAAAAGTAATAACTGGATTTAAACCAGTCAATACCTGACGGAAATGTACAAATACTTTCCTTGCAGCCTTGAGAAAGCCCTGTGGGTGAAACGCGCGTCGGCTGCTGTTTTCTTCTGGTGAACTGTGGAAATTAAAAACAGACCTCAACCTAAGAAGATCTGTCTGAATCCTTTGATTTTGCTCTTTGAGACCTTTTTGACTAGAACGATATAGGGTGCTGAGATATCACTGAACTTTCTGGAATATTAACTGCATCATTGAATTTAAATAGAACAATATTGGTGTGCTCAGTTGCATTGTGTATTTATGTATGATGTACATATTATTGATCATTTATATTCTCACACTTTTCCAACTACAATCATTCTGGCAGGTATGGATGTGGTTTCTTTAGGGAAGAGCAAAGGTCTGATACTGCACCCAAATACAGGGGCATATTACCAAAGGCCTTATCGCCGCTTTAGCGGGAATTTTTCCCGCTAAAGCGGCGTTAATTTTATGGCCCTACCAGTTAGCGACAGCTAATAGGCGGTAGCCTGTATTTAGGGCCCCACTATGCATGTCAGCGATAATTATCGCTAATTACATGCAAAGTGGGCGTGCCAAGATGTTAGCGACTGGAAACAGTCGCTAACATCGCTATCATCTATTACCAACTTTTGGAAATAATCGCGCTAAGCACGATTATCTCCAAAAGCTAACGCCTGCCCAGAGCAGTTCTTAGCCATGTTATCCAATGGAAGGTGGATAACATGACTAAGAGCATTGTCACGATAATGCATGAATATCGCTGATTTTACAGCGATATTCATGCATTTCCCACGATTTTTACCGCTTTTGAGATAAACCTTGATAATATCAAGGTATCTCAGCGGTAAAAATCGTCGGAGCGCGGCGATATTTTAATACCCGCTAACTAAGCTTAGCGATAATTATCGCTATAGCTTGGTAATATGCCCCACAGTCAATAGTGACTCCATGTAGGGTACGCCTGGAGTATTCTAGTTTGGGCATGGCTGCCATACAGGGAAAACGATCAAACCCCGACATTTCTGAAAACTAAACACCTAGGGAAGTCCAGGGCACTGTGGCTTGCGTGGATCCCAGAATACCCTGCTAATGTCAACCTTTGGCTAAAATAATGCATATTCCTTACATTTCTGTGAGGAAAATTTCCACAATCAGCAGGGATACAGCCTTCCTCGAGACGAACGGATCCCTCGACCCCTCGCAGTCCGGCTTCCGAGCCAACCACAGCACCGAGACCGCCCTCATCGCAGCCACTGATGACATCCGAGCCCTGCTCGACAACGGGGAAACCGCGGCCCTCATCCTCCTGGATCTCTCCGCAGCGTTCGACACTGTCTGCCACCGCACCCTAGTACAACGCCTCAACAACATCGGAATCCAAGAGAAGGCTCTGGAGTGGATCATCTCGTTCCTCACCGGAAGAACCCAGAGAGTCCGCCTCCCCCCGTTCAGATCCGAGGCCACCGAAGTCATCTGCGGCGTACCACAAGGATCATCACTCAGCCCCACCCTCTTCAACATCTACATGAGCCCCCTCGCGGCCATCGCACGCCAACACAACCTCAACATCATCTCCTACGCCGACGACACCCAGCTGATCCTCTCCCTTACCAACGACCCAGCAACCGCCAGAACCAACCTACACGAAGGGATGAAAGACGTAGCCGAGTGGATGAGGAACAGCCGCCTGAAACTCAATTCAGACAAGATGGAAGTCCTCATCCTGGGACCATCTTCCTCCGGCTGGGATGACTCCTGGTGGCCCCCTTCCCTGGGCAGCGCACCCAAACCAACGGACCTCGCACGCAACCTGGGCTTCATCCTGGACTCCTCCCTCTCGATGACCAGACAAGTCAACGGCGTCTCATCTTCATGCTTCAACATCCTACGCATGCTCCGTAAGATCTTCCGATGGATCCCCACCGAAACCAGGAAGACTGTCACCCAGGCACTCGTCACCAGCTGACTGGACTACGGAAACACCCTCTACACCGGAACCACAGCCAAACTTCAGAAGAGACTCCAACGCATCCAGAACGCCTCCACACGACTCATCCTGGACATCCCTTGTCACAGCCACATCTCCGGACACCTGAGAGACCTGCACTGGCTCCCCGTCAACAAGAGAATCACGTTCCGACTCCGAGTCCTCACCCACGCACACAAGGCTCTCCACGACCTGGGCCCCAGGTACCTCAACAACCGCCTGACCTTCTACACTCCCACCCGCCAGCTTCGATCCACCAGCCACGCCCTCGCCGCCGTTCCACGCATCCGAAGAGCCACCATGGGAGGAAGATCCTTCTCCTACCTGGAAGCCAAGACATGGAACTCCCTCCTCATCCACCTCCGTCAGACCCAAGACCACCTCTCCTTCAGGAAGCAACTCAAAACCTGGCTGTTCGAGCAGTAGCAAACCCCCCTCCCCAAGCGCCTTGAGACCCCCCCGGGTGAGTAGCGCGCTATATAAAATTCTTGATTGATTGATTGATACATACCTCGGACAAGAACACACCAAATCAGGCTCTTGCTCTGGGTCATAGTAAGCACTTCTGGGCAGAAGGAATAACACTGGCAAACAAAAATGCATTACTGACCTCCAGCAGTAAAGAATACTCAGCTGTGTAGAGTGAATCATGACTTGTCCATTGCTCATTGCTCTAACAGCGTCGAAAATACAGGGAGTGAGTATGTCATCTTAATTCTTCACGAGGAAAATTGTTTTAGTGACCTTCAAAAGCACGCCACTCACTGTCTGAAAATATTGAGAGACGCTTAATTTGTATGAGACTCCTCTTCTCAGCACGATAAATTTTGGTACTGGCAGTCATAATCGTGTATGGCTACCAATATGTACATACGCACCATAGAGAACCATGAGCGCTACAAAACAAAAACAAATAAATGTTTCATTGAGTCATTTTCCATCCGGAAATGTTCCAAGGCAAGTTGTTTTGCATTCTTTTGTATTTCAGTCCTTTGTTTCAGCTGAAGAACGAGAAAGGCGGGCCGGGATCGGCCACGCCACAAGAATGGCGGGCGCACCGCCCCCCTTCCTCTATCATCCTCTATCATGGAGGCAAGCCTGTCGTGCTACAATGACGCGACAGGCGTGCCTCGAAGCCGATTGGTCCCCGGGCCTCCCAGTGACCCGGAAGTGATAGATTCACTTCTGAGTCACCGTAGGAGCAAAGGCCAGGCCGGTTAGAACCGGCATGGCAGGTAAGGGGTTAAAAGGCAAGGGAGCATGAGAGTCTGCCTCTTTGACTCCGCGCTCCACGGCCTGCCCCACCAGCCTATAGAGAGGCTGTAATTGTTTTCTTTTATTTTCCCTACAGGTGGAATCTGATACGTGTTGTGCCGGAGTTGGGAGCATCGCTGAAGAAGCGGCGTCGCAGGAGAGGCAGGTTTCCAGCGTCGTGCAGGCTCACCGGGAGAAATGATCCTTTTTTGTTCCCCTGGAAGCAGCATTCGGGAAGAATAGCGCTACGGCACCGGGGGAGCAGGCTGCGTGTGTAGAGGTGGTGCGGCGATGAAGGAGGGCACTCGGTCAGCAAAGGGGGCAGCGGCGATCACGCGGAGACCAGGGCCCGCTCTATTTGAAAAGTTTCGGGTGGTTGCAAGAAGCGCACACGGCTCTTCTCAAGGGACCGCTGGGGGGTTGGGGGGGGGCTGAAAAGCCGGCGCAATAGATTAGTTACCTCTTTGGATCGCTGGTATCGGGCGGGAGGAAAGCTCCGTGCGCCATTGACCCGCGATCTCTTTTTTAACACGGGCGCGAGAGCGGGAGTAAGCCCTGTGTAGTGGAGCTCAATGCTCAGTGCTGGTTTATGTCAAGCAGGCACAATTAATCCGGGCAGTGGGGCAGTTCATCGTGTGTAAATAATTAGCAGGGGGATTTGTTGTGGCAATTTAAAGTAAATCTGTTTAGCATTACTGTGTGCATACAACAAAGGCACAATTAATTCAGTCATAAAAAGCACAATTCATTTGGTCAGTGGGGTGGTTCATCTTCTTAAAAGACTAGCAGGGGAACTCTTGTGGCATTTGAAAGTGAATGTGTTTAAGCATCACTGTGTGCATATAAAGGGTGACCTTGATCTAAATGTTTTTGATATTGGAACAAGCCTATTGAGCTACATTGTGCATTGCTGTGGAGGTGCTTTATTTACCTACTCACTTTGGATAACTACTGTCCTGGTGGCTAGCAGGTTTGCATAAAGGTACAGTACAAAGGGATACAGCTGCAGATTGAGCTGATCTTAGTGATATAACATTCTCCTTGTCATAATTTCAGAATCCAAGTTCAAAAAGATTCTCCACAGTGGCGCATCGGAGGTGGCATGAGGACATCACTCACAGAGGTCACAGACAGGCCTGTATTTCACTGCTTCTGTGGGCCGTACGGGCTTGAGATTACTCTCCTAACACCCAGGTTAGCTGGTGTGGCGCGGCTCAGTTGCGTGGTGCTTACGGCCGGTTTGTGTACCTCCTAAAGGTGCTCAGGTAAGAACCTGGACAGGTTTCCAGGCCAGGCAAATATTGTGGGGAGGCTCTCAGTGAGAGAAAACACTTAGGTGCAGATAACATTGTGTTCGCGGTGTTATTGCTTATCAATTTATAAGTGACCCTCCAATTTGGGCTCAGGAGCTATGGCCAGTAAGCGTAGCGCGAAGCCTTCCCGCATGGAGCACATGATGGAGTCAATGATACACAGGATGGTGACTATGGATAGGAGATGGGGAAATGTTGTAAAAATAGGGCAAAGCCTTGCAGAACTCAGAGAAAGAGTTGAAGGGCAGAGTGAGGCTGTTGGGAGGCCTAAGTGAACCATAGTGCCCCCAAAACCAAGGGGTGAATTGGATCCACTACCCAGACGGGCTAGGTCCAAAAAGGGGAAGACCCAGGAAAAAGCCCTCGTGCCAGTCCCCCATCTGGGGGGGGGGAGTCAGAGAAAGGCCCGGTCCATCGGGTGATGTTCCTTCGAACGAGTGTCCCTCTGGGGTTCCATTCACACCGGTCCCGGTGGTCCCCACACCTATCCCAGTGGTCCCCACATCAATCCCAGTGGTCCCCATACCTATTCCAGTGGTCCCCATACCTGTCCCAGTGGTCCCTACACCTGTCCCAACGGTCCCTGTGGGGGTGGCCTCGCAGGCTGGTGTCCCATCAGGTGCTCCTGCAGGCACCAATCAGGTCTCACAAGAATTAGTAGCACAGATAGCGGCGGTTCTCCCTTTGTTAGGGAGGGCCGGGATGTTGCCAACTTCAGTGGGGGCAAAAGAGGTAAGGGAGGATCCTTTGGCTGAGGCAAAAAAGATGGTGGCAAAGATTATTGTAACACCAGGTGGGACGCCAGGCGACGGTCCAGGTACTCCATCTCTTCCGCAACCAACTGGGGGTGTTCCTTTAGTAGGAAACAACAAAGATGTGCCAGTGAGCAGCCTTGGGAAGGACAAGATGACGGAGCCAGCTGGAGTGGTTTCAATAGGTAAGGAAGTAACATTACCATTACCGGGCGTGGGTGAGTCACGCACCGGGAGGGAACATTTGGCCAGGCATGTAACGCAGGAAGTGAAAGAATTGGTATGGTCTGGTGCTTATGTTAATATGTTCTCTCTGCTCGTGGACGAAAGGGAAATGGAGTATTCAAGGAGACAGAAAGATTGGATGCTTCCTAGTGAATGGCGTAGTGAATTGTTGAAATCCAGGGTGGAGGAGAATTTGAGCAACTGGATTAGGGCTTTCTCAGTATTTATGGCAATATCAGCTGAGCGTTCTCCTAACAATCAAGAAGAAATGGCTTGTTACCAAAGCAGGATTATTATGTCTCATGACAAATGTGGGGGCATAGGGTGGAAGGAATATGACAGAAATTTCAGGAGGGCTAGGGCAGCTACCCCATCACTTTCCTGGGACCGAGTCGACACGATCGCATGGTTGGATCAGTTTGGGCCAGGGCAGCCGGCTAACCCAGTGCAAAACTTCAACAGGGGTCACACATTTCAATCTTCTTAGCCCTTTCGGCCACCCCTAACCACGGGCACGGCCCCTAGTCCAGGTAGCAGTGGGGGACGGAAAGGGACATGCTGGGATTTTAATAGGTGGACATGCACCAGAACCCCAGGCACCTGTAAGTTCAGGCATGCATGCTCTATCTGCGCCAACCCTTCTCACCCAGAATCCAAATGCATCAAAAAATCAGGATGTAGGGGAAAAAAGAAACAAGAGTGATGAGAGGACAAACATTATAACACACTCACCCATTGAAGTAACAGCTATGACTCCTTGGTTAAACAAATACCCAGATCATGCCACGGCTAGGACATTGAAGGAGGGTTTTCTGTATGGCTTTAGGATTCCTGCATTTGATTACGTAGGGACACCGGACTGCAGAAATCAGCTTTCCGTGAGGTCCAACCCTGGGATGGCAACAACAAAAATTACAAAAGAATTATGCTTAGGCAGAATAACTGGGCCTTTTGATCACATCCCTGTACACAATTTTGTTTGCTTGCCCCTGGAAGTGGTCCCCAAGAAAGATGAAGGGGAGTTCAGGTTGATTCATAATCTGTCAGCCCCTAGAGGCAGTTCATTGAATGATGCCATCAGTGAGGAGGTCTGTAGTGTTAAATATGCTTCCTTTGACCAAGCAGTTGAAATGCTAAGGGGTTTGGGCCCTGGGGCCTTGCTAGCCAAATCTGATATTGAGTCTGCTTTCCATTTGCTGCCAGTCCATCCACTGGATTACCACCTTCTGGGTTTTAAATTCCAAGACAAACACTACATGGATATGTGCATGCCCATAGGGTGCTCCGTCTCCTGCGCTTACTTTGAAAAATTCAGTTAATTTTTGGAATGGGTTTTTAGACAGGCAACGGGGCATCAATATGTCATGCATTATCTGGATGATTTTCTTCTTCTGGGGTCGGCGGGCTCCCGGGAGTGTGCTTGGGCATTGCAGGAATTTTGCGCGCTCATGCGGGCTTTCGGGGTTCCTCTGGCGCCCGGGAAGACAGTAGGTCCAACGACTTCAATTGAATTCCTGGGCATCGAATTAGACTCAGTACAGGGGTGTTTCCGGTTACCTATAGAAAAAGTTAAGCAATTTAGGACAGCATTACAACAATGTCTGGCAAAGGATAAGGTAACCCTACATCAGATGCAACAGACAGTGGGTCAGTTGACCTTTGCGCTGAGAGTCATACCTATGGCACGACCATTCTCCCGCTCCATCTCACAGGCCATGGCGGGTCTCCAAGAAAAGCACCATCACAAGACTGTCATCTGAGGTCGCCAGTACATGCGTATTTGGATGGCATTCCTGGGGGATTTCAACGGCAGGGTGGTGTGGCCCGGTCCTCCCACTACTTCTGCGGAGTTAGGTTTATGGACTGACGCAGTGTGGGTTTTGGTGCCATACTCGGTAACAAATGGGTGGCGCAACATTGGCCAGCATGGTGGGTGGAGAATGGGGTGACAGCCAACATTGGTTTCCTGGAACTTTTTCCCATCTGGGTGGCACTCACTGTTTGGCCCGAACATCTGCGTAATCAATCTGTGTTTTTTTGGTCAGACAACATGACTGTGGTAGAATGCATCAACCAACAGGCTGCACGGTGTAAAATGATCCTCCGTCTGTTGAAGGAGATAGTGTTGTTAAGTATGAAACTGAACATACAGTTTAAGGCTAAACATGTCCCAGGGGTCTTGAATAATGCTGCTGATGCACTCTCTCGCTTCAAGATGCAGGTTTTCAGGGAACATCTACCCTCTGCGGAGGCAACACCACATTCATCTCGGAAGTACTTTGGCAGATTGGTGCCCCCAACTACAGAACCTTGTGGCAGCTAGTCTAGCTCCCAAGAACATGAAAGCTTATGAAGGGGCGTTTCGGGCTTACTGTGCTTTTTTGGGGAAGGATTGGGTAGAAAGCTGGCATGACACACTCACAGAATGTGTAGCCGCTGGCATGACACAGGGGAAATCCTGCGGTATTTAGATACTTTGAATAAGGAAGGGCGCTCAGCGGCGGCAGCCAGACGACATGTGGCAGCAATCTCCTTCTTCACACAAATTAAGGGCAGCGGGGACCCTACCAATAGTTTCATTGTTAGAAAGTCCCTGAAGGGGTGGCGACGTCTCCAGGAATCAGCATCAGACACAAGACGCCCAATTGGGATAAAACTGCTGACATCTCTACTAGCAGCTCTTGATGGCATTTGCAGCTCTACAGGGGAGGCGTTGCTATTCAGAGCCGTCTTTTCATTGGCCTTTTATGGAGCCTTTAGGAGAGGAGAGTTGGTGGCGCAGAATAAACTGGATGTGCAAGGAGGGCTGCAGCTTGAACATACAAAAGTGCAGGGCGACACTTTACTAATATCTGATAAAAAATCCAAAACAGATCAGGAAGCCCGTGGTGAAGGGATAGTACTCCACGACGCACATGATAATCCTTGCTGCCCTGTGACTCAGCTAGAAACATTCCTACGACACAGGAATAGTACAATGGGGGGAGCATTGCTAATACATGCAGATGGGACCCCGCTCACCAGGTTCCAGTTTAAAAGGGTCATGGACATGGCAATAAACAGGGCAGGTTTGGATCCTAGGTGCTTTGGAACGCACTAGTTCAGAATAGGGGCTGCCCCTGAAGCAACAGCTAGAGGTTTGCACAGCAACAATGTGAAAAGGATTGGGAGGTGGTCCTCCAATTGTTATAAGCGCTATGTGCTGGGAACATCCTTTACAACACAACTTTTACAACGCACTACCATTACGACGCAACTTTTACAACGCAAGTTATTACAACGCATTGCGCTGGGGGGCGCTCTAGGATAGGGAATAGTTTAATTACTATCCAACACTTCGCTACTATCCACGGGGACTGGAGTTGGAATAGTAAATTAAACTATTCACTATCCAGCGCCCCCCAACGCAAGTCGTTGTAACAACTTGCATTGTAAAACCTGCGTCGTAATAGCATGCGTTGTAAAAGCATGCGTTGAAATGTTATACATCCCTATGTGCGGCTATACATGCTGTGAGTGTGGCATGATTGGTGAGCAGTAAATTTAAGGTCCTTAGAGGGCGGCGCCATTCTTGAATGGGGTCGCTCAAGGGGAGGGACAAGTGGTCTCTCCTAGAACTCCAGGGGCAGTTACAGCCGATTGGCTAGATGGGTGCGGGGGAGGCACGCTTTCTCCAGGCTGGTTGGCCACCGCGCACGTGCACAATGATGCCCGTAAACAGCGCAGAGATGCAAGGGCCCCCTTTAATGGAGTTAACAGAGCGTATGGGGGTAACCAGGGGGGGGGAGTACCCTCACGATAAACGGGCCCTCTGCGCATGCGCACTCCAACTAAAGGGCGTGGTTAATTGATAAGGATCTGACACCAGTTAGTGACCTTGCCATAGGCCCAAATAGGATACGCAGAAAAGTAAATGCTGTACGATTATGGTTGATATGTTAGATTCGGATAGGAAATAGCCATCTGACATCTGTATTTATCAATTGTAATCAATGTCATGAAAAGTTTTCTGCATAATCATGTAAATATTTGTTTATTTCAATTTTATTTTAATTTATTTTAATTTTATGTTTAATAAATACGGCCGGGGTTGTACGACCCCCGCTTCCAAAGAAATCCCTCTCATGTCATTTTAATAAGGTTTGATAAAGGAGGGAGGGGTTTAAGTAGTCCCTGGCCATAATGCTATTTTAACTATTCAGTGACATTCACAACATCTGAATGAAGTGGCAAGATTGCATTTGCGCAGAAGGGAAATTCCACACTGCAGTAGCTTTTAATACTATCTGTTGACTGCCTTTGATAACAAAATATGAACTTTGCTTCTTTTCAGAAAAAGACCTCATGACAGCTTGATAAAGCTTTCTATTTACTTCGTTTCTGGCTACTAAGAATGGCCTTGAATGTCCCTTTTCTCTCTCTACCTCCAGGGCATGTCATCCAACAGAGGTCAAACAGCACCAGCTTTTCTGCTTCTGGGATTTTTGTGGTAATTAAGTGATTCAAGGAAATGTTAAGGCATATGATGTAATGAATATTTGGAAAATTATCAAGAAGTAACTATCACTGGGTGATTTTGGGTGTCTGTAAGCAGTGGTGCTGGAACAATTTTCAGAATGAGAATTGAGTGTTTCATCGATGAAGTGATAGGGATTGTGAAAAATTCAGCCACTAATAATAATGTGTGCTAATCGACTTTCAGTGAATATTTATAAGTTGCACATCACCAAGTAAAGTGTGGAGTTGTTTTGATCCTATTAAAATGTTTGAATATTTGTTTCCATCACACTTGAGAATTACAAAAAGAGCCTCATTTGAGCTTTGCTAACTGCTGATATATTTTTAAATATTGGTTAAGTTCACGTTTTGTTGTGTATTAGAAAAAATACATCTTACAGCCTTCTCGTTCACACTCAGCCTTTTTGTCAAATAGTTCACTCTACAAAAGCTTCTTACTTTGCAGTCAGAGAAAAAAAACTAAATACCAGTTCCCATGTTAAAAGAATAAGCAGCAATTTGCCGGAGGAGAGCCTTACATTTGAATCTTTGTTATTCATTCATCTTCTGAAACTCGGCATGGTTATCTTGGGGGTGCTGCAGCATGCCCGCAACTGTGATTCCAGTACCTATGCCTGTAGGCCTGTCTTGAGCTACATGATGAGGAGAGACAGTAATACAAAGAAAATTTCGCTCTTAATGTTGTTTATGATCCAGAGCTCTGGGCCAACCGTTCTACCAGTCATTCCCCAATGGACCGTTTCTTTACCGACTGAGAGGTGATGGGAGTTAACATTAGATCAATCAATTTCAATTAACAGTGTACCCCATTTGCCTACAGAATAAGGAATCAGTGACTGAAGTTCAATCAATCGATCAATCAGGGGGTTTAAATCGCGCTACTTACCCATGAGGGTCTCAAGGCGCTGGGGGTGGGGGTAGGGTGGGAGATGGGGGGACGATGCAGCTCCGAGTCAGCCGAAAAGCAAGGTCTTGATGCTCTTCCTGAAGGTGTGCAGAATAGGGGAGGGTCTGATGTTGACCGGGAGCTCATTCCAGGCATTGGCTGGGATGTAGTAGAAGGCTCTTCCACCAGCTCAGGTTCTGAGGATGCGCCAAGGTGTTTTGGATGGTCTGAATTTGCGTAGCAGGGATTTGTTGATTCCAGCATAGAGGGCGTTTCCGTAGTTCAGTCTGCTAGTTATGAGTGTGTGAGGGACAGTCTTTCTGGCTTCAAGGGGGATACACTTAAAGGTCTTGCGGAGGATGTGGAGGGTGTTGAAGCAGGTGGAGGTGACGGCGTTGATCTGTGGGGTTATGGTGAGGGATTAGTCGAGTATGATGCCGAGGTTCCGGGCATGGTCTGTGGAGTGGAGGGGTTGCTGAGGGTGTTGGGCCACCATGATTTGTCCCAAGCTTGAGGGGGTGGGTCCAAGGACGAGGACTTCTGTCGTCTCCAAGTTGAGTTTCAGACAGCTGCTGCTCATCCAAGATGCAATGTCATCCATTCCTTCTTGGAAGCTGAGTCTGGTGGTTTCGGGGTCCTTCGTGAGGGAGAGGCTGAGCTGGGTGTCGTAGGCGTAGGATACTATACTGAGTCCTTGCTGTCTGACAATGCCAGCAAGGGGGGCCATGTAGATGTTGAAGAGCTTGTGACTGAGCGATGATCTTTGGGGTACTACGCAGTTGATCTCTGTTGGTTTGGAGAGGAAAGGTGGGAGTCTGATCTTTTGGGTTCTGCCGGTGAGGAAGGAGCGGCACCAGTTGAGGGTGGTTCCCTGTATGCCGGCGTCATGGAGTCTGGCTGCTAGAGATCAGTGGGAGACGGTGTTGAAAGCTACGGAGAGGTCCAGTAGGATGAGGGCTGAGGTGTGGCCTTCGTCGAGGAGCATGCGGATGTCATCTGTTGGGGCGAGGAGGCCGGTCTCAGTGCTGTGGTTACTGCGGAATCCGGATTGAGAAGAGTCGAGTAAGGCATTCTCTTCAATGAAGTTTGTCAGCTGGGCGTTGACGATCTTCTTGGTGACTTTGACTGTGAATGGAAGGAGAGAGAGATGGGTGGGTAGTTCTTCAGGTCTGTCTGGTCTGCAGAGGGTTTCTTGAGGAGGGGCTTGACTTCTGCCTGTTTCCAGTCATCGGGCAAAGTGCTGGATTCGAAGGAGGCGTTGATGGCGAGTTGTAGCTCAGGCGCTATGGCAGCAGCGGCGGCTCTGTGGAAGGTGTGCGGTCGGCAGGGGTCTGTGTGTGTTCCTGAGTGAGTGCTCTTCATGGTCCTGGTGGTATCTTCGATGGTGACCGAGGTCCAGGCGGCGATGGTGGGCTGGCTGTCATCGCTGGATGGAAGGGAGGTTTCTGGGGGCTGTTCGCTGAAGTTGTCCTAGAGGGCCTTGATTTTCAGGTGGAGGCGTAGCTTGTTGCAGAGGTCCTGGGAGGGTGTGATGTCTGCGACTTCGCTGGGGGTTTGGTGAATTGCTGGATGATGCTGAAGAGTTCCTTTGAGTTGCTGGAGTTGGTGAGGATTTTGTTCCGGTTGAAGGTCCTTTTGGTGGATCTTATGAGTTGCTGGTATTCTGTCATGGCGTTCTTGTAGGTGGTCAGGTGTTCCGTGGTTTTGCTGGTTCTCCATCATTTTTCGAGATGTCTGCAGGAGCATTCGGCTTCTTGGAGGTTGGTGGTGAGCCAGGTGGCCTTCAGGGGGCATTGTCTGTCAGTGGTGTGGAGGGGTGCGAGCTTTTCTGCACAGTTGGTGATCCAGCAGTGTAGTTCCTTGGCTGCAGAGTTGGCGTCGTTCGAGGTGTGGGCGTTGTGGATGAGGATGGAGTTGAGGTGCTCCTCTGTGACCTTGCTCTAGTTCCTTTGTGGAGGGTGTGGAGTGGGTTTGTGAGCGGTGGCAGTGTTGAAAGAGAAGTGAATGCAGTGGTGGTCTGTCCAGAGGGGCTGCGAGGTGTGGCTGAAGTGGATGTTGTTCCCTCCTGCGAAGATGGGGTCGACGGTGTGTCCTGCCTTGTGGTTAGGGATGGTGAAGAGCTGTTTCAGTCCGATGTTGTTGAGGTTGTCCAGGAGGGTGGTGGAGTTGGGGGTTGATCAGATTGTCGAGATGAAAGTTCAGGTTTCCTACGAGTATGTAGTCCATGGAGGCAATGGCCTGGGGTGCGATGAGGATAGAGATGGTCGTGATGAATGAAGCGTGAGGCCCGGTGGGTCTGTAGGCGAGGGTGCCACGAAGCGTTGTTCTAGGGCTGGTCTGGTTCTGGAAGTGAAGGTGTTCGGTGGTGGAGGTGGAGTCGCTTGTAAGTTAAGAAGGTTTTTCAAATTAGCAATCAAGTTAAGGTACACGAATCTCAGCACCATGCTATAAAAATACAGAATAACAACTAGGTAACCCAACCTCCTAAATAAGTTTAGGTATACCAGTATTAGACAAACAAATTTAGTTACAGCAATACAAAGATCAATAATAAAATCTGGTGCTCAGAGTTGAGTTTCTGGTCTTCTCCTCCATACATGATTAAAACCTAGAATCATCAAGGTTAAATTCCAAGCTAAGAGGATGGTTTAAGCCCTAAAGGATCCCAAAATTTAGGAACCTGCAGCAAAATAGAAAAATACAGGAAAGTTTCAAATGTAAAGGATGGCTTCAGCATTACAGAAGCTCAGTCAAGATTTTCCTTGGGTCAGGGGAATTATTAGCCTAAGTCACACTCAGCAAGAGTCAAAAAGAATAAGCATAGAGGTCTAAACCTCTCAAAGTCCAAGAAAAAATGGCAGCAATTTTAGACAGAGTAGACTCCAGCTATTTTCACCAAAATCACTCAGATGCCACCCCTCATTTCACATCATCAGTGTTTCCATTGTCCTTTTCCATTCTCACATTGTAAGGGGCAACATTTACGAAATGTCCCACATTGAACATGAGAATGACATCATCCTTGCTTAACCAAACCAAGTTGAAACATTACTGAATAGAACTCTTCAGTTAATGTTTGTTTGTCAAGGTCTTCTTAGGCTCTCTCTCTGTCGCTAATACAGTGTTGTATCTATTCTCAAACTAACAATGTGTGTGAATGTGCCTGCGAGGGAAAATTCATGCAAGCAGAAATGGAAAACAGTGTTTACTCAGAATGAAAAACAGGTCCAGTAAGGACAGTTTTAGAATACTAAATCAACGGTGCACAGTTAATATGCATGTGCACTTTAAACAAAATGAATATAACTTGTTAGTGCATTAGATTCATATTGCATGTGTCACGAAGTAAAATCTTTAAAAAGCATGAGTCAGTATGGCTGAGAACTACATTTTATATGAAAAATACGTGAAACATTAGTGCACACATTTCGCAAATCATTATCGTTTCTAGAGTAAACACATTCTAAATAGGTGAGGATGGTTTATTCATCAAATCTCCAAAGATTATCTCATTTAATATGGTTAGGGCACACCATGTTATGTAGAAATTCTCTAATTCTACAGTGAATGCACTTCAATAATGATGTCAAGTGCCACACCTTTATCATTCATTTTTTATCAGTTTTTCTCCTCGAAATGTCTCGTCATTTGGAAAAAAACATTTATATCACTGGCGATCATATCAGATTGCCTTCTGTAACCTCCACCTGTCTTACTTCTGTAAAAACAGGCTGGAAAAAGTGGTTAGGCGATATTTCCTTTCCAAAGTCACCTTGTAATTCAGATTGTATCTGGAATGTTCACAATATTTCTGATTGCGGGAGGATAAGGGGTCACATTGTCACGCTCTAGTCCGTCTCTTCAAAAACAATGCAGGCATTATAGCTGACGGTATTACATAGGTCCGTGCACAGGAGGGCATTCCACTTGGCAATATCAAAGATTTCATTAATACTGAAGGAAGCTACAGGTACCAAGGGTGAAAAGTGAGACCCTTCAATGCAGGAGGGCCCCATCATTTTCCCATCCACCGATTACTTTTGTATATCGGCTCTTTATACATTATTAGTGTGTAATGGACTGAAGTTGGATTTTTTTGTTTGACCAGTGGAATTTTCCTTTTGTTTTTTTCTTCTGCTGAACGTGTATATAGAACAAAGTCCAGAATCCCTTGCACGATAGATGGATCCAGTTGATAGTATTTGCATGAGATCAACTGCCTTTATCACCAGAGTGAAGACATGCCTAGATTTCACCTATTGATAAGTACTCCCTGCCCATAGAGGGGTCATATGCCTTGAGAAAGTAGGCAAAGCAATTGTAGCATTTCACCAACTGGTCCTAAATTACAATGCAGCGCACTCTTCAAATAATGAACCATTTGTTACAGAGATGCTTGTTATGTTATGATAAATAACCTGTAAAACACCCCTACACTGTCAAAAACTGGACCTTTGGTACTTTATGACCGAGGAAAGGGGGGCTCCCTTTTGAAGCCTGATCCCATTAATTTGTGATACCACTCCTTGAACGCCATTGTGTGAGCCTCCTGGTCTATTTGTCAAATCGAAGAATCCTGATTGACAGGTCAGAAGTGCCTGCAGCAATGTTGTGCCATTCAATTACTACCTATTCTCACTACTCCTGTCTGGTTGGAAGATCGATGATGGGATTTAGAATATTGTTGTGATCGTTTCAGCTAGCAGGTCAGGTAACTATGCTGGAGGGAAGAGTTCTCTTCTAGAGATAATATGGAAATATGAAAATATCACATAGGGGCAGAAGGCATGAGTTGGGTTCCTAGAAACATAAATGCATGAGTTCCCTTCTCCACTTTTAACTACTAGAAGTGGCTTACATTTATTGCAGGGGAGTCTCAGGTACCCCTGCTGCCCAGCATTTCATTCTCATTCTAGCGCAGCCAATCAGAGTACTCCTCCTCCACTGTGGCACTCTTGTAGGAGCGAATTCCATTGTGGTCCAACCAGCTCACAACTGGGCAAGCATCCTCCTCACACCACTTCCAGGTGGAGAATGGGATCCTCACTGCACAAAGCTGCGATGACTCTATGAACAATAATAGATAACAATTACTGATAACCCTCCCCCCGCAACTTCTGCTACAGCACCACTTCTGCCAAGCCACTGCACTGGTTATGTCACATGCAATTGTGCCCTTGTACCAGCCTCTCTTTTTACTTTCAAAATTGCTATTTCAAAGTTGTTGAAACTTCAAATTGTGTGAATCCGTTTTCCATCCTAAATTCTAGGGAATGAACGTTTGAAATAGGAAAAATATGAACCGCAGTTTGGAACATGTTTCCCAGAACAATGAGCCTGGTTTTACATCTGGACAGAAGCATGCATGCCTAGATGTCTCTGTGACTTAAATAATATCCAAAATGACTATATATTTGAGGAGAACTTCAGGGTTCATTAGTTCAAAATGGTCGAACACTCTCCCACATAGAGCTTTTGAGGTACAGTCCTTCTCCTTTGTCAAGACATGTATAATAACAATTACTTATACAGCTAAATAGTTTGATTAACTGTATTCCCATATTACCAATTGGACAGGCATAGAATAACTATAGTGAAATGCTACGCAACACTGGCCACCGGAGAACTATACCATAGTCCTTGATTGCAGGTCCTGACTAACTATATACTGTGGCTGTTTTTTGGCATCTTTATGAGAATCGATGGGACGACTGTGACAAAGTCCATCCTGGCAGACCTCTGACCATCTCCCTTCGCACCTATGCCTGATGAGGATCATAAAAACTCAGACTGGTCAGCCCTGTGCAGTAATCATCATAGTGGACTTTGAACGTAAAGAATGCCATGGAGGCAGCTGCAGGGTCAATCAAAGCTGCCAGCACACTGCTAGCTGTCAATTGCACATCTGTCTCTCACACTGCTACAACATGATCATTGCGCTTCGGGGGTTCTCAGGCATGACATAGAAACACATCCCACAGAAGATTAAAGCAGAAAGAAGACCCTTCCGCTCACACATCTGACATAGTAGGGAAACATCCTTTACATCACAGCCAATACCACGATCTGCCTTTACACAGCAAGAAGTACCCCTGACTGCGACGTTACCACGCGTTCTTTTACCACGCAAGTCGTTACAACAACTTGCTTTGGGGGATGGGTTATTGGACTGGTGTTGGATTTTAAATCCAACGCCTTCCCTACTGATACACTGACTGGAGTTGGAATAGTAATTTATACTATTCCAAAGTCCAGCACCCCCCTAAGGCAAGTCGTTGTAACGACTTGCGTGGTAAAGGATAGTGTGGTAGGGTCACAGTTGGGGTACTGACTGCGCTGTAAAAGCATGCATGGTAAATGCAGGCGGGTTCTGTCATACAACTGACATATAGTATGCTACCCATGCGGGCAAATGCAACAGCACCCCGCGTAGGGGTGGTGAGCGCTATGTAATGTTATAGTACAATATAACCAATCTACATGGACGCATTCAAATTCTTAGTGCACTTCAGAACTATTACCCAGTTAAAATATGTCCAGGAGTTTAAAATCACCGTTCTATTCTCTTTTTGAGCAGAACTGCATAGCTAAGTAAGCGCTAAATACATGCAATTTAAACTTGAGCCCTTCACATTTTTCTAGTGTTGCATATACAGAATGGCGCCATTCTCTCAAGACTTAACTGGTACTGCCTGGTGGCTTTGGACAAGCTGATTATTGTGACAGCAAGAGCTGCTCGGTGAGAACAGCCTTGAGCAATGCTAGAGGTCACCTTATCACCAGGTACAGTGACAACAGTAAAAGCGATTAAACATGAATACAAAGGTTGATGACTGTACGTGACCACGTGCACTCAGCACAGGTACCCTTCAGCATATAAATGTCACCCTGGTGAAATGAGCCAAGGCTATGACCTCACCGGCAGTGGCGTAGCCAGTGTGTCATGGGCCCAGGCTGCTAGTAGTCAGATGCCCAATACACGGCTTATGTTTTATTTTAGTTTTTTTGCATATAGGCGCGGGTCAGAGATCTAACTTTTTTTTTAAGTCAGCGCATCCTTTATTCTCGAAGGGGTGCATTCCCATGTGTGCACACACTTTGGACTTCATTCTCCTGTTTGGTCACATATGGCTCAGGACATGTTAAAACAGAACGGGGCCTTTAGGACTGCAAAAATCCAGATCTATGTATGTGATGTCTCACTGTTATTTGTATGATGGAACAATGCAGGTAAATACTCTGCATGCTTTACAAGCATTTTTTACCCCGCATTTTTTTAGATTGCATATGCTTTCACAACGTATCCCTTACTACGCAGTGTGTGTATATATGTATATATATATATATATATATATATATATTTATTTATTTAAATACAATGTCCCCCCACGCCCCTGAACTTACCTTAAATGTGTGGTAAAGGCATACATTGTAAAAGCATATGCGTTCTAAAAAGGTACAACAAGGTAAAAACCTCGTTGTAAAGGCTGTTTCCCTCACGGTTGATATAGGACTATAATTTCTACACATATGTTAAATGTAGGAGTAATACATGGCAAACATTGCAGAGGACTGGCCCCTTTAAGTCCGTTTCTTAGTGCACTCCTCCAACCACATACATGAGTAGAGGGCTAAGGACCTTTATGTCTTCAGTATCTTTTTTTTTTTTAAGTTCGTTTTTAGTGAGTTTTATCTGTATTCAACAGTAAACAAAAAGTTAAAAAAACACATAGCACATGTTCATCAGTAGTTATCTCATTTGGAACCAGATAAGGCAGTATCGTGACCATAAATCATTTCTGGCCTATCACCCTAATATAAAAAATAGACAGCCAATAACAGGTATACAATTGTTCATTAACATCTCAGTACTGTTGCCCTTTCCTCATACCCTTGCATGTTTCTTAGGGCAGCCACAGACTTCATACATAGGTTTTTCCCTTTAATTGCATAAGTCCATTTCGGGCCTCCATACCAATAAAGTGAGGGCCGTCACCAGTCGCCACTGACAATCTACATCTCTCTTGCCTATCACTAGGTCAAGTCTCACCAATGTTCTTCCAGCATGTATGAACCCCCAGTCGACTATTACATAAAGGAGGGTCACGAAGAGGGTAAGGGTGGTGGAATAACCTTTATTGAGAGAGTGAGTCGCTGCCTCAGAAACAGGCTCTTCAGTGGCAACACACAACCCTGATGACCATTGGTGTAGAAAGCCTAGACTCTGTGGGAGGCAGATTAGATGGCACTCTGACCCTTGAATATATACGAGACCCTAAATAGACGACAGAGTTGAACTAGATGGATTTGGTCCACCGGCGGGAGACCTGGCTTATCCACCATAGACTGCCCAACCACCGTCTCACCCCGACTCGTATCAGGATGCTCCCCACACTTGATCATGGCAGGGTCCATACTACTGTCTGTGCTAGTGGATTGACCTCACAGTGGCGAGACTTGGGATGCAGTGGTGTCCTGCTTCCACTTCACAATCAAGCCTCGCCAGATGGGGACGACCTAAATGTGTCCTCTAGCTCGGATATTGTCCCCTCTGCTTCTGTAACACAATATCATTGCAGAGGTCCTGCCAGAGCAGATAGACGTCAGCTTTGAACTCTCCAAATTTTTCACTCAAGAGAAATTTTCGAGTCGGTTATGGCCCGTAGGATAATTGCAATAGAGGTTTGGTTGCTTGGTGGTGTGAATAATGGGGGTCCACCTGAGTCTGTGCCCCTGATGGTGTGTATATATTGGTTCATATTGTGTGTTTATCAATCTTCCCCTATGAGGAAATTGAGGCAGATCTTTCCCTTCTGCTTGGCATGTCTGTGGTGTGAGAATTCGGCCATATAGGTTAAATTGCGGTATAGAAGAGGCAGGAGGCAGCCGGGGTACCTGGTCGCGCGTGGCAATCTACTCTCCACATGACGCTGCACGCCTTAGAGGGACAGAGCCTCCGCTAGTCACAAATGTTGTTCTTAGTCGGGCCTGGGAAATTGTAATCTCTTATGGCTGTGACCCTGTTGACCCCACTGGAATAGTATCCAGCTCCTGGGGGGGTGCTACCATTCGTTGCAATGACCAAGGATTAGGCAAGGTGGTGGCTGGCAGGCCGCAGTTAAATTATGTTTTGACAGGGCAGAGAAACCTCAGGCGCAATCACCATGACTAGATCCCTTCAGCACTGTAGCAAACTGAGGGAAGTGTTCATGATGCCCCCCTGCAGAAAGGAGGCAGGGCCAAAGGTGGCCACAAAAAAGGAGTTCTTCCACTTGCAGTATATTAGAGCCATTCACTGGATGTCTGCTGAAGGTAGATGGGCGCCTGCTCACCTCCCTGTCCACAGAGGGTAACGAGCAGCAGGGCAATCCAAATGGAGCAGTGGGCGTGGTTTCGACCTTCCCAGGAGCTACATGCCCTGGCGCACTGGAGGCCTGCAGGTTCCTGTGTTGGCTCCTTGGGGGAGCCAGTTGGCTGCCTCTGCCCAGGAGTCTCAAGGGCTCTTACAATGGCTCGCTCTCTAAACCGTACTTCACAAAAGCAAGGAACCCTCAATGCTTATCATCTTACCCATGCTTTTCAACATCTACATGAAGTCATTATCTGCAATGATCAATGAATTTCAGCTTACATGCTATAACTATGCATATGGCACACAAATATGTTTTACACCGGAAAGCCCAAAAGACATTGGAAGCTCAAAAATCGTCAGTTTTGATTCAGAGACTTTGATCAGTGGATGACATGAAGCCAACACAAATTGAGTACTTCCAAAACTGAAATACATGTGGTAATTGGAAAAATTATGATTCACTCTGCGGCTGACCTGATGATGTGGGATCACCTCCTAAAGTATCTAAGGAAGTAAGAAACCTTGACACTACTATGAACTCCAAATTATCAGTGAATGCGCAAGTGGACAATTTAGTAAGGTCAATATTCATTACTATGAAAATTCTTCTTCGCATCTTCCCCTACCTAGGATTTCCACACAAGGTCCAAGCTACTATTTCTCTTGTACTGTCTAAACTTAATTACACCAATGGCCTCTGCCACGGATCTATGAAAAGACTACAGCAAACTCTGAACTCTGTTGCCAGACTACTCCTACATGTAAAGCCACAAGCCCATATCTACCCTGCCTTTAGGGCCCTAAATTGGTTACCTGTTGGAAGAAGATCCACCTTCAAGCTGCTTTGTATCACCCACAAAGCAATACATGGAACAGGACCACAATTATCAGGAATAAAATCACCAAATACATGCATCAAAGGAAATCTGCTTCAGATTAGCACCTCGACTCAAAACCCCAGCATACAAGAAAAAAACATGGCTCGAACATCATACTCTGTTTAAGCAGCCAAAATATGGAACTCATTACCCCCCAACATAAGAGCCATGGATAACTATCTTGTCTTCAGAACACTACTCAAAAGTTGGCTCTTTCCTACATCACCACCACATTCAAACACAAATGTACAGCATATGCCTGTGCATGAAAACGTATAATTTGATTATATGTATGTATTTAGATATGTGCATTTCTTTGTACAAACTCTAGGGGCTAGATGTAGGTAAATTGGATTTACCGATTCTAAAATACAGAATTTTACCGGTTCGGTATTTTAGAATCGGTAAATCCTATGTAGGTAAAAAATCGGTAAAAAATACCGAATCGGTAAGATTCGGTATTTACCGATTTGGTATTTGCCATTGATTCCTATGGGCCTGGAGGCCCATAGGAACGAATGTCAATTACCGAATCAGTAATTACCGGTTCGGTAAAATTGGGAAAAAGTCAAGGGTGGCAGGGTGTCACTTTGACACCCTGTTGCACCCCTGATTAGTGTTGGTGTGCACATGTGGCATACATACATGCCCTAAGGGCATGTATGTCTGTCACATGGCACAGGTGTAAATGCACATTTATGCATTTACATAGGAATTCCTTATTTACCACCAACTAATAGTTGGTGGTAAATAACGAATTCTTAAAGCCCAGAAGCACTCTTTTAAGTGCTTCCTACATCTTATTTACCGATTCGGTAAATTCCGAATCGGTAAATGTTGAATCAACATTTCGGAATTTACCGAATCGATAAATAAGCCTCCTACATAGGAAAAGGCTTTTACCGGTCGGTAACGGCCGATTTCGGCCGTTACCGACCGGTAAAAGCCTACCTACATCTGGCCCTAGGTCTGGTGAATAAATGTATATATTAATTGCTGTTAAAATCTGTATATATAAATCTATATTTATACATTATTTTATGCTTAACATGTATATAGGTCACTGCATAGTTTTCATATAATTTATTTGATTAGATGCTTATGAGTCTCTGTTTATTGTATTTATCTTTCACAATATGTAAATATGACCATAAAAATTGTATTTCTAACTGCTTCACTATTGAAATATTGAGGAACAAAAAAAAAAAAAAATATATAATTGTTTTTTTAAAAAGAATACACCAATGAATTAGCTTTTATGTACAGCAACACCTGAAAATCTGAATTTCGAACTATCTATCCATACTTGCACATATGGAACTTTATACAATATAATTTATATATCACTTATTTATTTTCCTTATACACATATACACTTTCTATGTAGCTATGTATCTAGATATTTATTACTTTACTCCTTCTGTCGAAAGAAAGAAAAAGAAGCCACACTGTCAGTGCCAGGGCTACTCATCCTGAGGGCCCCACCGAGGACCAGGGTGGGGTCTGGGAGGCTTCTCCCAGGTTTCCAGGCACCCACCGTGCCCAAAAAGATGTCCAGTCCATCCTTGTCACTCACGGCCGCCTGCTGCCGTCTTGCGGTCCTCGCCATGCAGGTCCGCCTCTCCTGCCTCCCCTGGTTCTCCCACCAACTACAATTGGAGGGAACAGGGACTGCCAGTTGCAATGCTGGCTTAAACCCTGTGGAGGCCCCTAGGCAGTAGACATTTTGGGGCCCCCCTTGCAATTTATCTCCGAATACGTTTTTAATTTTACCAACTAACAATTTTAATAAACCAATTTTATTACACAAAACTAATAATTAATAATGTTATTAATCAAAAAAATAATTTAAAAAAGCTTGATTGTCATTATCTTTCAAGAGCAAATCTTCATTATTTAGATCTGTTGTTGTGGAGCCCTTAAAAGGAGTGGGGTCCATAGACCGGTGCCTACTTTTCCTATTTGGTCATCTGGATATGTGCCAGAGGTAGTGGCACGCAAGTCAGGTCAGCAGAAGCATTCAAAATGTCTGTACCTTGCAGTATGTTAGATGAATCCAAGGCAGTAGCCAGAGCAATATTGAAGTGTGTTGGCTGCCTAGCCACACCACCTCTGTCTCCATTCTCTTGTCCCTCCACCCACATGCCCTCAGGCAGCCAAAGCTTCACTGTATTTTTTGTGCTAGCTTGATACTTAGTCATAGATTTACTATCAGATAGTGATGGCATCCAGCCAGTGCAAAGAACACAACATTTAGCGCCAACCTACTACCTGGATTAATGGGAGATTTTCACCAACTTTCAAAGTTAGTGCTGCTTCCAATAACATTGCCGAATCCCTGGTAATGCAGGCAAAGTTGGCGTAACCAAGAATGTCCAATGCAAAATCCCACGAACATCACTACACACCAAAGTTTACCAACTGCACTCGATGTAGTGGCATGAATTGCTCCAGAACCTTGTACCAAACAAAAACAGAATTGAAGCAGTGCGTAACAACAAGCGGCACATAAAATATATTCATAACTTTAATTTCGTCTTTTTTCCACAAAAAAAAACAATGGAGTTTGCAATACAGTGACACACACAAGCACATCTTCCGTTGGCCAGAAATGACCTCAGGGTAAGGCTTTGTAAGAAAAAACATGATGGTGACCAGTGTTTGGCATATCAGAGGATACCATCAAACAAACGTATAGACTAAGCATTTCTATTATATTAAGGCTCCTTGAAAATATAGCACTGGTCCTAAAGCCAAGAACCTTTGGTTCATATGCAATCCCAGAAAATTTGTAAATAATTGATATTGCATATGTTTTCACTCCTTCCAGAGTGCATATGCACCAGTATCTGGGATATCACAAAGTGCATTATCAGAATTCCTGGAAGGTGTTTTGGGGGACAATCTTGAGCATAACAGGTCACCTAATTCAAGCCTAAATGTGCATTGTGAAAGCCAGCTACCATACCATAGACAACTTCTCACCTATCATAAGTGCCTTGCATGGCAAACGATGGACTGAAACGTGACCCAAGTAATTGTCAATAGGTGACATTCCACCAAACAGCTGTTTATTTTCCTCCTTTGCTCACGTCACATCTGTATCACTTGGTGTAGTGGCACATGTACAGAACAGGAATCGTAGACTCTCCGGGCCCGATTCACAGAATGAACTTAAGACTCAATCCTAAACTTACTACAATTTTGGTATTCACAGAATGCACTTACTACTTTTGGCATTCACAGAATGTACTTACTACTTTTGGTATTCACATAAGTTAGGATTTTGTCTTAAGTCTGTCTTAAGTCTATCTTAAGGTTGTCTTAAGACAAACTTAAGACAAAATCCTAACTTCTGTGAATACCAAAAGTAGTAAGTTCATTCTGTGAATGCCAAAAGTAATAAGTGCATTCTGTGAATACCAAAATAGTAGTAAGTTTAGGATTGAGTCTTAAATTAATTCTGTGAATCGGGCCCTCCATCATTTTGTGAGCAGTGAGTGAGTCTCCAGTAAGCACATGTTATCCACACACTTTCAGACACAGTACCACCAGTTTATGGTCTGAAAGTGTTGTGTACAGATGAAAAATGCTGATAACTATAAATGACACACATGACTGCTAGTATCTATGAGCAGGTGCTTGGCCATATTTCATGTGTAATATGTTTTTCATTCTCCTGCATAGGTAACAACAGTTACACTATGAGAGCATGACTGATGACACTATACAACTATTTATGACCAAAGCAGAAATAGTATACAACTCTGCGTACTGGAAGAAAAGTAGCATCATAGACAGGCGTTATAGCATGCTTGAGATCCAGATTCATATGCCAAGATCTCTCCTGTGTTAGAGTGTTGTATTGATCAAAAATATTCTAACGGGGTCTCCAACTTTTTGTGTAATAAGAGCTACTTATGTTCAATGAAAGTTATTGTGAACTACTAATATTATTAGTGACCACTGCAGATAAGATTCCATCACCGACACCAAAATTACCAACAGTGATCACCTCAGTATTGCCAGCAGTAATGTAAAAATGCTTTGTCAATTTGGAATGCCTCTTTGTAGGTAATACATGGTAGCCACAGCTGCAGTGGCTGGGCATGAAAGTATGAATATTAGTAAGAAGTCTCCCCAAATGATTTAGCACTCTAAGGTCAACTTTAAATATATTTTGTAAATTAAGATATTATTCTCCACACATCAATTTAGGAGATCTGTACATACACATATTTTCATCTTGAATGCACAGCTTTGGCTTTCATATATTAATTTAAACGTGCCTGATAAGAAGAACTGCAGTTTATTCAGATTTTGCACCGTAAGCACATATGTAACGTTGATGGCCATCACATTAAACATTACCCACATCACATAAGCCAGCAACCCTTCAAAGATCTGGTCTCTTCTCATTTATGCATTTACTCTTCGCAGTAGTTACCATGTTTACAATTAAAGCCCACTTTAACCCCTTAAGTGCTGCCGTCGGCCAACGGTCGTCACGGGCACTACCTCCCCAGTGCTGCGCACGACCGTTGGACGTCCAGTTCAGCACCGGATAATGGACAGCGCAGCACTGGGGAGGTTTGTTTACTAGCTTTAAAGGGGTTAATCGACCTGCAACTGAGTCATCCAGCAGCTTACACATTCATTTACAATCACATTGGTCTAAAAGAAAGACAAAGAAGACATAACAAAGAAAAAAAACAGAGGAAAGGCAGAGCAGTGTTAGAAACAAGAGACAACTGAAAGACAGAAGAGAAATCCAGGTCTTAGGGCCTGATTTAGATCTTGGCGGACGAGTTACTCCATCACAATGGTAAAGGATATCCCGTCCGCCTAAATATAATTCCCATTATATCCTATGGGATTTATATTTTGGTGGACAGGATATCTGTCACCGTTGTGACAGAGTAACCCATCCGCGAAGATCTAAATCAGGCTCTAAGTTTAACACTGACGTTCGATATCGTCCAAAATGAAGCACACATTACTTCCTCACAAGTATGAAGTGCGTGTACAAAGTATGAGCTAGAAGTATGTGGTCTCAAAGGTACCCACATACTTGTCATTGAAAAGGAGGAGAGAGAAAGCTAAAAGAAAATGTGCAGCAAGACAGTAGAGAACAAGTTGGAAGTGGAGGATAGATTCAGGTGCAGTACGGGCATTGTGTTCGACCATTGTTGTAAATGTCACGCTTGGTGTGACTGCCAACCATGCCCGTTGAGACACCCAGGGTCCAATATAGCATGTTCAATGCACATGTAGAGAGTAGCGGACCTCCTTTTACCCCACTCATTCACACAAATATAGCCCAATAACAGACTCTGTACTGGTGCTTTATCCTGCCCGAGCACCACCTCCACAAATCAATAAACTATACAAAATTAGTCACCTGTACCACAATCACAAACTCAATACATTGTATAACAGTCAATATTCAACTGAGCATTGTCCATATAGCCGCACACCTTTGCTGGCCAATCTGATGTCTTTAAACTCCTGATATACCAAAAGCTTCACTGTGTCCGAATACACCATATTTACACCTTGCTACCCTTTAGACAAAGCCCTTTGGCCACTGCTCACAAATTAATCTTACTGCACCTAGGCACATGCCTGGGCACTTGCATGTTTCAATGAAAATCTTTCCTACTTAATCAAAGAACTCTACTACGTCAATGCATGTTACAGTTCTACACTCCCTCTTCTGACCACTTAACTTATTCACAACTGGGCATCCTTCTGCATGCTAAAGTCTACATCCCCGCTTGTTATCAAATAAACTTATTTACAACTTGGGGCCCTTCGCAGTGGAACATGCCTGCACTTCCTATGTGGCGACAACACCTATGTATAGCAGGCACACTATCTTAGAAGCATGTTAACAGTAGTAACCATGCGATCATAATACCTATGTACATTGGGCACCTTATGAAGGAGTATCTAAAGCGAAAGAGAGGCTTTAAGTGATCACTCTAACACTTCAATAAGACTGACACAGCAATATTTACACAAAGCACACAGTAAAAGATCCTTATCTAAAGGGCAGAGTTGGAACTAAACTGTAAATAAAACAGTAGAAAACAGTGAAAGCATGATCTGTGAACATCTAATCTGTGATGAGGTGGGGTGGAACCGACAAAGACCTTTGAAACAAATTATAGTAATACAAGAAGTGGAGTGAATCTTGGCCCATACTTTATCCCAAACACACTCTTCATCATACTCCCACATAAGTTGAGCAATATATCGCTCTCTACTCACACATAACACATAAGGAAGTTTAAAAATTGATATATGGAGGAGCCAAACTAAGACCCATTAAAGACATACGTTTATTATATTGCTTCTAACAGTTCTTTGGAAGTCCATATATTTGCATTAATTCATAGACAGGGATAATTTATTTATCTCACACAAACTGTGAAACTACAACAATCTATCAGAACAACCATTTCTTCCAAAATAACCCTTATAGACTATTTTCTAGAGATGATAGGACATATTCGAAAAGGAATTTAATAAAAGAGGAGGAATGTTTAACCATAAGAGTAGGAGAAAGCCAAAGATTAGGACTGTGTGTAATAAACTTTTTCTTTGGAAAAGACTAGAGCAAATCTGTTGCCATATTGAATTGCTATTAATAGGGGTATAAGAGACATAATTCCATATCTGCCTAAGGCTAAAACTGAAAGTAGAATGTTATTTCAGGAAATTAGGAAAAATTCACATCCCACTAGATTTATTTTTTTTATTTTTTTTACAGGAATCATTGTAAGTAAAAAATTGATACTCGCAGGCTCATATTCTAGATAGCACCTGAGCTACCCAACCAGCAGATGAAGAGAGGAGACATTTCTCTATGAGGTTCTTAACTCTGTTGTTAAGTTCATAAAGCAGAGTTTCACAATATCTTTATTAGACTCGAGTATCATATTCCTAACACTTCATTTTGCAATTGTTCTAAACCTAGCCAAATGTGTGGAAGGGCTCCTTAAAGCAATATTAATTTGAGGGTAACACATTTGACATCTCAATGTTTAATTTGTCTCTTGAAACACTGACAATTAATGAACAGACTGATATTGAGATTTCAGGCTTGGATAAAAAGTACAAAAAAGTGTAGGGACCAAAACATTGGAAACATGAAGAAAAAAGTACCATGGTAATGGGGAGTAGCCTCGGAGCTTTCCCTTTAGGTAATTTATCAAGAGAGATATAGGCCACCTTTAATGCCACATCTCCTTCTAAGGATGTCAATGCAACACCATTACTGTTTGCCCTATGTGAATTGCTAAAATAATCATTTCAACTGTTTCTGATGAGGAATTTTCAATGATATACAGGTGTTTATAATAACCAGCAATGCAATTATACATATCTATGGCCCTAAAAAAGTTCACCCCGTATCATTTATAATACATTTTACATGAATTTGTTCTTTTTCAATCTTAAGATTGTTAGCCAAAAGTGTACCAGATCTATTTTTATCTCCATACAACCAGGTGTTCATTTTTAACAAAAAAGCCATGAAGTCTCTTGTGGTGTTTCACATGGAACTCAATTTTTGCTGCAAGCAACTTATCTAAGCACTCTCTATTATCATGAGAATTATGTGAAATAGCACTTGTCATATAATTCTGTCTAAAATTAGGAAATAATTCCTTTCCTTTTCAAATAAACCCTTTATAAATTGCAAGAGTCCCAAATAATGCTCCTTGAGTTATCCTCCATAAATGTCTCAAACCTGGTGAAGAAATCACCGTCCTGTAACAATGAGTTATAAATACTTCATCTGTTAGACTTCACCCTGAACAATACAATCCACATCTATCAGATCAGGGGCATGAGCCAAGATCAACACAGTACCAATGTCTGCATTAGTTAAGTGATGAGTGTGGTAAATATTCAAAAATTATATTTTTAAACCTGGATTGGGAACTATGTACTGGGCAACAAAAGGAATGTTCTCTAATGTCTAGAATTGAAAATGTGGCAGGATCAATTAGTGCCTTTGCAAATACCATTCTTAAAGGTTTTTGCTTAGCATTCGGGACAATCTAACTTTAGAGTTCCTATCCATAAATGGGTCAATTACTTGGTTAGAGTTATCACTTGCAATAAACTGTAATTTGGCTATTATAACATTTTGGACGAAGTACATTTCCAAAGAATCTATTTAGATAATATGGACTATAAACATTCAAGCTACAAAGAGAGATACCTTGTACTTTAAGATCAACCAGCACCCATCTTACGTAAGAGTCGTATTCATGTATTAAAGTGTCCAGTTTTAGACCCTTATGACACAAGATAGCCAGACCATTCTTGTTGCCCAATGCAGACAAGTAAAATAGTTAACCCACCCATTGTTATTTCAATTTAATAATATTTTCATTAGACAAATGTGTCTCTTGTAATATAGCAATTTTTTTATTTTGGTTCTGCTAGATTCCTTAATCCCTTGACATTCTAAGTGATAATATGTAAATCAAACATAAACTAATGGAAACCATCATAACAACGTCCACAGATCCATGTACAGCCCCTTGAAACAAGAAGCAAAAGAAGAAAAAAAGACACAAGAAAAATATGGAAATAGACACGAACAAGGTAAACAGAACAGTAAACACGCTTATTAAAGTTCAATGAGAAAGCAGGTGAACACAAGGTCACAGCCGTTGAGGTAAAAACAGACAAAAGCAAAGAAAAACATAGTTGAGAAGAGGATAGTAAAGTACTCAAAAAGAAGATGAGCCCTTCACTCCCCAAAATCATACCCTGAACACAAAGGCAGGTCAAAAATTCTTGTTTGAGATATATATTTGTTCTACTAAAGAAAGCTACAAAGGATGCACTGTTAAGATAAACATTATATTTGGAGAACAACATACCCAGCATGAGTATAAACAAATTGACACAGACAGTAACACAAATAGGCAGAGGACAACAGAACAACATTCAAGATTACCACAGACGTTTGTAAAAAGATGCATTCTATGGAGGTAAAAGAGAAATATCACTCAGGAGTCCATGAAAGGGAAAGATATTCGACGCTTTGTAATAGACTTGTTCTCGGATGCTTTTCAGGATCTCACTGGATGGGACTGGGATAAGGAAATTATAAGAGCCCATCGGTTCCCATTTAATCAAAAAACAGATCAGGAAGGGAGGAACAAATATCCAAGAGCTATTCTCATCTGTGTGCAGAACTATCTTCTCCGCGAGATCCTTTATGATTTGGCAAGACCTTCTAAACCTAGAAAAGGTCTGGGGCACGAATTCTTTGTTAGACCAGATTTTTGTGCTGCAACTGTTCAACAACGTTGGAGACTAAAACAGCTTATGGCACCAATGCAAGCTAAGGGGGGTCAAACCTTCCTACTTAACCCTGCTAAACTTAAAGTTGTGCATAAAGGAAGAACCCTATTTTTTGTATCGGAGATAAAAGCGCAACAATATTTAGAGACTATGTAATAAGTGTTATAGGAACAAGGTTATGTTCAACATTGCAGTTAGTTTGAATAGGCTGACCCCCTTAGCAATATGCTTATGCTTAGTTACTTAACTGCTCTCCTCTTTTTTTTTCCCCTTTTGTCTTTTTTAGTCCCAGATGCACTCTATTTTCTTTTGCTATTTTGCCGGGAGGGTCAGACCCGGGTGGAACTCACAGCTGATACTCACATACCATCAATGAGGGCAATAGCCCTTACGCTTCTGGTGGGGGGGTGGTGGGGGAAGGGAGGGGTGGGGGGGAATAAAGGGGTTGGTGGGTGGGAAGAAGCTCTTCTTTTGGGGTGCAAGGTCATACAGCTGGAAGTATTTGTTTTTCGTTTAAGATTCAATTTAGGAAGAAATCGAATTTCGGCAGTTGTTGCTCATATGTTTGTGTTTAAGTCAAGTCCATTTAAAAATGCTTTATAATGGCTAAATTATCGATATACTCTATCAATGTATGTGGTTTGAATGATAAAAGAAAAAGAGGTATATTGGCCCAGATGTTATTAACTATGCGGGTGGATGTAGTTTGCATTCAAGAGACCCACATTGCCTGGTCTAATAGAGGGACCCTAAGAGATCTTGGGTTGGAAGTGGTAGGGTGCTCTCGCCAGAGTTCCACAACACGAGGGGTCGCAATACTCAAGAGGCGTGGAATGGGGGAAGTTAAAAGAGTTAAAGAGGATTTATCTGGACGATGGGTGATTGCTGAACTCAAAGTTGGATGACTAGTAGTTACCATATGTTCCTTGCATGGATCTATATTGGATGACTCTGGTGCACTTGATTTTTTAAGTGTAGAGCTTGCACAATGGTCACCCAATATTATTTTTGGTGGAGATTTTAATCTACATCTGGAAGAAACATTTGATATTCATAGTAGGATTCCATATAAGGGTAGGAAGAAGAAGGTATTTACAGCACTTAAAGGGATCATCGAAGAGTACAGACTAACTGATGTAGGCCATGAGAAAAGAGGAGGCATGTTTGGGCACACTTTTTTTTCTGCACCGCACCAAAGATTTTTTAGATTAGATTATTTTTTTGTATATAAGGGATTATATA
Organism: Lissotriton helveticus; assembly: GCF_964261635.1. NCBI lineage: Eukaryota > Metazoa > Chordata > Amphibia > Caudata > Salamandridae > Lissotriton > Lissotriton helveticus. The sequence continues at coordinate 438,898,207 of NC_136070.1, read as the reverse complement.
ATGATTTAGCACAAGTAGAATATAAGGTCCTTCCAAAAGTTATCTCAGACCATAATCCTTTAATACTCAAGTTTGCATTGAATATCGTTAATACTATCCGCTCATGGTCTTGTGACCGTAAACTACTGTATGACTCAGCCTATGTTGATCGTATGAATGCTTGGATTCCGGAATTCTTTCTTAATAATAAAGGCACTGCATCACCAGAAATAGTTTGGGATGCTTTCAAATGTGGGGTACGGGGTGAAACACTTAGCTTCTCATTAAGCAAACAAAAAGAAATCCGAGTCCAGGTAGCTTCTGAACTTAAAAATTTTAGATCTTTAGAGGTCCAACTTATGCAGTCATATAAGCAAGGATTACCTACGGAAACCATTATAAAGAAACTAGCAGCTCTAAAAAATACGATTTACCAACGTTTTGCTACAAAATTTGTACAACAAGTCTCTGTATTCAGGACAGAGTTATATGAAGTTGGAGAAAATTCGGGCAAAATATTGGCAAAGAGGGCAAGACAGAAAGCAGCTTTTGCTAGCATCAACAAAATAGATAACCATTTAGGGATGACAGTTAGCAAAATGGAAGATATTCTGAGAGTCTTTTGTGATTTTTATTCTAATCTGTATGCGGACGATGATCGCCCTGATTGTTTAGATCAGATTAATCAATTTGTTGATCCAGTATTGAATACCATTCTATCTGTTGAAGAGAAGGAGAAACTAGATCTACCATTCATCTGGGAGGAGATTGAACTCTCCCTAATGTCCCTAGCCTCAGGCAAAGCTGCGGGACCTGATGCCATTCCGTTAGAATTTTATAAACTTTTTAGGAATGCATTAAAAGCAGAATTATTGGATTTATGTTTAAACGCGCAGCAAGGTAACTCCCCTCAATCATGGCACGATTCTATTATTACGGTGTTTCTTAAAAAAGGTAAACCTCCGTTATTACCCTCATCTTTTCGCCCTATTTCACTTATAAATTCTGATAGCAAAATTTTTTCTAAAATCTTAGCGGTTAGACTTTCTAATATTATTTCCCCTTTAATCTCTAAATACCAACATGGGTTTATCCCAGCTAGAGACACCGCCGATCATATTCGACGTGTGATTTCCTTTTTGGATTGGTCCCAAGCAACTCGGTCTAATATTGGACTTGTATTTTTAGACGCTGAAAAAGCTTTTGACCGGGTTGCTTGGGATTATCTTTGGGAAATTCTGCTCAGGAAGGGATTAGGTCAGGGGATCATTAAAGCTTTGAAAACTTTGTATATTACCCCCAAAGCATATATTCGAATTAACGGACAATTATCTTCACCTTTATTAATCTCCAGGGGTACCCGTCAGGGATGTCCCTGTTCTCCCTTACTTTTTGCTTTTTATATTGACCCCTTAATCAATCGTTTTTTTTCGGAAGCCAATATCAAACCCATACATTTAGCTAATATTAACTATCGAGTCCTTGCTTATGCTGATGATATCGTGATTACTACTGCAGATGTCCAAACAGCCTTACCTATTATTGACCAGATTGCTAAACAGTTCGGGTTCTTTTCGGGTTATAAACTTAATTTGGAAAAGACTCAAGTTTTATGTTCAGGAGAAAGCCCACCAGCAAATATCCCTACCACTTCAGAAGTCACATATTTAGGAATTAAAATTTCGCTACCTATAGAAAAGATACCAGAGCGCAACTTAAACCCTATTATCACCCAAATTAACACCTCATTACAGCGTCTTGATCATTTACTGTTGTCCCTGTTTGGCTGAACCAACATCTTAAAAATGCTGGTTTTACCAAAGGTCTTATACCTATTCCGCACAATTCCTCTGGATTTCCAATTACATTCCTTCAAAAATTTAGAAAGAACCACATTTCGTTTTCTTTGGGGTTATAAACGACATAGAAAAGCTGCTAAAAAAAATGATTCTTAGCAAGGAATGCGGCGGATGGAATGTACCGTATTTTCTTTTTTATTACTTTTCTGCCGTCTTACAATACATCGGCCCCTTAATTCTGGGTGAAAGAATTGAACTTGCAGAATGTCAGACTCCATCAATTTACCAAATGATTTTGGGCGAGAAAGTTAAGGGTAGCTTTTTGAGAATAGTAGAACCCATCTATTACAAAAAAACCAAATATAAGACGCTGAAATCGGCTTTTGGAGTCTGGCAGAAAATTCGAAAACATATTAAATTAGTGAAATTAAATTTCTACACTCCTCTTATATCAACTGAGCTATTTCCAGAAATTTTTTCTGATTTAATTATGTATAAATGGCAGCAGAAAGGAATAAAGCACCTGGGTGATTTATTTTGTAATGGGCAAATGATTTCGTTTCAGGATTTAATGACCCACTTTTCTGTGGGAAGAAATGATTTTTTTAAATACCTACAACTTCGTAGCTTCCTACAGGGCCATCCTTCAATTCCACCGGTTAAAAATCCTTTATTAGAGCTTTTACAAAAAAAACCTCGGATAGGTGTTATATACTCAAGCTTAATGCATGAATACGGGGATGATTTAGGCCAATGTCAGACTAAATGGGCTAACAGTCTAGGTATAGTAGATGTCGATATTCTATTGTCGATTAAAATGGCTCCAGAATGTCTCATAACTGGGATGATGAAATCCCAACATTTTATGTGTATCCATAATCTTTATTATACTCCTAGAAAAGTAGTTAAATGGAGCACGTCGGCAGGCACGAATTGCAGCCGATGTGGATTGTATGCAGCCGATGAATTGCATATGTTCTTTCTTTGCCCTAAATTATCATTGCTGTTTCAACAAATTGATACTTTTTTGTCTATTATTTTGAAATGTAATATAAAGTTAACTGATGAACTAGTATTGCTTGGTATAGATCATACTGCTACCCGGCCTAGACCAATTTCTTATTTTCTTTTTCTATGCATGGCCGCAATTAGATCCTGTATTACCAAAGAATGGATTAGCCAGGATTCCCCCACGTTTTTCATGTGGCGGGAAAAATTACTATTTATGTTTAATATGGAATCTGCTATTTATAAACTTAAGGGGGTTAAAAAAAGAACCATGGGGGAAAAAATCTGGGCACCAATTGCCGAGTGGATCTAATTTTTATGTATTCTATATTTGTTCTTCCATTTTGTACTTTGTTAAAAATTTATTATATAATTTGTTCTTCTTTTGAAGATATTTAGTTTTTTTTGGTTTTTGGTTTTTTTTTATTTTATTAATATGCTTTGCTGTATTTCCTTGCAATAAAACAATAAAACTTAAAAAAAAATAAGGAGTCCATGAAATCATAAGCAGTATAAACTGCCAACACATTGAACAACAAAACAACTCCATAATCATACAAATCACTGCAAAAGGATTTCAAGAACCTCCACAATTTTCAGTCTCCATCTTTTCATCTTTATGTAGATGTGTGAATTTTTTTAGCCTGGTTGGATCCTTGAAGATAACACTATTATCTTTATGTGTGACCTTGCAGTAGAAGGGATGAATACAACCAAATATATTGTTCATAGCCCATAACATCAGACAAAGGTTAAGGAATTCCTTTCATCCTTAGCAATAGCAAAGTCTCTTGAGACATCTTGAGGAAAAATACTTTGTGGCCTAACTATTGCAACACTTTTTTCACCTTAACAGCCAAGAGTACTGCAATCAATTCAGCTAACTGAAGGAAGACGATTGCTATACCTCTCAGTTTAGAGTCTGTGGAAGAAATAGAGGATTTCTGCCAGCCCAATGTGATGAGCTCTTTGGATATTCAAAAAAATTATCATTTAGGACAACTATTTTAGGAATAATAATCTCCTAAAAAACAATCATGTCTGACCCTTCAGACCCTCCGGGAATACCATATAATTTTAAAATATTCCATCTTTTCCTATTTTCAAAGTCTTCGGTGACCTTCTTGAGCAAATCAATAACATCCTTGAGGGACTGAGTCTCTGCTCAAATCAGTAACTCCTTTGTCAAGTCAAGAATACTTTTCTTCAATCCTTTGCAGAGTTTTATTATTATCCGCAATAAATGCAAACAGCCTGGAAATTGGTCTCCCTAAAGTTCTGCTAAATCGAGGTGACTCAAAATGTGGCAGCATATTTTTTTCTTGTACTACCCAACCGATGTTCTATATCATTTAATCTCAGACAGCTGCACTGGTTGCCAATAGCGAAACACATGCAGTTTAAGGCTTTGGTATTGGTTCAAAGAGCCTTCTACAGTAGTGGTCCAGCTTACCTCCAGGATAGTTTTTTTTCTTTATTCTCCTAGCATTCTATTTTGTCTTTGATCTTCATATCACCCTTGATGTAAAAAATGGTGGCACCAATTGCATCTAGTCAGTTTTTTCCAATCAGGCCAAGGGCCACATGTTGTGGCCTAGCTCTCTCATAGGTACTTTTCCAGGTCATTTGTCTTGATATAATCATCGCCTTTCAGAGGGATGGGTGTCCAAACATTTTATGTATGGGTCCCAGATTTGAGACCTTTTCTGATTAGAACAATGCAATTCCAAAGCACTTACACACTTTACGAACTCTAGCCATGTATAATTTTGCGGGGTGTTGCGATAATTCAATAAATGTAGTGGGGGTACAGCCGCTGGTAGAGGGCAGGGCAGGGAAAGCACAGCCTTGGATATAGATGGGAAGTTGTGCAAAATAAGCAGAACGGGAAGAGCACAGCAGATAACACCTTCCCTCAGGTCCTTTTTTAAGGTGCAACCGGAAAACCCAATAGAACAGGAAGAAGGGGCAGCGGCTGGAGTAAACATGTCTTCGAGTCAAAGGGAGAACCCTCTGGAATCTGGCGAGGAGCAGAGTGGAAATGGGGGGGTCGCTACTCATATAAGAAAGATTTGCTTACCTGTCAGGACTGCAGGGAGAACTATGTGATGTGCCCAAGGCTGCAAAAAATGGCCAAGAAGCAGGGCCAATCAAGGCCTACAGCAGCATTTTGAGGGCTCCTACAAAATCCGACCAAAGAAATAAAGAGTAAGGGGCTTATTTACAAGCCCCTTGCACCACTGGTACGTCACGTTTTCCCATATTAAAAGTAACACACTGGCAAGGCAAGCGGCTTGTAAATAAGTCCCTAGATTGAACAAAATCAGAAGGGTATACAAGAAGCATTCACAATCTTGGGGGCATAGTGCACACCAAAGTTTTGGAAGAAAGAGTACAAGATTTGAATGATACCTTAGATACCCAAAAGAAGGAGATGCGAGCTATAAAGCAGGAGTATAAAGATACGTGATCGAGTGACTAGAAAATAATGCCAAGCGCAATAACATAAGGGTACTAGGAATTCCAGAATGGCAGGAGGGAGGCAATTTGAAGGCTTTTGTAGCTAATCCCTTTGAGAAAACATTATCTTTTGGTATGTCAGAGTCTGAGTTAGTGCAAGATATCCAGAGAATACATCACAACCCGTTTAAGTTAAATTCAAACAGAGGCAAACAGAGGCAAGCCATGGAATTGTTTTGTTAATGTTTTGTTAATGTCTTGACTTACTCCCTAAAAGAGCTGGTACTGACTCAGCCTCGAAACCAAAGATCTGAAAGTGGATGAGTGCCCTTTTAAGATTCGCTCAGATGTTGCATGCACAATCCTTGACAGACAGTGGGAGCTGGGAAAATATATGGACGAGTTTAGGGAATTGGGTGCTAAAGTACAGAAGAAGATTCCAGCCATTTTGAGAATCATTTGGGATAATTAAATGGTGAACTTGAGTGAATCTGGCAAAGTGGAGGCCTTTATTGCACAAATTAAGAGAAAAGCAACCCAACCTACCCAATTTAGGTAAGGGATATTTTTGGTGGGGGTGAATTTTGTATTTTAGTGCACGTGGTGGGTGAGTGGGAAGAGAAAGTGGGAAAAACCCAAACAAAAACAAAGAATCTTTTGGTGCCACTCCATGTCATCTCAGAGCTAAAAGGGCAACATAAATCATGCTTACAAATGGACAGGTTCCCAAGGGTAGTAAGAAATTTAAGGGGGAAAAGAGGGATAATAGTGTGCACAGGTGAAGCACTTGTAGGAGAAAAGAGAAAAAACAGTCCCCTGTCAAAGTACCAAGCAACAGGTATTGAGGTGGTAGGCAGTCCAGGTGTAGGGATTGATATATATTAGTGAACTTTAGGAGGGAATGTCGGCAAGAGAGAAGTTTAAATTAGATGTCCTGAAATGGAATGAGAATGGTTTGAGGATGTGAAGGAAAAAGAGGCTAACAATGGAATGTTTACAGGATAAAGGACCACAGGTTATAATCCTACAAAAAACTTATCTACTTAGAGACGAAATGAGAGACCTGTGTAAGAAATATAACTGGGTTCAACAAGTTGTAGCAATGGATTACTCCTGTTGTAGTAAAGGGGTGGCAATTATAGTAAGGGCAAAACAAGGTGTAGAGATAGTGAAGACACACACATGCGATGCTGCTCAGTTTGCCCTTTATAGTGGACCAGTGACTTTCAGTAGTGGCCGACATGGCTCACAGGTGCGGGGGCGGGCGCACGGGGCCACGGGGGTAAATAAATAAAATTAAACTTACCTTTCTGCAGGGTCCCGCGTATTCTCTGCTCCTGCTCTCCTGCCTCTGACAGGAACAGGAAGCAGGCAGCCAGGCTCCGTCCCCATAACCACTCACAATGCTGTAATGCAGTGTTGTGATTGGTTGGGATGGCGCCCAGCTACGGTCTAGTGGGGTGGGCATGTTCTATATGCTGGGTGCCGGCATGGAGAAGGGCAGAGTGCGCATGACTGGTTTGGGTGGCCCGAGGGGGCCGACCACACAGTCTTTGTGCAATCAGGATTGGGCAAACCACTTCTCCCCTGCCCTACTCAAAGAGCTGAGCAGCCCCACCCACCTGCCCACCCGCATCGCACAAAGCAAACACAAAATGGTAATAACTAAGAGTTATTATCATTTTGTGTTGTGGCATTCTCACAGTTGGGCGACGCTCCTCCGTCCTAGTGGAGGAGCCAACCCAGGTGACTTTAAGAATTGGACGCTTAATGTTTTAGTCCGTCATAACTTTTCCGATCACAACTACACCATCAAAGATCTCTGACGAGAACCAAACACACAGATCCTATTGGATGTGTAGAAAGCCAAACTCAGCTGTATGTAGTAATAAAAAAAAAGGGCCACGCTAACCTGCGCTTTGGATGCGAGACACCATAATTTTTGCCTAGGTCAGCTTCTGCTGACCAGCTTTTCTGTTGCAGGCCAATGCTTAGTGTGCATCGACTTTCAGATCATTCTGTGCATTTGTCGCCACCAGTGCCAATGTTTGCGATGAGGCAGTGAGAAAAGGGAAATGGGAAGAACAAGATGTGGCATTTATCAAACAGAGGAAGAAAGGGACAAATACAGAGCAATGGCAGAAAAATAGAACATGGAATGAAAGGAAATTAAAGGAACCCAGATAGAAAAGGTTGTAAAAAAAAACTAGAAAAAGGGAAAAATAGCACAAAGAAAAATGTGTAGAAACACACACAGAGTTTGAGAGATAAAAGGAGATGGAGAATGCAGAAAATGGGAAAAAAGTTAGATGAGTATAAATAGAGCGGCAGTAGCAATAAATGAAAAAGAAAAGAAAATTAGAAGAGACTGTGGCTGAAAATGAGCCAGCACTTGAGAGGAGTGACAGGAGAGAAATGGAACAATTGAAAGAGAACTGCACTGCATTAAAACAGATACTTTAGGTTATAGGTGAATATAGCGAGTAAATTGATTGCAGTATTCTTTGTGGAACCTACAGGTCAGTCATTATCATTCTTGTCAGATAGTTTAATGGGTTAAAAGACAAACTGCAGAGGTACCTGAAGCCTGCAGGCTTCAGGTCGTAATCCTTTTCAGAAAACGATTTGTGTTAACGCACCTGACACACACATTTCGATTTAACAAATTGGTCCCAGGTTCTCTTTATACTGGGACAGATTACTGCATTAATGCACTTAACTGCCAAGATTTGTCCTTAACTTCTCATAAGTTTTAATCTTAGTGAGCTATCTTCATCCCAGTAGTGCGCTGGCCCTGCGAGTTCTACTTCAGTGGAACCGTTGTTAAAGTACAAAATAAAATAAAAAACAGTTTCAAACATTTACTGGCGGTGGGTCAGGGCGGAGGAGGGGCAGGGCGGGGGGTAGTAAACTCCGGCTCACGGCCGACCGTAGTAATGCAAATAAATAAATAAATAAATAAAATAAATTTCGTTGCACGCGCTGAAACGCCTTTGGCCTTTGGCATTTCAGCACGCACAATGAAATTTGTTTTATTTATTTATTTATTTGCATTACTTCGGTCGGCCGTGAGCCGGAGTTTACTACCCTCCACCCTGCCCCTTCCTCGCCCCACCACCCCGCGGCATTCCCTCCACAAGCCGCTACTGCCTGTCACAACCCAGCCTCACCTCTCGAGGCCATATTATCAAATGAAACCCGGGTATGTGAGTGTTTATCGCACCCCCGGAGCATACAGATTGTGATGGAACATAAGTAGCACCAGTGTGATCTCGAGGGGGCATTCACTCATTTGCATAGCATACTGTGCCTCTATACCTGGGACTGCCCGGGCAGGTACACTAACTGAAGGCCACATAAAGCAGGTGCAGAGTCAGTGTGCCCCCAAAGGGCACCCCTTAGAAGGGGGAAATGGTGTCTTAAGGACCCCACAATAATCCCCCTCCAATGGGGGAGTATCACACACACACACAAAGTCACCCACAGGCAGTGCTTAATTTGTAAAAAAAAAAAAAAAGTGTAGGTGCTGAAAATGTTGCAAGGAGGCCACGGCTCACGTCTTCAACACTCTCACTGCCTCAGTCTCTATCTTCTAACCTTGATCTGTTCTGTCCCCTAAGTCTTTGCTCTAAGAGTCTATCCTCTCACCTCTCGATTTGTTTTCTATCACCTTTGTCACACCCTGTATTTCTGATTTGCCCTCTATTCATTTTAGCCCTGCCCTTTTTTCTCTTTACTTTTATCAACGCTCTTTTCTCTCTCCCCTCGATCTTGGCTCTTTACTATCACTCTCTAGCAGTGATTAGCTGTGTCTCCATTTTATCATTTGTCTGCTTTTTTTCCTCTGTCCTGTCCTCCACATCCTCTCATTCTACCTTCTCTCTTCTTAATGCTCTCTTCTTCATATCATGGTCGTTTTCTCTTTGTATCTGATTTGCTCTCCTCCTTGTCTTCTACTTTGCTCCATTTTATCTCTCTCCTCTCTTGTTGTTTCTTCTCCTCTTTACTTTTGCTGTCTCTCATCTCTAACACTGCTGCTGCCTGTGACTCCTGTCATCAGCCTGTACATGTCGCATCTATTTTGAACTCTGCGTTTTCATGTTGTCATTCCTAAAGAAGCGGGAGATGACCTGTTTTACTTTCTTATCTACACCGAGTGCAAAAACAAAATGTACACCAAATGAAAATGCTTTTTTGCATATATTAATCAGTGTGGTATGACTGGGTTTATTGCGTAACAGGCGGCTGCTTGAGCACAGCAGGTCATGTCACTGCTAGTGCTTCCTGTAATTAGTAGGTCCATGGATGGAGACGGCATCGGCATCCACTGCTCAGCTTGCTGTGATCCTGCCTGCTACAGCACAGGCATTGTCCCCAGCAGTAATGCTGCCAATGCCAATAAGTATGGCTGTGGTGCCTACTGGACTTACTCACGCTCAGCAATTACCATGCTGGGGTGCAGCGCACAGATTCTACTGGTGACGCCATGGCGCGCAAAAGTTGTGTTGGGCCACAGCCGCATCGAGCATATTGAGGATAGCAGCAATGCAGGGCTGCCGGATATGCTTCTCTGGCTACGCAACAAGTGGAAAGTCCGCACTAACTTTCATTTATTCTTCCTCAAGAGCCCTCACTCCCAAGTTCCAAATGCGCTCTTGCAGATTCCTTGCCTCAACTCCGTCATGAGCCAGCTCCCAGCTACAATTATCCAATGGGAGGTTTAGGCTCAGGCAGTGGCAGGGTGCAGCAGACTAGGGGAATATAATGCAAGCCATAGTTTGTCGATGACTTCTTGGATTTGTGATCAGTGTGATGACATCATCACTAACGTGGTGATACACAATCATGCCTGCCTAGACAGGCATATGCCAGCCTGCCTATGAACATTTACCAGCCAGTCACTATTCAATGTATGTTATTCTTTTTATTTTGAATTGAACAATTAATATTGAGACCACCACCTACAAGTTCAGAAATTGTAGCCCCGGCCCTGTGAAAGAAGTGTAGGTGCTATGCACCTAAAAGCACCTGCTCAAATTAAGCACTGACTTCCAGGCTATATGACGCTGTACTTTTTAAAGATAACTTGCCTGTGGGCAGTGCTTAATTTGTGCCGGTGCACCAGCACTTCATTATCAGGGCCGGGTCTACACGCATTTAGTGCACATCAGTAATTGATTTATAATTAGTGGCACAGAGTGTGTGCTGCTCTACCATAAGTGCTGCTATGTTAGTTACTAGTTAAGAAGAAGTGTTACCGTCATACTGGTTGTGTTGTTGATGACTGATGTTGAAGAACTTGTTTCACTTAAATGGTGACTCCGATTCTCACTCTTTCACTGACTTCATGTTCTTCTCAATCCGCCGGCCCAGCGGCCGCGGATCAGTGTTGCCAGCCCAGTGGGCAGGACACTAAGTTGGGCAGGGCTTTGCCTGGTCTTCCTCTGCAGGGGTTGGGGCTGTGCGTGGCAGAGGCAGCGTGCGCAGATTTTGCAATTCAATGCGCGCGCATTCGCTGCTTTAATTTTTCCACGGCCCAGCATACCCGCACAGCCGCTCTGGCACCAAGTATCGTGGGGGTTGAACTTCAACGGCGGCGACCGCCGTTCAAAGTAGCGGGACCTGGACGACGTTGGCTGCGTTGAGGTGGACTCGGTGGAATAGATTAATGCAGTGCAGGAAATAGAGTGGCACACATCATGGTTTAAGCCAGCTCAACCCGAGACAACGATGTTGAGGGCAGCAGCCAGTACTGGTAGCAAGCAGCACCAGGTCTCATCAGTTACGAGTAACGGTAAGTTAACTATTAAGTAGTAGCCAACAAGCCATGCCAATAATATGCAATGCCAAACCAACGCTACTTGTTTTGGGGGGGGGATTGGCGTGGTGGCGTGACAGTCGTCAGATCACCATGGTGGTATCTTGCCTCCTGCTCCACAAGATTTGATGATGATGATTCACTGACTGCCTGGCCTAGTAGCCGCAATGCCCGCCGGCGCCGGCCGTAAACTTATATCTCAATAAGCCTGCCGGGGTTAAGAAAAGCCAAGGCCCTGCCCGCTCAGCCCCTTACTTGTGAAAACATGGTGCATGCTGCACACAAATTAGATTCCCTGAGGGAAAATGGTTTCTTAGGTGTTGTCTCTCTCACTCAAGAACAAACGGCTGGGCACCGGGCATGCTCCCAGTAACCCCTTGCCTAAAAGAGAGGCAAGGGGCATTCCCTCTTCCATCAGGGTACAATTATGCAGTGCCATTATGTATGTGAGTTTCTTGCTCACAGAAGGTCATGAACTGATGGTACAGTCCAGTAAAATAAAACGCCATGCATAAACCTTCACTGGAATGAGTAAATCCAGCGCATGGCAGGCACTCCAAAATAATTTGTTTCAAGAGTAGTTTGGGCTCACTCGCCAAAATGCTTGGCGATATCTATACCAGTCCTCCTGACGGGCCATATTCCTGATTTATTCAGGCTTTAAAGTAGAAACCTTGTGCACGCATGAGTCGGAAATAGCAGCCTCACAACCACATGTGGCCGGTGCTTGGTAGCAAATGAAGCATGATTGAGGGGGAATTTATCCCCCCTTCTCCCTCTAGGCCAGCTTTATTTCAGTAATTAAAAAGTGGCAATAGAAAAGAGAGGACAGGTCTAAATGAACCTGTCTTCTCTTAAACAGACACTGCTGTACATTTTCAAATCATGCAAATTAAGGGAAATGCATTTCCATTTTGTTTTTCTTTTTCAAACAATTTATAACCAATTTAGTTATTTGTACTATGTTTTATTTCTGCATGCATGACAGTGGTAGAATATATACTAATTTCACCACAGCGACTAGAGCAGGGGAAATACCACTGTGAATATTCACCAGTTATCCTTCAGATTTTGTGTTGGCTTTCCAAATCCAGTGCTCTGGCCCTCCCACCAGTGAGGAGGATGGGTGGGGAGGAGGGGGGAATACATGTTTGCAGGGGAGGGGATGGGGGGGTGAGGTAGTTTGGATTATTTTATATTGTGTGCCAAGAAGTACCCTCTTTTGATTTCAAGCTGCCCACATCTTTTAATAGTTGACTTGTCTATGATAATGCAAGCTTAACAAGGCCTATTAAATGCCAGTTCCGTTCCAGCGTGCAGCGTGGACACCTCCTTAACGAAGGAATTCCATGCTAAATTTGCAAAAAAATAAGTGCTGGTGCGATTGAATGTCGGCATACCAAAGTCCAAGGCTGCATTGTCTTCATTCCACCTCATGCCTTTTTCATCCACCACCAGACACTGCCCCTTTATCTCACCCTTGTAGTTTCTTTTTCAGGAATAGAAGTTGGGCTTCTAAAAAGTAGTTTCATAATAAATCTGCATATATTTTCTTTTTTTTACCGTTTGAAGCCCTGGTGAACACTGTTGTTTAATGTTGTTTAATCACATCCACTGCTGGCGGAGAGGTTGCAGGACTGCGGCATTGGGGATCTGGCATTGAAATGGCTGGTTAATTTCCTGGCTAATAGGAAACAATAGGTTATGATGGGTCCATTTAGATCATCGAAGTATTTATTGGAGAGAGGGGTCCCACAGGGCTTGTGCTTAAGCCCGACCCTCTTCAATATTTACATGGCCCCACTAGCCAGAATAGTTCGGCAACATGGGTTTGAGGTCGTCTCTTATGCAGACGACACTCAACTGATTTTTCCGATTGGGAAAGATCTGGCAGAGGAAAGAGTACATTTCACACAAGGAATGCTGGCCATTGCAAGCTGGATGGCAGAGTCCTGCCTCCAGCTAAATCCGGGAAAAACAGAGCTGATGTTTCTGGGTAAAAGACAGGAACTCGTGCTGGACGACTGGTGGCCGGTAGAACTGGGCACCACCCCAGTCCCCTCAGTCTCAGTGAAAAGTCTGGGCATCCAGCTGGATGAAAACCTGTCTATGAAAAACAATGTCAGTAACATAATGAGCTTGTGCTACTATAGCCTTCGGCTGCTGCGGAAAATTATTCCTTATCTTCCCCTAAGCCACCGCAGGACGGTATTCCAAGCCTTAGTAGTCAGTCGAATGGACTATGGGAATGCTCTGTTGGCTGAAGTAGGAACCACGCAGCTAGCAAAGCTCCAAGTTATTCAAAACACGGCAGCCCGGATGGTCCTAAATCGCCCTCCGGGCACTCCATCGCTCCCACTACTGAAGGAACTGAACTGGCTGCCAGTCAAAAAGAGAGACATGTTGTCTAGTCTTCAAAGCTATGAGGGAAACAGGCCCAAAATATCTAAAAACCAAATTATGCAAATTGACATCGGTATGCAATCTCAGATCTAATGGTAAAGCTCTCCTAGCAATTTATCGAAATCGTCTGGGAGGAAAAGCCTTCTCCTATGTTGGTCCTAAGTACTGGAATTCCCTCCCGGAAAGGCTGCGCAAATCCCCTTCCTATCTGATCTTCAGGAAACATCTTAAAACCTTCCTATACTAAATGGGGCTTTGTGCACCGTTCTCGGTGATTCAGACTAGGTAGCGCGGAGATGCCCCTGGGTGATTCATGCGCTTTACAAAACATCAATAACATAACATAACAACAATGTTATGCAAAAAAAAGAGTATAAACTGGGGGTTTGCACAGTTGATTATATTTTGTTACCATTTGCACTGATGGGAGAAAACAAAGGGAGCCACTTGAAAGGGTGATTCTTGGGGTTGGAGTCATCTGCCACCAGCCAAGAACACTAAAGGTGGAGAATGAAAAGCCCAGCTCTTATTACCTTGGATAGCACATCAAAGAGTAATGGCAATATTTTCCATACAAGAATGCCTGTTTTTCTCTATCACATATATGGTATTGTGCAAAGGAAAGTGCTATGTTACCAGACTGATTTTCTCTAATAGCATCTATAGGGGCAAAGTAAATGCTACATTACTCAAAATAACACACATACAGAATTTTTCAGATGTTTGATCAATCACCTAATCAAGTATGCAATATAAAGGCGAAAGGTTTTGCAGCCATTTTACCCTTTCCTATCAAAACCTTACTATGAGGAAGGCTGCCTTGCTGAAATTCAGATCAGGTATTACATCTGATGTTTAGCAGTGCCGTTGAGGATGTGGGTGGAGCTAATATAATAAGTGTGTGGAGCCAGTGTAGGAAATGGGTGGAGCCGGAGAAAAGTAGGTGTGGCCTTCAACAAACATTTGAGCACTTGCACTTCATATTTTACAAATTAAGCACTGTGTCGGGGGAAGGAAGAACCAGGGGGAATAGCATGCCAGTCCATTGTGTATAATATGCCATTGTTATTAAGGAAGGCATCAAATCCCACCCATCAGTGGTATGTTCCATGTGCAGTCCCTCACTAATAGAGCAGGTCGACTAATCTTGGGGGTTCACAGCTAGGTTGGGACACATATGACAATTAAAATCTCCCAATAGGCGTACTTGAGCATTCATCAGACCTTCCCTTTGTAGCTGCTTGAGATACCCTCTTAGCTCTGCAGTGCTTGCCAACCCATGATGTTGCCGTTTTGCATTATAAAAATTCGTTTGAGCACATCTGTATGATTTACTCGTTAAAGTAAGCTCTTGGACGACTAGAAAATCCCATGCCAAGTGCTTTAAAATGCCTTGAAGCTTCAAGTCTACAAATATAATTAGGCCCACCCCCCTTGCTCGCCCAGAGCCAGAACCCTCTGCTGGATGGAAAAACGTTTTATATCCTTCCAGAAAGAAGGTATTTTCAGGCTCCCAAGCCTGTAGTAGACCAAAAGTGATGGATAGAATCTCAGCCACTGGTAATTAATTACTCAGGTCCGCATCACCAGGACCATTGTTTTGCATACCTTGCATCCTTAGTTTGGACCCAGTCATATGAAATCAGTCCTGACCCTGCTCCAATAGGAACAGGCCAGCCCAAGCAGCCAGGCTAGGTTCTGCCTGACCAGGCAAACAAGCACTGGTTTCCCCAAATTTTGGCTCATCAGTCGTGTATTGCTTGGCTTCAGGGGCACATTGTGCATGGGACGAATGACATGGCATACCTGTTTACTTAAAGCGTCACACTGAAGTGTACAAAAAGGTAATGGAAGGAATGCTTGAATGAATCTCAGCCACTGGTAATTACTTGGGGCCGCATCCTAGTGCGCTGGTATTTTACACACTATGACACCATGCCTCCTCAGTTTGGGTGCATTCATATGTAAATTAGTGTTGACCCTGCTCCAATAGGAAGAGCCCAGCCTGAACTTACAGACCAGGTCATTCCTGAACCAGAACACAGGCAACCCAAGACTGGTTTTGTCCTTATTTGTGCTCATGAGTCAAGTATAGCTTGGCTCAGGAGCATAGTATGTGTGGGACCCTTGTTGGGGCATACTCCTCCTACTTAGGGCTTCGTACACAAAAAAAGTTATGAAGGGAATGCTTGAGGTAATCTCAGCAACTGGTAATTACTTGGGGTTGCATCTTTAGTGCCACACCCTAAGTGGGACGGGTAGGCCCAGGCGTGAGACCTGTGCACACTGTGCCATTGGAATCAAGCTATATTCGACTGAATAGCAGCTCCTTGGTGCTGGAATGAAGCGATAGGCCCAAATGCAAACAAGAAAATGGAATACTGTTCCTGCCTAGATAGTAAGAAGCAGCCATAACTGGGGTACAATGGTACCCGGACAACCCTGGAGCGCAGTATGACGGAATGTGGTGCATTAGCTCCGCCTATGCTGGTCACTCCCAGGATGGGCATGGTTCAAAATGTGGCCCTGGAAAATATTGTAAGTAGCAGTCCCATGCCGAACCACTGTAATGGGCTCTTTGGAGATATGCTCTCACACATTTTTATGTTTTTTTAATATGGTCATACAATTTATATCACAGAATAATTTTCCAAATATTGGAAAACAATTAGATAAAAAGCAACAGATGGTACAGCCGATTGTGTGAATAAAAATGATTGACTTTTTCAACACTTCAGTGGCTGACACAATATCCAGGGGTGCAACAGCAATGTTTTCTCCATAGAAGCAGAGGAGAGTCGCCCACCACACACTGCTGCAGAAAGCGTGAAAAATAAAAGGGTAATTAAATCATTTTATGACTATTTTATTTTTTGCTCTGTGCCAAACAGAGTGTGAGGGCAGGGCCAATGCGTCATTGCTGCTGAATGGCAGCAATGAGGAGTAGCTAGTTCAGTTTGAAGTACGCATGTCGGTTTGGCCAGTTATCTTGCTACGGCCCTCCCACATGCGCAATTCAAACCTCTTCAACCCAGTTGGGTTTGGAGAGCAAGCACATGCCTCCAGTGCCTTTCAGAGTGCAGACCCAGCCTGCTCAAGCCAATCCAGATGCTTCACTCATGCTGCTTAACATTGTTAACAGCATGGGAGCAGCTTCTGGATTTAAGGAGGTAGGTGGCTATGAGAACTCCCGCTCAGAGGATTAGGGAGCCAGGGACTGGAGAACATCGAGGACATGCTGTAGGCTAAGGTAAGTGAAACTTATATTTTTTCTTTGTTAAATGTTTCTTTTTATGTATGCTCGTATTGTGCCCAACATTTGTGTATGTCACCAACCGCCACTGGGGCACAGTACTCTTCCGCAGCAAATAATGCATGAGCCTATAAGAAAACTATATGCTGCTCCCTCCATGCTGAATTTAGTGCTGAGTGTTTGGGATTTTCGCTCCTCATCTGCATGAGCCATCAGAGGGGCCTGTGGTCTGTCTGAACCAGGAAGTGAGTCCTAAGCAGGTATGGTCTCATATTCTCCAGTGCCTATACCACAAAAGTTTCTCTTTTAATGGCACACCATCTCTGTTCCTGTGGAAGTAACCTCCTATTAAAGAAGGCTACTGGACGATCATGGCCCTCCTCATTCAGCTGTGCTAAGACTGCCCCTATGCCATGCTCTGCAGCATCCATTTGCATGATGAATTCCTTGGAGAAATCAGGTGCCTTGAGTACCGGTGCTGTGCACATGTCTTCCTCAAGGGTATCAAGGCTTTCTGACAAACCTCTACCCAGATCACCAAATTTGAGCTGCTTCTTGGAAGTCAGCTCAGTTAAGGAACTAACAATGGTGCCATAACCCTTAGCAAATCTTCTGGAGTAGCCTGTGAGGCATAGGAAGGCTCTCACATCTGTCTGGATTTTAGGTGGTTGCCAGGCCATGATGGTTTCAGTCTTGTCCTGGAGGAGCTGCACCTTGGCCCCACCTACAAGATGTCCCAGGTACACAACGAAACCCTGCCCAGCCTAGCTTTTACTGGTCTTGATGGTCAAGCCTGCCTGTTGCAGGGCCTGAAGCACCTCGTAGAGTGTAGGTGTTCCTCCCTACTGGAAATGTAGATAGCAATATGGTCAAAGTAGGCGGCACAACAGTCCTCATTACCAGCTAGGGCCCTTTTAACCAACCATTAGAAGGTAGCAGGGGCATTTGTTTAAGCCAACGGGCATCACCTGGAATTGATAGTGGCCCTCTGGAGTTGAAAATACAGTCCTCTCTTTTGGCCACTCTGTAAGAACGATCTGCTAGGACCCGATGTCAAATCAAAGCTACTGAGGAATTTGGCAGCGCACAGCCTGTCAGTGAGCTCATCAGCTCTGGGGATGGGATGCGCGTCAGTCCTGGTGACGGAATTAAGTCCTCAGTAGTCCATGCAGAACCGGATCCTGGTGTGATGCCCAGTGGGGCAACTTCCAGTACCAGCATGACAGGGCTGTACCAGGGACTACTTGAGGGTTCAGTCAACCCTAATGCCAGCATCTTGGAGACTTCCCCCTTAACCCTGCCCCTCTCCCAGTCTGACAACCTGTAAATTAGGTTCTTGACAAGTAAGCTGTCTCCAATGTCAGTATCATAAATGTAGAGTGGCGTTAGTCTAGAGGTGAGTGACATCAGTGAGGCAAACTGTCCCAGCAACTGGTAACAGTCCATTTGCTGTTCTGGGGTCAGGGTGGAAGAGAAGTTAACCCCATCTACTGCCCCATGGTGTTGCTGTGTAGAGAGGAGGTCAGGAAAAGATTCGACCTCCTCTTCCACCCCCTCATCTGTCACAAGGAGCATGCTCTCTTCAGATCTCTTGGAGAGACGTGCACCTGTTCACATAGAGCACCCTTGGGGATTCCTAGGAGTCTGGAGATCCGCCAAGTAGGGGGACTCATCCTTCTGCTCCTTGACTTTGTATGGGCCGGTCCAGTGGTCCTGGAGAGCTCTGGGCTCTACTTATTCCATGACTCATACTTTCTGGTCAGGCTGAAACTACACTTGAGTGGCCTTCTGGTCATACCAGAGCTACATTACTTCTTGACTGGCCTCGTGCTTGCTTTTTGCCTTTTTCCAGAAGTGATGTATCTGGTTGCAGAGGAACAGCATGGAGCTGACCATGTCCTGGGGGTTTCTTGGGAGCTTCCTCCAACCCCTCCCTGACAAGACTCAGAGGTCCCCTAACAGGGTGCCCATTGAGGAGTTCAAAGGGACTGAAGCCTACTGCTTTCTGTGGCACCTTCCAGTAGGTTAAGAAAAGGGATGGCAAGAGGACATTCCACTTACATCTCATGGGCTCAGGCAGGCCCATATTCATGCCCTTCAAGGTTGTGTTAAATCTGTCCACAAGACCATTGGTTTGAGGGTGGTAGGGTATTGTGAACATGTAAGTTACACCACACTCACCCCATATGGACTTCATGTATGCGGACCTGAAGTTAGTGTCTCTGTCATACACTACTTCCTTGGGGAACCCAACATGAGTAAAGATCCCCATCAGAGCTCTAGCCACCATGGGTGCAGTCACCGATGGCTTATCTGTAGCAAATGGCATGGTCCACCAAGACCAGGACAAACCTGTTGCCTAAGGCTGTCTTGGGCCCAAGGGTTCAACAACGTTGATGCCCACCCTTCCAAAAGGGGTGTCAATGACTGGTGGTGGGGTCAGGGGAGCTTTGGGCGTTTCCCCCAATTTCCCACTCCACTGCTGATGAGACAGGACCTGCAGAATACATCTTAGGCTGTCTCTATTCTGGGCCAATACAAGTAGGAGACAAGACTGGCAATGGTCTTAACTTGCCCCAAATGTTCCGGCAGGGGTATATCATGAGCCAAACCCAGTAGGAAGGCTCTGTAACACTCGAGGACCACCAGCACATGGGTTGCCCCAGTTCCAGGAGCCTTAGGCTCACTACAGAGGGCATAATTCTCCCAGTAGATTAGGTGTTCCTGCATGGGCTGAGGCCTGCTGCCTCAAGCCCTCAAGAACGAATCATTTCTTGTGTAACATGAATCATGTAATTTGATAGACCATTGTCATGTGAATAAGATTCCTATGCCATATGTATATTCTGATATCTTATTTTCAGTATCACAAACCTTATTGACACCGCGTTGCATTGCTGGCACCGTAACATACTGTAGAATATATCAGCCGTCAGCACAGTACAAGGTAATTCTCAGCTCCCCAATGTGTAGACATTTATTGCAACCTAAGAAAGAGAGCGCGAATACTTAGACTGCAAATTTTCACCTATTGCGGGTTTTGGATGATGTTTTATGGGATGTGGTAATCCCAGAGGCCATCTTGGGTGCGGTTTGGGCACAGTCTATATTAATCACACCCAGCTTCAACATGGACTTTATGTCTGGGATACTGCCATGAGAACACCTACCTGTACCTGATCGCTTCTCTTCGCAGGGCGTGTTCCGGTTCTTCATTTCTCCAGCCGCGGCTCTTAGCAGCAACAACAACCTCTGAAAGTGAAAACAACAACATTGAATGAAAGACCCATAAACTCTTACCGTAAAAGACCCAATCATTAAGGTGAACCAAAAAACGAATTGCATCGCAGATTGGATAGCACAACACTCAAGTAAAAAGTCATTTTACAAGCCTAATGCTTGTGCCCTGTTGACAAGACTCCAACATGCTACTAACCCTGCATACTAAGGGCAATAATAAAGGGCATGGGTGCTACAAATCAAGTTATCAATATTGTTTGATGCTGAACTAATTACAAACTACTAAAGCTCAAAACTGTGATAAGAACTTGAAATATCCATCGTACTAACTAGATTCTTGATGCAACCTTGTGCTATTAATCATTCATACAGTGATCAGTGTGAGATTATAACAAATAACTCTCAATAGCGTCAATCCAGCACAGTGTTCAGTGTATATTTTTCAGTACTCTGCAGACGTGAAGTAACTTCTGTAAAGACGTTTTAGAATGATAAGTTCTACATGATAAAACCAGATGTGTCAAATGCACGTATCAGTATTATGAGCGTAGTTTATTAAATGCCATGTTCCTTTGACTTTTATTTGATTATTATTTATTGGTCTTTATTGTAAACATTAGTGAAAACACTTCCCAGTCAGAAGATAAGGAGGAAAACCACGAATCTCATAAGGCGGTCTTCAAGTTGATCGCAGGTACAGAGCATTATGGTGGTGATTCACACTTCACAGCTGGTGGGTGAGATTGTTATCTCTAGCGTAGATCACCCTAGTAAATTCTCCCACTTTTTAAATGGTGAACAGAACAGACGTAACTGGGAAGTCGACACCCTTCTCCAAACTTTACCCATAATTTCCAGAGTAAATTGTAATCCTTGAAGAACAGTTAGGGCACTAGGAGCTGGGTTCTTATCGTCTCTGCAACGCAGCTAGGCAAATCGCCAGGTAACGGTTTGCATCACTTAACCTGTCACCTTTTGCACTTTGCAGAATTCCTCCCTGGTGGGCCCACTCGTAACTTGCCAGCTAGCAATTGTAGACAGTTCACCTAGGGTGGCAATGAATTCCCCAATTGTTTTGGTGGCCTCCTCTATAGGAGTTCGATCAACCTCCACCATGGTAATTTCAAAGGCTGGTTACTCACATCCCTTGCCCCTCTCTTTGGCAGTTGTCTGGGCCATTGTTCCAGGCTTAGCTAACAATCAATAGGCATGAGAGGGCTCACAGCATCTTTCAGAAAATCTGAGAACCCCTCCCCTGCACTCAAAGGGAACCAAGGCCAACAGATGGCTCTCTCAATTGTCGGTGACTACCAGTTAGTGGAATGCGTTCAGTAGGACCTGCTCTGCAGACACCACCTGACAGTGGTAATGCTGGCTCCTGTGTCACGCAAACCCTCCACCCGTTGTCCTTTAATGGTGACCCACAGCCCATACTTTGGAATATTGACTAGCATGTGGGCTTTTGGCACCTTTTCTATCCCCCACAGACACGTGGGGTTACCTTTATCTGTTCCTCAAAGCTATCTGGGACTACCTAATCCCGAGCGGTACAATCCCAACCCAGGTGTCTGTCCACAGGTGGGGGACTGTGCCCTCTTGAGACATTTGGAGTCGCCCGTGTTGTGCCCATATTTGCAGCACTCTGTACATTGGGGTACAAACCTCCCTGTTTTGTGATCATAGAATCTTTTCTTCTTAGGATCAGACTGGGACTGGTTACCACTACTGCTTTGGGGAATATTTTGAGGCCTTTTGAGAACTCCTTACTTTCCAGTTTTTATCCTCCCTCACTCTTCTATTGGGAACTCTGAACACCTTTGTGGGATTCCCCCCCAGATACCTTTTTGACACTCTGGTGCTAGCCCAGAGGCCTACCTCCTCATTAAGCTTCCTGGGGTGAGTCAGAGTGCTGTTAACTTGATTCTAGTGCAACTCTGTAAAACAGATACTGAGCATGTATTCTCTCATGATTACATTGTGCAGTCCAACATAATCATTATCCTTGCTCCCCTGCACCCAACCATTCAGTGCCTTGTTGGAGTAATTCACAAATTCTACCCAGGATTGTCTGGGGAGTTTCTGCCTGTCCCTGAATCTTTGGCAATTATCTTAAGGGGTCTGCCCAAATTTGGCAATTTAAATGGCCTTCATAGGGGTATACTTGGTTTGGTCCCCAACTTCTAGTGGAAGAAGTGTGTCCTTCCCCAGAGTAGGCATGTGTTTCTACAGACCACCCCCAGTGCTCCTCGTGAACCTTCAGTGCAGCTTCATAAGCAGAAAGAAAACTTATCAATGTCATCTCCCACCACATAACTGGGCAGCAAACCCCATGGTATGCAAATCCGTTTGCCGTTTGAGAGTGCTTCTGCCCAGGCCCTGATGATTCAGAAAAGGGGGTGGTGATGAACAGAGTGTCTGAATTAAGCAGACCACTCTTACCCAGTCCAAAGATCAGGGCTTGATCCATCACCGTTATTTAGCTCACTGCCCCATCCCAGCTCAGAACCTGGCTATATGCAAATTAGTCTGTCCCTGGCCCAGTGCATCATGTGAACAGGGCAGACCAAACTACCAAGCCAATTCTTCACCAGAAAGGAGACAAGCTTCCGGGGACCGGTTTCTGCCATTCCAGGCGTCGTCGGCCCGGCTTGCTTGAATCCTGATGGAGCAGTGAGCAAGGGACTCATGTCTGAGTATACCCTTCCACGCTTATGGTGGACAAAATGATTCAGAAAAGGGGGTGGTGATGAACAGAGTGTCTGAATTAAGCAGACCACTCTTACCCAGTCCAAAGATCAGGGCTTGATCCATCACCGTTATTTAGCTCACTGCCCCATCCCAGCTCAGAACCTGGCTATATGCAAATTAGTCTGTCCCTGGCCCAGTGCATCATGGGAACAGGGCAGACCAAACTACCAAGCCAATTCTTCACCAGAAAGGAGACAAGCTTCCGGGGACCGGTTTCTGCCATTCCAGGCGTCGTCGGCCCGGCTTGCTTGAATCCTGATGGAGCAGTGAGCAAGGGACTCATGTCTGAGTATACCCTTCCACGCTTATGGTGGACAAAATGATTCAGAAAAGGGGGTGGTGATGAACAGAGTGTCTGAATTAAGCAGACCACTCTTACCCAGTCCAAAGATCAGGGCTTGATCCATCACCGTTATTTAGCTCACTGCCCCATCCCAGCTCAGAACCTGGCTATATGCAAATTAGTCTGTCCCTGGCCCAGTGCATCATGGGAATAGGGCAGACCAAACTACCAAGCCAATTCTTCACCAGAAAGGAGACAAGCTTCCGGGGACCGGTTTCTGCCATTCCAGGCGTCGTCGGCCCGGCTTGCTTGAATCCTGATGGAGCAGTGAGCAAGGGACTCATGTCTGAGTATACCCTTCCACGCTTATGGTGGACAAAATGATTCAGAAAAGGGGGTGGTGATGAACAGAGTGTCTGAATTAAGCAGACCACTCTTACCCAGTCCAAAGATCAGGGCTTGATCCATCACCGTTATTTAGCTCACTGCCCCATCCCAGCTCAGAACCTGGCTATATGCAAATTAGTCTGTCCCTGGCCCAGTGCATCGTGGGAACAGGGCAGACCAAACTACCAAGCCAATTCTTCACCAGAAAGGAGACAAGCTTCCGGGGACCGGTTTCTGCCATTCCAGGCGTCGTCGGCCCGGCTTGCTTGAATCCTGATGGAGCAGTGAGCAAGGGACTCATGTCTGAGTATACCCTTCCACGCTTATGGTGGACAAAATGATTCAGAAAAGGGGGTGGTGATGAACAGAGTGTCTGAATTAAGCAGACCACTCTTACCCAGTCCAAAGATCAGGGCTTGATCCATCACGGTTATTTAGCTCACTGCCCCATCCCAGCTCAGAACCTGGCTATATGCAAATTAGTCTGTCCCTGGCCCAGTGCATCATGGGAACAGGGCAGACCAAACTACCAAGCCAATTCTTCACCAGAAAGGAGACAAGCTTCCGGGGACCGGTTTCTGCCATTCCAGGCGTCGTCGGCCCGGCTTGCTTGAATCCTGATGGAGCAGTGAGCAAGGGACTCATGTCTGAGTATACCCTTCCACGCTTATGGTGGACAAAATGATTCAGAAAAGGGGGTGGTGATGAACCGAGTGTCTGAATTAAGCAGACCACTCTTACCCAGTCCAAAGATCAGGGCTTGATCCATCACCGTTATTTAGCTCACTGCCCCATCCCAGCTCAGAACCTGGCTATATGCAAATTAGTCTGTCCCTGGCCCAGTGCATCATGGGAACAGGGCAGACCAAACTACCAAGCCAATTCTTCACCAGAAAGGAGACAAGCTTCCGGGGACCGGTTTCTGCCATTCCAGGCGTCGTCGGCCCGGCTTGCTTGAATCCTGATGGAGCAGTGAGCAAGGGACTCATGTCTGAGTATACCCTTCCACGCTTATGGTGGACAAAATGATTCAGAAAAGGGGGTGGTGATGAACCGAGTGTCTGAATTAAGCAGACCACTCTTACCCAGTCCAAAGATCAGGGCTTGATCCATCACCGTTATTTAGCTCACTGCCCCATCCCAGCTCAGAACCTGGCTATATGCAAATTAGTCTGTCCCTGGCCCAGTGCATCATGGGAACATGGCAGACCAAACTACCAAGCCAATTCTTCACCAGAAAGGAGACAAGCTTCCGGGGACCGGTTTCTGCCATTCCAGGCGTCGTCGGCCCGGCTTGCTTGAATCCTGATGGAGCAGTGAGCAAGGGACTCATGTCTGAGTATACCCTTCCACGCTTATGGTGGACAAAATGATTCAGAAAAGGGGGTGGTGATGAACAGAGTGTCTGAATTAAGCAGACCACTCTTACCCAGTCCAAAGATCAGGGCTTGATCCATCACCGTTATTTAGCTCACTGCCCCATCCCAGCTCAGAACCTGGCTATATGCAAATTAGTCTGTCCCTGGCCCAGTGCATCATGGGAACAGGGCAGACCAAACTACCAAGCCAATTCTTCACCAGAAAGGAGACAAGCTTCCGGGGACCGGTTTCTGCCATTCCAGGCGTCGTCGGCCCGGCTTGCTTGAATCCTGATGGAGCAGTGAGCATGGGACTCATGTCTGAGTATACCCTTCCACGCTTATGGTGGACAAAATGATTCAGAAAAGGGGGTGGTGATGAACAGAGTGTCTGAATTAAGCAGACCACTCTTACCCAGTCCAAAGATCAGGGCTTGATCCATCACCGTTATTTAGCTCACTGCCCCATCCCAGCTCAGAACCTGGCTATATGCAAATTAGTCTGTCCCTGGCCCAGTGCATCATGGGAACAGGGCAGACCAAACTACCATGCCAATTCTTCACCAGAAAGGAGACAAGCTTCCGGGGACCGGTTTCTGCCATTCCAGGCGTCGTCGGCCCAGCTTGCTTGAATCCTGATGGAGCAGTGAGCAAGGGACTCATGTCTGAGTATACCCTTCCACGCTTATGGTGGGCAAAATGATTCAGAAAAGGGGGTGGTGATGAACAGAGTGTCTGAATTAAGCAGACCACTCTTACCCAGTCCAAAGATCAGGGCTTGATCCATCACCGTTATTTAGCTCACTGCCCCATCCCAGCTCAGAACCTGGCTATATGCAAATTAGTCTGTCCCTGGCCCAGTGCATCATGGGAACAGGGCAGACCAAACTACCAAGCCAATTCTTCACCAGAAAGGAGACAAGCTTCCGGGGACCGGTTTCTGCCATTCCAGGCGTCGTCGGCCCAGCTTGCTTGAATCCTGATGGAGCAGTGAGCAAGGGACTCATGTCTGAGTATACCCTTCCACGCTTATGGTGGACAAAATGACTGGTCAGCAAACCCCATGGTATGCAAATCCGTTTGCCGTTTGAGAGTGCTTCTGCCCAGGCCCTGAGCGCTTTTTGTAATTCCACCTTCATGTTGGCAGGAAGCCCAATCTCTTTGCAAAAGTATTTGAGCTGGGCCACAGTATAGGTTTCCAAATTGCCCGGCTCAAATTCCATGTTTCCTGTTGTAGAACTAGTAACAGATATGATTTTACAGACAAATCAAAAATGCCAATTATGGAGAATTTTTAATTCAAATTGGTCTTGGATGTGGACTGGTAGTCTACAACTAGGACCATATGTACGGCCAAGTCACACAGTGTAGCTCACAAGTCACCTTGCTGCAATGCACTGGTGACAGGGAAAGGGCAGGAATGCACTGTATTTAAGTCCATACGATGCATTCTTGCCTTTTCCCTTGCGCTGGCGCCCTTTTGGCTGCCTAGCACTTATGTAGGCACCCTTGTACCATGGTGCAAGGGTGCCTGCATTGCAAGAAGGATTCTTTTTTGTGCAGGAAGGGGCACCATCCAGCACAAAAACAATCCACTGAGGCTTTAAGCTCTTTCTATGTGTGCTGAATAATGCAGCACACATAGAAAGAGGAAAAAACTAGGAGAAATAAAGACATTCCTCACCTGGGGAGGAGTAGGTTTTGGCGCATTCCAGGTCTATCACTTCTGGTAAATCTGGGAATGTGTCAAAATTCATAAATGTTGTGTGGGAACACCATTGCAACATCAATGGAAATACCTGCCTGGGATAGAGTAATGCAACGCAGCGATTTGTGCTGTGTTGCATTACATGAGATGAAGCCACTCAGGGCCACACACTGGTCTTGCGTGGCTTCACAATTCTAATTTTTAAGCTGCATCACTCTTACATCATGTTGCATGGTGTAGGGGTGACACAAAGGGACTCGTAAATGTCCCCAAAATTACTATATGGCCCTTCTCAAGCACAAGTTCTTGTTCCACTGCTGCCACCAATATTAGAAATTGGATTGTTGGTTGACTGGAGATGTAACCCATAGTCAAACGGCAGGCACACTCCTAATCAGGGTAAGTGTTAAGCTTGGCACAGAGCAGTTAGGCTTAACTTTGAGGCAGTGTGCAAAGTATTTGGGCAAAACTTCAAACAGTAAAACAGTAAAAACTCAACACAAAAAGATACCACACTAGGTTAGAACAATAGAACTTAATTTAATAAATAGAACAAGACCAAAATGACAAAAATCCAATAAGTAGAACTTGAGATATGAATTTTTAAAGAATAATCTGTAAAATAGTGCTTAAAAGCAATAAGTGCTTATTTGGGATATCTGGTCGCGCCAGACTGGGACAAATTCAAAAGTTCAAGCCGACCACAATGAAGCACAGGCTAGATACAGTGACCCAGTGAGGTTTGCTGAACAAAAGTACCTTATTCCTGGATGTGTTGACGAAGATGAGGGGTGCAGCCGTGCGATGCATTGGCGTCGATCCCGCCGCAGATGTGATGCATCAATTTTCCCCACACAGTAGAGAGGATGCGTCGATTTTCTCCATGCAACGACTCCTCCTTCCCATCCTCCCAGAATGGCCCTTCACGTCATATCTAAGCTCCCATTGGGTGTGGCTGTCTATACACAAAGCCCAGCTGTGACCCACCTCAGACCGATCAGAGACAGACAACACGCACCAAATGGCTAACGTAAGAAAATGCCAACTTTCTAAAAGTGCCATTTTCAGAATTGCACTTTAAAATCTGACTTCACCATAAGTTGTAAATTCAAATTGCGATTCCAGAGACACCAGACTTAGAGTGGAGGTCTCATCTCTTCCCATTTGAGAATTACGTTTATAAAATATAATAAAATAATGCTAATGTTACCCTATGGGAGAGCTAGGCCATGCAATAGTGAAAATGACTGTGGGAGTTTTTCACTACCAAAACAAAATGCCCTGCCTTTTAAACACGTTACACCCTACCCTGTGAGTTACATAGAGCCTACTTTAGGAGTGGCATATGTATAAAAAGGGAAGCTTTTGGCTTGGCAAAAAGTTACTTTGACAGGTCGACATGGCAGTGTAAACTACACACACAGGCTCTGCACTGGCAGGCCTGAGTCATGGTTAGAGGACTACTTAAGTAGGTGGCACAATCAATGCTGCAGGGCCACTAGTAAAATGTAATTTATAGGCCCTGGGCACACGTACAGCACTTTACTAGGAAATTATAAGTAAATTAAATATACCAATTGGGGATGAGACAATATTACCATGTTTAGAAGAGAGAGCCCCTGCACTTTAGCACTGATTAGCAGTGGTAAAGTGCTCAGAGTCCTAAAGCCAGCAAAAACAAGGTCAGAAAAGTGGAGGAGGTAGGCAAAAAGTTGAGGGGAATGGCGCCCTAATGCTGTCAGGTCTAACAGTGACCAGCATCAAAACCCTTGCCTACTCTGTTAATCTGTGGGATTACATGTAGCCACATACAAATTTTTATAGACTGTAACATAATGTGACAACAATCCATTGTTAGAGGCCTATTGGATTTACCATATACTTTTCACAATAAATAAGCCTGACCTATTGCCGTTGTAGTAAATTTTCATAATACATAGGCAAGGCGGGCACCCTACCTCGCTTTGATAAAACATGGGGCACGACCATTAGATTTTTATCGGGCAAATTCATTGAGTTGACCTGCTCAGTGTACTTACGTGTGATCCGCATCACTCAAGCGGTACAAGAGGAAGGGCGACCCACTGGAATAGATTGTGTGGGGCAACCGTAACAGTGGGACATCAAGAAGTGGGGATAGTTGTCAATTGCTGCCGGTACTCACGTTCCCTCTTTCTACTCTATGGGCTGTCACCAAACTTCTTCTCTTACTTCATTTCGCATTCTCGAAAGTTCTCACACCCCCTCCTCCACCGGCCAGTGGGCGTAGGTGGCTGCTGCTGTTCTTTATATGTTTACAAAACAATAAAAAGATTTAAACCATAATACACAGGCACGATCTAAGACATCTGGCATAACATTTCCATTTTTTAGCTCTTTTTCATCAAATTTTTATTGAATTATCATAAAGAACTCAGTTCTGGGCACTTTACACCATTAATATTCACGTTCATACGCGAAAAGTTTCCTAGCATAAAACCACAAGGTGCGGAAGCAATGTACATAACGCAATATAACACAAGCCCTTCCCAGTAACAAAGGAACTTTCCCCCTTAATCCTAGCCCCCGGGTATATAGTAACTGCTCTGTCCCCCATCAAGAGTGAAGCCTCCAAGGTCCTGTGGGCCTTGGAGGCCTTTTGAGAACTCCTTACTTTCCAGCTTTTATCCTCCCTCACTCTTTTATTGGGAACCCTGAACACCTTTGTGGGATTCCCCCCCATATACCTTTTTGACACTCTGATGCTAGCCCAGAGGCCTACCTCCTCATTAAGCTTCCTGGGGTGAGTCAGAGTGCTGTTAACTTGATTCTAGTGCAACTCTGTAAAACAGATACTGAGCATGTATTCTCTCATGATTACATTGTGCAGTCCAACATAATCATTATCCTTGCTGCCCTGCACCCAACCATTCAGTGCCTTGTTGGAGTAATTCACAAATTCTACCCAGGATTGTCTGGGGAGTTTCTGCCTGTCCCTGAATCTTTGGCAATTATCTTAAGGGGTCTGCCCAAATTTGGCAATTTAAATGGCCTTCATAGGGGTATACTTGGTTTGGTCCCCAACTTCTAGTGGAAGAAGTGTGTCCTTCCCCAGAGTAGGCATGTGTTTCTACAGACCACCCCCAGTGCTCCTCGTGAACCTTCAGTGCAGCTTCATAAGCAGAAAGAAAACTTATCAATGTCATCTCCCACCACATAACTGGGCAGCAAACCCCATGGTATGCAAATCCGTTTGCCGTTTGAGAGTGCTTCTGCCCAGGCCCTGAGCGCTTTTTGTAATTCCACCTTCATGTTGGCAGGAAGCCCAATCTCTTTGCAAAAGTATTTGAGCTGGGCCACAGTATAGGTTTCCAAATTGCCCGGCTCAAATTCCATGTTTCCTGTTGTAGAACTAGTAACAGATATGATTTTACAGACAAATCAAAAATGCCAATTATGGAGAATTTTTAATTCAAATTGGTCTTGGATGTGGACTGGTAGTCTACAACTAGGACCATATGTACGGCCAAGTCACACAGTGTAGCTCACAAGTCACCTTGCTGCAATGCACTGGTGACAGGGAAAGGGCAGGAATGCACTGTATTTAAGCCCATACAATGCATTCTTGCCTTTTCCCTTGCGCTGGCGCCCTTTTGGCTGCCTAGCACTTATGTAGGCACCCTTGTACCATGGTGCAAGGGTGCCTGCATTGCAAGAAGGATTCTTTTTTGTGCAGGAAGGGGCACCATCCAGCACAAAAACAATCCACTGAGGCTTTAAGCTCTTTCTATGTGTGCTGAATAATGCAGCACACATAGAAAGAGGAAAAAACTAGGAGAAATAAAGACATTCCTCACCTGGGGAGGAGTAGGTTTTGGCGCATTCCAGGTCTATCACTTCTGGTAAATCTGGGAATGTGTCAAAATTCATAAATGTTGTGTGGGAACACCATTGCAACATCAATTGAAATACCTGCCTGGGATAGAGTAATGCAACGCAGCGATTTGTGCTGTGTTGCATTACATGAGATGAAGCCACTCAGGGCCACACACTGGTCTTGCGTGGCTTCACAATTCTAATTTTTAAGCTGCATCACTCTTACATCATGTTGCATGGTGTAGGAGCGACACAAAGGGACTCGTAAATTTCCCCAAAATTACTATATGGCCCTTCTCAAGCACAAGTTCTTGTTCCACTGCTGCCACCAATATTAGAAATTGGATTGTTGGTTGACTGGAGATGTAACCCATAGTCAAACGGCAGGCACACTCCTAATCAGGGTAAGTGTTAAGCTTGGCACAGAGCAGTTAGGCTTAACTTTGAGGCAGTGTGCAAAGTATTTGGGCAAAACTTCAAACAGTAAAACAGTAAAAACTCAACACAAAAAGATACCACACTAGGTTAGAACAATAGAACTTAATTTAATAAATAGAACAAGACCAAAATGACAAAAATCCAATAAGTAGAACTTGAGATATGAATTTTTAAAGAATAATCTGTAAAATAGTGCTTAAAAGCAATAAGTGCTTATTTGGGATATCTGGTCGCGCCAGACTGGGACAAATTCAAAAGTTCAAGCCGACCACAATGAAGCACAGGCTAGATACAGTGACCCAGTGAGGTTTGCTGAACAAAAGTACCTTATTCCTGGATGTGTCGACGAAGATGAGGGGTGCAGCCGTGCGATGCATTGGCGTCGATCCCGCCGCAGATGTGATGCATCAATTTTCCCCACACAGTAGAGAGGATGCGTCGATTTTCTCCATGCAACGACTCCTCCTTCCCATCCTCCCATAATGGCCCTTCACGACATATCTAAGCTCCCATTGGGTGTGGCTGTCTATACACAAAGCCCAGCTGTGACCCACCTCAGACCGATCAGAGACAGACAACACGCACCAAATGGCTAACGTAAGAAAATGCCAACTTTCTAAAAGTGCCATTTTCAGAATTGCACTTTAAAATCTGACTTCACCATAAGTTGTAAATTCAAATTGCGATTCCAGAGACACCAGACTTAGAGTGGAGGTCTCATCTCTTCCCATTTGAGAATTACGTTTATAAAATATAATAAAATAATGCTAATGTTACCCTATGGGAGAGCTAGGCCATGCAATAGTGAAAATGACTGTGGGAGTTTTTCACTACCAA
This sequence comes from Lissotriton helveticus, assembly GCF_964261635.1. Taxonomy (NCBI): domain Eukaryota; kingdom Metazoa; phylum Chordata; class Amphibia; order Caudata; family Salamandridae; genus Lissotriton; species Lissotriton helveticus. The sequence goes on along the minus strand of NC_136070.1, from coordinate 438,866,633 downwards.
AACAAAATGCCCTGCCTTTTAAACACGTTACACCCTACCCTGTGAGTTACATAGAGCCTACTTTAGGAGTGGCATATGTATAAAAAGGGAAGCTTTTGGCTTGGCAAAAAGTTACTTTGACAGGTCGACATGGCAGTGTAAACTACACACACAGGCTCTGCACTGGCAGGCCTGAGTCATGGTTAGAGGACTACTTAAGTAGGTGGCACAAACAATGCTGCAGGGCCACTAGTAAAATGTAATTTATAGGCCCTGGGCACACGTACAGCACTTTACTAGGAAATTATAAGTAAATTAAATATACCAATTGGGGATGAGACAATATTACCATGTTTAGAAGAGAAGGCCCCTGCACTTTAGCACTGATTAGCAGTGGTAAAGTGCTCAGAGTCCTAAAGCCAGCAAAAACAAGGTCAGAAAAGTGGAGGAGGTAGGCAAAAAGTTGAGGGGAATGGCGCCCTAATGCTGTCAGGTCTAACAGTGACCAGCATCAAAACCCTTGCCTACTCTGTTAATCTGTGGGATTACATGTAGCCACATACTTTTTACAGACTGTAACATAATGTGACAACAATCCATTGTTAGAGGCCTATTGGATTTACCATATACTTTTCACAATAAATAAGCCTGACCTATTGCCGTTGTAGTAAATTTTCATAATACATAGGCAAGGCGGGCACCCTACCTCGCTTTGATAAAACATGGGGCACGACCATTAGATTTTTATCGGGCAAATTCATTGAGTTGACCTGCTCAGTGTACTTACGTGTGATCCGCATCACTCAAGCGGTACAAGAGGAAGGGCGACCCACTGGAATAGATTGTGTGGGGCAACCGTAACAGTGGCACATCAAGAAGTGGGGATAGTTGTCAATTGCTGCCGGTACTCACGTTCCCTCTTTCTACTCTATGGGCTGTCACCAAACTTCTTCTCTTACTTCATTTCGCATTCTCGAAAGTTCTCACACCCCCTCCTCCACAGGTCAGTGGGCGTAGGTGGCTGCTGCTGTTCTTTATCTGTTTACAAAACAATAAAAAGATTTAAACCATAATACACAGGCAAGATCTAAGACATCTGGCATAACATTTCCATTTTTTAGCTCTTTTTCATCAAATTTTTATTGAATTATCATAAAGAACTCAGGTCTGGGCACTTTACACCATTAATATTCACGATCATACGCGAAAAGTTTCCTAGCATAAAACCACAAGGTGCGGAAGCAATGTACATAACGCAATATAACACAAGCCCTTCCCAGTAACAAAGGAACTTTCCCCCTTAATCCTAGCCCCCGGGTATATAGTAACTGCTCTGTCCCCCATCAAGGGTGAAGCCTCCAAGGTCCTGTGCTGTATTTGAATTAAATGCTCCAAGTCGGTTTCACCAACTAACCCCCTGCAGGTATCAGGGCCCCATCAGGTCTGTCTGGCTCAGGATTGTTGAGATTATCCACTAAATGCTCCCAGGCTTGGGCTCTATCAATCAAACTAGGCCCACTATTCACCTCTCGGAGCTAGATGGCACGTTTAAAGCCTGCCCCCTTGACAAGCTATTCCCTTTATTTAGTCAGACTTGGACCTCTAGTGGCCTTCCGATGCATTGTGATCTCCCATTTTGGAAGTACTAAGGCCAGGTATGCAAACGTAGTAGTAATTTTACATTTAGCTGAGTGTAGGAACCCCTCAAGAAAGCAGGTCATTGGAGTACAGAGAATGGCTCATTGGGCATTGTCATTAATACAGTTCACCATGTTCACCCAAAATCCAGTCAGGGAGAGGCATACCCACACCACATAAAACATGTCAGCCCCATGTTCACCACATCTGGGACAGGTTGCCTCAGCTGTGAGGTAAAACTGATTGATTTTGCCAGGCGTGAGGTAGGCATTGTGAAGGAAGTAGAAATGTATTAACTTGAACCTGGCATTTTAAGATACTACAGGGGTGCATTCAAGGATCTTTGCTCAGTCCGTGTCAGTAATCTGTAATTCTAAATCCTCCACCCATTTTGCCTGGTAGTTCTGCCAGACGGTTAATGATGTCAGCCTGTATTGCCCGGTAGAGACCCGTGACCACCTTAATGTGGCCAGTTGCAGTACAAAGCTGTTGGCAGCATTGGTGAGTCGGAGCTTCAGCCGCACCAGTTCCCCAGTGGCCTTTGATTGTGGCCACCACTGCTCAGTGCAATAGGAATTGACCTCCCAGTATCCCAAATTCAGTCGACAAATCCTCAAATGGGAGAAGTTCACAGTCTCTGAAGAGCTGCCCTACTCGAGTTATCCCATAGGCAGCCCACTCCGAGAGCCCACGTAAAACTTCACGCCAAGCTAATAGTTCCAGCCATTGTAATGGCCAGTCCGGTGAGTAAGACGCTTGACAGAAGTTCATTGCAAGCAGCACTGCCAGCAGTGCTGGACAACCAGCAGCTCCTGGGAACCTCCCTGAAGACGCCCACGGGAAGTTAAGAATACCTGAAAAAGTATCTGAGAATCCAGGCTCAAGCCAGGGTCCTCCCCATCTGGCTTCATCTGTGTGTAGATCCACTGGTTGAACCATTGCAGCTAAACTGCTAGGTAATAAGTTTCCTGGTACGTTGCCGCCAGTTACCCCTCTATTACTGGACGTTGTAGTTTGGACATTGCTACTCTCTGTCTGACCGTTTCCCACATATGTTCAATCATCAGCGATTCAAGCTCCCGGAAAAGGTGGCGTCGTACAAACAGGGGCAGTGTCGAGAAAAAGTAAAGCAACCGGGGGAGTGTCACTGTCTTGGCTACTTCGACTCTAGCACCCATGGACAGCGGCATAGATATACAGAATTTTACACTAGACCGTGGTGCCCTAGTGGCAGCACCAATATTACCATCAAGGAGGTCTCAAGGGTCATGATAGATTTTAACGCCTCTATATTTCATGAAGGTCTCTTCTGATTGCAATCTGCGTAAGTCCTGAGGGGGAGGGGCCACCATTGCAAGCAGAAATAGATGGTTTTTCTGCCAGTTAATGCGAAAGCCTAACACCCCTGCGAAGTGCTCCAGAAGAGCTATTGCTCCTCATAAGTCTGCATCAGCATCTCTGAGGAACAAGAGCATTTCCTTAGCATATAGGGATAATACGTGAGAAGCACCGCAAATTTCCAATCCTCGATAGAATTTGCCAGTGCATGCACTGCTGGCCAGTGGTTCCATTGCAATGACGAAAAGCAAAGGGAAGAGTGGGCACCCCTTTCTGGTCCTATGTCCTACCACTTGTGAGTCTGAGATCAATTTACCGGTTCGTACTCACACTGTAGGCCCTGAATAAAGGAGCTTAGTCCATTGCACAAATCCAGACCCTGCCTGGTCCCACGTCCTACCATATAAGAGTCCGAGATCAATTTACCGGTTCATACCAGCGCTATAAACCCAAAATAAAGGACCTTAACCTATTGCACAAATCCAGGCCATAGTTCCATTTGTGATATCACCTGATAGAGAAAATCCCATCTTAGGCTGTCAAAAGCTTTTTATACATCTATCACCATGATGTTGCTCTCCATTTGTCTACTGAGTCATCGACCATAAGCAATGGGAGTCTGCAAATGTTGAGTGCTGTATTGCACCCCGGTATGAACCCTGCTTGGTCGTCATGGATCAAATTAGGCATGTGGGGCAAAAAATAAGTTGCCAGTGTCCGACTAAGTATTTTATAGTTCGCATTAAGAATGGATGGTAAACTCTAACATCACGGGGTGTTGGGTGACCGCGTTTAAGCAGTGGAATCACCAGAGCCGCACACGTGAACACCAGCAAGTGGCACAGGGCTTGAGCGCAGCATATAGCTCAACAAGTTTATGCACCAGTTCCTACTTATAGGTGGTATAAAACTCCACAGGTAGGCCAACTGTTCCGGGTACCTTGCCCCTCACCATGGCCTTGATAGCTACTCTCACCTCTTGGAGTGTGGGCCACCCAACTCATCAGCGTCCTCTCGCGTCATAACATTTCCCTGCACACTAATTAGGCATATTGCTGTTATCATTGCTTGTCGCCATAACCAACTCAAGCCTACAGTACCGAGTGTAAGCTTTCCCATAAGGCAAACATCAGGCATACAATCATAAATTTGCAAATGTATACCAAATTATAGTTGGTAAATCAAAATACCATCTTTCCTAAGAGGGCCAAAGAAAGATTCTCACAGTTAAATTTTTCTCTAACCATGGTTTGCCTGAGTGGGTAACCAACACAAAAACCCTTCACTACTAAAGTAATCTGTGTGATTTCATTAAACAAAAATCCTATCTGTAGCCTTTCAATAGAGTAACAACAATTCAGCCTCAAATGCCTATATACTTTAACATATGCTTTTCCAATCAATATATCAGGCCTACTGCCTTCATCATACCTTTTCATAATAAACAATGAGGCCTATGGCCGTTATCATTGGTATGTCACCATAACAGAATCAAGCCTACTGTGCTGAGTGTAAACTTTCTACAAGGCAACCATCCTGCATACAATCATAAAAGTACAAATTTTAACAACATTACAGTTGGAAAAGCAACATTCTTTAATATATTATTTTAGTACATATCAGCTATCCCTACAGTTTGTTTAGGTGAATCTCCAACACCAAAACCCTTGTCTAGTGCAGTAATCTGTGAAATTTCAGGTCCTGCCTATAGGCTTAAGCACAATGTAATAATCCATCCTTAAAAGCCTGTTGTCTTTAGCACATGCCTTTCGCAATAGGTATGTCAGTTCAACTGGCTTTGTTATAACGTTTCAGAATAAACATAAAACTCCATGTTGAACTAATGTAGCCCTGGGTATCACATACTGCTCTCCAACCAAAATCTATCCTCTGAAGCCTAAATATAATAATAAAAGGGGGGGGGGGTGCTGGGACTGCAATACTTTCTTAATGTCTGACCTCTTCCCATCTGTGCTACAGAGAAAGAGAAATAACGTAGTTCATCTTGTTATATGAGACACTTTTACAGCATTACAATTTCATGTGTGTGCCCCTGAAAGTTCAAGCTTAGACAGCTGGATAAATACAATTATCACAGCTGCATGGCGGGCAAGCACTTTTTTGTGGAAGCACACAACCTTTGCCCAATCAAACATGTACTCCTGGCTCCTAACATGTGGGTGAAGCCCAAGCCCCTCTCAAGCTGTTCTGTCAAGCAAGACCATAAAAACAGCCTGATTTGGGCAAGCACAACCATGCATGATTTGGTGGCATTGCTTGTTCTCTCCGTAAGAGAGATGAGCTTGGTGCACACTGACCCACTTTTGCTTGATACAATTATCACATGGTTATTTTTAGCTGTAAGCGCAGAAACTTTTTCCTTTAGCAACAAAAAAATAATGAGCTCTAAAAACCATTCATAAACGATTTAATGTCTGATTTCCGTAGATATATATAAGTGAGGTTTCCACTTCTAAGCCTTTCTAATCTGAATTAAAGGTTAGGATGTTCTGGAGGATGCATAATCAGCGTAATCACCTGCAAAAGGTGTCTCTTGTATTAGGTGTTGTTCATCTTACTCAGAGCCTGTCTATTTTCGTATCAGGATAAGTACAAAAACCCACACAAACACTGAGTGGATAGTTGCAATGACTGTATGTATTGAAGAGTTTGTGTACCAACGCTGTATTGGGGGAAATCTTTCTCTGTGAAAAGCTGACCCTGCAAGCTGTTTTGCCCGTATAGCGCCACAGGACTACCCCCGCCTCCCGCTGCACGACTCCCGCTGGCTGAGGAGACTGCCGCCGAGCGGAGTGCGGGGGCCGGTAAACTACAATCCCCAAGAACCCCTGCGCCAGCAACACCTTGGAGGAGCGACAGGAGGCGCATAAGAGGCGCGCCCACCCTGCAGAGCGGGGGAAATCTTTCTCTGTGAAAAGCTGACCCTGCAAGCTGTTTTGCCCGTATAGCGCCACAAGACTACCCCCGCCTCCCGCTGCACGACTCCCGCTGGCTGAGGAGACTGCCGCCGAGCGGAGTGCGGGGGCCGGTAAACTACAATCCCCAAGAACCCCTGCGCCAGCAACACCTTGGAGGAGCGACAGGAGGCGCATAAGAGGCGCGCCCACCCTGCAGAGCGGGGGAAATCTTTCTCTGTGAAAAGCTGACCCTGCAAGCTGTTTTGCCCGTATAGCGTCACAGGACTACCCCCGCCTCCCGCTGCACGACTCCCGCTGGCTGAGGAGACTGCCGCCGAGCGGAGTGCGGGGGCCGGTAAACTACAATCCCCAAGAACCCCTGCGCCAGCAACACCTTGGAGGAGCGACAGGAGGCGCATAAGAGGCGCGCCCACCCTGCAGAGCGGGGGAAATCTTTCTCTGTGAAAAGCTGACCCTGCAAGCTGTTTTGCCCGTATAGCGCCACAGGACTACCCCCGCCTCCCGCTGCACGACTCCCGCTGGCTGAGGAGACTGCCGCCGAGCGGAGTGCGGGGGCCGGTAAACTACAATCCCCAAGAACCCCTGCGCCAGCAACACCTTGGAGGAGCGACAGGAGGCGCATAAGAGGCGCGCCCACCCTCCCTCGCGGGACGCGAGCGGGACGCCGGGCGAAGCCCGGGCAAAGGGCGGGCCGTCTGTGGCAGTCCGGGGCAGGAAGAGGCAGGGCAGGGCCCCCCCTCTTACGTTGGACCTGAAATTTGTCTATAGGTATTTATTCATTACCCCGGTTATCGAGTATTGACTGTTTAGCCTCACGGGCTGCACACTGGACTAACCTGGTGGATAGGGGTATTAGAAGTCACTTTACATCAAAACACTCAAATAGGAGTGGTATAATGGCTGGCAATTTATTGAACTCATCGCTACCTGCTACTCTAGGAATGAGTATATCGGGCCCTCTTGATAAGTTTTTTGCACGGACAAAAAGGGATATAGATAGAGAGTTAGAGTTGGCTGAGCGGAGAGCGGAGCGACGCCTTTCTATTGAACTACTTAAACAGACACCCTTACAATCCGCCGTAACTGAGGTTACTTCAACGCCAAATAACTCTATAGTGGGTGAGACAGATTCAGACCTATTCAATACAAATGACATCCCTCTAATTTTTAAAGAAGGTCCACCTGCAATAACACAAAAGGAGCATGTTAGCCCAATTATTATCACCCAAAATTCACGGACTTCAGCCGAGGTTATTGTATCGTTTTCATTAATAGACCTGGATGCAGATGCGGCATCTCACACCTTGCCCGTAGCCACATCCCCTTTTGAAGATGGGAAACAAGGGAATAAACACACAGATAAACCTGCAGCTGGAACTATACATAGTAAGAAAAGTGGCGAAGTTTGTCATTCCCCGCCAAGGAAAAAGGCGCGAAAGATTGGGAACAGAAAAAGGCCTGAATCCATAAAAGCGCCACTGCCCCCAAAGAACTCTAATAATAAAACTCTCAAGGCCACTGTGAAAGAAGTACCAAGTAAGACACAAACAGGGGAGAGTGCGCCTTTATTTAGCAAGACACATGGAGGGCTTATAGAGGACATTGAACATCTTCTTAGATCCTTTATGCTCCCTATCTTGGAGAGGGTAAAAATGCTGGGTAAAACCGTGGATCGTATATTGGAGATCCAAACAACCGGTGTCATGGGACAGAGCAAAGGGGGAGAAAATGGTCAAGCAGACACGCATTTTATACAGAACACAGTGACTCACACTAAGGCTCAGCCACAAACAACCTTAACTCATAATGATAAAAGGGTGACACCGACGGGAACTCTGGCACCCAAGGCGGGAAAAACTATGACTATGACAAAAAAGGCCCCCGCAGTGGTAGAGACAAGGGGAACAACTAATCCACCTCAAACTCTATACAAAACAAAACATCTTAAAAATGTAGATCTACCCCCCGAGTCACTTAATTATGTCATTATAATGACTGGGGTCCCCAAGTTAACAGAGGGTAGTATAGAGCCTGACACATCCCTAAAAAACAAAGTAAACCACTGGCTGAAGGCTAACAGACCACTCCCACCACATTTAAATGGGGAGATTATATCTGTTAGACGCTGTGATTGGGTGGGCGTGAGACCAAAAGAAATTGAAGGTGATGTAATCATCATAAATTTCAGGGATCACAGGGTAGTTAACCATATCTCTGATTGGTTTTCGGGAAGGCAGGATGGCTCTGTAGCCACCCGAAATTTGAGTTATTTCTATCCTCAAGGTATGATGAAGCCCCGTACCCAACCTCCAAAAAGGAGTCACCATAACTCCCGTGCACCAGCTAACTATAGACAACAACCCAGCTTAGATAGGCACAGGTACAATGAGCCGCCACCTGGCTTTTTGCCACATCACCCCAATAGACTTGGACACAGCCTAAGTAGGGACAGGTATTACGATCTGCCACCTACCCCCTTGCCGCAATATCCCAACACGTTTGAGTATGGCCTAGGTAATAACCATTACAGGTACCATGACCTCCCATCCACCCTCTTGCCTTTTCATTCCAATGAGTTTGAGTATGGTTTAGGTAATAAATATCACCATACAAACCCAAATTCTTATTGGAATATTCCTCTTCATAATCTCTTTGAACCATTTTCGGGCCTAGATTCAAATGATTGACTTTTTAAATCCAAAATTAAAACAAAAGAAAATAAGGTGAGGGATAAGGAAACTACACATAAGAGTCCAACATCTGATAAAGGCCCAGGAAGAAAAAGAAACACGACCCTAGACATTGAAATAGGGATGATGAATAAAATTAATAAGGCAAATTGTATAAAGGATAAGGGCAATGAAATCTCAATAGAGAGGGAAGCTAGGAAGAATGCTGGGGGAGAGACAAACCTGATAATTAGAACAAAAGAACGGCTAATAAATGTAGTAACGTGGAATGTGTGTGGGATTGCCAACAAAGTGACAGAAACTCTTTGGGGTGAGTTTGTAACCAGTATTGACATACTCTGTGTCCAGGAAACCTGGGCTTTAAAGGAGGTGCATATAGAGGGTTTTAAAACTTTTTATGTTCCCGCAGTAATTTCCAACCATGGCAGGAATAAAGGGGGTCTATGTGTCTACGTGTCCAACCGTTTAAACACCAGTACTAGTATAGGTAGATCCACGTCACCCTACTTTCAATTTGTCACGATTGATCTAAATGGTAGGAGTGTGCTGATAGTTATTAATTTCTATAACAATATCGAAAATGCACACTTCAGGGAAGTACTAATGGAAGTGTACAAAGAAATGAGGGAGGTAAAACCCTTGAAAGGGAAGGAATTAATCTGGATTTGGGTTGGTGACTTTAACGTAAATATATGTACTAGTGACACATGTGGTTTTGCAGAATATGGGGTGGGGGAACAAGGGGAGAGTAGTCATTTCGCTCATCATTCTAAAGGGGAAATCCTAAATGATATTATGGCCAAGCTTGATCTAGGGTTTGCAAATAGGCTATGTTACCCAAAGGTGGACTTCACTTCAACCTTTATGGCAAGAGGACTACAGTCAACTATTGATTTCATAATTCTACCAAATAGGTTTGGTAGTAGTGTTATGAATTTTGAAACCCTTGCTATGGGTCTGAGCGATCACCTGCCATTAAAGATGGTACTTAACATACAGGATGTTAAAATAAATACACTAACTGAGATTTTAACATGGACCCAGAACTTAGAGGTAGCACGACGAAATGGTATTGCTTTAAAATGGAGCATGGCAGACCCAGAAAAAATCATGCAAAGAATAGTCCATGAGGCTCTCCCATCGCTACTTGTATGTTTAGAGGATAATCCCACAAGTGGAGAAATACTGGAGGCCTTTCTTATCATTACAGAAACTATAAAGGGTGCTCTGACCAGAAAGTGCATAAAAAAGCAAAACACTCCAAAGGGGTGGTTTAACACTGAATGCACTAAGGCACATAATGCGCTAAAAAAGGCCCTAAAAGACTCAGTAAGGGATCCTGAGACTATCAGAGTATTAAGGAAAGCGTATAAGGTTACAAGAGATCAAAGGAAGAAAGCAATCAAGGAGAAGGCTTGGCAAGATTTATTGGAGGCAGCGGAAAGTAGGGACCCTAAGCAATTTTGGCAGGTAGTTAACTCACCATTTATTAATAACAAGGCGACAGTTAAAATAGATATAGCTATTGATGAAAATGCATGGGTAGAGTTTTTCTCTAATTTGTATTGTGACCCGCTAACCGAGCCACAATTACCAAGTAAATATCACCCGATCCCACTAGAGTTCGAATTAGAGGAGGTCAAGGTTGCGATTAAATCAACTCAAAACAATAAAGCCCCGGGCCCAGACGGAATCCCAAGTGATCTCTACAAAATGAACACAGATCTCTGGGCACCTGTATGTTTACGTGTAATGGGGGCATGTTGTGATATTGGCTTCATTAAAACCTGGGCAGAATCACTGATTATCCCTATATACAAAAAGGGGGATAGGGAAAGCCCATCAAATTATAGACCAATATCACTACTGGACACAATAGTAAAAATTGCAGGAAGAGTAATCCTGACTAGGCTCCAGGACTGGGCTGAAGATCAAAATATCTTGACCCCAGTACAATATGGTTTCCGACTAGGGATGGGCACTGTGGAACAAGTATTAAACTTTGTTCTTTTGCAGGGGAAATATACCAGTGCAAAAGAGGGGTGTTTTTACGCAATATTCGTCGACCTTTCGTCGGCGTTCGATTGTGTCATACATGATAAACTGTGGTCGACATTAGAAGAAATGAAAGTGGATTCTTCGATAGTCCTCTTCCTAAGACAATTATATTCGAATGCCTCTGCCAGAGTAAGGTATGGGCTGGGGGGGGAATGCACAGGGTCTTTCCGCATACAGAAGGGGGTGAGGCAAGGGTGTGTGCTGGCCCCATTCCTTTTCTCTCTTTACACTAACAGCTTGGAGAGGGAACTGGGTGCCAGCAACATTGACTCTCCTAAGGCCGGGAATACGCAGATCAGCTCCCTTTTGTATGCGGATGACGCTGTGTTGATGGCAAGAACAAAGGTCGGCGCGCAAAAAGTATTGCATAGATATATAACATACATGGAAGAGAGGGGCCTCAACCTGAATGCAAAAAAGTCTTATGTGATGGCTTCTGGCAAAGGAGGAGCCAGATGTAAACAACTTAAGGCGGCAGGCACCCTACTACAAGCCACAAAAACATTTCCATATTTAGGGGTCACAATCGAGGCAACAGGGGGATGGGGCCCCGAGGTAAAAAACAGAGCGCTAGCATTTAAACGCTCAGTTGCGGCGATAAAGAATTTTGCCAGTAAATTGGGTAGAAAACAACCTGGTATAATGCTTAACATATATGTGGCCAAATGTAGAAGCATCGCCCTGTATGGGGCAGGGATATGGGGATATCATGATGTGACGATGCTCCAGATTATTGAAAACAATTTTTTTCGCTACCTTCTGTCCCTTCCGAAAAGTATGTCAAATTATAATTGCCATGTAGAAATAGGTATGGACTATTTGACAGATCTGATTAAAATCCAGCCAATCCTACTCTGGAGGAGAATTTGGGCAACGCAAGAACTGGCTCTCAATCGAGAAATTATTCTGGATGTTAAGAATTTAACCAACGCAAAAAGAATCAAATGGCTTGAGTATGTGAGGAAAGCCCTGACGGACATTGACAAGCCAGAATGGTATGATAAACCTGAATTAATTGTGAAAATTCCTAAAAAAATCTTAAAAAACCTGTGCATGGAACATTTTAATACCTTAAGGCTTGGGAATGAAGTCAGTAAAAGAACTGTTCTCGAACATCAGCCACTGTTGATTACCCTCAAAATGCAACCCTACCTAACTTTGACCACTTTGGGATTTGAGCGTTTTGTCCTAATTAGATTCAGGTTCAATATATTTCACCGCCTGGTCTCATATCCGGAGAAAAATGACTGGAATAGAACTCTGGCCCCATGCCCATGCGACAACATATCTATCCAGTCTACCTTCCATTTGGTACTCTTTTGCAAACTGTATAAAAAAGAACGGGCGAGATGGTTGAAATCTTATCTTAGAGATGGGGCTTGGAGGCAATGTAGGCCAGCTTATTTACATCTCCAACAATTAGGAAACCCCCTATGTATTAGCACTATGTCGATGTTTTTAAAAAGCGTCGTGAAATTACGGAATCTATTATGAATTTATTAATTATCGATTTATCACCATACTTGGATTTAATGCTGTTTTTATAACTATTTATTGTGTGTATCTATAACGTGTAATTTGTTTACTATGTACTGCTTTTATGATTTTTTACTTGGTGAAAATCGAATAAAGTATTTGACTACTACTGAATATCGACATGAATAATATCGACATATAGGAATATCGAGGGACAAAATATCACAAGGAAAAAGCATATAGGGAAGTATAGATTTACTATTCCTAGTTCAACAGCTATGTACTCTTTAGATATAATTCCTGCATAGGTACATATATGTGGAATTAGGCATAGAAAATGTAGACTTAACCTAACTGTAGATTAAAAAATATATATATATTGTCTTGATTTTTTTTTTAATCGACATTCTGACTTCTGTATTTAGTATGTGCATCCCAATTTTGGCACGCTATGACTTGAATACTGCTCTTTTCTTTTAAAGCGGCTGCAGCGAAAAGCGAACAAAAACTTGATTTGATATTTGTTTATATTTAATTAGGAAAGCAAAAGGATTTCATAGAAGCCAGCTCTTTTGACAAAGTAAAAATGCTGCTACAGAGGAAGCCGGATTTCTCGTTGTTGGGCGGTCGAGCATTCTGGCACATAGGAATCGTCTCCCCAGGGTCTCCAACCTTTTTTGTAATGAGAGATACCTATGTTCAATTAAAATCAGCCTGAGATTTTAATATTATTATTAGTGTTGTAATAGTGACCGTATCGTATAGGATTGCATTCGAGTTCACCAGATGCAAGGCTACCTGCAGTGACCTCCTCACTGCATTTGGTAGGGTTGCCATGTCAAGGCTTGCCAATGTAGAATGCCTCTATGTGGGTACAACATAACAATCACAGCTGCAATGCCCCTGGCACCAATTAAATAATATTAATATTAGTAATATATCTTTTCAAGGCCTCATAAATTAGTACTCAAAGCACACGCCTACAAAGCCCTCCATAAAACCGAAACTCCAACACCTCAACGAACAAATCTCATTCCACACCCCCAAGAGAAACCTCCGCTCCACCGAACTCTCCCTAGCCACGGTCCCCTGCATCTGCAGGACCAGAGCAAGTGGCAGATCCTTCTCCTACCTCGCGGCCAAGACCTGGAACGAACTCCCCACCGCATCAGATGAAGCCCAACATTGCACCAATTCAGAAAGGACCTCTAGCAGCTGCGGCCGCTGCATGTAAGAGTGGTGGGACCAGGTGAGGGGGGATTTCGAGAGACGACCACGAGGGAAAATTAATTGTTAATTTAATTTTCCCTCGTGGTCTTCTCTCGAAATCCCCCTGTAGTGTAGTTCCTATTATCCCAATAGGCTCTGCGCATTGGAATAATATCTCCAATAGTATAGACCTAGACCAGACGTTAACTAGGTCTTCTACTGTCAATATTAGACTTAAAGTTTTGGGTTTGCCAGCTAGCTCAGAGTTCACTAGAAACTTTCTCGAATAGGCAAGGAGGAGTTGAACCTCCCTGGATAGACAAGAAGGGATTTAGTTTCTGACAACCATAGAACATGACAACTTTGCTCTCCCCTAATCAAGAGTGTATCTCTAGAGTCGTGTGAAAACAAAAGACAACTTATTTTACTCAGTCAGTACGTGCATTCTTAGTTTCACCAGATTGTAGAGAAAAGGAAGAGACGGGCGTGTTCAATAAAAGATGTTATTTATTGATCAGTCTCTTTTCTCGTACAAGAGAAATGGATCGATATTATCGCAATACTTATGGTTAAGTAAAGTGCATACAATAAAAGCAGAATTATAAAATAATACTGTAAAAACATTGATATGGTTTCTAAGCCATACGTTATTTAAAATGGACAGAATATATACGTACACATATACATTTGACTAATAGTACTCAACTGGTGCTTCTAACTACGCCTACCCCAGTGTACCTGACCTAAGCCTAATACGTGGGCGGGGATAGAAAGTAGCAGTTTAAGTTAAGTTTGTTTTGCCAAGTGACTGACTCAAGAATTCTCTGTAAGGGGTTATTCAGCTCTGTACCTGAGATCTAGGATGGTTGAGGGATAGTATCTCTCGTCTGAGGTCTCGATATTCCAAGCTGCCTGCGAGGGCTGCTCGGAAGCGCCGGAGCTGGATTTCTCGGCAGGAGAAAGCAGCGTCTCGTTCTCAGCGCGTCAGGAAGGCGGGGCAGCGCCGGTGGCTTCGCTCTCTGCTGGGCTTCGGCAAGTCTCGCTGCTCCGATCTCGTCACCACCGCGTGTGTTTGCTTAAGGCAATATAGGTAATATTTATACCTGTAAGGTGCCGAGATTGACGTAAGGATGGACATAGATACGTCAATAAGGATGTCATACGAGCTGGTCGTTAGCACATTCTTTTACTGAAGTTCTCGGTGAAATCAAAACAATGGCCGCAGGGTTTTTCCCAGGTTGTCATAGGTTTGATTTGTTTTGAGAACTCCGTATGCCTTATCAGGGGCTGGAGGAATATTGCTTTTGCCTAATTAGATGGCAAGCGTTATGACCTAATCAGATAACGCGCTCCTGTGCCGTGGTCTGGCATAATCAGATAACGGTTTCTGCATCATGGGATGGCTGCTAGTTAACTTGTTAACCAGAATAGGGTCAGGAATAGGGGGATCGATACAGAACCTATAGGAATACATCACACCCCCTCACCTAGTCCCACCACTCTTAACTGCAGCGGCCGCAGCTGACCTCAAGACCTGGCTCTTCGAATGACCAACAGAGCTGTTCGTACCCCTCACTCCCACTCTGCCAGCACCTTGAGACCCTCGCAGGTGAGTAGTGCGCTTTAAAACCCCTGATTGATTTTTAATATATTTCTTTAATTCAACCATTTGCCTCTTTTAGCCTATGAATTTCTTATAATACGCTCATTTTGTAACCAATACACGCTTATTAATTTTGATTAATTACATTAATTCACTTAGCAAACGCACCTTATTTAGGAGGCTGGACTGCACACAGGAGAGGTACTGACAGCTAGCTGGAGAGCTACCAGTGGCTCACAAGCTCCTCGTTGGAGACGGCTGCTTGTACACAAAGGACAAGGGCAAATCATTATTACACTAAATTATTGTAACAGTGTTCATGCACTCAAAAGACACTCATGAAGGCCAAATATAACGCATTGCATTGAGTCATGGATGATGCAGTGCAAGCAACCATGATTCCTAGAAGAAAATGATGTCTGGTTAGTGTTTCCTGGGCCAAGGGAAAGGAAACCACACAAACAAAACATAAGAATAGAAACACTAGTAGAGAATCCCCATCAGGATCTGAGTTCAGGCAAAGGGCAAGAGGCAGCTGTTGCCATATCCGAACTCAGGTTTCCAGCTGTTTCCTGACCGGAAGCAGCTTCTGCAGAAATCAACTCCCAACAGGAAGAACATGTGCTGCAAAAGGACAGCTGCTCTATGCACAGCACGCCTGGTGTTGCACCCTGCGAAAATGACTTCCGATTGTTGCCAGTAATTCTTGCATTGTTATTTGTATAGCGATTACTACATTTGACGAGGCTTTACTGTGCTTTGAGGATGGGCAGGATGCCAGGCTGGGTAAACCAGTGCGATTAGATTGGGCTCTTAAGGTTAGTTTGCAGTTCTTGCGTATTGAATTGGGCATGGGAGACATCATGTAGAAATGACATGCGGAAACTGCATAAATCATGCAATAACCTTTCTTAATTTTTCAATTGAATTGTACGTTTTTATTTGAATTAAACTGTGTTATTTTGTTGGTTCTGGCTGATGAACCCAGGTTGTTATCATTTCTCACTTATTTTATTGTGGATTGGAGATATACTAATTTCTTATATGGTTGATATTGTTGCAAAACATGGAACTCGTAGTCTCTTCCGTCTTGTGGGTTGTTGAGGAAGGGATGCACATAGGTTCAGTACTGAGTTTGGATGATTTTTTTTGTATGGTGAATTTTTGTGGTTCTTATTTTGCCGGGCAGGCAGCAGTGCTTGTCATCACTAATAGATAGATTGTCACTCTCCTCCTGCGCTCCAGCTGGTTGATGTCTTCTTGCACCATTGCTGGGAGAGATGTGTTGGAATGTAACAGCTGGGATGGAGAAGGAGGTGCTTGGGGTGGTTTTCTCCTTGTAGGATGGTATGATTAGTTGTGGTGCTAATTTGGAATGCAGTGTCTTTTTCTGAAACTATGTCTAGCTCAATCACTAGGAAGCTTTCAGTTCTATTTATTGCATGGTGTGTAAGGCAGAGTATTTTGAACGTAGGGATCCAGTGAAAGGCTTTCAACACAAACTGAGATTACTTTCATATTTCACCATACTAATTCACCACTAATCCTTTATGGGCTTTCGGAGTAGCGTGCTTCAACACCCCATCAGGGGTAACAAGCGCTATATAAAGACAAACCTTTTTTCCTCCTCTATCCTTCTGCTATCATTCCAAATCCAAATAACTGACTAAAATATCCACCACTTAAAATGTACTTGCATCTTTCACTATACTAATTCAACACTAATCCTCTATGGGTCCCGGAGTAGCGTGCTACTCGCCTCGTCGGGGGTAGTAAGCGCTATATAAATGCAATTACAATACAATACAATACAGAGGAGATGGGGTCTCGTAGTTTTTGGTGCATTAGTTGCCTTGCCACTGTGTTCTGATTTCTTTGGAGGTGTTTTATAACTGCATTTTTAGATTTGCTCATCTTTATTAACCAGCATTTCTGCAGGGAGTTATCTCAGTGTGCTCTCTCACCTAACACTCCACCAGTGGTGTCTTTCCCCTGTACAACCCCGCCCACTGTAGAGTCAATAACACATCCGCAGTCATCAATGCGTCTCGATCAGGGAGCTATTCATAAAGATAAAATACTCTCCGCCTATTGGAATCTGTGCAAGGTCTGAAGACAGGCCACACAAAAGGGGGATTAGAGTGCCCCACTCAGTTATACAAGATGATAGAACCACCTATCAGTCCAGCAATGCATCAACGTCATTTAGGGGTCGCAGGTGCGACCTCTAGCTTGCCCCTTGCAACCCCTGGCACTGCATTTGAGACCCCTGACCTCAGAACAAAATCGGGGGCAGCTTGTCCTTATGGACATCAATTGGGGCTCCAATCTCTTGTTTTTTTTATCAATTTTATGAAAAGTTTAATAGTGAATAACAATATATTGTTCATTCTTTTTGAGATAAAAAAGGAAGTACAGTTGGCTGGAATACAACCATCCCTGGCAGCAGAGGTAAGTAAAAATGCGATTAAATGCATGTTGTGCGCATGTGTGCAGTTGAGAGTGTGTCTATGTGATAGAGAGTGTGTGATTGTGTGTGTATTTGTACGCATGTGTGTGTGAGTGAACATAACGGTCAAATGGCGTGTGATGTCACTTCCGCATCCCCTGGCCTTTTGGTGAACTGACGTTCATGCAGCATTGCAAAAATCCATTTATGGCCTGGATGTGATCTTTAAGTGTATGAGGTAGCCCTTTCCTCACCGCCTCCCAACAGGTCTCTAGCTCTGGACCCAGTGGGTGGTTTAGGTAAAGGGTTTATCTTTTTTATCCGTCCACGGATTGAATACATAATCATTCGTATCTACCACTCTGTGCATCCCTTTTTCCTGTTACCTGGTGTTTTCTCTCATTGTTTGCGACACTGGGAGGGAAATATTTCTGCACGTCCAATGCACATGTACCAAGTGGGGTGACTGAGCAACGGGCTTCTACTGTTTGCGCTTGCCAGTAAGGTTCGCAAACTTTTTAAAAAACTTGACATACTTTTACATGGCCTGTGTACACTTATATTTTGAAGTAAACCTCCAATGTGACTGAACGAATTTTCATAAAATCAAATGGAGTAAAATCTAGAAAATGCACCAAATGACTTAAAGGTCACTCTTCCATTACAATTTGGCAATCTTCTGTTCAGTAGTTTTGCAGTTATACAAGCACAATCATTTCTTATGGGAAATTCCGTTATATTGGCAGCTGAAAAAATATCTTTGTAACTTTTCGACTGTTTGCCCAATCGGCAACAAATTTGGCCTTCAATTGGATGCCCTGCAAAATATATTTTACTTCATGCTTGCTGCAAGGGTCGAGGGGGCAAGGTATTAGGGGTTCAAAAATATTTTTTTCCTGTGGATTGATGTGTTAATCTTAAATACAAATGTGCTAAAGTGCCTCACTTGCCTCTAAAGCCCCAGGCTCAAACGGGGTACCTTTGGACCTCTTTAAAAGAAATCCGGCGCTTTGGGGCCCTCTACTGTTAAATGTTTTTAGAGCCATTATAACTGGCCAGACCCCACAATCTTGGAAGAAAGATGTGGTAGTGCCAATATTCAAAAAGGGAAAAGAAACGACTCGACCTGTTACAGGCCGATTTCCCTTATAGATGCCATATGTAAGGTGATGGGAGGGTAATTCTGGCATGCCTGGAGCTATGGGATGATAAAGCTGGACTAATATCACATATCCAATATGGGTTTAGGAAAGGAATGGGAACTGTCGAACAGTGCCTCAACTTGTGGATGATCATGGGCAAGTACAGGAAGGCCAGGGGAGCGTCGATCCACCTGGCATTCATGGACTTGTCCAGTGCCTTCGACACGGTGTGCAGGAGCAAGTTGTGGGCGCTGATGGAAGATGTGGGCTTCGAGGAACCACTTGTCACGCTCCTCTGCAGACTACATGCTTCAACCTCTGTAGTCATCCGGCATGGCCCAGGGGGAGGGAAGACAAAGCCCATCGCGTCGACAGAGGGGGTCCGGCAAGGCTGCATCCTAGCCCCGTTTTTATTTCTGGTTTATACAAATGGGCTGGAGCAGTTTCTGTTAAACAAACATGGACTTCCTAAAAATAGCAGGTGCCCAAGTACCTTTATTGTCGTATGCTGATGATACGGTCCTGATGGCCTTGACTGCCAACAGCCTTTAGGGATGTTTGGATGCTTTCACCGAATATATGACATCACTAGATCTGAAGGTGAATTATAAGAAATCCTTTGTCATGGTATGCGGGCCCAAATTAACGAAAACACGAAAATACACAGTGAATGGGACAGCTATTGAGAAGGTAAAACATTTTAGTTATCTGGGGAATGTTTTTAATTTTAACCTAAATTGGGACCAACTTTTAGTATCTCGGTGCAACAAGCTTCAAGAGATATTGAGGGGCTGTTTCGATTTGCGGCAAAACTTGGTCATAAGCCTGTTGCAGAGCTGACAACCCTGTACAAATCAAAATGTCTGTCAGGAGCAACTTATGGTGCAGGAGTGTGGGTATATCAAAATAGTACCCAGATCCAAATAATTGAGAACACATTTTTGAAGAGACTCTTATTTATCCCGTCTAGCTCCCCTACCTCATTTTGTCACTCGGAGGTGGGCATGGATTATATTACAGACAGAATACACATGGCACCCCTGTTTTTATGGGGGAAAATGTGGTCTTCAGAGGAACTTAATTTCTCCCGACTTGTCTTAAAAGATTGAATGAATTTAGACAATGCAATGGCGGTACCCTGGTTACGCTATGTTAAACAAACTTTTTACAAGATAGGATTAGAAGATTTTCATGAAAATCCTGAGTGTATACTGCCAAACATGAAAATGCCCATAAAAGAAGCATTTGGATCTGAGTATATCTTCTAGGTCCACAGGCAGACCGGACCCCCCTTTTTTTAAAACAGCAACAATTTTATTTGTCTTTTAGCTTACATGGAAATGCACGTTTTTTAATGACTAGATTTCGTTTAGGCACGCTGCACTTTCTTGTGGCTTTCCCAAAACAGGTGGGGTGGTGTGAGAGGCTACCCCCCTGTCCTTGTAACAATACAGCCGAACAAAATACTATGCACCTTATGTTATTTTGCACATTATATAAAGACCCCAGGGTGTGAAAATTGTTTCCGCTCCCATAAAGAGGGTTTTAATTATTTACATTCCCTAGCAATTGGTTCCATTTTGTAGCTCTGTGCTTACTTTTATAAAAATAGTTTTTATAATAAGGAAAATGATATGCAATGTAAAAGTATGTAATTAGGTGTTTTATTGTGTGCGAAAGATATTAGTTATGCTTTTTTGTAAATATTGTCTTATTTTATGATTGTATTTCTTCCTTGTGAACTTTTATGATTCATCTGGAATCCAATAATGGTTTCTGACTGACTGACTGCCTCACTAATCTAATTATATAAAAAGAAGGTTGAGAGGCTGACAGACAAAACACGGACCCCTGAACAGGCTATTGTTGAAGCAGCTCCAGGGTGGAATAGAAAGGAAAAGAGTATTGCCATTTATAATGATGGTGAATCTGAAGTGAGGATTCCAAAAAAATCACAATATTTCATATCTTAAAAAATATTGTAATGCGGTTGGTTATCTTTATAGTGGTTCCTTTTGACCACCTGGTTGCATGTGATTTCATAGAGAAACAAATACCATTACTGAGAAACCATTTAACCTAAATTGTTTAAATGAAAAATGCAGAATGACTGGAATTTAACATTTCATTAAAAATAGTTTTGAAGAATTTTTTATTTGTTATTGTTTTTTGCACACTTATCTGTTATACTGCAATTGAGGTGGTTGCAGGTCTTGCATTCAAGAAACATTTTTGCCAGAGGTATTTATTTCAGTGCTTTACTTTGGGAGACATTATTTCAGATTTGCTTCTTTTATATTGTCAAACAATTACTTCAGATGCTTTGAAGACACTGACCCCCTCACTGCCCTTAAACACCATCCATCCCTGACCCCTTCACAACCCCTAAACTATACCCAACTCTGAAATTTAAAAATATTTGACCAAATCCTTAACTACACCTATGCCTGACCGGTAAATTATACCCATCTCTAAACCCTAAAAGCCATTTATTTCCCTAAACTGCACCTATCCCTAATTTACTTGTATTTACTTAAAGTTGTCTTTCCTTAAAATTAGTTTTCCATGATTCGGTTTTCTCCAGTGTAGTTTCTCAATTCCGTTTTTCCAGTAATTCACATATATATGTTATAGCTACCTACATATAGGTTTTTCTTTCAGAGCCATACACCCAGAATTAATGTGAATACTATTTTGAAATTCAGAGACTCAGAAGAATACTGTTCCATGTAAAGCGCCCGGCTAGCAGACCCCAACCCCACCACCTTTGTAAAACAGGTTTAATTCATTATCTTGTAGTGCAAATTACCCTCTGGCTTTCTGAGTGGTAAAATCACTTAAAAACAAATACAAATCTGAGAGAGCCCAGATGATCCACAACCAGCCAATCATTAATTTCCAACATCTCCAAGGTAAGCAGGTGCATATCATCCCAGGTTATGATAGTAATACTTCCTAAAGACACATAGGTCCACTGGGTGTCCAGTAAGGAGAGGACGGGTCCCAGGGTGCTTGTTTCCAGTCCTGAGAAGAAATGGCTTGGCAGTTAGGGCTGGACTGTTCCCATGAGGCACAGCGTGAAGATTGATTTGCATATAGCTGTGTCTGAACTGGGGTGGCGAAGTGAGCTAAAGAACGATGAAGAATTCAACCCAGACTGTGACTGGGGGTGAGTGTCTGAAAAGTTTCAGCGCTCTGTCCATCATCTCCTTGTGTTTGCTCAGTAAGGAGACGACTACATATGCAAAACTTAGTTCGGGAGGAAAAACATTTCTAAAGCGTTTATTATAGTGTGCATGATCTCCAGAGGACACACCAATACTGGGAGGGATTTGCAAAGAGAAGGAAATGGCAATACAAAGGTGCGGCTACCAGTTACCTTCTTTTTCAAGAAGAAGAAGGTCGCTAACAAACACTATCCTATGGAGAAGCATCAGGAGGAAACATACACTGATCTAAGTATGGTGGCAGAGTGAGACCTTTGACAAATGTGGAGCTACTAGGCTCCCCTCATTGTATTCCTCCATGGGGCTCCTCTGAGCTCACCCTAGGGGTCATGTATACATTTGCTGCAGAAGCGAATAATCTTAAGCAGAAAGAAGAAGAATGGATATTATATGTGTGCCTGCTTGCTTGTATGATTGATTGTAGCATAGGGAGATAGACATCGTTGTCCTGATGAAAGCTATGGAACCCGGCTCGGGGCCACTGGCTGAAATATGTTGACCCATCAGATGCAGGAGTAATAAACACCACCTTGCATTCTTTATGGTCTATAATCAACTCGCTCCTGTCTATGGTTGCCTTTTCCCTGAAAAGGCAACCGTGATTTGTATCTACATACTTTGGATCCCATTCCCCACCCTTCATCAGTAAGCACTCTGCCAAACAGGAGGTCCACCTGCCATTAGAGGGTTCTTTTGCGAGCGTGGATGGCTGAATATGATGCAGGACACATAGGGTGGTGTGTGAGGCCATTCCTTACAAAGCTTTGTAATTTCCTGGTCCTTTTCCTGTCACTGGGCACTGAGGGATTCAAGGGTCCCCCTCATATGGGTAACTGCGGAGGCTTGGACACTGTGCCTACTCTTGTGTGTTATTTACTTTTTGTGTGGTAAAGATTGTGGTTTGAGAGGACACAAATGTAGACAGCCCACTCATTCCTCTGGTTCTACCTACCCCCTTCATTTCCAGGGGATCATAGGTTACATGCCTCACTGAATACATCAATGACAACCACCTCCTCATCACCACTCAGTCTGGTTTCTGACCCAACCATAGCACGGAAACTGCCGACAATGGTGCAGTGGATGTCATCTTCATGATTCTGGATGGAGGAGACACTGGGCCCTCTCTACAGTGTTTGACACGGTCTCCCACCCATCCTCCTCCAATGTCTATGCAATATAGGAATCCAAAGGCACGCACTCCAATGAATCTGCTCCTTCCTATGTGGAAGGACCCAGTAGTTAGCCTGGCAACATACACCTTGGATGCCTGCAACCTCTTCTGAGGAGTTCTGCAAGGATACTCCCTGAGCCTGACCCTCTTCAACACAAACATGATCCTTTAGTCAGCATCATCCAGTTCACAACATCAATGTTCTCTTGCATGCTGACAACACGCAACTCATTCTCTCCCTCACGGATAAGAAAAACAGTACCAAGATCAAGTTTAATGCCTGCATGACTGAAATCGCACACATGATGACCAACTGCCTGAAGCTGCACACTGACAAGACCAGTATCATGACTTTCGGGAAGAGCACTTCACATTGGAACTTCACCTGGTGGACAACAGAGAATGGAGAGAAAACCGAGGTCTTGATCTTCGGAAGAGATCAGGGTATTTGGTCTAGCGACTGGTGGCCTTCTTCCCTTGGAGTGTGCCCCCTGCCCTTTCAATCCGCCCGGAATTTGGGGGTGCTGATAGACACTACGCTTTCTCTGGTCCGTCAGGTCAATAGGACGGTTTCCAGCTGCTGTGGTGTCATCGGGATTCTGAGAAGGATAGCACATTATCTATCTCTAGAAGCTCGAAAGCAGATTGTGGTGGCCATTGTCTCTTCGAGACTTGATTATTGTAACGCGCTCTACTCAGGCATAAACAAAAAGCTCATCCAGCGCCTGCATATTGTACAGAACCCGGCAGACAGATTTGTTCTGGATGGCCCTAGACTTTCCTCTGCCACGCTAGCCAGGAAGAGCCTGCACTGGCCACCCATTCAGGCAAGGATCTCTTTTAAGACCCTCTGCCTTGTTCATGGGGCCCTGTATGGAGCAAGCTCTGAAGGCATAAGGTCTCTGCTAGTTCCCTATTCCCCTAGCAGAGCCCTTCGCTCCTCCAACAAAAATCTTTTGTCTGACCCCCGTGTTTTCAGAGCCAGGTGGGGAGGGAGGGCCTTCTCCTCCCTCGCCCCGAAATTGTGGAACACTCTTCCTCCGGAATTAAAAGGGCAACCATCTGCCATGCTCTTCCGGAAATCTTTAAAAACACGGCTCTTTGCAGAAGCTTATCTGTAATCTGACATCGGCTCATACCATAAACTATACCATCCTCTGGGCGCCTTGATGCCCTTCGGGGTTAAGTTGCATGTTTATAAGATTGTATTTATTTCATTTCATTTCATTTCAGACGGACCCCCACCAGCAGGGCCATGGACCTCAGGATCATCATTAACAGCACACTCAACATGACCGCTAAAGTCAAGGCCTTCACAGTCCCATGTTTCCATACCCTGAAGATACTGAGGAAAATTTTCAAATGACTACCAATTGGCACCAAGAAATCACCACACACGCCCTCGTCACAAGCAAGCTGGACTACGGGAACACCCTCCATGCCAGGATCAACAAAACACTCACCAGAAGACTGCAGACCATTTGGGACTCTGGGACCAAAATCCCTTTGAATATCCCATCACACCACCCCTGAAGGAGTTCCACTAGCTTCCCATGCACAAACAAGCACCATTCAGACTCATCACCCACACTTTCAAGGCTATACATAACACTGTCCCAGCATACGTCAACAATCGCATCTGCTTTCACCAACCTTCCCGACACCTCCGGTCATCCGGATTCCTATTTGTACTCATCCCATACATACAGAAAACCAGATCTAGCGGTCAAACCCTTCTCTTACATCACTTCTAACGCGTGGCATGCACTGCTGATACACATAAGAACATCCTCCTACTCACTTCTTGAATTCCGCAAGAAGCTGAAAACCTAGCTTTTCGAGTAGTCCCACTAGGCCCTAGGTTTGGTTACACACACACCTGCACAGCGTCACAGAGTCAGTCAGTTTGTAAGTGTATTGTAAGTTCCTTTCTTTCTAAGCTGCAGATCAAACAGCATCCTAGTGCTGGTAGATGCAGAGATTCTGAAGAACTCCTACACTTAAAGCATCAGGCGTGACCGATTCACTGCTCCCTTTAGGTACAGGGGCGGCTTCCCAACAGGAGCGTCACCCAACCTACTGCGAGAGCAGCAGGCAAACACAAATAAATAAAATGGCATGTCAATGCCATTTTAATTATTTGCCACAGCACCGGCTCGCGCTGTGTACAGCAAGAGGGTGCGGGCTGGGCTGAATCCTGCAAATGCAGCATTACAGCACTGGTCTACAGTGCGCATGAAGGATTGGTTGGCGGTCTGGCGCCGACCAGCCCAACATAAGCACTGTAGACCTAGCAATCCAAAGACTGTGTAACAGCCTGGGGATTTCTGACGCAGGCCCCCATCCTCAAAATGAGCGCTGGGTGTGCCTGCTCTCACCAATCCTGGAGCTGCTTTCACAGAATGAAAGCAGCTCCAAGACTGGCTGGAGTTGCGTTCCTTTTCCTGCTCGTGGACTGTGCTGCACCGGTGGAGATCCCGAATGAATGGTGAGATGTGCGCCTTCGCGCCCCTCCTTTCTTTTTTTTTTAACTAGCCACAACTGTTTAGGTGGAAGGCATGCATGCCTATCCGCTGTTGACAGGCAATCCACAGGGGAAATGGATTTAATGAAGTTTTGAGGAGGAACGCAAGAAACCTGTGCCTTTTTAGGATGGTGCTCTCAGCTGTAAAGACGAGCCTCGTAAATCCACAAAGATATTCATTCTGCAGACCAAGGACATACAGTGCTGCATTTGATGTCCCACTGGCTCATTTCTTTTACAAACAGCAAAGCTATAAATAGATGATCTTGGCCGGAGGCTTTTTTCTTTTAAGGTGAACAATCTCCAGGCTGCTCGGACATTATTAAAAAAAAAAGCTCCAAATTGTTCTGGTCTTGGCACGGTTTAGGGATTGGGGTACGGGGTGCATAACCACTCCTACCACAGTAACAATGTCATTACATCATACCTGTTAATATATGTAATTTCTGGTTTCACAGAAATTCTAACATCCACGCGTATTTCTGCATTCAAACTCTCCTAAACCAAGAATGGAAAGACGCCACCTGGTCCATGCTTTTTGATTTGATAAAACATACAGGACCACCTTGTTCTTAAAGTCGTGGTAATGGATGAGTGTGACTACAGCTGACAGCTTTACTCACCCAAAAAATCAAATACAGCTGACACAAATCTGTGTACGTGACACAGCAAATACCACCAACAACCTAAATCTTGGCGATACAAATCGCTTTACGTGATACACCTGCAGGGTAAGATGCTTAAAGGCAATTTATTATAATTTAGGGTTTATTAAAGTTAAACGTACATTTCCGCTTCTTTATATTCCTCTCTTACCCACAGGGTACCTCACCTATCATT
This sequence comes from Lissotriton helveticus, assembly GCF_964261635.1. Taxonomy (NCBI): domain Eukaryota; kingdom Metazoa; phylum Chordata; class Amphibia; order Caudata; family Salamandridae; genus Lissotriton; species Lissotriton helveticus. The sequence goes on along the minus strand of NC_136070.1, from coordinate 438,840,347 downwards.
ACAGGTCTGTTAAACTCCTTTGTTGGAGCAGCAAAATCCGCCATCAGCATTATTACTGTATGTATTTATTTATGTATTCATCGGTATTTCTGCTGCACAATTCCTGCTAGAGAGCAACCGAGGGAGCAACAGTTGGTGCGAGCCCAATAACATGACCAGTGATCATTTACAAGGTATTTAACCAAAATATCAACACCTTAATATCATCTGACCATAATATCATGGTTAAAATATTCTGACTACAGAAATATTGTGGACTAAAATATCGAAGGTAAGTATATCGTTTTCATTATTTTGTTGTATTGTATTTTATTATGTTTTTCATTTTTTATCTTGATGTGAAGTTCATGTTTCATTAAAAAAAATATTGTTGTAATGTATAATTTTTTGGGTTATTGGGTTTAACAGGGTGTTTTTTTTATTATATAGTAATTAACATAGGCTGCCTACTATATTAGCTATTTAAGAATGTGAATTAGTATTTATTTGATTATATGTCTAACACTTGTCACCCGTGAGGGTATCCAGCAGTGGTGGCCAACACAAACAAAAAGTAGTGGAGGGTGGAGGGGGAGTGGGAGAGAGCGCAGAAGGGGGAGTGCGGGGGATGTTTAATAATAAAAAAATAAGACTTACCTGTAGCTGCTGGCTGCCTCGTGCCTCGGTTTTCCTCTGCTTCCTGGTCCTAACAGACACTGGGACCGCCTCAGAGACTTCCTGTGTAATCCCAGCACTGCTCTCATGCTATTACCAAGCATGAGAGCAGGATTGGCCTGAGCCGGCTGGTTTAATGCTCGCTCAGGCACAGGGAGTCTGTGCTGTATTGTACAGCCGGGTTAGAGAAAACTAACTGCGCATGTCTCTTTGGCGGATGTATGTCGTTACTACGCATGCTTTAACAACGCATGCCTTTACCACGCAACTTTTACAACGCAAGTCGTTACAACGACTTGCGTTGGGGGCCGCTGGATAGTGAATAGTTTAATTTACTATTCCAACTCCAGTCCCCGTGGATAGTAGGGAAGGTTTTGGATAGTAAATTAAACTATTCCCTATCCTACAGCGCCCCCCAGCGCAAGTCGTTGTAACGACTTGGGTTGTAAAAGTTGCGTGGTAAAGGTAGTGTGTGGTAAAAGTTGCCTTGTAAACGCTGTTCCCCCTCTTTGGCCGTTTTAAGACGGCTGGCCAAACAGACATGCACACTTAGAAGTGCACATACCGCTCCATTCCTCCTCCTTCCCATGGCCCGGCCTCGCCCTTCCCTACACACTTTGGCTCAGCCAGCAGCTGGAAAAAAAATGACAATAAAATATTAGCCAGTGGGGCAATGCTCGCAGAGAAGCCACCGTTGGTATCCAGGAGCTGAGTAGGTGAGGGTCTTGCGATTCGGATCAGTTGAAGAGGCAGATTTTCCGTTTCTTGCGGAAAGCTATAAGTCAATGAGGTATCGGTCATGCACTGCTGTTGCTAAATTTCTGCTTTACCAGTGGGCCGTGCTCCAGGGAACCACTCCCCACTCAGGAGTGTAAGTATTACACGATTATGTAGCAGTTCAAAGTTCCCTTAGGCTGTCTCCCTGGGCACTGGTCAAAAAATGCTGTGTATCCAGCCAAGTTCAACGAGAAATAATGATATGTTTACTCTTCTGACTTCATTCTCTCAATGTGTTTTATTCACACCATATTGCTCCATATGTCGATGGAAACGTAATTTCCCATACTGTAATATATTCATATTTTGCGTTCATGCATGTTTTCCTCCCTCTCAATGCATTTCGGCTTGACAAGCCTTCTTCAGGGGAATATCTGAGAAGAGCGAACGTAGCAAGATACACATGACTAGTGGAAAATAAGTTAGGATCACATACGATTAACTTCCGTTTGTTTTGTTTACTTTAACCGCACGGTGGTGGATATAAATCGGCGATTCTACGGAAGGATGTAGTAAACATACGGTATTTGATTTACTTCTCAGATATTCCCCTGAGGCTCCCAACTGCAACTGGTCACAAGTGCTAAACAACAAGGACCAAGCATTCTACATTCCAGAGCCTGAGTGAAAAGGTATTCTGCATAAAACAGTGCAATGTAGAACTGAATACATGAAGCATTACCGCACACCTTCCCCCAAAAACACAGAAAAGCATAACAGCAAAAGTATTTAAAAAAATCTTTTGAGGGTTTTGATCTCCAAGAAACAAGTAAAGTGTCAACCAATAAAACATCAATTTACAATAAAGTTTCGTAGGTGAGTTGAAGTTACCGAGCACGAGAGCTCCTGCGTAAAGGAGAGACAACCTTGGATGAAACAGGTCGATTTCCTTGAAGAGAGAGTCCATGATATTGATTACCTTGGAGAGACCATCATCAAGTTTCACAGTGTTGCATAACAGTTTAGTCACCCTAAAAGCAGGAGAAAACTTAGCGCCAGAAGACTCTGGGGAAAACGTACTGTCACGCGGTCTCCTACACTCACAATCGTGTGAGAGACCGCATGCCAGGCATCAAAATTAATTTTCCTCTTGGCTGACTTGAGATCCTGAAGCTCCGGGCCACTGAGAATCCTCACTACTAACAATGTCTGCATAATTTCCCCTCATACAAGTTTGAAACATACATGTGTTAGGGATACGACCTCTAAACAGTTCAAAAGGAACTTTCTTAGTGGTGGAGTAAGGAGTCAAGCGATAAACCATAGCTCTCTCAAGTATGACAGGTCTCCAATCTCTACTTTGATCTTTGGCCAGCTGAATTGACTCCTTCAGAACATAATTGAATCTCTCCACCATTCCATTGCATTCGGGGTGGTACAGAGAACAACGTTTGTGTACAATACCTTTTTTTGCCAAAAATGTCTCCATCTCCCTTGACACAGGTTGGACACCATTGTCCGTAAGAAGAGGTTCAGGAAGTCCCTCTCTACGGACAATGTCTTCCAAGAATTTGGTAACGTCCCTAGTTTCAATACTCTGTGTCACCTTAACTTGACGCCATCTGGAGAACATATCGATCAACACCAGAACATAGGACTGCCCAGCTTTACTGGGAACAGTTCCCGAGCGGTCTAAGGCTACATGTTGCCAGCATCGTGTAGGTGTTTCTCGAATGTTTTAAAGAAGAGAGAGACCCCTTGTCAAACACCAAGGGAATGGAGTACTGCCAGTACGAAAAACAAATTGTCCCTTGGTACACATAAATCAAAAACACATCCTACTGATGTTATAGTTTGTGTCTAGCATTACACACTTGTATGTAATTCTGAGGACCTAACTCCTGATCCCTGGCAAATTCAGACACTGACTAACACATCAACATGCAGTGCAAACTGTTTTCTTTATTTTTGTATGTACAGTTATAATCAAAACTCTAATCTCATGATACAACGCATATATACAAACACAATAATTCACTTCAACATGATTTAAAAACAATGATATTTAAAAAAGCAGGACATAACATAAAATCATACAACACCTATACCACAGAGAACCCTAGTGTACAGGGAAAAGAACGACAATAGACAGTACACTTTGTCTTTTAGTGCAGCATATCCCTAGGAATACTTCTAACAAGATTAGCCTGGATACAGAGACTGTTATTTTGTATCTGCAGGTCCACCTTGTCCTCAGAATTATGCACACAAGTGCGTCGACGCGTTTCGATGGATGTCTGTTTATTCCATCTCTATCAAGACAACAAATACATTCCCCTTTCTTTGTGGCATTTTTTGATTATTATGCCCTGGATCCAATGGTTGATAAGTGTCTGTGAGACTCGTTTGAGACTGCCCTCTCCCGTAACTGTCAACTTACTGTGGCTTTGTTGAACTCCCGAAGATACCAGTGATCCCGCGTCTGTGTGGCTCGGAGTGGCAGTTCTGCGGGGGCTCGTGAGGTGGGAGGCGCTGCGCTAAGCTATTAAAGTTGGCAGCGCCTTCCAGAGCGAGGCTGCGGTAAAGCGAAAGGAGGTGGAGTGTGTGACGGGCCCTGTAGGAGGTTTGGTTCCTGACTAAGGGGAGCCTGGGACCATCGGAGGGCCGTCACCAGAGGCTTGTCTCTAGCGGAGGGTTCCAGAGGGGAGCTGACCCAGCGCTAGAGAGCGGAGCCCTGGAAGAAGTAAGGCGGGATTAGGAGAGGTCGGGAGGGGAGGAGTTTGGTCCTACGGAGGGCGTGAAGAGAAAAGAGACACGCAGGAAGTGAAGCGCTCAAATTACTGGGAGACGTGCCTGCGGTTTTGAGCCTGCTTCCCCCCCCTCGTTCTGGGCCAGTACTAACCTATAATCTCCCCGTGTAAAAGCCTTGGCCCCTCAGTCCTCTGACATCGGCGGGATCGCCTCATTGAAAAGTAAGCAGGGCTGTGGGTTGGGAAGTAGAGAACACTAGAACTTCTCAGAGAATTTTCCCCGCATTCATAACGGGCCAGTGGATTGAGGGAGAGCGGTGGAATCGCCTTAAACTGTGCCAGTCATAGGAAGTGTACCAACTGTATGCCCGAATGTTTACAAAATGGGAAGTGTAATACACTTGAATAGATGCTAAAGCTGCAACTCTTTTCTAACGTTATTGTGGAAACAAGAAGAAGGTGAAATAAAAGGAAAACTGCATCTATGGTGAAATGTTGTCATGAACAATTAATTTCAATTGGGCCTTTTCTTTATGTATGTCAACGGCTAACAACTACTGACTTTGGCCATGATGTCTTGCTAATGGTCTGTATTAATTTCTTCCACCAGCCAGAGTCGTATCTATTTAAGCCAAAACCTAAATGGGGTACTGTTTAAAACTCTTGTACTGGATTAATACAAAGGTTAAGGAAGGTTCATTATTAATTCGTGAATAGTGCCAGGATGTATAATCACAGAGTCAAGTATATTATATGAAAAATGATGAGATGTTAATGTGAATGCAACCAGAACCAAATTTTAAGAGAATATAAAGCTTTTCTAGATTATTCTCAAAGAAGGTGTGGTGTCATTTTTTAGTGGAAGTACGCTGGGCTACTAAGTTGAGTGTGACGCAAGTGCAACAATTTGCCGTGGAGTTAGGCCTTACCGCTTGAGCCAGGCTACCCTAGGTGGACCGGTAATCCCAGGTCCAACATAGTGGTGTTCAGCGGTGGGATGAGGGCTTGTGCTTGCGTCCACTTGACAGTGGCTTAGTGTGCACCACGTACTCTACACCTGGAGTTTTCTCCTAGTAATCTCCATAATTGGACGTTTTTGTTTTTTCCAAATTCCTTTCTGGTGGTGGGGTGAAGTAGCCCTATTTGATGCCTCTTTCTTGTATACTCCAAGTAAATGTCTGAGGTCCCACCTGGTAAAATGGAGTTTGATTTGGATGAGTTGGAGACCTACACAGCGGCCCAACTTAGGGAATTTTGCCAGGAAAAGGGGGTGTTCTTCAAGCGTGGTGCGAAGAAGGTGGAACTTCAAACCAGCTTGAGAGCATGGGTGGCAGCTCACCCAGATGGGAAAAAGGAGGAGGAAGAGGAGGATCGTGACACTGTCATAGAAGCAGAAATGCTGTACCAAACCGAAGGGGGGAATCTATTACCCGGTCCTAGGACACCTTTGAGGGCGGGCAGTAGTGTATCTGGAAGGAGCCTGACTGCAGCGGAGTTAGCTGACAGGAGGGAGGAAAGACAATTAAAATGGGAGTTAGCTAGGTTGGAAAAGGAGAGGGAGGAGACGAGGCTCGCTCATGAGCTTAGCTTAAAGGAGTTAGACCTCAAAGCCCTACAGGTAGGGACCTCCAGTAATCCTATTGGTGGCAGCGTACCTAAAGAAATAACCAGGGAACCCAGACCCTATTTGCCCAAAGACGTAGCTTTAGTGTAGGGGACGACATTGCCAAATGGTTGGCTGCTCATGAGGTCTCATTAAGAGCCCATGGGATCTCAGAGAGTCATTGGGGGGGTGGCCTGTACAAGTATATGCCTTCGATGGGGAGGGATGCGCTTCTAGCCTTAGAGCAGGAGGAACAGACTAATTACCCCACCATGAAAGTGGCGTTGATCAGAAAGTTTGGGCTGACCCCTGAAAAATACAGGCAGAAATTTCGAAACAGCCACAAACTAGCTACACAAAACTGGGTGGATTTCCTAGACTACGCTAAGAAGGCCGTAGAGGGTTGGGTGCAAGGCAGTGAGGTGACTGACTACGAGGGGTTTTATGATTTGTTCTTAAAGGAGCACCTCCTCGAGAAAGAAATGTTTTCCGGAGCTGAGTCAACACCTGGTGGACAGCAAGCTGACTAGCCCTAGGAAGCTTGCAGAAGAGGCGGACATCTGGGCTAGTACCCGGGTGTCCTCAAAGGGGACTGGAGGGGATTCCCAAAGGACTGGTCAGGGCACTCCCCAGAAGAAAGAGGGGGGAGACAAAAAGAGGGAGTTCTCAAAAGGCCCCCAAAACAGTTTCCAAGGAAGGGGATCAGGTTTCACTCCTAAGGTTAATCCACAAAAAAAAACATCCTGACCATAGTCAGCAGCCAAGGGTTGTCCGCTGTTATGAATGTGGTGGGGTTGGGCACTATAAAGGAGATGCCAAGTGCCCAAAGAGACCACCCCCTCCCACTGGAGGAAAAACCCCGGGAGTGGCTAGTGTAGTGCTCGGGGAAGAATTGCACTTAGATAAGGGATGTGAGTGGGCGAGAATAACCTTAGTGTCCCTGGGAGACAGCAAGATGGTTCCTAAGATCCAGATGTCCCCAAATACCACCAAGTATGGGCAGTGGGTCACCATCAATGGCCAGACAGGGGAAGCTCTGAGGGACACAGGTGCCAGTATGACTATGGTCAGCTGGTGTCCCCCGAGCAGGTGATCCCAAACGTACTCCACTCCGCCGCGATGGCTGACAGCAGAATAGGTCACTATTCTGTGGCTGAGGTTCCCTTTGAGTGGGGAGGGGTCACAGGTCTCCCCTCGAGTTGCGGTGAGCCCTGCCGTGCCAGTCGATTGTCTGTTGGGGAATGACTTGGAGCACAATGCTTGGAGGGAGGTGAAATTCCGGACTCATTCAGAGATGCTGGGTACACCTGATTGGACCTGTGCAAGCACACGGTCCGCGAGTGCCCGGAGGGGGAGTTCGTAAGGGCTGGAGCCTGGAACAAAGGCACAGCCGGCTGCCAAAAAGGGGAAAATCCGGGGACAGGAGAAACCTGCCACGACATCCACACCCTGTGAGATGGATGGGACACCTTAGGTGGTGAGCCCGGAGTCCACGGAGGGGGACGTTATCTCCCTGGAGGACCTACCTATCCCTGCGGAATGGCATGTGGAGGGAGGACCTACCAGAGAAGAGTTTTGTCAGAGGCAGAAGGAGTGCCCTACTCTTGAGGGTCTGAGGCGACAGGCCGAAGCCCAGGCAGCAGGTAACATTGCAGGGAACTTCCACATTTACTGGGAGGATGGCCTTCTCTACAGTGAACCCAAGGCTCCGGGGCACGGTTCGTCACGGGCCTTGGTAGTACCCCAACGTTACCGAGCCTTTCTCTTAGAGTTGGCTCACGAGATTCCCTTGGCAGGACACTTGGGTCAGGACAAGACCTTTGCCCGGCTTGTCCCCCATTTCTATTGGCCTCAGATGAGGATTGCGTCTGACACTTTCTGTAGGACGTGTGTGTCTTGTCAAGCTAGTGAGAAAACAGGGGTTAAGCTGAAAGCTCCCCTGGAACCACTACCTGTCGTTAGCACCCCCTTTGAAAGGGTGGGCATCCACATTGTGGGGCCATTGGATCCACCCACTTCAGCTGGTCACAGGTTTATCCTGGTTCTGGTGGATCACGCCACCCGGTACCCAGAGGCAATTCCTTTGAGGACCGTTACTGCACCTGCGGTGGCTCGGGCCCTGATGGGGATTTTTACCCAAGTGGGTTTCCCCAAGGAAGTTGTGTCCGACAGGGGGGGCAACTTTATGTCAGCCTACATGCGGGCTATGTGGAAGGAATGTGGAGTTACTTACCGGCTCTCCACCCCTTACCACCCCCAGACCAAAGGTCTGGTGGAAAGGTTCAATAAAATCTTGAAGGGCATGATCAGAAGTCTGCCTGAGAGCCTGCGGAGGAAATGGGACATCCTCCTACCCTGTCTGTTGTTTTCATACAGGGAAGTGCCACAGAAAGGAGTGGGCTTCAGCCCCTTCAAACTTCGGTATGGACACCCTGTCAGAGGACCTTTCAGCCTGGTGAAAGATGGATGGGAAAAGTCTCCCAGGAAGCTTCCCCAGGATGTGGTGAGCTACATGCTGGCCTTCCGTAACCAAATGGCTAAGTTGTGGAAGCAAGCTTCTGACAACCTGGAAGCCAGCCAGGCAGTTATGAAAGAGTGGTATGACCACAATGCTCACCCTGTGGAATTGGAGCCTGGCCAGAAAGTGTGGGTCATGGAGCCTGGAGAGCTTAGTGCCCTCCAGGATCGCTCGACAGGCCCCTTTGAGGTGGTTGAGAAGAAGGGTAAGGTCACTTACTTAGTGGATCTTAAGACCCCCAGACAGCCTCATCGGGTGCTCCATGTCAACCGCCTCAAACCCCACCATGAGAGGCCAGAGGTCATCCTGATGGTGACTGATGGAGCAGAGGACGAGGAAAGTGAGCCTCTCCCTGATCTATTTTTGTCCCAAGAGAAGGATGGGTCGGTAGAAGGGGTGATCCTCTCACCATCCCTAACTCCTGAACAGCGGAGGGACTGCCGTCAAGTCCTGGAGCAGTATTCCTCGCTGTTCTCCCTTATCCCGGGAAGGACCCACCTGTGTATCCATGATGTGGACACAGGGGACAGCCCACCTGTGAAGTCCAAGACCTACCGGCTGTCAGATAAGGTGAAGGCCAGCATTCACAGTGAAGTCACCAAGATGCTGGAGCTGGGAGTGATTGAACCTTCGAGCAGTCCCTGGTCCAGCCCGGTGGTTCTGGTACCAAAAGCTGCCCCGCCGGGCACCACTCCAGAACTCAGGTTCTGTGTGGATTACAGGGGACTGAACTCTGTGACAAAGACTGATGCTCATCCTATCTCAAGGGCGGATGAGCTTATTGACCGGCTGGGAGCTGCCCAATACCTTAGTACCTTTGACCTCACATCAGGGTACTGGCAGATCTCCCTTACAGATGGAGCAAAGGAGAGGTCAGCCTTCTCCACTCCTGAGGGCCACTACCAGTTCTGTGTGATGCCATTTGGGCTCAAGAACGCCCCTGCCACGTTTCAGCGATTGGTGAACCAGGTCCTCTCCGGGATGGAGGCCTTCTCTGCTGCTTATCTAGATGACATCACCGTCTTCAGCAGCAGCTGGAAGGACCACTTGTGTCACCTACAGGCTGTTCTCCAAGCCCTGAAACAGGCTGGCTTGACAATCAAGGCCAGCAAATGCCAGATTGGGCAGGGGTCGGTAGTGTACCGGGGCCACTTGGTGGGTAGGGGAATGGTGCAGCCCCTCCAGGCTAAGATTGAAACTATCATGGCCTGGGAACCCCCCAAGACCCAAACCGAGGTCCGAGCTTTTCTGGGCCTAACAGGATACTGCCGTCGCTTTTTCAAGGGTTATGGCACAATTGTGGCACCCATGACTGAGCTCACCTCCAAGAAACAACCTTGACGGGTAGTCTGGACGGAGGCATGTCAACGAGCCTTTGACACCCTAAAGCAAGCAATGTGTGTGGCTCCGGTTTTGAAGGCCCCTGATTTTTCCAAGGAGTTTATTGTCCAAACGGATGCATCAGAGCATGGCATTGGGGCAGTGTTATCGCAACTCAATGAAGAGGGACTGGACCAACCTGTTGTTTTCCTATCAAGGAGACTGCTCCCCCGGGAACAGAAGTGGAGTGCGATCGAGCGGGAAGCCTTTGCGGTGGTATGGGCTCTGAAGAAGCTGCGGCCATACCTGTTTGGCTCGCACTTCCTTGTACAGACTGACCACCGGCCCCTTCGTTGGCTGATGCAAATGAAGGGCGAGAATCCCAAGTTGCTGAGATGGTCCATCTTCCTACAGGGAATGGATTTCAGGGTGGAACACAGACCAGGAGTGGACCATGCCAATGCTGACGGTCTCTCCAGGTACTTCCGCCTTAGTGATGAGAACTCCCAAGGGGTTGGGTAGCTCTCCCCACTTTCAGCTGGGGGGGACGCATGTTAGACCTGTCAGCCCTTTGGGTGGTCCCTCCTATTTTTTTTTTAATTTATCCCCCTTTTTGCCTTCTATTTTCTTTTTGGTGTGTGTCCACTACACTTTTGGTGTTGACCCTGGGACTCTGGGCGCCTCATTGTTGCCCATTAGTAATGAGGTGCAGGTGCTCCTCTAAAATGGAGGAAGATTCTCTCTTCCAAAATGGTGGCCTGCTAACTGTACAGATTACCTCACAGCCTAGGGCCATAGGGTTGTCCTGAGGAGTTCCAGAACCTTCTGGTCCACTCTAGACACTCTAGGCCCAGGCTATATAAGTTGGAATGTTGTGCGGCCATTTTGGAGAGTGAGCTGAGGAGAGAGGTATTGAACGGAAAAAGTGTGAGCTGGAATCCAGGCTGTGGAGTGAGGAGGTGGGCGCGCTGTGGAGGGTCTGACGGCCTCTTGGGGCTGCTCCCTTCACTGTCTGATACCCTCCCTCAACCGTGGATCTGACCCGGCAGAACCATCCACTCACTACATATCTGAAATACCAGAGGACTGTGCCTACCCCCAGCGGGGACCATTAGAAGGGGACTAAAAAGAACCATCAGGTGAGGGCGGCTAGGTCTGCCTCATACTGAGAGAAAAAGCCCTCGTGGAGTTGGTCCCCTGTCTTTGTGGATTTTGATGGCTGGCGCGAACAGATACCCAGCTGCGTCTGTGAGACTCTTTTGAGACTGCCCTCTCCCGTGACTGTCAACTTACTGTGGCTTTGTTGAACTCCCGAAGATACCAGTGATCCCGCGTCTGTGTAGCTCGGAGTGGCAGTTCTGAAAGGGGCTCGTGAGGTGGGAGGCGCTGCGCTGAGGTATTAAAGTTGGCAGCGCCTTCCAGAGCGAGCCCGCGGTAAAGCGAAAGGAGGTGGAGTGTGTGATGGGCCCTGTAGGAGGTTTGGTTCCTGACTAAGGGGAGCCTGGGACCGTCGGCGGGCCGTCACCGGAGGCTTGTCTCTAGCGGAGGGGTCCCTAGAGGAGCCGACCCAGCGCCAGAGAGCGGAGCCCCGGAAGAAGTAAGGCGGGATTAGGAGAGGTCGGGAGGGGAGGAGTTCGGTCCTATGGAGGGTGTGAAGAGAAAAGAGACGCGCAGGAAGTGAAGCGCTCGAATTACTGGGAACGTGCCAGTGGTTTTGAGCCTGCTCCCCCTCCCTCGTTCTGGGCCAGTACTAACCTATAATCTCCCCGTGTAAAAGCCTTGGCCCCTCAGTCCTCTGACATCGGCGGGATCGCCTCATTGAAAAGTAAGCAGGGCTGTGGGTTGGGAAGTAGAGAACACTAGAACTTCTCAGTGAATTTTCCCCGCATTCATAACGGGCCAGTGGATTGAGGGAGAGCGGTGGAATCGCCTTAAACTGTGCCAGTCATAGGAAGTGTACCAACTGTATGCCCGAATGTTTACAAAATGGGAAGTGTAATACACTTGAATAGATGCTAAAGCTGCAACTCTTTTCTAACGTTATTGTGGAAACAAGAAGAAGGTGAACTAAAGGGAAAACTGCATCTATGGTGAAATGTTGTCATGAACAATTAATTTCAATTGGGCCTTTTCTTTATGTATGTCAACGGCTAACAACTACTGACTTTGGCCATGATGTCTTGCTAATGGTCTGTATTAATTTCTTCCACCAGCCAGAGTCGTATCTAATTAAGCCAAAACCTAAATGGGGTACTGTTTAAAACTCTTGTACTGGATTAATACAAAGGTTAAGGAAGGTTCATTATTAATTCGTGAATAGTGCCAGGATGTATAATCACAGAGTCAAGTACATTATATGAAAAATGATGAGATGTTAATGTGAATGCAACTACAACCAAATTTTAAGAGAATATAAAGCTTTTCTAGATTATTCTCAAAGAAGGTGTGGTGTCATTTTTGAGTGGAAGTACGCTGGGCTACTAAGTTGAGTGTGACGCAAGTGCAACAATTTGCCGTGGAGTTAGGCCTTACCGCTTGAGCCAGGCTACCCTAGGTGGACCGGTAACCCCAGGTCCAACATACTTATTCTTTTTTCTTTCTACATGAAGCTCGAGAGCTGGTCTATGTGGAGGACCCTTATTTGATAGAATTCAGGGTATCACCGGTTTTCGGGTGAATACATCCAAACCACAGGTTAAAATAAGGATCCCAATGTAGCTCTGTCTGTGTCCAAACATCCGCTTATATTTCATATAAATAGAGGGGCTTCAATATATACACCTCCTCATCTACGTCGTGTTTGCATCGCACTCCTATTTTCTCTCAGGGATTCCCGTCCTGCCTCGTCTCTTTGGAAAATTGTTTCTCGAATGACCATAGGTTGAACTTTAGTCTTGTAGACTTTATCACAGGCAATACATTCAGTGCAGTTTCTTATCAATCGCTCAACAAGGATGTCAATGCCTGGCCACCAAAAGTGTAATTGAACCCTTTCTTTGGTTTTGAAAAAACCTTGGTGTCCCTGATGAGCCAAATGAACAATTTTCTCACTAAGAGATGATGGAGGGACATGATTGGTGCCCCTCCAGAGTAAACCACTAGACACAGAAAGTTTGCTACGAATGTTCCAGTACTTCCTCACACCTTTACTCAAAGACCTGATACCAGTCCAACCGTCAGACACTAATCTGCACACATCATGCATGTCCGTATCTCTCTTCATTGCATCCTTCCACGCAACCTTGGTGATAATCCCTTCAACAATTTCACACACCCTGAAGTCATCAATTTCCCAAGAATCTTCGGAATGAGATAAGGATTCCCCACAGTGTTTAGACACTAAACAGAAAAGATAGTCGGTGACCTTATTGTCCGCCACGGGGATGTACTTCACGACAAAGCCAAAATCTTGTAAGGCAATTACCCACTTGCATATTCTAGAGGAGACAGTGTGTAAACCTTTTTTACAGAACACATCCTTTAATGGTTTATGATCCGAGTGAACAACAAAGGAACTACCCCAGAGGAATTTTATTAATTTCTTGATAGCTCAGAAGATACAGAGGGCCTCCTTCCCAATTACGGAGGATTGGAGTTCTGGACCACTAAGGGCTCTGTAGAGGAACATGCTAGTTACTCTTATCTGCTTAAGGACAGCACCCAGCTCCTTAGAACTTGCATCCGTAATCAGTATAGAGCTAGCAGACGTGTCAAAGCTCTGAAGAGAGGGAGCCGAGCTTAGAGCTTTCCTGACCCCCTCAAATTCCAACTGGCACTGTGGAGACCAGGAAAACTTCACACCCTTCTTTAAGATGAGATCTCAACATGGAGGTGCGACAAGCAAAGCAAGGAACAAATTTATTGTAATACACCCGCCAGTCCTAAAAAGGTGACGAGTTCATCTCTGGATTGAGGATCGGGAAGCTCCTCAATAGTCCTAACAAGACGATCCTTGGGTCTGACTCCACCCCCGTTAAGCAGTTACCCAGGTATTCGATTTCTGAGCAATTAAACCTGCATTTGCTCTCTCGCAAGGTTAAACCTCTTGCTGCAAATCGCTCGAGAACAGCCTTAAGTCTAACATTGTGTTCTTGTTGTGACAAGCCATGAACCAGAACGTCATCTTGGTTTAGCTTCACTCCTTTCACACCATTCAACACGTCCTCCATAACTCTTTGGAATACAGATGCTGCGGAATACATTCCGAAAGGTCGGCGTGTAAATTTATAGGTGCCAAAAGGAGTTATGAGCGCAGTCAGGTTCATGGACTCATCATCAATCTTAACCTGATGGTAGGCCGCTCTGAGATTAAGAGTCGAGAAAACACGTGCATCACTTAATTGGGCTAACATTTCCGTGATATTAGGGAGAGGGTACCTATCAGCCACAACTGCACAATTGAGAGCACGGAGATCCACTCATAATCATGCCTCTCCTGAGGCCTTGTGAGCAAGAACCACCGGAGCTAGCCACTCACTTGCTTCTGTCTCAACAATGATTCCCTCCTTTTTCAATTTCTCAAGTTCTAGACACATGGGCTCTCTCTTGCTCAAAGGTACATTGCGCATCTTACATGTAACAGGAACAGAGTCAGTCTTATTAAGTGTGATTTTGTGAGTATATTCCGAGAGACAACCCAACTTCTCACTGAAGACTTCTTTATGTTCAGTACGTAAAGTACTGCTTTGAACATTTGAAACAACTTTTGCAGTAATCTCATTCGAAACAACATTCAAAGGAACTGGATCGGGAGTGAAGTGTCTAACAGCAATGCATGGATCACATCCAGGAAACAATGATACACCTAGATCAGCCCCGTGAAACCAGCTAACTATGCTGTTGCCTCTACATAAAATATAAATGTTTCCGTCAGTTATCCTCCCTTTGTATTAAGAAATAACCAAACAATTTTATGGGTTGCCCACCATAGGCCAATGGCTTTATATCAGGCTTGTATATCCTCACATTCTCAGACAATTTCATATCAAAGAATTATTTGGAGATAAGAGAGATTTTTGCCCCTGAGTCAAAAAGCATTTTAATGTTGCAATTATTCACTTGTACTTCGTCTACAGGTCCTTTACATTTGATCAAACCCTCTTTTAACACAACTTCCCCACAATGTAGTTCATCATAGTCTGAATTGCTCTCATAATCAAGAGTACTTTGACCCATCTCCTTTGTTTGTTCTTTTGAGCTCTACAATCTTTGGCTAAGTGACCCATTTTCCCACAATTGAGACACTTAGCGGAAAGGGCAGGACACACCTTGTCATTTGCAAGATGTCCACTCGAGTCACATCGGAAACACTTCATCTTGAAGTTTCCCCTCGGTTTAACAGAAGAGAAACAAGAAGAGGAAGAAGAAGGAGAAGACGAAGATGAAGCAGGATGTAAATGTTCACGTTGTTTCCAAGAAGACTTAACCAAGTTCTTGGTAACAGAGTGAACCTTCTCCTCCTTGACTCCATTCTCTTTTTTGATGACTTCAATGCAAGCAAGGTAGTGTTCTATCCTCTTGGCTATAATAACAACCTCATTAGTTCATCATTGATTTTATCAATACTGCAGCCTAGCATAAATTGATCGCGAATACGTTCTTCAAGAGATCCATCAAACTTACATGTAGCACCCAATTTACGCAGAGCAGTAGTATAAGCCTCAACCAATTCTTCGGACTTTTGCACTCGCATCCCAAAATGGTACGGTTCTAAAATTGTACTGACTTTTGGAAGATAGTGTTTGTCGAGTTTTTAAGACATACTTCAAATTCATTAAGACTATCAGACTCATTATCTGTCAAATCAGGGAGATGTTCAAACACTTCTTGCCCCTCAGAACTCTCTTGCATACTTTAGAAGAACTTTTTTCCATTTTGACCAACGTAAAGTAGGGTCGCCAGGGTTAGAGAAGAAAAAAGGTGGAGGAGTGACGTTTTGCATTTTGTACACGTGGAACAAGAATTCCAATATAATAAGTCCCAAATGTAAAGCTGGCACTTCACAGTTATGTTAAAGCTTGAAGCTTAAGTAATTGAGACAAAGCTGTGCCTATCAGCGGAGGTTGAGAGATGACAATATGCTTGATTCAAGAAGACAAGTAATAAAGCTGAGTGTGATAGCGTTGTTGGTTTTCCTCTTAAAATAACTTGTAGTTTTAATATGAAGGGTTAAGTTATATGTGCTGTGCGGACACGCAAAACCAATAAAATTTGCTATGCGTATCAGCGAAGTTGAAAGAAATTGACTTGCTGTGCGTGTCAGCATTGTAAAACTACAAGATGTAGTTTTGATACACAGCAGTAAGCAAGAAAGCTGTGTGTATCAGCGAAGTTATCACAAATCCATTTGCTGTGCATGTCAGCGTGAAGTTGACAAGCAGGAAAAGAAGTAAAACCACAAGACGTAGTTTTGATACGCAGCAATAAGCAAGAAAGCTGTGCGTATCAGCGAAGATATCAGAAATTCTCTTGCTGTGCGTGTCAACGTGAAGTTGACATGCAGAACTTAGGGGCATATTATCAAGGGATTTATCTCCGCTTTTTTGGCTTTAAAAGCCAAGAAAGCGGAGATAAAATTATCTCCCTATCAGCAACAGGGTGCTAACTCCCAAATTCGCATGTTAGCACCCTTTTTCTCTACGCTTCCCCTTGCATCTCTAATGAGATGCAAAGGGGGCGTTCCAGAGAAAAATAATTGGAGAAATGTTGTTAAGCGACATTTCTCCTATTATCAAGGATTTCGCTAACCCTGTTAGTGATAAAAAAAGCAGCGCTAACCGCGGTTAGCACTGCTTTTTTTACACCTGGTATTTTCCTGACTTAGCCATGATATCCTATGGAAGGTGGATATCATGGCTAAGTTTGTGAGCCAAAGAAACAGATATTTCTTGCCGAGCAAAAAATAATCACATAGCGTAGATCAGGCTGATCCATTTGGCTGATTCATTTATAAGAGTATAGAGCTACGTTGTGATAATTTGATTTGGAGCTGATTTATATATAAGACTATTGAACCACGTTATGAGGATTTGAATTGGATACTTTATTCGCAAGACTGTTCTGAACATAAAGACTATTGTGAATTAAGAGACTTTGAGCTGAGAATAAATTTGGACAAAGTGTCATACCTATTGATGAACAAACACCTGACTTTGGAATTTAATTCATATATGATGTAATCTACGCTATGTGATTATTTTTTGCTCGGCAAGAAATATCTGTTTCTTTGATCCCCTAGAATTAGGAGATTTGTTAGGGAGTTAGGTAACCTCCCTATTCTTGCCTAGTAGCATAAAGAATAAAGATAAAATATAAGAATCTAATATAGCCAAAATTATACGCTGAGCGCCCACTTACCTGTTACCTAAACTAAGTTTGTGAGCCCCTATCATCAAGCTAACGCTAAACTTCGAGAGATTATCGTTGGTTTTCCAGCGATAATCTCTCATTTGGCAGTTAGCGCGAGGATTTTTATCACTTCTGAGATAAACCTTGCTAATAGCAAGTTATGTCTGCGATAATTTCCGGCGATGCTTAGCGTTAAAAAATTCGTTGCTAAGCATCGTTAGCGATAAATATCGCTAATCGTTGGTAATATGCCCCTTAGTTTCAACATGCAGCAGTGAACATGAAAGCTGGGTGTATCGGGGCAGTTAAGCACTGACACACGATAAGTAAAAGCACGATCTTCTGGTTGCGAGTCAGCGAGCTTGCATCATGAGGTGTAAGCCGTCATGCATCACAGTGTAATCAAAGCCTGAGTGCGGAGAAATGGAGATCAGACGAACGTTGCACGTCAGGGAAAAGTAAAGCGCGTTTGAAAAAAAATGCCAGTCTTGTCTCGAGCTCAAGCCAGGAGCGAAGCGTTTCAGAAGTTCAGGAATAGAAATAAGGCGGCTTGGTTGTTGGTAAAACTGGAACAAATAAAATAGGTAGAGCAGAGATTCCTCAGTTCTCTTCTCCTCCAGTCCACAGTCAAAAGTGTTTTTTGTTCTTTTTAAATAAAGGGTGGCGCTAGACTATATCACAAGAAGAAAGCATTGTGAAAGTGGTGGGAGGCAGAAGAGTAGCGCATAGAAAGCTGTTATGTATTACAACAGCAAGAACAGTAACTTAAAGTTTCAAATGAAACTTAGCTGTGTTAGGACGTCTAAAGCCAAGTAGATTCTTCTTGATTGATCTTGTGTGGGTTGTATTCTCTTCGGTCGTCGCCAGTGTAATGAAGTACATCCAGCAGGGGTGAAGAGAAGATGTAGTTTATTGAGCTTCTCATAAAATAACGTCCTATCCACAAGGCTCCCAACACCAACTGGCCACAAGTGCTAAGCAATGATGACCAAGCATTCTACATTCAAAAGCCTGAGTGAAAAGGTATTCTACATACAACAGCGCAATGTAAAACTGGATACATGAAGCATTACCACAGATTCATCTGTTTATTCTCAAATATTAGCTGAGTTCTTAAACATATTGAATTACGTGATTATATGCTTAAATAAAAAATATTTTCAACATTTTATTATGGGTTGCACTTTCTCCAATGTTTGTTGATGGTAGTTGGAATTGCAAATATGACCTCCTCCCAACGTATGCACTTTCTTTCCCCAACATGTTTTAGACTGCAGGTTAGAATAGTAAATCTGCCCCTATTGTAACACTTTCCCCGCTTTTAATTAGACTGGAGTTACCCAGGTAAATGTTTATTAAACTTGAGATAGAATATTAATTTTGCACCCCGCCTGCAAAATACTCATAAAGCAATATTGTTGGACTCAAATTACCTTAGTAAATCTGCTCCCCATTGTTGTGTCGTGTGGGGTGTCCACGGAAGGGGCAGGAGGGGCACCCTACGCTCTGGGGGCAATCTGTGATGCTACTAGACTTGCACGTGGCCTCGGCCTAGAAATAACCAGACGGACACTGGGGCTATGTTTGGTGGCTGGTCACGTCGTCGCCAACTGGCGTACGTACGCTCGTAGACCCCTTTTATTCACAGAGTCACGTGGGGCTACGCTGTGCGCCTCTTGCGCCACGAGCGTAGATCAACTAGAACACAACATTCCTCTCCAACCATAAAACAAAACAAAACAAAATGAAACAGTTGAGTAGTTATGCATCACAGTGTCCAGGACGCCAAAAAGGCGAGGCGGCTCAGTCCCGGGGACTTCAGCATACAGTCTCAGAATATGCATTTGGACAACAAATAAGGTAGTGGAACAGTCTTAGGTGAAGTAGTCCCGGAGACGGCAGGATGGCTCTGGATTCTTCCTCAGTTGGTATCGACATGGGCCCCTGCTCGACGGGACACTAGCCCCCGCCGGGGATGGTGGTTGGTGGCCACCGGCCACGGGACTGTCTCCACTCTGTTCCACGACATTGCCCTCGGAAATGTTCTGATGAGGGTCTTCTCCTCCGGTGGAATCGATACGCTCTTCTTAATGCGAGCCGCCTGAGGCTGACAAGGAGGGGAGAATCTCTGGGCGGGCCGATTCCTGATTCACCGGGGACTCGGAGAGAGAGGTCGCCCCGGTCTTAGGATGGAAGATCTTGAAATGAGATGTGTTGCGAGTGACAACCTCTCGGCCGCGGGCCGCTATCACTTGAGTTCCTTTCACGTTGACTACTCTCCAAGGTCGTGCCTCATATGTGAGTCTGAATTTTCCGCTGGTGACGCGATTCTTGAGCAACACAAGATCTCCACGGGTAATCTGTGAAGCTTTGGCTCTCCGGCATTGGCTGATCTGGGCGTAGGCTTTCCGCCGTCTTGCTTCAATCTGACCTTCATTTGGCGATGCCAGTTTCCAGTGGGGGTGATGGGGAATGGAGTCCATGACCACTCTCCCCATGAGGACATGTCCTGGAGCAACCCCCGTGGTCGTGTGGGGTGCCTGCCGATAGCTCCGGAGAAACGTGAAGATGGCCAATTCTACTGATTGTCCTTTCTCATGAGCTATTTGAATCACCTTGTTAAGAGTTCTCATGAAACGCTCTGCTTCTCCGTTTGCTTGTGGCCAGCGGGGCGTTATCCGTCGATGTCGTATCCCCAGGATGCTCAGGTAGTTGGCGAACTCCTGTCCCTGAAACGGAGGGCCATTGTCAGTTCGTATTTCCTTGATCAGACCATGGGCTGCTATTATTTTCTCCAGTTTGGGGACGACCTCCGCTGCACTGGTGGTCAATAGTATTTCCACTTCTGGATACTTGGAGTGATCATCGATGGTCACCATGGTGTGCCGTCCGTCCGGAAGGCTACCGAAGTCTAAACTGATGCACTCCCAGGGGTGTGATGGCCGGGGCTCAACGACAACGGGGGCTTCTCGTGGTGTATCCCCGGTGACTTGGCAAGCAGCGCACGATCTCACCGTGGCCTCCACTAGATCGTCCATGAGGGGAAACCATACCTTGGTTCTTAGTCGGGATTTTGTCTTCACCATTCCCTGGTGACCCACATGGGCAAGCTGCACCATTCGAGCCGTTAAAGCAGATGGTATCACCAGTCGGTGGCCTCGAAGTAGACAGCCCGTGTCATCCTAGTTGAGCTCCTCTCGCACGTGGTATAGACTCTCCATGATGCGTTGTGCTTCTGGTGTTAGTATTTTCCATTCTTCCCTGGCTCGGCGCCAATTACCACTCTGAAGCGCTGCTCGGGCTTTTTGCAGGCAATCATCCGCCTGGGTGGCTTCAGCAATACTCTCCAGGGATACCGGCATTGGGCATGATCGGGCCGTGACGCACCTCACGTATGCTTCCGTATCCGCCGCATCCTCCATCTCCTCCCTGGTCGCTGCTCGCGGGTGTCGTGATAGATAATCCGCCGGATTTCTTGATCCTGGTTGGTACTCCACCCGGCAGTTATAGTCTTGGAGTTGAAGCATCCATTTCTCTATGCGCGGGGGAGGTTTCGTGGATGTGCCTGAGAAGAGGGCCACTAGCGGCTTGTGGTCCGTAGCTACTACGAAGGGCTTCCCATATACATACAGGTGGAAGTGCCGGCACCCCCAGTGGATGGCTATTGCTTCTTTCTCGATCTGCGAGTATCTTTGTTCCGTCTCGGTGAGGGAGCGACTCGCAAAAGCCACCGGGGTCCAATCTTCATCAGCTCTTTGTCTTTGCATCAAGACTGCTCCAAGGCCCACTGGGCCCGCATCCACGGCGACCAGTGTTAGTTTTCGGGGGTCAAAGAAGGCTAGTGTGGTGGCATCTGAGAGGGCTTCTATGATTTCGTGAAATGCTTTGGCTTGTTCCGGTCCCCATTTCCACGGCGTGGTATCTTTGGTGAGGTCTCTCAGCGGCAGTGTGAGGTTGGCCAGGTCCCGGATGAACCTCCCGCAGTAGTTCACCATTCCTAGGAAGCTGCGGACTTTGGTGACGGTTGTGGGAGGTGCAGCGGCTTTGATGTCCTTCACCTTGTCGGGATCTGGGTTGACCCCTTCAGCGGAGAAAGTGTATCCAAAGAATTGTAGCTTCTGTAGGAGAGTGGGGTCTGCAATCCCATGGCCACCCCAGATTTTTGCTTTTTGCTTCACTGGTTTACGACTTTCCCTGGCTGTGGGCCTGCTAATCAGACCCACAGCCTAGCTGTTCTCTCTCTAAATTGACAAGCATGTACCTTAGGTGCATTTACCAATTGGTACTGGGCCACCTTATCAGTCCCTGTACAGTATACCTTAGGTATCCAGGGCATAGGTGTACCCAGGGCCTACCAGGGGCTGCAGCATGTATTATGCCACCCCTGGCTGGCCACCTAAATCTGACACAACTGGCTGCACGACAGCTGGGGCAAAGTGGTGTAAGCACCCTTTGCTTTAGATATAGTATTCCTATATCTAACCCTAAAATGGACACATATATTCATATCAGTCACTCCTATGGCAGGCCTTATCAATCCTGAAGGCAGAGTGCTTGGAATTATGTGAAATGGTGCTCTAGCATGAGCTGAGCCCGTTTGCAGCTTGCGGAACCAAGTCCTTATAGCTGTTCCATGATAACGCTATATACTCTTAAGTGCATTATGAACCTCGTGGTCAAATGCTAACTTTGGCATAGCATTATCAAAACATGTCGAGTAAGGTGTCATGCGAATTGGAATACTAACCCCTCGCCAATTCTGGCGACGGGGTTAGCATTCCACCCTTCTAGAGGGACACGACATGTATGTAACTGTGAACCCCGGTTAAAGTTAACTCAAGCCTCAGCATCACAAAATGGATGTTGCCACCACAGATACAAGTCTGACCTCTTGCTGCTGGGAGTCCTTCCAGCGAGGGAGGCCTGGACAAAGGGTTTCCTGTCAGGGGCGGTGCCAGCACCATTCCAGACAGGATTTTGTGTATTCCAGGTAGGCAGGGCTGAGAGGAAGGTGACTGCAAGTGGCACCCCGGTGCTCACTGTGCATATGCCGGCTCAAACCAGTTCCAGGGGCACACCAGCCCCTGAGCTGGGGAGAAACCGGACAAAGGAGAGGGGTGTAACCACCCCCCTCCTGGTCCCACCCATGGGCAGGACCTAGTCGCGTGCCAGCCCCTTTTCTTAGAATAAAGGTAGGAGCGGGCACCCTTCCCAAATTGGATCATCTTGAAACTTGAACTACTTTCCACGAAAGGAACTCTTGTCATTCTCTGAAGACTCTCCCTTGTGGCTAAGGAGTAGCCACCCTGCACCAGCAGGCACCATCTAAGCGCTTGCGGTTTGCTGCACGTCCATCCTCCGGATCAAGACTGCCCAGCTCGATGAGACCCGGATTCCCTGCCATCTCTGACCTCTACCTGCATCATCAGCCCAGCTGAGATTCGTGGGTGCGACGAGACCCGTGGGACCGGCTATCTTCAAGACCTGCACGACGCTTAACCAGCACGACCGCCGAGGGACCCTCGAGTGAGTGCACTGGGGTTTGAGAAGCCCCAACCCTAAGCAGCTCCAGCACCGAAGTCCAGCCCCCCAGCATCCACGAGATCTGCGTGGAGCCCTTCTGCTTCTTTGCTGCTTGCCACGTTGTCCGGTCACTTGCCCGTCGGCCAGTGACCCTCCTGACGATGTACCACGACGTTTTTACCGCTGGTCTAGGTCCTCTAGACTGGCCCTTGCTCCTTGTCCAACAAGAAGTGCCCTGGACCCTCCTGGTCCACTCCAGACGCCATTTTGACTCCACCGCGTGGGCTTGCCTTTGCCAAGGTTTGTTGCTCCAATCTTGGATCCAGCATCGCCGACAGCAGACACCATCGTGGGACAGCTCTCACCTCCAGCCTGGATGCCGACAATGCCTCCAGGCCCGTGTGACTGCAGAGTCCAGCGTCACCCACTCACC